>NW_023276807.1:154372881-154972881 GCF_003668045.3 Cricetulus griseus
GTGAGCTTTAATAGGCTACTTGAAGCTAATGAGACGAGTAAAAATGCTCAGAAAGTTAGAAAGAAGGAAGCCTCCCACCCAGCCTTAGAAGAACATTTGTATTACATGGGTTCAAAGAAACAAGGAAAACTCCAAAGGATAGAAATGGTATAGCAAGAAATTCAGAGTAAATTAGCAAAATAGAGGAATGCCAAGAGAAAGAATTGCTTGGAAAATCAAGCCGGAAGCCTGAAGTGAAAAATACCCATCTCATTTATCAAACTTGGGCTTAATGATGACCCTCACAGCATCATGCCATAGAGGCTCAAGGGTTCGGCCAGGATGGGTTGGTGAGTGAGTGAGAAGTGAGGAAATATGAACTGCAGAATACACTGTGGTTGCTTCTGGGGAGGGGTGATGTGGGTATCACATTTCAGGCCTTGAGAGAATTGGTTTGGATTTTTAAGTGGGAGAGATGAGTTGATCTAAAAGCTGAAGTGAATAATTCATTTGACAGCAGGAGGAGCAGGGGTGGGGGGGGGGCAGGAGGCAGAGGCTAGAAGCCAGACTGGAAACCCTGGAGATGGGCTTTGGAAACCCAGTGAAGCAAAGTCATTTAAGTGTCTGGTGGGGTGTGTACGAAGGGCATGGTAAGGGAGGGGTCCACCAAAGGCCCTTCCCCACTTCACAGACATGGTCTAAGGCTTCCAGTGGCAGTTTATGGAGACATCTTATACCATATTACTTTATATGAGGCAGAAGTTGACTCACTTTTGGTATGATTATTACACAAACTTTATATTTTTACATTTGAAATTCCTGGAAGGTAGATGTTATTCACTGTCATATCAGAACCTGGCTGTTGGGATCTTTCACTTTGGTGACTTTTAGTTTTCAGTGGGACGGGCTTGTGTGGAGTGGCCCACCCTTTCCTCTCATTTATTAGCTTTTATATCTCAACAGTCTCAGACTGTCAGATAATCCCTGTTATTTTTATTTCTCTCTGCTGTTACTCTCCAAAGACCAGACTCCTCTTAGTTATCTGCCGACCTGGCTTTTTATCCATACCTAGCCTCCTGTGCCTTGGATGTCCTGATAAATTCTCTCAGACCCTGATCTTGAACTTGTAAAGTCTTAGTAGAGTCATTCCTACCTGGCTCCTGAAATTATTCACAATTGAGAAGTTGAGATTTAAACACACACACACACACACACACACACACACACACACACACACACACACACACACCCCAAAGGTGATTCTATGACATTACTCCCTAACTAAGAATTCTTTTTTTTTTCCTCTCTGAGCACTTATGTACCCTCTACAGTGATAACTTCTGGAACATACACTATGGAATTCCATGAGAAATTGTCAGGGTCTTCAGTTCAAAACAACCTTCCTGAATTACTCTTTATTTTTGTAATTCTTTTTATTTATTTAAATTAAAAACAAGCTTGTTTTACATGTCAATCCCATTTCCTTCTCCCTCCCCTCTTCCCCTACCCCCTTCCCCATGGTCCCCTATCCCTTCCCCTTTCCATTCCCAAGGGAGGGTGAGGCCTCCCATGGGGGAGTCTTAAAAAATCTGTCAGGTCATGTGGAGTAGGCTCCCAAAGTCCATTTGTGTACAGGAATAAATACTGATCTATTACCAGAGACCCCATAGATTGCCCTGACCTCCTCATTCAGGGGGACTGAATCAGTTCTATACTGGTTTCCCAGCTATCAGTCTGGGGGTCCATGAGCTCCCCCTTGTTCAGGTCAGCTGTTTCTGTGGGTTTCTCCAGCCTGGTCTTGACCCCTTTGCTTATCACTCCTCCCTCTCTGAGACTGGATTCCAGGAGTTCAGCTCAGTGTTTAGCTGTAGGTGTCTGCTTCTGCTTCCATCAGCTACTGGATAAAGGCTCAAGTTTGTCTTGTTGTGACTGGGTTATCTCACTCAGGATGGTTTCTTCTTGCCTGCGAATTTCAAGATTCCATTGTTTTCTTTTTTCTGCTGTGTAGTACTCCATTGTGTAAATGTAACACATTTTCTCTATCCATTCTTCAGTTGAGGGGCATATAGGTTGCTTCCAGGTTCTGTCTATTACAAATAATGTTGCTATGAACATAGTTGAACAGATGTTCTTGTTGTGTGAATGTGCATCTTTTAGGTATAACCTAAGAGTGGAATTGCTGGATCTTGTGGTAGACTAATTCCCATTTTCCAGAGGAATCTCCATATCGATTTCCAAAGTCAATGTACAAGTTGGCACTCCCACCAGCAGTGGAGGAGTGTTCCCCTTTCTCCACATCCTCTCCAGCATAAACTGTCATTGGTGTTTTTGATTTTAGCTATTCTGACAGGAGCAAGATGGTATCTCAGAGTTGTTTTGATTTGCATTTCCCTGATGGCTAAGGATGTTGAGCCCTTTAAGTGTCTTTCAGCCATTTTAGATTGCTCCATTGAGAATTCTCTATTTAGTTCTGTACCCCACTTTTTAAATTGGATTATTCAGTATTTTGGTGACTAGCTTCTTGAGTTCTTTTTTTGAAAATCAGCCCTCTGTCAGACGTGGGGCTGGTGAATATCTTCCTATTCTGTGGGCTGCTGTTTTGTCTTGTTCACTGTGTCCTTTTTACAGACAGCTTTTCCCTATATTCCATGCATTCTCGTGGTTGTCAACAGGGAATGCAATAGAGACAATTCGATCTCTGGAGGTGTGATTTAAATGCCACCCCATGATCTTGCACATCTCACTGAGCCTTGGTGCCATGTGAATTGAAAAGAATTCCCTACCACTTCTTGTGGTGGTTAGTGCCATACCCAGATTCTGAGTTATGATTGCACCCTTGAACCTAGCCCGATTACTCTCTTAAAGCACTTTTAACTTTTCACTCACTGTGTGATTCTCAAACACATAGTGTGGCTTCTCTTTGTTAGTCCAACAAAGCAGAAACTGTGTTAGAATCATTGCTGGACTCCCCTTGACTCTCTTTTCACTGGTGGTTATAAGAATTCACACTTCCAGGATCACAAGGATTTACAGAGCAATGCCTGCTTCCGAGGAGGGGGATGGGTAAATTGTTTTAGTTTGTACTCTTAAGATGGAATTCTCGTTGCTATGAGAATTGACAAAAAATGAAAGAATGCTTGATATATATCACTACTCCGGGGCATACTTACACACGGCTACCCATTTAGTTCTTAAAGTGCCTACTAAGGTCATCAGGATTTCTATTTTGCAACAGAAGGAAACAGACACCTAGGGCTTTAAAGGATTGCCCAGGATTTTGAGCCAAAGCATCAGTGACCCAGGAGGTGGTGATCAGCATGGTTTCCCTTTCTTTGCAGCTCAGGGATTGTGAATTTACAAGCTATCCAGAGCCTGTTGGCCGGCTGTGAGCAGCTTTGTCGGTAACCAGCAGTTGGCTGGTAGTGTCCTGAGCAAGAAGGGACCTTGAATTGCTCACTGCCGGCAGCAGCAAAACCTGGGAAGCTGGCAACCCAGACAAAACCTGTTGCTCAGGACCGGTTTGTGCCTTCAACCCGCGGCTGGGACTCTTGGCCAAGAGCAGGTGAGGGCTATGGGAGACTGCCTGGGTTTTCAGCGTGGGTGGGAGACCCTTTCCCAGGGTCGCCGCTGGCCTCGGTGACACAAGAAACAGGGTAGCTTGGATTCTGCAGTTTTTCTCTTGACCTTTCCCCAGAGGCTTTCTGCTCCCTAGGCTCTCTGGGTATTGTCCCAAGAGCTTTAGTCTGGTCCCTGGCCGAAGTTTGCCCTGGGGCGGGGGCGGGGGGGGGGACTCCACCCAGTGGGCGCCTGCGCTCTTCTGTTTATAGGCGGTTGTGATGGCGATGTTCTCTTACCCTCAAAGTCCCCCGACCCCTCTCCAGGTGAACTCTGGTAAACTCAGTTGAATTTCTTTAGGAAGGTAAGTGGATCGTTAGCAAAAGTTTTCCCACACGGTTCGCTTGCTTGATGCATCCGAATGTTTCTTAGCAATGGCATTTGTGGACCAGAATTGGACTTGTGCATCAGGGTTTTTTTTTTGGGGGGTGGGGGCGGCGACTAAAATGTGGCTAGGACAACACCCAGCTCTCAAAGAAGACTCTGGAGATGGGATTTCTTTTGTGTCAGAAGCAGGCAGTGCCAGTGCATCCCTGGGACACTGAGGTGTTGAAGAAGAGGAAAATGCTTTCCTTTAACTAGAACCACAAACAAACCGAGCAACAAAAATGCATTGAATGCATTTACTTCCCATTTCTCTTCAGCCAGGTAGGCGCTATTTTTCAACACTTATTTTAAACAATATTAAATATAACGTGAACAATGAAAGGGTTTCTTTTTAATCAAAATACTCAAATTTCTTGGAACCAGGTATCCAAAATCTCTTTCCATCCATCACTTGACTAAATTTCATTTTCATCAGAAGAGAAAGAATGAACAAGTCAATGTGTTATAAGCGGTGAAGGATCTATTTTTGTTGGCCGGTGGACTCCCAATTAAAAATAGGTTGGGTAAAATTAATGACATCTTAAGTTTCTGCTGAACTTGCAACTGTTCAAAGATGGTATGGATCAATAGGAAAGCTGAGTGACAACAGTGTTGCAAACTTCAAGTCTTCCTATTAAGAAGCCTGGTTTAATTAAATATCGACATCTCGCCGCTCACTTTATTATCTTTAGAGGCACATGTTAACACTAAAAACTAGATGTTATTAGTCTGAAACATGTCCTAGTTATTGCTTAACAAACAGTTACAAACACCATTATCCTTTGCTTCTTGTTGTTTTCCTATATTTCTACCATATCCTCCTTTTATGTCAATAGTCAACTTCAGGGATAATTAAAAGTTCCTGTTACTTTTCCTTCATCTGCTTTCCTCTGGGGGGTTTCTTTTTTGCATTTTGCACATGTACTCTGGAGAATTTACAAGTGTGTGCATACTGTGTGTATAATGGAAATCTATTTTTATGATTCTTTTGATTCATAGTTTTGTTTACCACTGTTCAGCCATGCTATCTCCTATAGGTGTCAAAACTCTAGAATATACAGGTACAAATTCACAAAAGCAAGGAAATGGTTTTGTCTGGAAGATTCTGTGTTTGCTGTACTTGTTATTGTACTTGGCTTCTGGAGTGGAGTGGGGTGGAGGTGTGGGGGTGGGGAGTGGGCATGCTTGCAAATGTATCTGTATTGCATTAAGGATTTCCAGCTGTATTTCAGAACCAAATAAGACCTTTGTCCCTCAAAGCTTCATAAATCAGCAAGGATTCATTTTGTAGTACACTCCTTTAGTGAGAAGTGGAATTGATTTTGGATGACGACTGTCCTGCACATTTGAAAATATCAAATAGGATTCCACATTCTTTACCCTTGTATATCGTACATTAGTAGTCTTGACAGATTGTCCTTGGAAGAATTCCATGCTTAGTAGTAACTTGATGATAAAAGCCGATTTCTATTTTCTCCTGTTTGCATGAGTTGTAGTGTTTTCCACAGCAGATAGACTTCCATATCATTCATGTGCCCTCTAAAGTCTGAAACGCACACATCCAGAGGTAAGACAAGCTCTTATTTCAGTTGCACCCCTGCCTCCATCCTGCCCTGTTGGCTTTCTGCCCCCCAAGCAAGTCATTTGCTGTCTCTAATACTGTTTAAACATAAAAGGATGCCAAAATCAAACCATTACAACCCTTTCAGACTTTAGAAATCCCTAGTTTCCCATCGGAGAAAGACAGAGAATCCAGAATGAGAAGGCTACCTTGACCTTGCCTTGCCACTAAAGAGTTAATGCCCTTAGCTGAGGTCCTGAAATTCCTAAGTTTTTCTCTAGAATGACCCAGGAAAAGATATAATTTCTATATAGAATGGTGATCTATTTGTCTATCTGGATGGAGCCTCTGGTACATGTCAAATGCCTTATGGTCTTTTCTCAAGAGCCAATCTCTGAGAAATCTGAAGAGATCTCAGGCTGTGGCAAAAGGTGAGGCCCTACATGTTCAGGTGACTCATGTCCACGATAGTCACTAGCTAATACAGTGAGCACTGGGTCTCAGAGAGGAGCCATCCAGTGCCTTGTTGTGTTCTGAGTGTGTTTCTGTTACCTTACTCAGAAGTTCCTCCCCTGCCTCCCTCAAATAAAAACGAAAACTGAAATTGATTTTACTGATGCACAAGATTGAGAAAACATGTCTTAGTCAGGTCTCATACCAAGTTCAGCTTCTATTCCCTCTAAGCAAACCAGATAGGACCAATAATGGCCATCAGGAGTAAAAACACAGCCCAAACCACACACACCAGCAAATGAAGAAAGGATAGTACAAAGAGCAGTGCTCTTCAACAGTCTGGGGGCAGGGGGAAGTTTCCTTTAAGTAATAGTTGCCACTGAAAATTTTAATGTCTAAGTATTATGAAGACCATTCCTTATTTTCTCCTTCAGCTACAGAAGGGGCCTCATGTGGGCATCTGCTGTGTCTGGGCTGCCTCTGGGCATTTCTGGACTAAACCTCTTTCCATTTGATCTGATGCTCCTTCCTCTCATCACTCATCATCTCAGATGCTGTGTTTTCACTCACCAGACATCTTATTTACCAAACACACCCACATGTCACAGCTGTTTGTAATCTTCCAAAAGTCATAAGATACCAGCAATTGCCCAAACTCAAATGAAGTGGTAATAGTCAATGATAGTGAATGACTCTGTATATAATCTCATTTCAGTCTCGAGATTTTAGAGATTGTATATAAACATACTTCTTTTTTGACAAAGAAACCAAGGTTTCAAAGTAGATTGCCCAGAGTTAACATGTTTCCTCGGTAAAGGGACCACAATAATGAAGTCATGTATTCCAGCCACGTTTAAATTCTGCCAGGCAGAGTTTACAGAATCTAATTGCTTATAATCCAAGTACTGATTTCTGGATGTGTCTGGCAGGCATTTCTAAGTAAAAACTGTATGGCTAAGAGGGAATTAAATTGTCCTAATCATGTTCTTGTTAAGAGAGAACATCAGATTCCTTTGTTCTGCCTTTGCAAACACTCACCTCATTCACACATGGATGGAGTGGGCTGGAAGTTGAGACTGACCATATGAACTTTCATGATTTTCCTACATTGAAATCTTACTGTTCCAGTCCACATGGTTGATTTGTAGCCATTCACAGAAGACTCCTAAATGCTGTCTGATGTTGATACTTTCTGGGAAGCCTTGGATGGGAATTGGGCAAGTACATCAGGCTCAATGTACTAAAGCAATATCCAGTTTAATCACAGTAACCAGTTTTGGTTGATTGTAGACAGTAATATGCCAACTGGGTATGCTCTAACAACTAGGTTAGCTGTAATTAATTAGCTGGTCGATTGACTAGGCTCTAGCCAATGAGGTTTGTTTTCTGTGTGTTCCTCACTTCTGTTTTTCTACTGTTTATTTCCTTGGCTGGAATTCTATCACTGGCTCTTTCTCTAGGAGGAATTGTTTTGTTTTGTTCAAGTAAGCTCTACAAATTTAATTGGTTTAAGGAATTTTCCTTCTAACACTGGACAAGGGGCTATTCATTTAGAGGAAAGCTAAAACTGGGATGAACATTTCTATTATTTAGCCCCACCAGAAATCCAGTAAAACCTAATAGTTGTCTGTATTAGAGTTTACACCGTAAGAACCAAAAACTCTATGGAGTACAACTTTCAAATTAAGAGTTTGATCATGACCTTGTGAGTCTTGTGCCCTGGGGATTCAGAAGGACTCTTAACAGATTACTTATAATTTTAGAGACTTCTCTCAACCACCTTGTTAAATATGGACAAGTAAACAGGAGCCCAGAGCACTCACCTGAAGGTTTTCACTTTCCCTTAAGGTAGAGACATTGTTTTAATTGAAATTTTGACCTCATTTAATGTTTCTCTACCTTTTCCTTTCTATGCAGTTAGTGCACATGGGCACTAAGGTGATTGAGAACACTGAGTCTGGGAACACAGCTTCTACTCCATGTGAAGAAAGTGTGTTACATGTAATGGACTGCTGCCTCAGCATTTCCCTTGGGGTCTTACCACTGACATAAAATAGAACTTTTATCTGGAACCTGTCTACCACAGTTACAGGGGGTTTTGTCTCTAGGCAGCCTCTTTCTTCATTTTGTCATGGTTCTCCTTCACGCATCAGAGTCTTGACAATTTTCCTCAAATGGAGAAGCTTCCTTAAATCTTTCCGACCTACACTGTAGTAGCCCTGGGCTGGTTCCCAAGTACTGAAGGAGCTCAGAGAAGCCACGGTTCAATCAGGGACCCCAACCCTGAGCTTGCTTTCTTTGGTAGTTTGATTATGGAGGTTTTAGTAACTTCTTCCGTCATAATGTCCTATGGAATCAGGACTGGCTCAGTGCTTCCACAACTTTCAAAGAGCTGCAAACTTAGGGGGGCATCCTTAGCTATAGCTACTCTTGTCTAAGTTACCTCTTACCAGGGGTAACTTCATCCTGGGTCAACCAAGGCCATTCCTACTTACAGCCTTTGGGCTTATTGTGTTCCCTGACTCAGAAATCTAGCCTCCAGATCACCTCAATGACAATTTTTTGACACCTGCTTCATGCTGCAGGTTATCACATTATTGTCTGGTGTGTGTTAAAGATCATTGCAACTGCCTCCCAAATGTGTTAACTTGTTTTTGGTTTTGCTTTCCCAAGTGAGACTCTAGTGTGTCTCAACCCTCCTGATGCTGCATCCTGTTAACATACTTCCTTATGTGGTGACCTCCAACCATAAAATTATTGTGTTACTACTGCATAACTGTAATTTTGCTTTACTGTTGTGAACCATAATGTAAATAGGTGTTTTCTGACATTTTAGGCATATATATATATATATGTATATATATATATATATGTGTGTGTGTGTGTGTATGCATGTATGTATGTATTTATATATGAATTAAATAATTAGTTCAAGGAACAAAAATTTCCAAATTTAATATATGTGGTCATATTTTCCAAAGTAATACCAACCAAAATGTTCACCAGAAGATTGCAAGACTATTTGTATTTCTA
Source organism: Cricetulus griseus (assembly GCF_003668045.3). NCBI lineage: Eukaryota > Metazoa > Chordata > Mammalia > Rodentia > Cricetidae > Cricetulus > Cricetulus griseus. The sequence continues at coordinate 154,381,889 of NW_023276807.1, forward strand.
TAAAGGACCAGTGTTATGACTTTGTTTGCAGTCGTTATATTAATTTTGGTCACAGACATCATGTCTTATTTAACAATTACAGTCTTCATTTCTACCTTTACCTACCTTCTCTAGTGATTTTGTGTTCTTTGCATATTGCCTGTATTTATTCTGATAATGTAGCTATTTATTTATTTGTTGTCTTTTCCATAACTTGCTATGCACATTCAAAATACTATCATGATCAATTTAGTTAGTTTCAATATGATTGGAAATTTCAGTATTAATATAAGTTTTGAATTTTCATTGGACATACAGTTTTCTAGATTTTAATGAAAGTCTCTTCAGACTCAGAATGGTTAATCTAATCACAAGCATATGTGTATATTTATGCATATGTATTCACATAGGTGCTCACCCTTCTAGTTATTTAGATGGATCTTTATCTAGAAGCATTAAGAGATTACTAAGTTCAGTTCTGTTTTATAATTTTTACAAATTTATTGGTAAGTTTTAAATATATTCAAATCTGTATTAGGCTATTGTTTTAAAAATAAGATTCATAAACCTGCACATATTTTTTGTGAAATATTTCATATTTTCTTCAATTTTGATGTTCTTATTTTCATTGCCATAAATAGTTTCATTTTTTTTCTTTTTGATATTTTGTTTGGTCAAAGGTTGATCGACAAAAGTTTTGCTAATATTTATTTTACTATGTATAGTGTTCTGCCTGCAAGCCAGAAGAGGGAAGTGGATCTCATTACCGATGGTTGTGACTCACCATATGGTTGCTGGGAATTGAACTCAGGAAGAACAGCCAGTTCTCTTAACTGCTGAGCCAGTTTTGCTAATGTTTAAGTGATTAGGATGTACTATTTTATATTTTATTATTTAGTTCTTTGATTATCAAATGACAAATATGCAAAAATAGATTATGTGGCTAGCCATTTAAATTAAAATAAAGTATTGTCACTATGGTGCTGAGAAATTTTTGGACTGGTTAAGTATAAACCAGTATAAATTTTATACTGGTTAAGTACAGGTGACAGTGTGGAACACACAGAACTTACTTGGTGTGATCCTTCTGGAAGGAAAACTAATGGTGGATGATTAAAAATGTAAATGGCATACATGCTCCATAAAACATTATTTCTAACACAATAATGGGAGCAAAGAGTTAAAGAAAGAGCACTTCCTGTGTGGTGGCTTTACATGGCCAGTATTGCAGTGAGGATGAAAGCTGCCTGGGCTGAATGTAAAGTCCTTGGATGGACTTATGTCATAGCTCTGTCATAACCTGGGTTAGTTACTTATTCCTTCTTTGTCTGTTATGTAATGTATAGTTAATAGTACTTTCAGAGGTTGCGTATAGAAGAAATTATTGCACATAAAGCATTTAGAACCATGGCTTGGCAGAACAAACTGTCAGGAAGCTGAATATCACTGTTATTACTGAGAATAAGAATGATATGTCTCCAGCGATACAGAAATATTAATAAGAGCTTTAAAGTATAGTGAATTGAATGCTTATTACAATAATAAAACAAGTGACTGCATTTTTAAGATTGTGGGTATCTGTAGAGAGAATTGAAACACTGCACTGTAATATTGTTCAATGATAGGCCTTATCCTATCATATTGTCTTTCTTTCATAAATATAATAGTCTCACAACATATAAACCAATTCAGCACTTTCCATTTGCTACAAGTGATATAAATGTAGGGATCTATATTATAAATACTACCAGCAGGAATTTCTCCTAATGATCAAATGCTATTATATTTTACCAAGTTATTTTTATTTTAGCAAATTGTTTCAAAACACCTATAAATTTAAAGTGTGATACCACCAACATATGTAGTTCCTCTTCTACTATTATCTCGTGTTTCGTTTTGCTTATTCACTGATAGTATTTTGAGATGATGTCTTTACGTATAGCCCAGGAGGGCTTTGTCTTTAATAAGCACTTTGCATTGTAATCATTAAATTTAATTTTTTCTAAAAGTTAGAAATTTAGAACTGAAAATGAAGCCAAATAACAGATGTAGAGAAAAGTTTTATAAACATATAAAAAGAATTAAACTAAAGATCTTATAAAATTAGTAAGAAAAAAAGATGGTGATCTACAATGGCTGACCAGAATTTATTTTGGTTGCTCAGATATAACTGTATATATCTGATACCAGATATACAAACTATAGCTTACAACAGGAATGCAATAGTTCAATGAATACTTCTCATACCTGAGCACAGAATGACATTTATGTCATTGCTAGCAAATTAAAAAGTGCCAGATTAAAAATATGTTGGGTCTTGTTAGTACAGATTTAAAGCTCGTTGCCCACAGGATACTACCATGTTTTTATTACGTCTCATAGGCACTTTTCAGTTTGGTCAACACCTACATTCCTGCCTTCCTTTCAACACACCATGGTCTGTCCATCTCCAGGCTGTAGCCACTGGTGACCTCTGTCGGGTTCCTTCCTCAAACCTAGCTTGCTGCATGAAGATGCTTAATATCCTCCCTAACCTCCCCTCCCCATTAATTCATACTCTGCTTCCACCCAACTTGCCCTTTGACTAACCTTTTCTCATGAGCCTGAGAAGTTAGGACTTGTAAATATAGTGTGTTCCTCTCTGTCCAGTTTTGCCAATCATGGAGCTTGTCATCCTTATGAATATTTACTTGGATGGTTGCCCTTTTTGCAAACCTTTTAACCTGAGGCAAGTCAATGAGCTTGAATAGTGTGATGAATTCACAGCAAAAAATGCTGAAGGAGTAAATAAATAAAACTCAAAGATGCATATATACTTTATGAATAATAGCTTGTTTTATATTTAATATAAACATATTAAATATTTATATTATTTATATTAATGTCCTTTCTATCACCCAACTTTGGGAAAACCCAGAGATAGGTACATTTAAGGATAGACACAGGTATAGAGACATAAAAATGTGAGCTTTATTATGAATAAAACTGCCATTTGAAACTGTAACTGGAAGGTATGGGCAGGGGGATTTGCAATTATGCTACTTCTGTATGGAATAGAATTTCTTGCACAATCTCATAATTACAGGGAGACAATGAATTCTTTTTTCCTTTTGTAAGTGATTGGATTAGAAAGGAAATGTACTTTACAGGCAGAAGGGTATAAAAGGGAACAATGCAAAGGCCCTGATGTTCAAGTTCAGTTTCTTCTCTCACACTTCCTGACACAGAAGAGAGAATGGAGAGCCAGGGCCAGTACCTGCAGCTTTCTTACTGTGGGAACAGTAGGTGGGGAATGTGTTCTCTCTAAAGGTAGTAATTTGGGTTTTAATTTTCATTCACGTAGTATATATTTTGCAATAATTATGGCATATTTTTTAGAAAAGATTGCTAAAACATGTTGTAAGTACATTTTTTTTCTTGACTATTTCTGTTGTCACAGATCAGTTCAGCCAGTTTACAATAGATCCACACAAGGGAAATAAACACCTAATAGAATTGAAAATAAACAAGTTGCTTAAAATACGGAAAAAAAATCACACTGACTACTTACAACTACCTAGGAACAACCACTTGAATGAGAAGGTTTAAATAAAGTGACTGGTTCCAAAAGCTGTGAGTACCAGGTGATATTTTGATAATATGACTGAAACGTTTCCACCAATGCAGCAATCCAAACCAGACAAAATCAAACCAAATTAGAAAAAGCCCTGGGTTAGTGGGTATAGTGTTCCTGGACAGCCTTCCAGTCCCCCAGAGAAGAGACAAGAAAGTGAGACTGGAAAAACCAGTTTAAATACGGTGGGGGAGTGGTCTTAAGTATCTCTGGGGGAGGGGTCATCATTTGGCAGACTTTCTGGATGCAGCAGGGTTTGGGAGGAGATGGGGGAGGGGAGCCTGGTTGGAGCCTCCACCATAACATTCCAGAGTCTTTGGGTATATGGATGCCAGGGACTGGGGCAAAGTTTTCAACATAACAATGACCTCTGTTTTTATTGCTTTTTTTTTTTTTTTTTACAAGGTTTTCCTGTTAATAGTCAAGAAGCTTGAGTGTTGTTAGCTTTCTTGTAAAGTTATAGAGCTAGAAGGTATAATGTAAGACCCCCGTAAAGCTCAGGCCTCCAGGATCTCAGCCCAGGACCTAGGTCACCCCAATCACCAGGTGGATTCGAAAACTTGCTGCAAACTGCATGAGGCTTTATTGTTGTTTAAGGAGCTAACCCCATGTTAGCTCAGGTCTTTCACCCACCTGCCATGGCGGATGACTAGCAAAGACAGCTGGAACCCACTGCAGAGAGATCTTGTAGTGCAGCATAAGGGGAGTGTCTAGGGGTACGCACAGGCTCAGAATTAGTGTGCCTCCAGGCTTGGAGGGCTTGGAGGGCTTGGAGGGCTTGGAGGGCTTGGAGGGCTTGGAGGGCTTGGAGGGCTTGGAGGGCTTGGAGGGCTTGGAGGGCTTGGGGCTTGGAGGGCTTGGCTTGGAGGGCTTGGAGGGCTTGTCCTGTGTTGATTGGCCAACTGGTTGTATGGCCCATAGGCCCTCTGCTATGCTCTGCGCGTCATTGCTGTGCACTTGTCCATAAAGCACACCAGAGCCGTAAAGCATAGAGCCACCAGCTAACTTCTGATTGATTCCTTGCCACGAGGCAGGCATCTGACCTCTTAGTGACCAAGGCAAGGTCAGACAAGCACGTGTTCGGCTGTCATGGCTGCTGAAATGGGGAGCTGGTCCCTTCATATAAAATTGATCTTTCTTCCAAATTCAGTAGATTTATCAACAAAATGTACAAAGTCAGCCATCTGGTTGATGTATTTGCTGTTCAGAGAGTTGCAAGTTACGATATAGTTCATGATGTCTGAAAATCCTGTAAAGGAGAAATCTAAGAAAGTCTGTAACAACCAGTGTAGCAATAAAGAGGAAAGTCTTCATTCTCCTAAAAATCTCATCGGAGCAAAGCATTAGCTCTGCTGTCCAACTCACTTGTTCTCTATTCAGCACATTTCTCATGTTGAAAACAGTTATCTATTATGTTCAAATACTTTCAAACAACCTACCCTTTCAACCTAGCACTCAGTAGTTTCCATGCTCGATTGCACACCCTAATTGCGTTATTCTGTGCAGGTAGAATGAATAAAACTTTACAAAAGTGTTTGAACTCTGAGTAGGTCCTCTTACAGATTTATTTGGATGCAGAACCTTAAGTGCAGTTATCAAATGAAATAGTTTGCACTCAATTTCAAGGCTGAGTTGGAGTCTTAATTTAGCATCCCCATAAAAATGACACACGTATTTCAGTTCATTTAGTGTGAGCAGAATTTTTTATCTTGCCAAGATTATATGATTTTTTTGAGAGTGGTGTTTTTGTTGAAAGTTCATAAGAGGGGACCATGGATATGGGTTACTTGGTAAAGTACTTGAAATACAGACAAAGGGTCATGAGTTTGATGTCTGAACCCATGTAAAGCAGCCAAGTATGGCAACATGTGCCTAGAGTCCCAGCACTGGGAGGGGAGACAGGCAGATCCTGGGGTCTTGCTGGCCAGCTAGTTTACTGATCAGAGAACTCCACTTCAGTGAGAGACCCTGACTCAAAATATAAGGTGGAGAATAACTGAGGAGACACACAGTGTCAAACTCTGGCTGCCACATGCAAGTGGCCATGCACACTAGCACACACAAGTTAACACCGACACACTCCCCTAATTCAAGCAAAAGCTCATGAAAAGACCCAAGGGATGATTTTCAAACTTGGAAATGGAGTGTCATGATCTTGCATAATGCATCAGTTCCCCTATCTCTATTCTTCTCTTCCATGCTCTCATGGAGTCAGCCATGCCTTCAGTTAACTGGAGTCAACCATGGTCTAAAGACATTTAGTGGAAAAGAGAAGAAGCAAGTTTTTTAATAAATTTTATACTTTTGTTATGATTTATTTTATAATTGTCACTTACCCCATACTTTTTTGATATATAAATTAAGCACTATCACAGGTATGTGTATAGGAAGTAAACGATTGTCCAGTCATTATTCAGTGTCTACAGGAGACTAAGGTGAGTGACAAATACTAAAGTCTATAGATGCTCAAATCTCTTCTATAAAATGGTGTGTTGCATCCAATAATATCTTCCCATATACTTTATGTAGTGTGTCAGTTACTTATATTAATACAGTGTGAGTAATCTGAAAACCATTGTTACACCATATTGTCTAGGGAATAATGACAACAGTAAGAGTCTTTACATGTCTAGAGCAGGCAAAAACATTTTTAAAAATATGTTCTTTAGATTCATGATTGGTGGAACCTGTAGATGAGGACTTGGACAGATAATAATTGCCAATCTATCATGAATATGAGCAATTATATCACACATACACATTTAAAAAAATGAGTGAATATTTGTATGGAAACTATACCTAACTAGAGCTTTTAAAAAACAATTAATTGTAAATGAATAGTAGTATAAGCTGTAAATCCAAACCAGAAATGTTCTTCCTCTTGGTAGATTGCCAGTTTATAAGTGTAGAAAAAAGTCACTATTTTGTGACTAATACCCTAATTGACTCAGTTGAAGGCTGAAATGTTTTTGCTGACTTTACACATCCTAGGGCTGGAATAACAAACCTGGAGACTTAAAAAAAATAAAAAAAAACTGAAATTTATTTTCCCATAGCATGGAGTTCAGAAATATGAGTGGAAGGTATAGACATGGTCATGGTGCCTCCAGAAACCACAGGTGAGAGTCCTTCTTATTCTGTCTATTGTCTGTGATTCCATTCATTCTGCAACTTGGATGGTAGGGCTCCAGCCTCTGCCTAGGTCATCACACAGGCTTTCCCTGGTGCTTGTGTCTGAACTTCATCATCCTTTCTCTTGAGCACCCTTGACCTTGTATTTAGGGCTAACCATGAAAGTGAGATGACTTTACTTTTGAATCCTTATTCTTGTTTTCAATGATCCTCTTATTAAATAAGGTCACATTCCTATCTGCAACATGTTTGAGAGAACTGTCAGTGAGTTAATTTAATCCACTACAAGGAAAATCAGTTACATTGTCTCAGAGTGTATCTTAAAAGATTTACATTAACTTCTAAGGGAAAAGGGGAAACTTCACAGAAACGTGGGAAAGCATGGTCACTGTCATTCTGTTAAACTTTCTGAAAATTCCAATGTCTTTATGTTATGGGAAGGACAATGCTGAAGTATTTAGGGGCACAGAAATCTTGCATCAATAACTATTACCGTTAGAAACTGCTACTGCAACTATGCAGACAAAAAGAAGATAGGCTAAATTTGTTGAGGTATTCATATTTGGAAAATACTATGAGATTGTATTAGAACGGTGTAGGTACAGTTTTGTATATTATTGCTCTTATATTATTGCTCTATAATTTCTCTAGGTCCAGAATTACTACAAGATAATAAGGGGATAGATGGATGGCTCAGTGTGTAAGAGTGCTCAATGCTCTTCCAAGAATCCAAATTCGCACCATGTCCATGCACTCGTACACATACACACACACACACACACACACACACCACATGGGTGTATCATATGACTCACAACTGCCTGTAACTCCAGTTCCAGGAGATTTGATGCCCTCTTCTAATGTCTGCAGACTCCTGAACATACATGGCATACACAGACATACAATAAACAAAAGTAAAAAATATATCTAAGCAAGGAGAATAAGTTTAGAATATAAAAGCTGTGGGGAAAAAAAAAACCCTTGTTATCTTAGTGGAATCAGCTTAGGAAGCTTCTGTGACTGTGACACTCAAGTGATTTGTGTCCTTACCTGTGTGACAATGGCCTCTGGCTGTAGATCTAGCAATTTGACAGTTTCTAGAGTAGCAGTGGTTAGAAAATTTTATAATTGTACTTCTGTACAGCCTGTGTCAGCCTGTGCACAGGCTTAGAGAAAAAAATTAATGCAAACATTTTCATTGTTTATTATTTTAATTCTGTTATTTGAGTTCTCTATTTAGGGTTTCATCTATTTTGACAAAGATCACCTCTACTAAGCAGTTAAACTTGATTACTTCAGAGTCCAAGGACCAAATCAATAGAAAAACAAGTCTTTGGGTGGCTGATAGCATGGGTCACTGAGACCTAACATCTCAGTTACTGAAGATGACTAACTGGATATGTGGATCTTCTTATTTCACTTAATTGGTGTTATGTCTGAAGATACCTTATAACGTGGACCTATGGTGGTGGAGTCATATGCTTTTAAAGATGATGCTGTGTTACCAATTGCCAAAAGAGGCCTGTGTCAGTGGGAGATGTGTGCCCATGTTCTTGGCATTGTTACGACTGACAATTGTTATAAGTATTTGGAACCCTGAGGGAATCTGGGGTTTTCATAGGCATAATTTGGGTAGGATGATCAAATTCCTACATAAAGGTTGGGGAACTTCTGTAGGAAGGCTCATAAGGCTAAAAGAACAAGGTTTTAGCAGTGTGTGGTATTGCTACTTGCCTGTGTTGTAAGCCTGAAGACCTAGGGCTATTGTTTTTTCTCTGTTGTAGCCCTTGCACCCTGTATACACAAACAGGTAAAAATTCAAAATTTAAACATCTGCTGTTACAAGTTTAGTTCCTTTGTTTAAAACATTTAAAAATTAAAAATTTTATTTAAATATATTTAAATGTTTATTTCTTCTTCCCATAACTTTGTGCTTTGCAAAAGATGATGAGAACATTTGTACAGTAAAATACATTGACTCATTTTCATAGGCCAGCAGAAGGGGTCTGTCCATCACTGACAGGATTAAAGGTCAACCTAATGTAGAAATGCTATCACTGAAAACATTTTTCAACTAAAATTGAATCAGGTTTTCGGCAAAGACTGTCTCCTATTCTTATAAATAATTAGCAAAACATAGCTTACACTCACTCAGTTGGAAGTAGAAAGAAATGCATTATTAATTTTAAGAAAGGAGTCAAGGTGTTCATCTTAATGTCATAACTGATTAAGATGTTTCCTTATATTATGAGCTAGCCATACAAACTTAATTTCAAAAATTTGAATCAGGTAATAGTTCTTGGTCTGAATTACCCCCTCCCTTGTTGATAGGATACATAAGACAGAAAATGAAGGGAAGAATACCCAGAGGCCTTGAGGTGATAAGCTATTTGATGGTTCCACAAATTATCAGAAAATTATGTTTTTCAAGCTCTTTCTTCAGGCTGGATCTTGTTCTAAAGATCTTCTTCATGCTTTATTGATAAAGTACCTTTAGTTGGAGGAAAGAAATAGTGTATTAATATAAAATATGAATAGCAGGGGGCAGCTTGAGGGTGACAGATCATTTGGGCATCAATTCAACATAGCGCAGACAAGCCATAAGAAAGTGAAGGTCCATGCACTAGTCACCTTTTGAGGTTGGCCTTCTATCTCTCACTTTGTGCTGCACATTTAGTGCATCTGTGATATGCTATTAGAAGATAATATCTACATAAATAGTGTGTATTATCATAACATTTAGTGTGGACAACCATAATGATTTCGAAAGAATGTAAAAAATTGTTATTTTATTTGCAGAACAAATGATTCAAATGCATATTCTCCATCTGTTACTCAGAATTAGACAGTACACTCCCCTTTGATAACAATTCAGGTATGTTAAAATATCTGTTGTGGCTCCTGTAGTGGCTCAAGACTGTGATCCCATAATTCAGGAGGCTAAGACAGGAGTATAAGCATGAGTTTGAGACCAACCTGGACTTAACATAACAAAAAATACTTTTGTGTATGTTCTACCTTTCTATTTTGTACCACTTTATTAATGCTTGTAATTAACCAACTTGTCTTCTGAAGTTCCCCCATGCCAGGCATTCTCCAGTGTAACCTGTGCATGGTAGACCAAATGCTCTACACTTATTGGTGGTTGTTTGGTGGCATAAGTTCATCATAAGAAAATATCCCTATGTGACTCTTACAGAAATACTGGATGCTAGCCCTGCCCACTTCTTCAGAGCTGTGGGTCAATCAGGAATATGAAAAGTCAACCGCTAACTCTAAAGAAAGGTAGGATTGGCTAGAAGAAGGCATGTACAATCACTCTGATCTAGGGATACCTGAATTCTCTCCCTTCCTTTCAGATGACCTTAAAATGAAGGGAACACAGTTTCTAACTCATTCATGATTACAGTCCCAGCTTAAAGGTAATAAATTACAAATATCCTTTAAAGAATGTTTAGTTTTCTAGTCTTTAATAGTGAGAATAGAATTATCACAAATCTTGAAAGGCATTGGCACCTATCACTCCTCCAACAGGAAGCCCATCAAATCTATAAGGTATGTCTTGTTTCTTACATCAGACTTCTCAAGTGCACTTCTCTATTTTGTCACATCGACCCCTTAGACACTTTAGCAAGTAGGGAGCTGGTATTTACTGCAATATGTTCTTATAAAAATTGGTTTTTCCTCCCAGTATGCTTTTAACTCAGAGGGAATGAAAATTAGGTTCAATTTTCAGTTCTCATGTAGAGATTTCAAATGCAATTTATGGTGTGTGTGTATGCATTGAGCTGGGATCATTTCCCATTTTCGTTGCTAGAACTATTCTTACATTTTAAAAGTTGTGTGGATTCTTACATTTTAAAAGTTGCTAGAAATATCACTAATAATCTACAATTTCTGTATTATGACTTCGTGTTTATTTCACAAAGATGTCATGGGTTATTATTACCCACAAAGTCTCATGCTTTAGTTTGATAGGGTTCTTAAGTATTAGACTCTCTTAAAACATGATTAAAAATAATCTTCTTAGATAATAAATGTAGCTGAAGATCAGTAATGGAAGTTGTTTATTTTGATTAACTGGATATATACTTTACAGCAATAACTTGCATCCATAATATCACTAGCACTTTCATCATGTGACCTTCCACACTGTGGCTTTCAGAAGCTTTCAGCACTATCACCAAAAAAGTCAACCAAAGGTGATGAAGGCTAAAGCATCTATTCTCCTCATGTGAAAAACATTTTACTTTAGACAACTATAAATCCACAGGGAGTGACAAGAGAGCACAGCAGGGTTAACTATAGGACACTCACATAAAAAGCTTGACATTAATGCAACCTAGTGACCCTCTGCAGATTTTCCTAGTTTTATAAGCCCCCCACTGTGTTTGTGTGTGTGTGTGTGTGTGTGTGTGTGTGTGTGTGTGTGTGTGTGTGATCTATGTTATGTTAGGTTTTTGTTTCTCGTGTGTTTCTTCCAGTGCTGGAGACCCAACTGAGGGACTTGCAACACTCCGCAAATGTTCTGTACCTGAGCCAAATCTCCAGATACACTGCTTCTATGCAGTTTTTATAACAATGTGACTGTCAGACCATCATCACAAAGAAATACAGTTACATATCAGAATCTTCTGAGCTATACTTCCACACACAAAAAAGAGCCACCTTCCTAAGTCACAAGCATTAGCCTATTTTACATTTTTATAATTTCATTATTTTAATAGTGTGTTATAAATGAAGTACTGTAAGGAAAAAATTGACATTAAACTTTTCCTTTAACATAATTTTATTGAATTTCTTGTATTGATATCTCAAAAATTTTGGGATATATTTATGTGGCTCTATTTCTGTTTTTTTCTGGTCTTTTCTAGTTATTTCCCTTCACCAATACTACCTTGACCTTATGAATGTAGCCCTACAATAAGTCTTAGTGTTGCACAGAGTAATTCTTTCCATATTGTTCATTTTTATTAATGTCTTAGCTGACTGAGTCTGTGCTTTACCTATAACACTTAAAATAAGGCTTCTATATCCACAAAAATTAACTTATGGATTTTGATTGATATCATATTAGACCCTAGATCTAACTAGTCTACAGTCTTCTTAAAGGCCCATACCTTATAAAACTCATTAATAACTTTAGTCCTGGTGTCATTCTGATCCTTTCAATTTTTTTTTTTTATTTTGAGAGGGTGTTATTCACTCAATTCATAGGACCACTTTTTCTGTATGTTGTTAAGCCACTCTTGCCTGTACTTGCACAGTTCCAGTGATTGGCCTGACTAGGGTAGTGAGGGAATGAAGAAATGGCAAACATCAATACAGAAAAGCTGAGATCAGGTAGACTGGGCTCTCTGACAGAGAAAGCACAAACACCCCAGAAGTTCAGTGTGTTTATTATATACAGTTGAACATTGGGAAGTGAGATTCTTGCATACAAATTGAACAAGGCGACCAGGTTTGTGGTATATTGTAGGGGAAGCTGTAGCCAGCCCCTAAGTAGGCGTGGCTACAGCTTCCCCTACAATTCCCCTTTTAGTACAGCTGAACAAGGAAGTAGCTTTAGCTAATCTTGGCGCCAGGCTTTTTTTTTTTTTTAGTCCACCAACCAGCTCCCAAATCATGACACAGAGACTTCTTATTAGTTTTGAATGCTCGACCTAGCTTAGGTTCCTTTCTAGCTAGCTGTTTCAACTAATTTCCAGGTTTCTCTTTATCTACCTTTTGTCTTGGGGCTTTTTACCTTCCTTCAGTACATCTTACCTTCACTGCTTCTCTATGTCTGTCTGTCTGTCTGTCTGGAATCTACCTGACTTCTTGCCCCAGGGAATCTCCCTTGTTCTCTGCTTTTTCTTCTCTTCTAGTTCCTCCTTTTTTATTCTTGAGCCTAGATTTCTACTCCATTTTTTCTCTCTACCTGCTAGCTCCACCTATGCTTTCTCTTGCCTATCTGTTCAGCTCTTTATTAGACTATTCAGGTGCCTTAGGCAGGCAAGGTGAAACAAGTGCAACACATCATTACATAATTAAACATACATCCTTACATCATTAAACAAATGCAACATAAACAAAAGTAACACACCTTTGCACAGTTGAAGTAATATTCCACAGAATAAACAAATGTAACACAGCTTTGCCTAGTTAAAATACTATTCTGCAACAGTGCATTCTCAGTAAGAGAACAGTCTTTATGCCATGAACATCTAGGGGCAGAACATCTTGGGGTGAATTTTCTGCACAAACTGTCAGTATTAGCACTCAGACCCAAGAAATCATTTTCTGCTCCTCCATACTTCACTGTGGGAAGGCTTTTCTATTCCCAGAGGTCTGAGGCATTGGTCTTTGACATGCCATGCCTATGTCAACAACACACATTCACTCAGGATCTCACTCACCTCCTGCACATTTTCTTTTAAGATTTATCTTTATTATTATGTGTGTATATATATGTCTGTGTGTGTGCATATACCCACAGAGACCAGAAAAGGGTGTCAGATTCCTATCTGATGGCTATGAGACCCCCCCATGTTAGTACTGGGAGGCAAACTAGTGTCTCCTGGAAGAGTGGGAGGCACTCTTAAAGGCTGAGCATCTCTTCAGCGCCCAGCTATGTCACTTTTATATCTTATATCAATAATTTTAAGCATGTAACCTACTTAGATAACAAGAAAATACAATTGCTGTGCCCTTAAAGGCCTTACTTTTAAGGAGACATTCTTTTAGTACCCAGTCCAGTTGTTTTTTCATATCACTCTACTGATTCTTTAACTGTATGAAAGCTTGCAACCCAGTCTTTACAACAAATAATGCTGAGTCAGTATGATATGGATTAAGACACAAATCTTAGTCTATGCTAAAATTAATTCTGAATGTTATTAGAGACCTAAATGTAAATCAAACAAACTGTATAGAGAAAAATAAACTGAAAAATCCTTATGACCTTAGGTAAGAGAAGATAGAGTTGATGTTTATAGAGATGAAATGATTCAGCCTTTCTGAGCCCTGACTTCTCTTACAGTGGACTTGGGTTCAGTTCTCATCACACACATGGTGGCTCACAACTCTCTGTAACTCTAGTTACAGGAAATCTTGTTCCTTCTGGCCTGTGAAGGCACTGCACACATTGTGTACTCACATGCAAATACATAGAAAATTAAGATAAATAGGAAAAAAAAAGAGAGAAAACATCCTAAGGTTCTTTGATTCTTCCAAAGCTAGTGTAGAAATGGAAAAACTCTCCACAAATTAGAAGATATTTCAAGCTACAAATCTAATATATGGGAATGCTTAACTCTGTCCTCAGAGAAACAAATGACTGACAATCTAATATCAGGTACCAAAAAGAGTTGGATGCTGGTATTCAGTTTGCATTCTGCCCTTTTAATTTAGTCTAGGATCCCAGCTCTTATATGATGTCATACACACTGAAGGTGGGTCTTCCCTTCTCTGTTAAACTTTGTAAACACCCTCACAGACATACCCTATTCTAAAGAAAGTTAGAGTGATAATTCAAATTGACCAGCTCACTGGCAAAGATAACCTGGTCCTTACATCCAATGACTCCTCCTCATCCTCTCTTACTCATTCATTATTTGACATAACTGACTACTGTTCAGAATAGCTTGCAGGTTTTAGAAACCCTGGCTTCTCTTTAGATTTTGTGTATCGCTGACTTCAACCTCCTTTGCTGGTTCTTCATCCTCTACCTAACTGTAAAACTCATGGGACACTGGGATTGAGTCTCAACTATCTCCTCCCTATATACCTTGATCCTATATGCATATGATCTGTTTTTATAGCTTAAAATACCATCATCATAGTAATATTTCCTAAATTGTTCTCATCAACCTTTGTCTTTTCTCCCTGTCCCAGTTCATAAACCCAAGTACTTAGTAGCTCTATTCAGCCTTCTAAAAGGCATCATATGTACGTATATATATGCATGTATCAAGTACAACAAAATTTCTAATGTAAGTAAATGTTGCTACATCCCATTTAGTTCTCATGACCCAGATGGCGTTTGTTTTCTTCTCTTCTAATTAAACAACACCCCCATTGCATTAGCAAATGAAATTCATACTGCCACTACTTTAGGTCCCCAGTGCATTTTTCTCTCTACGGTCACAGCAGTATCACTGAATCTAAGTTGTTGCCATTTTCCATGTGAGTTACTAGAAATAACACAGAGTGACTTTCCCACTTTTACCCCTGTCCTCTATCCCTGCTCAATGTAGTTTAAGTGAAACAACCAGGAAAATATTATTAAAATATAAGAGCAGAAAATATCTTCCTCATTTCAAATATTTTCTATCAGAATAAAATTTACTCTCTTTAACATAGTATATAAGAATTTACCTGATTTGATCTTTGGCTTCAGTTCCAATAAAATCAGGAAACAGTGGAACATGAGTAGGAGAAGGGAGGCTTCAGTGTGGCTGAGGACAATGGTTTGTGTTGGAAAATGTGAGGGATGATGAGACTAAAGAGTAGAAAGGATCAAACTGAGAAGGCCCAAGAACTAGAAACTTGGCTCTTCATCAAAGAATTTGATCAATAAAATAACTAGGTCAAAAGCTATGAAAGTATTTTAAAAGACAATGGATTGTAACTACATTTGTTTTGCTTCGAAAAAAAATATTTTAAGCATAGTTGAAGTTCATTTCATTAGCAGATATTTTAGGTGACCTGCTCATCTTGGGAAATGCTGTGCTTTCATAAATATTACTGTAGACCATCCCCAAGTGCAATGGCATTTTCTGTGTCAAAGAGAAAGGGAGGCAGCTCAGTTCTTCCCTCTTTTAGTGATTTCCTGAAAGGTGCAGATCAGTGGGTGTCTGGAGTCATCAGGTAAATGTCATACTCTCACATTGATGTCTTGAGATATTACTCAGAAGCCCCCCTTACCCAACTCAGATTTATTCCTTTGCCTGTTCATCATGCTTACTGCCTCTTTCTTCCTAGAACTTCCACTCAAGTATTTGCATCAAAGTCCTTGTTTGTTTCTCTTATGGGTAGAACTTAAAAGAGACAAATATGCATTCCTTTTTTCAAAGTTAAGAACATTGTGCGACATGCTTAAAATAGAGTCATTATTTTAAGATGAAAATAAAACATTATAGGTTTGAACATAGTATGGACACAAACACACACACACACAACTCAGACATTTCATCATAAAAAGGAGAGAGATTAAAATCCTAGGAAGACAATTAGAAATCTGTGAGATAGAAAATGACACCAACAATTGTGGATACTTTACAACATTCTGCAACCGTGGTATTTATTTCCTCATTTATTATAAGTGATAAAAGGTGGCTCGAAGGGAAACTAAAGAGTTGATGACATTATTTGATCTTATAGTTTATGTCACTGCTATCTCAAACTTCTGTGAGATAATCTTCACCTGTGAAGAGAAGGAAAGTCTGTTAGAACCAAAGACTAAAAATGTAGGTTTTTGTTTTAAAATTAAGCCACTTTCCCCTGTGACTGTTGTTGATTCTTTTCTTCTTATATGCCTTGTCTTAATTGCATCCTTCTTGCTGTGATAAAATACCCTGTCAGAAGCAACTTAATAGGGGAAGGGCTTATTCTGTATCACAGTTCCAGATATAGTTCAGCTTGGTGGGGAAGATATGGCAACAGTCATGGTGGCAGGAATGTTCACATTAAACCCACATTCAGATGTTAGAGAATGAACAGAATTGGAGTCAGGGTATAAAACCTCAAGCAGGGGTGGGAGGTGGGAGGGTGGGGGGTGGAGGAGGGTTCTCAGAGCAAGGCTCTAACTCAGGGTTCCAGAGTTTTCCAACACTGCACCACCAGCTAGGAACCAATTGTCATACACATGAGCCTACAGGGGCTGCCTCACATTTAAATTGTAACAGACCTTAACCTATTTTTTCTTTTATTTGACTAAACATGAACATTTTCATATCTATCACAGCACAAAGCATTTCATTTTAGAGTCGATTGTGGTAGCTGCCTGAGAAAGTGATGATTGATGATCAACTTGTTTTTGTTTGTATTGGCATCTGTGTTGATTAAAGAGGGAATTATTTATATCTTGTTTAATTATTAGGTTTCTGGGAAGAGAGAAATCTCAAATATAATCATAAGGAAATGTCTAATTCCAAAAGCTCCTGAAGTCTTACACTGACTGCCATGCCACCTACTCCGAAGTTCTCAACTTTTCAATAAACCAAACTTCTGAAGTGAAATTATTATCTAAAGTTTAAATTGTCTGTCAGTAATTCTCATAGTATACGTTTGTTACTTACATATACTTGCTTTCACAATAATGCAAAATCTAAAAGAACCAACGAGATGGAAATGCGGATTTTGTTTTCAATCTTATACACTGATAGATGCTGGGTAATAACCTACTTTGTTTAATAGATACCAAGTAGATGTTCTGTCATGACTACGGTTACTGCTGTGCTCTGACAATATCACTGTGGGCAGTTTTTCTTATTGAATTGTGGATATGAAATTTACTCTGTGCCAAGCACATAGTATAAATAACTATGTTTTCCTTAATGTCTTCTGTTCTTGTTTGATGATCCACTGAGCAATCATTACCACATATCAGAAACTAAAAATAATTTAAAAAAATAACCTAAGGAATAGTTTAAGCAGGAGACAAAGGCTTTGACATTTTGGCTTTGTGTTGTGGTATATGTTTCAGCTTTTTGAAGCCCTCAGTCTCCCAAGGAGATAATAATCTGATCATTAGAACATGAATATTATTAAATCTGATAAAGGCTTCTAGAAATTCAGATTTTAGATATATAGCTTAGGTGTTTCTTCTAGATTTTTACTGATTGTGAGAGAATAATCTCATGTTTGTCATAAATATTTTAACTGGTTAAATGGGAGGATGTAATTTTATCTTAAATGTATTAGTTATGTTTATTACCTTAATTTTTAAAAGAATTATACTACTTGTGTTTATTCTTGAGTTGATCTGCTTTAAAAGAATGTTTTAAATTAATATTAGTGTTTATTGTGAATAGGAAATAAATAAAACTGACTGCCAACATAGTGAGTTTACTACAAACACTATAAGATGGTACAGACTTTAATAGTTACATAGCATGTCAGAAGACAAAATGTATATTATAAATGACTTAGTTATTTATAAAATTTGATATGCATGTGTAAAGATAATAAAATTTTGGAATTTAAAAGCCTATAATTTTCCTGAAACAGTTTAAAGAAAAAAGAAAAGACAATACATTATTTTTTTAGAAATTAATAGTAAGGGAGTATTTATCTCTATCAAAACTACAACTGGATTGACAGGAAAGATATTTTATGATAAAATTGTTTCAGTGATGTTTGTTGCTATGTAGGTATGAGGCTTGTACTCTGAGGGTATATTTACAGTGACCTTTGTACCCCACACAAAGAAAACCCTCCAAGTTTGGTTCAATACAACAAGCTGCTAAGAATGTAGTTAACATTCAAAAGAGTTTGTAGGAATTGCTTTCCAAAAGCATGGTAGTTTGACATTATTGCTAACTTTCTGGAACAAAAACCTAAAGAAAAAATCCAGAAGCAAATAATAAACTCCAGTACTTTCTCCAGAAGAGCACTCATACAACCTCCCATGGCTCATGTACAGAGATGGATACAAGAAAGGTAGATCTGAAGAAAACATAACACAAGGAAAAAGCAAAGCTTGAAAATTTGCCAGCTGTTTAGGTTGCTCAGGATTGTGAGTATTGGTAGACCATTCTATTGTGTGGGCCACATCTTTTCAGCTAATGGGTAGGGACCTTGTGAAAGATCTGGAGTGGGCTACCTTCCCAAGGAGGGCGCTTGTAGGAATCTGAGCTCTCCCCAGACAAGGATGAAGTTAAAATGGAGTCAGGTATATATTTCATACTGGCAAGAACTGATGGAAAGCCGGGCGTTGGTGGCGCACGCTTTTAATCCCAGCACTCGGGAGGCAGAGGCAGGCAGATCTCTGTGAGTTCGAGGCCAGCCTGGTCTCCAGAGCGAGTGCCAGGATAGGCTCCAAAGCTACACAGAGAAACCCTATCTCGAAAAAACAAAAAAAAAAAACAAAAAAACAAAAAAACCAAGAACTGATGGAAGAAAAGGATACTACTTGTGACAAAACCACAGTTTTATTACATCTAAGACTTGCTAAATGTATTAACATATGGAGTAAATTCAAATTTCTGATATGTATAAACAAGATTCTACTAATTAGTTCTCCTCCAGTTCCCAGATTGGTAAACTTTATTAAAATAATATATTTCTAAAGAAATGAGATTTGGTTTATATTGCTGTGATTCCTTATATCATATTAAAAGTGGGTGCTCAAAAAGAAATTTAATTAATTATACTTAAATCTGTATGACATCAGCAATGTATATTAACTGTATATATTTTATATACAATGCTTACATAAACTAAATACGGTGTAATATAACTATACATTTACAGTTTTCTAAATATCTACAATATATTGAACACTTTTATGATGGATGTATATTATAAATAAGGCATACAGGATTTCCGTAGAATGTAAAGACCAACCACAAAGTATCAAGTGCTATTTCCATATTCATAATACACTCATTTCATTAGCAACATATTAGGTCCAGATGGTTCCTATGACACTTTCCCTGCTTTTGTTCCTTTGTGTATGTGTCAGTGTTTTCCACCATCCTTTCCGTTCCTTTATTCTCAGGCTTTCCCATTACCCATTCCCAATTCTCTGACAACTCTGCCTCATCAACTTTCCTTCCTAAGATTATAGTCTAGTGTAGACCAACTCATAATGTGACTTAGATAATTTGAATACTGAAATTAATAATTGTTTCTGAATGATGGGAGAAAACAGATTTCTATAATAAAATAGATGGTAGAAGACAGATTTCTATAATAAAATCCTCAGCCAGCCGGGTGGTGGTGACGGATGCCTTTAATCCCAGCACTTGGGAGGCAGAGGCAGGTGGATCTCTGTGAGTTCGAGGCCAGTCTGGTCTAAAAATCAAGTTCCAGGACTGGTTCCAAAGCTACACAAAGAAATCCCACCTCCAAAACCCAACAAATTAATTAATTAATCAATCAATTAATTAACAGGATCTTCAGCCTTTCAGCTTTATTCCTTTTCTTTCTGCTCTTAGGTTTTTGGATAGAAGTTGATCTCTGAAATTTCACATCTAAATAGCAGTTTCACACTTGGAAATAAAATCTCCTTTATAAATTACATACAATGTTCAGATAATAAAACCTTCATCTGAAGAATAATACTACACCTCTGATGTGTTTCTAATAGGCACTTAGCTCTCAAAGCAGATGTAAAATATACAGTTCCCCAGATATACACATGGGAATTCTACTTCCAAATTGCTCTACTCTCTCCCCAATATAACCTTAGGGTCAGCCCTGAACAACTGATGTTCCCACCAGTCATTTCACTTTTCAGATAGAGCTGACAAATTATTTTTATATTCTTCTTGACCTCTGTCTCAATTCTTTGTTATATATATATATATATATATATATATATATATATATATATTTATATTTATAATATTCGTTTATATGTAACATATCAGGAAACGCTATACATTTACACACATTTATTTATTTATTTATTTTTGCATTTTTTATTAGTCCAAATTAGGAACAAGCTTGTTTCACATATCAATCCTTTCTCCCTCTCCCTCCCCTCACCTCCATCCCTCCTCCCCCACCCCGACTTACCCCCCACCCCATCCACCCTCCACTCCCCAGGCAGGGTAGGGCCCTCCACGGGGGCTCCCCAAAGGTATACCACATCATCCTGGGTCAGGCCTAGGCCCTTCCCCTTGTGTCCAGGCCAAGAGTGCATCCCTTCACATGGGATGGGCTCTCAAAGTCCCTTCTTAAATTTCCTGATTTAAAAGTGTGTGGCTTATTTATTAATCCCAACTATGCTTGTGATAACGTAAACTAGGCACTCAATAATTTCATATTGAATATATGAGTATTTTCTCTACAATGATGGAAATTACCTGACATTGTAGCAAATCTATGGGATTAATTTAAGCAAAGATTTAAGAAAAATTTTGTGTGTTGAAGGACAAATGAGCATGATATAGGTAGGTTCTTACTGAAAAAAAAAAAAAAAGCTGCATCATATGTGTGTCTGTTTTCCGTTGCTGTGTCAAAATACCTGAGGCAAATTACCGTAGGAAGGAAGTTCCAGTCTGTAGTCACCAGAGATGAGGGAGAAAACTGAAGCAAAGTTATTTCCTTTGTGCTGGCTGAGAAGCAAAGACAGAAACAGGAAGGAGCTAGAGTTCCCAATACCCTCTTGAAGGGCACATCCTGTGATGTCACTTCCTCCCATTAGTTCTCCTCTCCACAGCTTCCAACATGCCCCAGTAGTGCCACAGGCCTTTAGAATATGGTCTTTAGACTGATGTTTACAATCCAAACCATGGTAGTGTGTAAAAAGAGATGAGAAGGTAAACTAATAACTGTAGTTCTGCACTAGAGGGACAAGCCAGCCCGTGTGACAACCTTATCCTCAAATTTCACCCGCTGAACACTGTAGGATTTTACTTCCTACTTATATTTGATGTGGGTCTGGCGACTTCATTGTCTCTTACCAAACTCGACACCTGAATCTGGGCTCACTGTTTGTGTGACTCAACTACTCTCAGAGTCTTTGATTCCAAAGAGGGACGGGAGAGAAGATGTGTGAAATGAGAGTGGGTGGGGCCGAAGTTTGAAAGAGACACTCCCGTAGCCACATTCCTTCTACCAATATACTCTTCTGGATGCATGAGTTTAGAAATCCATTCTTCCTACCTACACAGAAGAGAACAAAAGTGATCCTGTCATATAGTATTTCACACAGAAAGAAATAAATCACTATAGGTCAGCAATTTAAAATATTTTGTTTGTGCTGCTCCTCGTTATTTATCATTATACTTAAAAACATTGAATGTATCAGTAAATTTTCAGTATGAAAGACTCTTTTCAAATAAGTTAACATACTGCACAAAGTACACATCTCATTACTTCTGGAATCTCGTTGTCTCATCTGCTCATCAATCTCTATTCAAAGATTCTATCAATGTCTGTTGACATGGAACAATCTATTTATTTGTAATAGTATCCAGAAGAAAACACGTGCAGACTCGGACAGTACAGCCAGGCAAAGACCCCTTTCTTTGTCTACCATTATTGGTAGACTGGTTAGTAGTATAGAACCAAAATGGATATAACTTTTTGAATGTGGATAAAAAATAATAAAAATGTCCTCTGAGGTCCGAGCTGATGATGTCTAGTGACATCATCAGAACTAAAAGGTAGAAATGCGGTAGACTTTCAAAATTTTATGTTCAAAAACTACTTTTGAATAAATGAATAGAAAGAAAAAGTTGACTTATTTAAGAGTTCTTATCTTTCGAAATCACCTTGGTAGAAGATCTAAGGACTATCTTTGTGTTTTCCAGGATTTAATTTCTTATTGAGAGAAATAACTCTATCTTCTTGCTGCAATACTGTCCAGTTGCTGAAATGTACTTGAAAAAAGCAGTTTGAACTAAATTTCATTTTAGAGGGGAAAAAGCTATGCTATTTATACTCACATACTAAAAACAAAATTTCATTCTAACTTCAAATACCTGGTTGTGAAAATCTGTCTTTGTTTTGCCCCTTATTCCATTCTTTCTTAATTTTGAGACAGAGCCTCAGGATGAATCCAGGCTGTGCTGAACTCTCCAAACCTCTGCTCCAGCCTTTTGATTGGTGAGATTATAGGTTTGCTCTATCACAACCAGCTCTGACCTATTTAGGTATTTTGTGTCTCTATATGAACATGATTTCTTAAATAGCATATACTTAAGCCTATAACTCCATGTACCCAACCTAAAATTAAAATTGGATATAAAGCATACATAGAAGACTAGACTAAAATGTTTAGGTGTTTAGGGGAAGACAGATGTTTGTGTGGTTTTGTTGTTAAAGACTACCATCTTGGGGGGCTGGAGAGATGGCTCAGAGGTTAATAGCACTGTCTGTTCTTCCAGAGGTCCTGAGTTCAATTCCCAGCAACCACATGGTGGCTTATAACTCTCTGTTATGAGATCTGGTGCCCTCTTCTGGTATGCAGGCATACATGCAGGCAAAAACACTATATACATAATAAATAAATCTTTGAAAAATAAAAGACTACCATTTTGAAATTAAAAGGTGTAGACCTTTAATTAAGCCTTAATTAGGATGTTGATGGACTGCATAAGCAATAAGCTACTTAGGTAGCTACATCAATTTATGAGCCAGTCTATGCTGTAATCTACAAAAATGTTTAGGATCTTCCATCTTTTCTATTTCTCAAAGATCAGAGGGCTCATCCCCTTAGAGCTCTCACAATCATAGTCAAAGAAGGAAAACTCTGTGACAGCTGTAGGAATGAGGGAAATAAAAGGGAAATTAAATTACAATGCCACATAACTTCTAACCTATGGAATAAATGATATCATCTATTACAGTATCTATATTGACTTGTTTCCATCTTTTACAAATCAATCTTATAAAAATCATTCGAGGAATACAGTGCCTTTTATATAAGAAATTAAAGCATGCAAAGCTTTGTAAGCACCAAATGTTGACTTTATCACTTGTCTTCTAAGGAAAGCATCACACAGTGTTCTGAAATTGTATTCAAATAGCACTGAATTCAAAAAGTAATAATGTTTTTGGGGACTAGCATTCTTGATGTACTATTTAATAACCTATTTGGTTCCCTGGGAGGATGAAGTGGCTTAGGAATACAAAATACTGTAGGAATAATGAAGAGGCTTAGGAATGATAAATGCTGTAAGAAGATAAATTGTAAAATGTTGTAAGAAGGTAAAATTCACATTTCTTGCTTAGCTCCATCTCTGACACAGCCCTGAGAGCCATCAGCCATAGCTGATTCTTTTACTTCTTCAGAAAACTCGAAGAGCTAATATAGTACGTCTTGGCTGCCTGTATTAGTTACTCTCCTTAGGGCTATGGCAATATATTTGACAAAAACAACTTAAGGCCGGGGGACTTTATTCTGGTTCACAGTTCAAAGATGCAGTCCATCACAGTGTGGCCATCCTCAAGCAGGAACTTGAGGCAGCTGGTCACATTAAGACCAAAGCGAAGAATGCCAGAGTTTACCTGCCTGTCTCTTCCTCACAGGTTATTCCAGGTCCTATTAAATTGCTTATTGAAATAAACCAGCATGGTGCCCACCAAATCTGAACTTCCTTGATAAGTTTTTCATTTTTAGCATTTAGTTATCTTCTTGCAGATATAGAATTTTATTTCATAGTAAGGGGTGGGAGATGTCTGTTTCTTAAAGCTGCCAGCACAACTATATGCTGCAGACTTCCTTTCCTTAGATGGGTACATGATGTATGGAGAAAGCCTGGTTACAGAATAAAATGTCTCTCATGTTTTTAAAGAGTAACAAAATACCTGTCTTAAATACTCCTATGTTTGGCTCGCAACAACTTCAAAATATCATAGCCCTAAATCACATTTTGGGGAAGAGTAGAAAAGAGTTGACTGAAAGAAAACTCAGGCCAGTCACGGTCCACATTAGGAAGTTTCTTACCATTGACTTCCCTTGCTCTTGTCTTAATACAATATATTCCAGAATACATATGCATATATATGTGCATATATATTTAACTCTTAAAAGTCATTTCCTCCTTTTCTTTCACTGCTGCGTCCACAGCCATGGGTATGCCAAGGCTACAAAAGTGTAGTATCCTCCCTGTGGTAAAAAGGTCAGGTTGGACCCCAGTGGGACCAATGAAATAGTCAATGCCAACTCCAGTCAAGAGATCCGGAAACTGATCAAAAATGAACATCCAGAAGCCAGTGGCTGTCCATTCCTGGCCTGATGCCAGAAAACCACTTTGGCTTGATGGAAGGGCAGGCATACGGGCATAATGCCGGAGAAGGTGACCTGGATGAGAAGGATGCGACTCCTGTGTCAACTTCTCAGGAGATACTGTTAATCTAAGATGGCCTGCCATATGTATCACAGCCTGTACCTGAAAGTCAAGGGAAATGTCTCCAAAAGCAAGCAGATTCTCATGGAGCATATCCACAGGTGGAAGGCAGATTCTTTTCCTTGGGGTGTCCCTTCTTTTCTCATTAACCCAACAACAGCAAGCTTGAAGGTCTACATGGCTGCTCTCTGCAGGAGCCATATAATGAATTCTGGAAATCTGGCTAAAGCATGTGCCTTATTCTAAGCCTAATCTTAAGACTGCAATCGGTTGTGTCAGTGATATAGTTTAAATCTTCTCGATTATAAGGAGAACTCTTTTCATTGAATGCCCATTTCCTTGAATATATAGCAAGGCCACTGGCTGCAGATGAAGGGTATTTGAGCTGCTTCTGTTTAAACTTTTGTCATGTGCATTGTATGTCACTGGTGACTTATAGCCACATGATGACACACCCAGAAACGTTCAGCAACAAAGCCATGTGGCTTCTTGTACTTAGCTGTGAGTCAATTTTTAGACAAAAAATATGCAGAAATGGGGTTGGAGAGTTTCTCTGGGTGTTTCATTGTTGATCCTATAGCCCTAAAAGCAAAATTGCTTTTGTGTAGTGATTGCCTCCCCTGAACTTGCTCGCCTCCCACTGTTTCTCAGTGCATTACTCTTTAATTCATGAATAAATGGTGCTGTGAGACTTGATTAATATTTAAACACCTCTGACTTTACCTTGGTGTCCTAGGTTCAGAATTGCCTGATATCTTTCTTTTGTGTGGGCTAGGCCAGTACTCAGTGAGATGCTAGCAAATGACTTCCAATAAAGTACTAATTGAACTATTTCATTCCTGTCATTAGCAAAAGCCTGTATTTCTGGTCTCAGATATATCCAATGTTGTCTGAGCAACCAAATTAGAATCCTAGTTAGTCATTGTAGATCGCCATGCTTTGACAGTCCTTTAGCAACTGTTTCCACTTGGCTGTATTCAAATTCAAATAATTTTGGTGGTGATTTTGTAAATAGGAGCCAATATGATTCTTGGATTAAAAAAATAAAATAAAGACCCCATGACAAAGCCAAAGTGACCAGATTCATTTGCTCCTTGGCAGTACCTGTAAGCTATGTATTTGTATGGCTTCAGGGCTGCCATTAGTTGCTCTAGTCCATGTAATTCTGAGGTCTTCGAATTTTAGCTGAACTTATTATCTTGCCTTTATTTGTTATGTGAGCCACCATAGTCCTTAACTCCTCTGATCTTTTCCTCAGAGGAGGAGTTCTCATAATAAGAGTCAATGCAATTTCCTGACTTGCTTTGAATGCTTATTGAATCAAAGTCTCATCTCATGAAACTGCACCAGTTAGGTTGGCAAATTCAAATACACTCCAGAAATCCAGTACATTCACACCGACTTATCTGCAACAAGAGATCAAATTATGCTGACTTGTTCACAGAAGCTGCAACAAAGAGGAGAAAACTAGACTCATTTCTGATGACAAGGGGGATCCTATGGCCTGGGTACACCCCTACAGGAAAGACATTACCTAGTCAAGGCTTTAACAATTACAGGTAACAAGCTTTTTGCACTGGTGAGCTCCATTAACAGTGAACTTCTGGGAACCAATGATCACACATGGGCCAGTCTCTCTACCATATTGGTATTCTGTGTTATTTACAGTTTGTTGCCTTAAAATATGTAGGGAATTAACAAAAGCTCCTACCCAGCATTACCAGTTAAAACTCCACGAAGGTGACGTAGGCAGTATATTTCTACATGATAGAAAGACCTGGGCTGTATTCTCTAATAACACAGACTGTCTACTACAAGGATAAAGTCATTTAAAGGCAACTAAATATGGAAATCCTTCTACTCTTACCCTCTACTTCTAACCTCAACCTGTTGTTGGTCCTTCCACATGGCATCTCCCAGTCTTCCTACTTTCCTTATGGCTCTTTCAGAGCACTGCTATCTCCCATGAGTGCTACAGAATATTGAATACTTCTCTCTAGTATAGTAATTTTAGGGAACTATGCCAGCCAGTCCCAGGACTATTACCTAATGCTCTCACAAAGCCCATGATCTTCCTTTAGCACGGTTTTAGCATTGTTCAGCTCTCCCTCAGTGTTATTCATATTTACTCTGGCTTATCCAGAGAAACAAATTCAGGCTGGTGTTCAAGTACTTTCTGTTTGTGGCTCTTGTTATTAGATTTGATATCTTCTAGATTACAATCTTTATAGACTTGCAGTGACTATTTAAGAGGGATGGATGGGAAGGTCAAAACAATACCTTGCCCTCCAAATGTTAATATTATTACACCAACTTATTAGAGGTGTATTTGACATGGCGTTTCTCTCTCTCTCTCTCTCTCTCTCTCTCTCTCTCTCTCTCTCTCTCTCTCTCTCAATACATACATACACACATACACCCATACACTCTCTCTGTTCTGGCCATTAAGAACCCCTTATGTTTTCTGGAGCCTGCAATTCCATTTATGTCTCCTGAATATTATCGTCTTGTCTTCCCAGGAGTTAGATTACATTAAGAGACCAGGAGTCATAGCCCCTCCTGATTACAACATCTTCTATTATCCTAGTCAGGAACAGTAATTGAACAGTGTTTCCCTGGTTCTCAAAAAGCCTGTAGTCCCAGGAGCTTCATAGCCACCAATAGTCTCAGGGTTGGGGCATTTGTGGGACACAGAATGCATGCAATTAAAATACATAAAGTGATTCTGTGTTCAAACAGGTTACTGAAGTTGATCATTTTAGTATGGGATAAGTCTCAATATTTATATGGGTAATAAAGCTGTACTATTACAATCATACATAATTACTATTTTAAGTTTACTTACACATCTATTAAACAGGAAAGAAATAACACCAGCACAGACTATATGTAGCAATGAATTTTTCCTACTGCCTTTGTTCCTGCTTTAGAATCACTGCTCTTGCTAAGTGTGAAGATACAAAAAGCAGAGCTCTCACCTTTAGGGAACAAAGAAAGTTTATCCTAGAGCCAAATTTGGATGACTATGGCCCTGAGAACATAGATTTAGGTTACTGAAAATTAATTGTTCCAACTGTGAGGGTGTTTCATGGAGTTTTATAGTTTTACAGAACAAAGTAATAAATCAGTGCATGTTTAAAACACAGAAAGGTACAGAGTACAGCAAGGTGGGAGAAGTTTTTCTGATAGGCCTCAGATGCTATTTAAAACATCCTTAGCTTTTGGATTGGTGGAAGCTAAGGGTCTCAGTTAAAACATTTCAAAAGGCTTTTAACTTTTATGGGAAAGGGATGGCTCTTCATGGGGCTAAACCTAGCCCAAGATTAATTAATCTCTGCACTTGCAACATTCCAACCTCTCCACATCATTTTAATTCTATCAGCCAGTCAGTCTTTGCACACACAGCTTCTTTACTGGAATTCTAATTGGCAGATATTGATAAGTTTTGAATCCTGGTTGTTGGAAACCCACCACCGATGATGTAATAAGGCAATCAAGCACAATTAATAAATCCAGGTTTAATCTGAACAAAGCATTCCCAGGTGGCCCCAAGGCAAAGGGGAAGACCATGAGGGGAACCCATGAGGCAGGGGGCTTTTAATGCCTTCCAGGGTGGAGCACTGATGGCAAGCTTCCTCAGGAGCAGACTCTAGACTGAGGCAACTCCAGGGGAGGGACCCACCACTTGGCACCCTGACGGCCGGTTTGCAATAGAGTCCTGAGCTGGAGATTCCAAACATCCTAACCTTTTTGGATAGATACAGATGCCTGTAGAGCTTTCACCTAAACAAACATGATATATGCTATTAAAATTAATCCCCCCTTCCATTTATTTTAATGGCTTAATATCTAGTTACTTTTCTCTTTACTAAAAAATGTGGCCATGAAACAGAATTCATTTCTCATCACTTAAGAGCAGTGATGCAAAGGCAAGTTGTTGGGGCAAAGAAGATTTATTTTGCAAACTGAAGATGATAAAGACTCATCAGCAGATTCTATCTTACCTTTGGGTTGCAGAAACAAAGTCTACATCAGGAGCTATGCAGAACTACGATAAATAGATGGGCATCAGTGCAATTTACAGATGTCAGGCTTTCTGCCCTTCTGATGCTTTAGCTGATATTCGAAGCTTTCATAAATGTAAAAGAAAAAAATGACTGTTTAAAAAGTGTTACTGCTCATGTATTTTAGTCCTTTTCTTAAGACTAGTTCATTGTGCATTCAATGATTAATTTACAAATGCATCCTTTCCCAGAGGAAAGCTGTAAAAGGCTATGTCTCTCTGGATGATCCAGGAAATAAAACAACAATATCTCACCCATTCTGTGACTTCATTCAGAAGTGTCAGCTATAACAAAGCTCAGTAGAGAGATGAATAATGACTTCCCCAGATGTGTAACTCTCAAATTAGTACTATTTCAAGTTAAGTAGAAGTAAGTGAAACTAGAGGGTTGCTTAGATTTTTTTAATTTTAATTTTTTTATTTTCGAGACAGGGTTTCTCTGTGGCTTTGGAGGCTGTCCTGGAACTAGCTCTTGTAGACCAGGCTGGTCTTGAACTCACAGAGCTCTTCCTGCCTCTACCTCCCAAGTGCTGGGATTAAAAGCTTGAGCCACCACCACCTGGCTTTTTTTCTTTTATTTTGGGGGGGGTTTGCTTAGATAACAAATATACGAAAGGAATATCATCCAAAATCAAGTATCAGTTATGTAGTACATAGCTCAGTATGTACTGTAATCTTTACAGGACAACCATGACTCTCTACAGAGATACAAGTACAGTTGGCAAAGGTCCAAAAGAGATTGTGAAGTCACTAATTGCCTCAAAGTTTTTCAAAGTGTGGTCTTACCAGCTCAGTGGTTGATCCACTTAAATTGATATCTACCAATTTAAATTTTCTAACATTATTCTTAAATAGTGAATACAGGAGTTTAATTTTGTAAGTTTGTCTAATAATCTGAATACAGTGGTGAGTCTGCATCTGCCAAACACCCATAGAAATAATCCCTTGTCAGATTACTAGACAGGCGGGAGCTCTTCGGTACACCCCTGTCTTACAAGAGCAAGTGGGTTTTGACAGATAAACTATGTTCAGAAGTGAAATAGAAAGTACATCAGGGAATCAACTGTAATGATCTTTGTGTATTGCCCAAACGGATAATTTCAAATGCTTCCAGTTGAATCCCAACAAGATGGTTGCTTCATTTATAATTCAACTTCATCTAAAACTGGTGGATTACTGAGAGCTCATTGAAATTCAGTGATGTTGAAAAAAGTGCCCCTCTTATTAAACACAGAAGTTACGGTCTACCAGTCTCTCATTAATCTTTTCTGTTCTACCTTTGTTAAGGTCCACCATGAGCAAGAAATGGGACTCAAACTCTTCAGAAAACTGGAGTCACACTTGGAGTAGCAGTGACACACAGCATCATTGGTACTCCGATATCAACATCACCTATGTGAACTATTATCTTCACCAGCCTCAAGTGGCAGCAATCTTCATTAGTTCCTACTTCCTGATCTTTTTCCTGTGCATGGTGGGAAATACTATAGTTTGCTTTATTGTAATAAGGAACAAACACATGCACACTGTCACCAATTTCTTCATCTTAAACCTGGCAATAAGTGATTTGCTGGTTGGAATATTCTGCATGCCTATCACATTGCTGGACAACATCATAGCAGGTATGTTGAGTTGTGTGCGGTATAAATATGACCTGAGAAAATGGTTCCACAAATACTCAGAGTCAGTGCTGAATCATTAATTCATTCACACATACTTACTGGGTTCCCAGAAGTGTTCCAGATATCTGTCTTCACAAGATGAATATTCTAAGCATAACATGTAATAACCAAGTAGATGTGCCATTTGGGAAGAATTTCCCTCCCACACTTCTGAATCCATGTCATCATGGGTCACCTCACCTGTTCTCGAGGCTCAGGAACAGTGTATTTACTGGTTGCAGTAGTGTTTTCATTCAGAGTGTTGATTTAATAGTTTGTTGTATTAGTTGAGGGACAACACTTTCAGTGTTCACATTCCAACCTATATTGGAAAAACAATGAAATAATTGCAACATATTGAAGTTATCTGCAGTACCTCAAGCTATTTCAAAGCTCTGATCCTCTCATGACACTCAGTTTCCTGCCATAATTATTTTGAACTAAATGATTATTTAATATTTTGCACATGAATCACTTCTCTGTGCCCTTGATTTTGTTTCCCAATAGGCAGCCCTTTGCAGCATTTCCTGTCTTTATTTTTGGTAATTATGACCATATATCTAAGTAACATGAAACTAATGTCATTTTCTGTTTTCTAAACTGCTTAAGGCAGAGATTCCATTTTAATAATCCACTTACGCCACGTAAACACAAACATGCATCCACACCCTTCACCTCCTCTATGAGTGACGATAGGAATCACCCAGTGATTGTTAGCTGTCTCTCCCGTTGATGCCCTCACAATCTTCTCCACTTCTCTTTGTATTTGGCCCTCTGGTTTCTGATACCACATCTTTCTACTTTATTCCTTCCTAAGAAAGCACATGGTGGTGAAACATTTCTGAGAACTTGCATGTCTCTAAATGTCTTTCTTTCCTTCTCACACTTGATTATAGTTAGCTCTGTGAACATTTCTCGGTTGGAAAATTTTCCTCTCAAAACTTTAAGGGGATTGCTTTCTTGTTATTTCTGAGAAACGTTGAGTTGTTGATTCTTGCTGTCTTTTATTTGAGTTGTATATTTTTTTCTTCCTAAAAGCTTTTTGAGTTTTCTTTATCCCCAGTGTTCTGAATTTTATGAATTTAGGGCTGGAAGTTGGTTTTCTGTGGTTTATTTATTGCACTGGATACAAACTTCTCCTTTCAATTTGAAAACCAATGGGCTTCATTCTGGAGAATTTTCTTGGCAAAGTCTTTACTCTTCTTTTGGATGTGTTAATCACATGTAGGAGGTCATGCTGTCCCTTTTCATTTTTTTCTCACTCAGTTTATAGTTCTTATTTTTCTAGTCTTCAAAAGTGTGTGTGTGTGTGTGTGTGTGTGTGTGTGTGTGTGTGTGTGTGTGTGTGTGTGTGTGTGTGCCCGCCCATGCACGGGCACCCACTAGAAACATGGAGGTATATAACTATAATATAATATCAGCACTTTGGAGATCCAGGCAGGAGATTGCAAGTTAAAGTTCAGGCTGGTCAACATAAAGATACCATCCTCAAAATCCATGGGTTTGGGACTAGATAGATTGTTTAATGCTTAAGAGAAGTTGATAATGACCTAAATGCAGTTCCTAGCACCCATGCTAGTTGGCTCAAAACTGACTATAACTCTAGCTTCTGGGGTATTTGATGCCCCCTTCTGGCCTCTGTGGGCACCTGAACTCAATACTTATACATAGACACACACATACACATGTTTTTAAAATTACAAATAAATCTTTTTTAAATCCAAGGACTAAGTACATAGGTCATTGTCAGTTTGATTACCTAGCCTATACAGGGTCCCTGGCTCAATACCCAACACTGTAGGGCAGAGAAGGGTTTTCTCAACATTCATCTTGAGTTCTTCATTTTCATTGTCTTAAATACTTGGCCCATTTTTGCTTGTTTTCTGTTATGTTTCTTTACTATCATTTTCGGATTCTAAGATTACTAGTAACATGTTTATTCTATTTTTGTGTGAATTTTCTATTACACAGTCCTTTCCTATAGTCCCTTTATTTTGTGTTTGAGACTTTCTAGCATTAAGAACCATTTTTGGTTTGTGTTTTAATGTGAGGTCCTATGTATTTAATAGACTCACCCAGGGATCTAGTTTATGATCTAGACTACTGGGAGCTGAAGTGGGGAAATCACAAGTTTGAGTCCAATCTGAGCAGCATAGAACAACCTTGTCTCAGAAAGCAAAGTGAAACAAAGGAAAGGCAATGCTAAGTAGGGAAGCCTGTTAAAACAGACTCACTTGTGCTCCGTGGGCTAATAGAAATTAGATAAGAGTGGTTTGTTTTTTAAAGAGGAAACTATGGGATTTTTAAATAATAAAATTTGAAATCTGAAAAACATATATAGAATGTTTGTAGGAGAAGCTATGTTTTTTTTTTTTAATAATGAATGAATGTTTAGAAGGTCAAATTAGTGTCAAGCTGTGGTGGCGCAAGCCTTTAATCCCAGCACTCGGGAGGCAGAGGCAGACAGATCTCTGAGTTTGAGACCAGCCTGGTCTACAAGAGCTAGTTCCAGGACAGCCTCCGAAGCCACAGAGAAACCCTGTCTCGAAAAACCACATTATTCATATTAAAGCCCTGCAACCTATTTTGATGGTTTACACTCTGGAAACTTACCTGGTATTAAATCTTACTAAGCTAAGAACTGGCTGGGACAATGTATATTTTGTTTTTTCCCTTCTCTGGAGATACCATGAGTTAGAAAACAGATTCAAAATCTTCTCCTGGGGATTAAATACAGTGGCTGGTGTGAAGTGCTTCTTATGGTGTCTCAGATGTAATAGTTACTGTGTTGGTTTTGCATTGTGAATACTGCACTAATGAAACACTCCATCTGGAGAAATTACCAAAAGCACCAGGACATATTGTTTTGTGGCTGCCTTCATTTGTTTTGTTCTTGTTCCTATTTGCAATATAGTGAGGTAAAATCATCTTCTCAAAAGACTGTTCCATCTCCCATCCAGGATGGCCATTTGGAAGCAGCATGTGCAAGATCAGTGGGCTGGTACAAGGAATCTCAGTTTCTGCTTCGGTCTTCACCTTGGTTGCAATAGCTGTGGACAGGTAAGTCAGCTCCGAACCCCTAGTCCCAGAAAGTGCGGATTGTCAGTAATACTGAATATACTTGTATAGCTATCTACCTGCTTATATTACTACAATATACAGCATTACCACAAAATTATTGCTTCACTGAATATTTATAACAAATTGCAAAATCCATGCAATAATATGTGTTTATCCAGATCTTAAGTGTTAATATTTTCCAAGCAGTTACAGCTTGGGAGTATGAACTGAGGTATTTAATTATGAAGTTATTGACAGATTGTTCTTCTTTTCAATAACTGCATAACAAGGCCTGTTGAACCCTCAGCATTTAAAATGATAAATGACATCACTTTTGAGTAAGAGATACATTTTCTGTGTGTGCACTCAAAAATACTCATCGCACATTATATACAAGGGTGCCCTGCAAGTCATCACTGTGTAGTAATTAGGGCTTTTCACGATGAACAAAATCTATCCTATCTTTTGTATTTCTATTTCATTCTTAAGCTTAACATGTTTCCTTCCACTTTTCATTTGGTACTTAAGTGTCCTTAAAAGCTTTGACCAATGTTTTTGACGTGACACTTGGAAAAGACTTAAAAATAAACATTGGCCCTCTTTCTTTTACAAAGTAAATGAGGTTAAAATCAACAATTAATGCTGTTTTTTTTCCCAGTGGGTAGTATTAAAGAGACTCAAATGAATGAAACAGAGCAGCATAAGTCAACATGTGTAAAGTTCAAAAGCAAACATTGCCAGAGAGACTGCATAATGACACACATGATATGGCACCACAATGTGAAATCCAAACCATTCCAGATGTAGGGGAATTCGGAAAATGCAGAAGTGCATGTACAGGAGGGATGACTAGCAACTTCTCAATGTCTCCACAAGAGGAAA
Source organism: Cricetulus griseus (assembly GCF_003668045.3). Classification (NCBI taxonomy): domain Eukaryota; kingdom Metazoa; phylum Chordata; class Mammalia; order Rodentia; family Cricetidae; genus Cricetulus; species Cricetulus griseus. The sequence continues at coordinate 154,416,287 of NW_023276807.1, forward strand.
ATGAATGAGTATGGCTACCTTTGCTGATGTTTTGTTTGTGCTATAACAAATAAAGCTTGTCTGGTGATCAGAATGCAGAGCTAGCAACACTAGTTAGCCATAGAGGCCAGACAGTGGTGGCACATACCTTTAATGCCAGAACTTGGGAGACAGGAAGATGGATCTCTATTAGTTCAAGGCCACCCTGTGCTACATGAAATTGATCCAGTCAAAAAGAGAAACAGAGACAGGCAGTGATGGCTCACACCTTTAATCCCAGCACTAAGGGAGTAGAGACAGGAAGGGATATGGCTGGGCAGACAGAGGAATATAAGGTGGGAAGAGACAGGAGTTCATAGCATTCAGTCTGCGGATTTGTAGAGATAAGATGGAGCATTTGGTCTGAGGACTCGGTAGAGGCAAGAATTAGTGGCTGGCTGCTCTGCTTCTTTGATCTCCCAGCATTTACCCCCCATATCTGACTAGGTGTGGAGTGCAGCTGCATGTGAAATAATGTGTTAAGGACAGCATGGCGTAGAGACAAGAAATGGCATTCAGGTCTGGAGAGCAACACCACCAAAGGACATCATGTGTTTTCTTTTGCTTTTCATGTTTGAAAATTTAATGACTTTAATTAATAAATGAATGTAAAGTTGTTTTATTATTTGTATGTCATGATGCTTCAGTCTTCATCAGGGTATTGGCTTTTAGTATGCATGTTTTACATGTGTCCTGTCTAGTGTTTAGTCAACCCTACACATGCTAGAGTCATCTGAGAAGAAGGAACTCAACTGAAAAATGCCTCCATAAGATCAGCATGTAGGCAAGACTGGGGGCATTTTTTGATTAATAATTGATATGGGAGGGCCCAGGTCATTGTAGGTGATACTTCCCCTGGGTAGGTGGTGCTAGCATGAATAAGAAAACAAATTGAGAAAGCCAGTAAGCAGCACTCTTCCTTGGCCTCTGCCTCCAGGGTCCCTGTCCTGAGTTCCCTCAGTGAAGTGTGACTTGAGAATTATAAGCTGAAGTATACCATTTCCTCCCAAATTGATTTTGCTTGTGATATTTTTGTTTTCTGTGTTTTGTTTTGTTTTGAAACAGGGTTTCAGTAGGTATCCTCTGCTGGACTGGCATTCACTCTGTAGACTAGGTTGGTCTCAAACTCACAGAGATCCACCATCCTCTGCCTTTTGAGTGCTGGGATTAAAGTCATGTGCCACCACACCCTGTCTTGGTCATTATCTTTATCATGGCAATATAGACCCAAAGGCTCCATATGTTTGAGTTTTGCTCCATAGTTATAACTTTAGTTTCATTCATTTCATTTTAATTATTCAGAGATAGTACCAATAATACAAAATAACATTAAATTATGATTCTTATCTTATTAATAAATTATAATTGACAATTTCCTACATGAATATGATTCATTCTGATGACTCCCACAACCTCTCTTATCTCTGCTCCCGCCACTACCTAGAGATCCCTTCTTTCTTCCAACCTCTTCCCAATACTTATGACTTGCTATTTTGTTTTTGTCACACAGAGTTTAATGAAGCTGATTATGTGACTATGTCTTTAGAACTATTGGAGCCTGATGGGCTCGCTAGAGGGTACATAAGTAGACATCGACTTGCTCCTCTCACAGAATCTGTTAGTAGCTAATAGTTCAACAGTAAGTGGCATGGCCCTGAGAGTCCCTTCTCCATTCACAGCTGACTGTTGAGTGGGCTGAACTTGTACAGACCCAGCTCTACTAGCTGCGGGTTCATGATTGCTGTGGCAATATCATGCTTTGAAGACGGCCTTTCTCTTTCCTTCTTCCTGTCTTCTGGCTCTCATATTCTTTCTGCTCCCTATTCTTAACTTTCCCTGAGCCTTAAGGGGATGGAATGAATGTCTTGTTTAGGTCTGGGTCCTCAAGTATCTATTATTCTCAGCATCTTGTGAAGCTATGGCTATCTGCAGTCATCAACATCCATTGAAGAGGGGCTTCTCTGGTTAAGGCTGAGCACAGCCTTTGTGAGAGTAAACAAAGATATTCAGAAGAAAGTTGGATGCCGTTTGACTTTTGCTAAGCAGCAGTCGTAGGTTCCTTCCTTGGACTTACACCCTCTTTAATCAGGGTTTTTGACTTGGTTGTCTGTAGTAGACATGGGTTCCCTTTTGTAGAGCAGGCCTCAGAGTCAGTCCCAGAGAGGAACTGGTTTCCCCTACAACAGCTGTATCACTGTTTCACCAATGAACACATCTTGCTTGGCAGATTGTTTAATAAAGTTCACAGCTAAGGAAGAACTTTTGTGTCTTTTCTGCCCCCCTGGCAGACTGCAGAACACCATCTGGGATGATGTAAGTCAGCCGAAAGGGAGAAATCTTCCAGTTCAGTTCCATCTTGATTTCTCTGTGTCTTGCATTCAAGGTGTGTGGTGTCTTCAGCAATAGGGTCTCATCAACTCATTCTTTAGTGATTCTCTAAAGGAGTGTCACAGAAGTTCATTTGGAGTTTCTATTCAGTCATTACTTTCATCATCTGTATATCTGTCTTCTGGGTAATAAAATCTGCTTCAGAGTAATCACAAAAACAGAAAAAGTATTAAATATGTGATAATACCTAAAATGATAGAGTTGCATAATAGCACATACATGTTATAATTATTTGTAGCACATATCTAACAATAATAAAAGTCACAATAACAAAAGTGGTAAAATTCCTCAGCAGAGTTTGAATTGCCATGCTCAACAGAGGATAAAGATGGGTTCTTTATCAGAACTTACAATGATGCTTCTTAGACCTGTATAATTGTAAAATATCTAAAACTACCTTTTGGTATAAGAAATGATAATTTATTCCTCTTGTGATTCAATGGGTTGAGTGAGTATCTCTCTCAGTCTTCTGCTCCCTGGACCACTCATGTTGCAGTGTTACTCTATGAATTAAATCGAGACTGATATGTCTAAGATGGTCAGCCTGATGTTCCCCTGGGCCTTTCCCCATGTACTTCTCATCTAAATCAAGTTTCTTGGAACCTGGAAGCTGCATTTTCAGAAGAAGCATCCAAAAGGACAGGCCTGATGTTCATGCTTGTTAATGTGTACTAGCCAGAACACATTCCATGGCCAAGCATGGAAATGATATATTGGGAATATTCAGAACCTAAGGGGAAACTGGTTCATGGATTACTCCTGATGAGCTCTCCTGCAGCATAGTAGAACTGGCGGTCATCTACTGAACCTACTGTTCTGGAGTCCAACTGCTTGGGTTGAAATCATGCATAACAATAAGCAAGATATGACCTTTCCTAAATTCTAACCTTCATATTTTAATCTATCACACTTACAGGAACAGCTCATACAAGTCCATGGGATTAAGCCTACGACAGTGTTCTAAGGGACCAAATTTGGTGTATTCTGATGTAACACCCTTAGCACCATAATAGCATTTTCTCATTAATAGCATCTGATCTGTTTCATTCATTTACTTTGAATTAAAACATATATTCTGTCAGTTACATAAGTTGACAATGCATGCTGCACTACCACAGGTGCTAACTTTCTCTGTTTTTGAGGGAAATATAGGTAGACATCCTCCCATTTGTTTGCATTTGTTTGCATCAGGTTTGGAAGCTGAGGCAGTGCCTCACTGATCTTTGCCTCTCATTGCAGATTCCGGTGTGTTGTCTACCCCTTTAAGCCAAAGCTCACTGTCAAGACAGCCTTTGTCACTATTGTGATCATCTGGGGCCTGGCCGTAACCATTATGTCTCCATCTGCAGTAATGTTACATGTCCAAGAAGAAAAATACTACCGTGTGAGACTCGGCTCCCACAATAAAACCAGCACAGTGTACTGGTGTCGGGAGGACTGGCCAAAGCAGGAAATGAGGAGGATCTATACCACTGTGCTGTTTGCCACCATCTACCTGGCTCCCCTCTCCCTCATTGTTGTCATGTATGCAAGGATCGGGGCTTCCCTCTTCAAGACTTCAGCACACTGCACGGGCAAGCAGCGCCAGGTTCAGTGGCATATGTCCAAGAAGAAACAGAAGGTCATCAAGATGCTGTTGACTGTGGCCCTCCTTTTCATCCTTTCCTGGCTGCCCCTGTGGACTCTGATGATGCTCTCAGACTATGCTGACCTGTCACCTAATAAACTGCGTGTCATCAACATCTATATCTACCCTTTCGCCCACTGGCTTGCCTTTTGCAATAGCAGTGTTAACCCCATCATTTACGGTTTCTTTAATGAAAATTTTCGCAGTGGTTTCCAAGATGCATTCCAGGTCTGCCAAAAGAAAACAAAACCCCAGGAAGCGTATGTCTTAAGAGCTAAAAGCAACATGGTAATGAACACATCTGGCCTGCTGGTCCAGGAACCTGCGTGTCAAAACCCAGGTGGGGAACATTTGCTATGTGAGAAAAGTGCTGAAAATCCCACACAAGAATCCCTGATGGAAGAAATGGGAGAAGCAACTAACAGTTCTGTGGCTTAAAAAAGAGTACAGGTCCCCAGTGCTACCCAGTGTTATGTAGTATATGAGTGTGGATATGTCTTTAAATACTGTTGCTTATTGTGGCTTTGCAGTTCTAATATTCTGAAGAAAACATTTACTGAAAGCCCATTTGTCAAAAATTTAAAAATATAAAAATGGCCTTCTTAACCAGTCTGGTACATGAAGTATTTAGTGACTTTCATATTTGCTTGAAATTTTTCAAAGTCTGACCATTCCCATTTTAATCATTTATTTTATGTGAGCCAAGAAAGTCAAGTGTGTTTGTTTTGTGAGTCTGTCATTTTATCTATCTGTCTATCCATCTATCTTTTCTTTTGCCCTCTATCATCTATCTGTCTAGAACAGTGGTTCTCAACCTGTGGGTTGCAACCCCTTTAGGGAGTAAAATGACCATTTCACGGGGGTCGCTTAAGGCCCTCAGAAAACACAGATATTTATGTTACAATTTACAACAGTAGCAAAATTACAACTATGAAGTAGCAAAGAAATTTTATGGTTGGGGTTCATCCCAACACAAGGAACTCTATAAAGGGTCAAAGAATTAGGAAGGTTGAGAACTGCTGAACTAGAAGTACACACATCTCTTTAAACTGTAATAAATGTACTGTGCATGAAAGTACATTGTGTCATTTCTCCAATTGATTTTGGATTTGAGATTTTAGACTTACTAATGTTCTCTGCTTTTAAGAACACTATTGGGTTGTCTGAAGTCTTTGCTACTGATTTCTCATTGCTGTCAATTAATCTGGGTTACTCTTGAAGCAAGATGCCGAAGGTCCATCAGTAATATTGGCCCTGGTCACTTCACTTTATGTACTAGAACACAGATTTCTTCAATGTAAAGTTTTATTTTTCTTTGAAAAGTACAAAGTTAGAGAAATCATAGTCATCCGTAGAAGTTTCTGCTGGGGCTGGAGAGACTGGCTTAGTGGTTAAGACCAGTTTCAGATCTTGTTGATTGACTCTCATCACCCATGGGGTGGTTCACAACCACCCAAAACCTAAATTCCAGGATATCTGTATCCTCTTTAGACTTCTGCAGCTATCAGGCACAGATGTGGGACAGATACATACACACTTTCAGGCAAAACGCTTATACATGCAAAAGTTAAATACTTTTAAGAAAGTTCTTAAAAGAAATTGCCGTTGACTTTTTAATATTTTCAGAGTTTAAGATCTGCATTTTAACAGAAGGTCTAAGCAAAAGAAGCTATCTTTACATAGTGGAGCAGGTGCCAGGGAGTGCCACTTATTCCTTCTTCTAAGAGTGACATCACGGCTGCTTGGCCATCATCCCAAGAGTTCCCTGACCTATAGACAGAGCAAGGACTCTTCCAAACTTCCTACTGAAACCAATATTTAAATATATCACTCACAGCTTAATAAGTCAGCACTAAGGTATAAAAGAGAATTCACAAACCTCTGTTATCATTATGTTAGGGTAATAATTTTAAGTGCTAAGTTTATCTGGGGTTCCCAGAATGTTAAACATTACAACAAAATAGTTTATTTGGCAGATAAGAATAAATCCTGGATATTGAGATGCCATGTTGTTGCAGTCATTGCTGTAGTTCAAGTTAAAAGTTTTCAACGGGCCAACAAGAGTTAATTACTGAGGTTTGATTTGAACTGAGTTATGGCATGTTCCTCGATGCCATCAGGGTGTATAACTCTCTGAACCTTTACGTTAGGAATTCCTCCCTATATCCATGATTTCCTGAACTTTTCTGCTGATAGTTGGTAAAGTCGAACATTATAAATTATTCACTAGAGACTACGACTTGCTCATGGCATTGGGACTGAATAGACATCTGACTAGTTCTCAGAACTCTTCCAAAGCTCTCAGTTCCCTTCTTTCTACATTTAATCAGTTGTGTTCCCTCATTGCCTCCTTCTTAATTCTTGTGGTTCTCATGACTGAATTATGTCCTGCTGTGGTCTTGACACTTTCAGATCTTTCTACAGTTGGCAGAATTGTCTTCCTTAAGTAGATAGTGAATTTGTTCTCTGGTATAAAATGCTTTTGGAAGCTCTATTAAATCACCTACAGGCCCCAGGCTAACCAAGGCCTGCCCCATATCTGCTCTTTATATCTCTGACAAAAAAAAAATTCTAAACTCTTATTGAACTAAGATGCTCAGCCAAGATTGTTGGTGCTTTTTTTTTTGTTTTGTTTTTTTTGTTTTTTTTTTTTTTTTTTTTTTTTGTTTTGTTTTCTGAGACAGGGTTTCTCTGTAGCTTTGGAGGCTGTCCTGGAACTCGCTCTTGTAGACCAGGTTAGTCTGGAACTCACAGAGATCTGCCTACCTCTGCCTCCCAAGTGCTGGGATTAAAGGCATGCGCCACTACCGCTCAACTCTTTGTGCTTTTTACTTACTATATTTTTTCTGTTTCAACTTCCTGTGTTACCATTCCTTAACATCTGTTCAAAAAGTCCCATCAAGAAGCCTGTCTGCATCCTTAGTATAGACAACTCCATCATCATTCGAGTGCATCAATGATGCATAGATAAGAGGTTTTGGTTTCAATAAACTGGAGCAACAGAGGGGAGGATGGAGGACACTAAAATGTCCAAACATTTGTACTTAGCATTTGGATTATGGAACCATAGAAATTTGAGTACCTGCTAGGGTAAGACTTCAAACAAATACATTTTCCATAGCTAAATTTTCTCATTTACAGGACTAGAATCACAGTGGTTTTTACACATTTGCTATTCTATTCAGAAGACGAAGAATGGTAGGACAGACAACTATAATACAGGAAGTAATGAGACAGACAATTTGGAAACACTTTTGGCTTTTATTATTGTTTTTCACAAAGTTATTAATGCACAGCCCACACTTTGTAACTGGCTGTCTCAGAGCAGCCTCACACCATACTCAGTTTCTTTCTTCAACTTTGCTACTTTAAGAAATGATAACTCATCTGAACTGACCATTTTGCTTACTAGCTAGTACAGTTGAACACCATTCTTTGTTTCTAATTTCTACTTCTTCCAGTTCTTTGACCACTTCCCGACTTGTTTTGTCTTTTATTTCTATGGATGTTTTGTGCTTTAGGCATGTCATTCTCAGTAACAGGCAGAAAATATCACTTCATTGCATCCGAAACATCACAGTTTATTTTTGATTTTTTGTTGTTGCTTTCAACTTGGAAAAAACCCAGAGTGTTTGTTAATACTTGCATGTCTTTGCTTTTTCTGTCCTTACCAACTTCTTGACATCCTCTAAAATCCCTGCTCAGTCTGTCGCCTTGACCACCTAGCTAATTTCTCTCTCCCTTCCCAAGTTCTTTGCAAATCCTGGATTTCTCATCTTTCTTCTGCCAGATATATTCTCCCCAATTCCCTTTGCATGCTGGCTCCTTCTCCTCCTCATGGGCTCAGCTCACCTGCTCATTTCCTCCATAGTAGATCTCATTATCTCTAATATCTTGAAATGTCACTTATGTTCTTGTGTAATATCCATATCCCCTACCAAAAATCAACTGTAAGGCAAAGATTATGTCTCATATTTCATTTTATTCCCATTCCCTAAGAGGGTACTTGGCACTCAATAGACACATGATAAATATTTGTTAAAAATAAATTGAATAATTACAAATACATTTTTGGTTTTAGTTTATTAATTATGTATGAGCCATATTTTATTTTCAATTGTTAAAGAAACCCAGAATTCAATAGAAGTATTAGGTAATACTGAAATGCAAATTAAGTAAAATGAAAATCATTCATTATCCCACTTTCATGTAGCAATAGTCGTTTTGTCACTTTGGGGCCTGTGTGCATGCTTTCATTAATAGGGATATGATTCTATGATATATGCTTTATAGCTGTTTTAGTATGTCACAGATATTTCCAAATATTTTATTAATTTCAGTGTCATTCCATTAAACTTATCTGTGACTGGAAATGTAACCAAAGTCTTTATTTTGTAAAATGTGTAATTATGTAAAATTCTCTTAACACTAAGCATACTCCAACATCTCAGAATAGACTGGGAAGAAATGAAATTGCTTGGCTAAAATATGTTTCTTAACATATTAATATTAACATCTTAATATTAATCATAAGATCCTGCTTAGTTCTTTAGAAGTGCTGAGGTATAAGAAAATTTGCTCACATATGCAAATTTTCTGGACTGGATATTCTGGGCTGGAGGGATAGCTCAGTCTTTAAAGGCTAGGCTCACAACCAAAAATACTGCAAATTCTCAAAAACTTTTTCTAACCAATTTGATGAAAATGCATTACCTCATGTGGTATGGTTTGACTGCTTAATGTTTTCAACTGGCTCATATTTTGAATACTGGTACCATGAAGCTATTTATGATGTCTTGTAAAGTTTGGAGAGTCTTGGGGTGGCATGCCAGGTAGCAGTAGCAGGTCACTGGGAAGCAGCCTTGAAGATGGTATGTATCCACTACTGCTTCTTGCCCCAGGCTGTCTGCTGCCTGACCTGCCAAGTGTGAACAATCAGGCCCTGCTACTGTGAAATGAGCAGTTCTAGGTGCTGTGTCTTTTCTCCCCATGATGGACTAAAACCTTTGGAACTGTTATTCCAGTAAGCCTTTCTTGTCTTAAGATGTTCTGTTGGGTGCAGTGACATGGATAATGATTCACAGGACTAGGTTCAAATACTAAATATAATTTATTTTGGGGAGAAATCACTTACACAAGAGGCCAGTGACCGCCACAGGTTCCAGCTTCAAGAATCCGTGACCTGACTGGAAGCAAGACAGCACACTGGGGTTTGGGACCACAGAACTGGTCCTACCCTCAATCATATCTGCACCTATGACTACACCCAAATGGGCATGGTGAGTGCTACAGGTGTGGGCAAGGTGGATATCACACTACAGTTGGATACTTTAATCACAATGATGAGGAAAGTAACACACACACACACACATACACACACACACACACACACACACACACACACACACACACACACAGCACTGAGAAGTAGGTTAACTATTGTGATAAACCCAGCCATGTGGTTTTAGGCCTTTGGAGCTGGTACGTAAGAGTTCGGAACAGATTCAAGTTTGTGGGGACTTATGCAGCTAGGGTCCCAGAACCCTGGCTAGGGTCATGGAGGGGACAAAGAGAGGATAAACACAGGTACAGTAAAGCCAGGATCAGGTGGGGTTCTCTAACAGTTGCAACTAGGAACCTCAATATGTTAGATATAGCACAGGGGCAGGAGTTGGCTAGTCTTGGTAGGAGGTATGTATAGGGGGACTCTGTAGGCAAGCAGTCTCTGGCTACAAACATCCAGAAGGAGGAAACTGCAGTTGTTCATCTTTGCACACACTGGCCAATTGTTCATAAACATTCAGACTTCCAAGGAGAGCTTTACTGCCCCTCTTGAGCTTAACCCAAAGAAGGAACTGGCTTTGCCAATTGTCCCAAAGGTCTGAGCCCTGGAGTCCTCAACAGGGCCATGTCCATGTGCCACACATATTCATGCAGGACTTCACTCACACACTCAGGGTTTCCTCCACTCCCTATAGAAGCTATGGAATAGAAAATACCTAGAATGTTGAAAGCAGAGTGGACAGAGCCATTTTTGATGAGAGCTTGAAAGAGCAGAATTTAGAGGGAAATGCAGACAGAATAAGAGATGTCAGAGAGGAACAGGACCATATTGGGAACTAAAGGCATGAGTGTTACATTCTGCCAATTAACCTGGATCCATTCTGTTCATATCTTCAAAATGTGCCTGATGCTTAATTCAAGGCAACATGACATTCAAGCCATGGTATAGTTGTTTCTTGGTGCTGTTAGCCATGTTTATAGTGAGAATATAGAGCAGAAAGTAGAACAGGATGATATGGAAAGATTTGATAAAGGGGGAATTTGTGTACTAACCTTGGAAGGCTGACATTAAATTTTAAGCAAGCAGAAGAATTTATTGTTCTTTATACTATAGGGTCACAGAAGCTTGCATCCAACGCATGTTGGGGTGGAGGTGGGGAAAGGAATCTTAAAGCAAGGTACTGTACAGCTGATCAGATTTCCTAAGAAGCAAGAGTGTGAAGCTGTGTAGACAAAAACCTAAGTTTCAGTGGGGACCCCAGGAAATGGAAGATACTAGGACTGTGAGATGTTAGTCAAGGAAAGGCTGAGGCACTGAATAGAGACAGCTTAAGAGAGAGCCCATTTATCCTGCCAATGGCAGAATGGTGTGCACAATGTTACACAAGCCTAATAGACAATGCCATCACATGCCATGAAGGCTGGGCATAGATCTATAGGAATTAATTTCTACCCCACTGCTCAATTTAGTTTCCAACTGCTCATTCCTAGTTATAATTCTCTTGCTTCCTTTTGGAATAGAAATGTTTACTTGTAGCCATTGTTTGCTGCAATTATACAACTTACTTTTGGGTTTCACAGGGGCTCACCATTAAGAAATTAACTTGAGGTTCAACAAAGACTTGGGACTTTTGAAAGGCATTAGCACGGTTAACTGTACAAAGCATTTTGAAGTTTGACTGAATGTATTTTGCATTGTGAGCATGACATGACCCTTTAGGGGCCAGTGATGGAATGCTATGGTTTGAAATTGAAATTTTCCCCTATGGGCTCATGTGTTTTTCCACTTAGTTCCCAGCTGGTGGTACTGTTTTGGGGTGTTATAGAACTTTGGAGACTGGCCTAGCTAGCTGAAAGTAAGTCAAGGCTTCCAGCCTTGAAATTGATATCTGCTTCTGCTTTTTGAAATTTCCTGCTTCCCCTAATGCCAAAGAATGATGGAGTCACACTGAAGCTTCTGCCCCAGTAACTAAGTTACTTCAGGCTTTCCATTTACCATCGCCACCATGATGCTTTAAGAAGAATGGATGTACATATCCTTTTGTTTACTTTGTCTTTTTTTGTTATTTGAGATGGCGTTTTTCTGTATGGCTTTGGAACCTGTCCTGGAATTCACTCTGTGGACCAGCTAGCCCAAAATTCATAGAGATCTGCCTGCCTCTGCCTCCCAAGCCCTGGGATTAAAGGCATATGCCACCACTGTCTGACTACATATCTATTTTGTAGAGTTCTTCCTGAAGGCTGTCATCCAGGAACTCAGGTTTCTTCCCTTACTGCTCCTCTTTACCTATAGCAGGGGTCAGGAAATTACCATCTAAGCTAGCCTGCCATCTGTTTTGGTAAATAAAAGTACATTGGAACACAGCCTGCACATGGTTTAACATATTTTCTGTGCTTTCTTTTGTGCAATAATAGAAGAGTTGGGTAGTTATGAGTGATACCATATAGTTCACAAAGGGTAAACTAGTTGCTATCTGAACAAATCAAGAAAATCCTGCAAACTCAGGCTTAGTGTATTATCTTGTCTTCATGACTACATGGGTAACTACTGACCATGTGAAGGATCTTGGGAATGGGAATGGAGGAACCCCTGGCTAGCTGGTTGATATTAAGCTAGAATGCACACTGTTGTCTACATGGTCAAAACCATGGTTCAAGGCAAGGTGGGAATTGTAGTCTTCAGATGAGCACAGACATTCACAAAGGAAATTCTCCTGCTATTCAGAAAAAGTCAGAATAGTCTTTTCATTTTTACATGGTTGTGATGAACAAATTTTCCATGTCTTATATTAACCTTAGTTTTGACTTCAAGAAGTCTTTTCAAGTCTTTATATAAGTTATAGATGTCTGAATTTATTAGAAAAAATATATTCTTCCCCCAAAGATCCCTGTGCCTGAATTCTTGGTACTTCTGAATGTTACTGCATTCTTCTTACAGTTGGTCCAAAAGAACTTCTTTGATGTAACAGACTTAACAATATAGACATAGTTTATCATCCTGAATTGTCCAGGTGGCCAGCATAAGCACAGTAGTGATGCAGTGAGGAGAGGCAGGGGTGACTTGGAGCAGACCCATCTGAGGTGAGAAGCTTGGAAAGTTTGTCATTGGAGATAGATGATGGAAACACTAAGTCACATGAGTGACCTCATAAAAGACAGAAAAGGCAAGTGTCTTATCCACTGTTCTATCACTGTAAGGATAAACCATAACTATAAAAAAAGCATTTTATTGAAGTCTTGTTTATAGTTTCAGAGGGTTTATTATTTTAGTCTATTATAGTGGCAGGCATGGCACTGGAGCAGTAGCTCAGAACTTTACATCCTGATTCACAGGCAGAGAAATAGAGGGGGGAAAGGAGAGAGATGGAGAGATGGAGAGAGAGAGAGAGAGAGAGAGAGAGAGAGAGAGAGAGAGAGAGAGAGAGAGAGACAGGCCTGGTAAGGGATTTGAAGCATTAAAGCTCACTCCCAGCAACACACTTCCTCCAACAAGGACACACCTACTCCAACACACCTCCCAATCCTACTACATGGCTCATCAATCAGGCACTAAGAATGCAGAAATATGAGACTAAGGGACACATTCTCATTCAAATGACCATAGCAAGGAAGTATGTTTCCTAGCAGAAAGGAAAACACCCTCATAAGCTACTTGGATTTAGCTCAGTGAAATCTCTATTGGATATATATCCTACAGGATAGTAAAATTGTGCATTCATTAAGGCACAAAATTAGTGGTAATTTGATATATCTACAATAGAAACTTCATATGGAAAAATGTAGCCACAAGTGAGAGATAGAAAAGATTGTGAGAGAATATTAGGGAAAGCTTAGGTTGCTTGAGAAACCTCCCAGACTTGTAAATTTCAATAGAAATATCATCAATTCTTTGTGGGAGGAAGCAGAAGGAAATGGCCTCCATGGTAGAGACAACTTTATATCACCTTGGAGCATGTGTACACTGCCATACAAAGACAGTTGGAAAAAAAAACAATGGGAAAAACAGAACCACATCTTGATGTTTTGGGAAAATTGGAGGCCATACAAATCGCAAATCCAGGATTAGTCCCTCATTGATAGCTATGTGGTTTACATGTAAAGGGCTCAAACTCTCCCTTAAAAACAGGATTGACTTGTTATTAGCTGCTTGGCTATGTGCAAGAGACTCAGTTTCCCCATCAAATTCAAGATTGCTTATTTGCTGCCAATTGCATAGTTGTGTAAGGAACTCAACCTCTCCATCAAATTCAGTGTATACTGCTCATTGCTAGTTGCATGGGTATGTGAGGGACTTTATCTCTCTAAGCATTAATATAATAATCTGTGAAAAGAATAGCAGCATTCCTTCACAAATAAGTTCTATGACAAAGTGCTGGACAATGTTTAGTCTTCTTATAGTAATATCAGTAGTTTGCCTGACATTCCATGTATTTTGGTAGGACAAGTCAATTTTTCCAAATCAATCACAAAATGATACTGTAATATCCTTACTACACCTTGGATAAAAAAATATGATACATGATTGCCAACTAAAATGAAATAAATAAAATACTTTTCAAATAAAATTTTGGTTTTCTATGAAGTATTCTTACAAATAAATATAATTACTGCACAGTGAATGACTTAAGAAAATGTTTCATTTATTTTTATTTCTGTGTATATGTGTGTGCTTGCCTTTCTGTCTGTATTCTATGTATGTACAGTGTCTGCAGAAACTGAAGAGGGAGTTAGATCTTGGAACTAGAGTTAGAGCTTGTGAGTGGTCTGATGTGGGGGCTGGCTTGCAAGTCACGTCTGCTGCAAGGGCTGTAAGGGCTGTAAAATGCTGAGCTATCTCTGTATCCCAGGTTCTTTTTATTTATTCTCTAAAATCTAATAAATGAGTAATATTTCTGGTGAAGAAATTTTTCCAGGAATTACATTACTACCATTTTCATTTAGTAATTATGTATGGATTTCATTTTACTGAAAAATATTTAAAACCTTTGGAAAATTATGTTGTAGACACAACAGAATTGTTTCTTGTATAACAGTTGTTTCTTTTTCAATGTAGTGTTTTTCATTACAACAAGAAGCATCTAACAGACATTACCTAAGTATTCCTGTTATTTGCATTGTTGATTGGACCCATTTTTATAGTTCTCATGAGGTTTATTTGATAGACAAAGAGCTGCAGGTAGTGAAGGTGCATCATGTGATGAGCTTGAACCCAGGCAAATCTCTGTGGATCCCTCACCACAGTCACAGTAATAGAAGCCTCCAAGGCCTCCAAGAGATTCTTTGTGTCCTTCCTATGCATTTTTGTCTCTTTACTTGTAGGAAAATACGACATAAAACCTACTCCCATTAAAGATTTTCAAGACACAATACCATATTGTTAATTATAAGCACCACATGGCAGATCTTTAGAACATATTCACCTAGCATGGTTTTCGGTTGTGCTTCTAGACTTCAGTATTGTACATTAATACCAGAGAGACATTTTTTGTGTCCTGCCAGGTCTCTATAGCAAGTCTGAATTCAACTTATCTGTAGTCGTTTCTGGCTAGAGTACTTTAGCTATCTCCATGTAGCCTGTAACAATTACTCTTCTCTATAACCTATTCTGGCCATCTTACCTTGAAGATCTAATCATATACACAAAGAAGAAAGCCACGTGTTGGTTCTTAACTATCGGCGATTAGAATAAAGGTAATGGAAATCAAGTAGGAAAGAACAATGAAACATAAATGTTCATGTATCATTGGCTAAGGGAACATGGGGTTCCTAGACACAAGTTAGATGGGAAGGCAGTAGAGGTTTTACCTGTCTCCTATAATCAAGAAAAATGCATTTCTGTTGGGCAAAAGGTTATAGTGATCTCCAATGCAAATTATTATTTAACTTCCAAATAGAATTATGAGAAAGTTCTCAGATGCAAAGTTCATGAATTGAACATCAGGTCTTCTAGAGGAATTGTTTTGCAGCACTAAAAATATGTAAGAAAAACATTGTGCAATTTCTTTTCAAAGAGAGACCTGTAGCCAAAGAGTAAATTTCCCCTAGGGAAAGAGTATGTCTGGATTTCATGCACTATGAAATATAGACCTTAAATCTACACTGTTCTGGGAGTGGAAGCAGAAATATGGTTACATTTCCTGATTAACATTGAAGCAAACTTAGGCAATACGATTAACAAAGTGCTGGGCCGAGTCCATATTATTGTTACCCTAATGCGTCTAAGTAATTACTCTGCAGTTGTTTTTATGGTTTTAATCCCTCAGTGCATTTTTTTGAAATACTTAGCAATTGGCAGATTCCTCCTCTTAGTTTCTAGATTGACAAAGTCAGATCCATTTTTGTAGGAAAGGATGCAGTTTTCTAATGTTTGGGAGGTGTTTTTCCTTTGACTTCTAGACTCTAATAGTACTATGAAGTTTACTTTCCATTAAATAGTTACTTCTTAGAATTAGCTTTTCCCTCTGAAAAATTTAGAGTGTTTAACTTTTCTTAGAAATGGTGGACAAGATGGCTTCTTTGATTCTTACCCATTCATATTCATACTTTTCTATAATTGTATCCTCCTGAGTGTAGAAAGGATCCATGACTTTCTTCTAACCAAAAGCATATAGCCAAGGTGACTGAACATTGCTCTGGGTTCTTACATTTAGATGAGACTGTGCCTTGCTAGCAGACCCATATCATTTTTTCTTACTAACTATGAAGTAGTAAGCTGTCTTGAATCCTACAGTTCCAAAGACTTTTAGAATGAACTGATTCAGATAAGATACAGTGATATGTATAATGCCATATGTGGCAGTATTATTATGAACATTTTACGTATAAGATCTGCCTTTCTCTATTAGTAGCAGTCCAAATGTTTCACATTCTCTTTTTGTTTAATCAGATGGGCTTCATGTTGACAAGATGGCTGCCAAGAGCCCGTAGCTCACCTCTTCACAGTTGAGAATAGTAGTTTAACAGATCTCCAGAGATCAGTCACATGCTTGCCACTGAAGGAAGTGGCCACCTCTGAAAAACAAAAGAATGTTTCATGCACACCACATGAGTTAGATAATGGATTCAAAAATGTAAACGGAAGTATTTGATGTGTTATCTAAAGTAGAGAAATAGATTTTTGAATAGACAAATTTCCACAAATTCCTCATTTTATCATGGCTATGCAACAAACAAAACCTCTTTCCAAATGCTCGACTTTGGGGAATTCTTCCACCTCATAAAACACAGTTTTCACACACACTAAAAGACACCTTCAAGCCACTTCTAAAATAAGACAACATAAATCATGTTCTGCCCTAGTTACGGGGGTAGACAAGTCAGCAATCCCTGAGGGTTGGTAAAGGGCATGGGAATAAGCCACTCTGGAGACAGGGTCAGGAACACCATCTGCTTTATTGCACATGAGCAACCACTTGCATAGTGGAAGCCTACCAACTGTGATTGAGTAGCACATTACCTTGGATTGGACAGTGAAGACTCAGACCACCAGGTTTCTATGCAGAAGAGGCACGTGAAAGGAGAGATGGAGAGTACAGACTCATTTGTAGGCAGCTACCTTCTACTCATGCTACTTCAGAGTTCAGTGTTCTGACTTCAGGGCCATAGTGAGCCATCTACTCTTATTTAGAAGTGCAGTGTGCTAAGTAGACTGGCTGCCAGGGCATACCTGCGTTTTCTCCTACAATGCTAGGCTGATGATTTGACTACCAGGTCCTCTCACAGTGATGTTACTAAGTGTGATAAATCCATCTTTGTGGTGTATAACCATGACAAGTGATAACTTGAATCATTCTCCAAACAGAAAACACAGAAACACATCACTGTAACAAAACTGTCATATGGATAAGGCAAAAAGGTATACAATGATCTCTGGTCTTCCCTGTAATCTCTAGCAAATCTGGAGAATTTTACTTATTAAGGGGGTATGTGAAGAAAATGGCTCAACTCTTGTCCACATGGCTGGGGAAACTAACAGAAAATTATGTCTGTCAGTAGCAATTTCTGGCCTCTCTTTATTTGACATGAGGTTTTTATCTACTCATATCCTTAAACTCCACACACTAGTTACCAAAACTTTAGGTATTCCAAATCAAGATTCTTGGGCCTTTCATCTCTTTCTATGCTATCTCTGAGCTCAATGAACTCTTTTCAACACCTCACTCCTGCCAATATATTTCCCAGCTGCACCTCTTTAGGTTGCAAGAGATAGGATCTGAATTTAACTTACTTTTAAAAACTATTTTTAACTTTACATGTATGGATGTTTTGCTTCATGTGTGTAAGTGTACCATGTGAGTGAAATGCCCGTGAAGGCCAGAACCAGGTATTGGATCATTGGAACCTGACTTACAGTTAATTGCTAGTAGTCATGTGGGTGGTAGGGACCAATTCTGGGTCCTCTTACCCTCTGAGCTATGTCTCCATTCCATACTTGCTTTTTATATGAACACAGTTATTAATTCATATAGCCTAAGTAGTCTCTGTTAGGAAACTGAGGTATGACTCTACCCAAGTACTTAAGAATTGGATTCTGCCTTCTTCAATCTCTTGACTCTAGTTTCCCCTGGGTAGTCTGAATTCCCAGGTACAATCTCTTGTAAAATCTATGATTCCTATCCTAAAAGCTTCAAAAGGAATTTAGCATATTTTCCTAATAGATTTTCTTGCTTTAATATTTTTATTAGTTCTATGAAAGTTTGGTATAGCATGTTTTTTTTTTTCATATTCACCCTCCCTCTACCAGCTTTTCCCACATCCATCCCCAGTCCTACTATCCAACTTTGGATTTTTTGTTGTTATTGTTTAACTCTTCAAGGACAATTTGGGCTGTTCAAATATTCTTGGATATGTGACCTACCTCTGGAGAATGGTCAACTTACCAGGGTCTACACTCTTAGAAAAGACTGTCTTTTTTCCTCCCAGCAGCTAACATTTTTCAATGGCTCCATAGCTTAGGTGGGATTGTGTGTCCAATTTCCATCCTCATGCTGGGATTTGATCTGGCTTGGATTTGTACAAGTTTGTGCATGTTGTTGACTGTGTACAGAAGATAATGTTTCCTTGTAGTCATCTACCACTTCTGGTTCTTATATTCTTTCTTCTCCCTTTTCCACATGACCCCTGTGTCCTGGTAAGGACAACCTTTTGTGGTTGAGCTTCTACAGGTTTTTACTCTTTGTGCCTTGGCTTGTTGTTGGTCTGTGTTAATCACCATCTACTGCAAACAGTAGAAGCTTCTCGGGTAAGGGTTGAAAGTTGCATTGATCAATGTAGATAATAATAAGCCATTATAAATTGGTTTAATATTATGTCTATTTAGTAGAATAATAGTAGTAGGTTTTCTTCTAGGCCCATGACCTATCTAGCCATAGGTGCTTGGCTCAATAATGGTGCCAGATATAGGTTTCACCTTGTGTAACAGGAATTAAATCTAATCAGAAAATCGTTGGTTACTCCCATGATGTTTATGCCACTATTGCACTAGTGGGTATGTCTTGCTAGGCAAGGATTTATTGGAGCTTGCAGAGTTCACATCTTGGTAGTATTGATGATTATTTTTCTCCTCTGACAGTAATGACAGAACCTTCTGACACCATGAAAGCTAGGCAGAAGTTGTGAAGCTTCTAGGTCCATAGCAGTTTCATTTTACCATATTCTATGACTCAAGTGTGTGGTGTATTCAGTAATAAGTTTTTACCATCAAGTTCTGGATGGTAACCAAGAGCAATAATAACCTCTCTTGTGTGGAGGTCTATGGGATTTCACTTAATAATATCTTTAAAAGAGGTAACCAATTCCATGCACTGGTGTTTTTTGTTTTTGTTTGTTTGTTTGTTTTCGAGAAGGAGCTTCATTACCCTGTTATAAAGTAAGTCCATTTTAAATCTCTCTCTCTCTCTCTCTCTCTCTCTCTCTCTCTCTCTCTCTCTCTCTCTCGTGTGTGTGTGCCGTGCGAATGTATGTAAGTTTCTATAATAGTAGGTTTCCATGCCTTTTTGAAGGGTCTTTAGTTTTAGACTTTCCTGCCCATACATCTTCAAAGTTTTAATAGGAATCTGAACATTGGAGCTTATTGTACTGAATCCAGGTGCATACACTTCTTATGATAAATTAGCTTCTCTAAGGAGATAAAATATATTGACAACCCAGAACATAGCTTCATCCTAATTCTTCATATTCCCACATCTATTGCACAACCTTAAAATAAAATTACATAAACACACATCAAATCTGTTGTCTTACTTGTAGGAAACTAGGTGTTAAAGTTTATGCTGAGAAGGAGCAAATGAGTGATGTCTTTAACATACAGCTTTTTCAGTGTGATTCCCCCATTAGAATAATAACAGATTGTGGATGAAGGTAAAACTGGTACATAATAATCTACTATGTAAAATAGTATTGTTTGTTTCCATACAGGCATTTACTCACAAACCATGTTGTATTTTATCATCCAGATACTTAAACAAGGATGATAACCTCACCAGTGATATAGTTCTTAATGAAAACACACCTGTCTGGTTTCACATTTCCAACAGGAGTGATGATTTTGATGCCCTGGGCAGTGGATAAGTGTATATAATCTGATTTTGCTCTTTCCCAAAGCATACAGATTTGAAGAAAAAAGGGAATAGAATTCAGAACAGCACATTCTTACAACATAAGAATAGCCAAATCTAAAATAACAGACAAGGCCTAATTATGCACAAAGTGGCTCAGATTAACTGATTTGTACTTCCTGAAGAGAACAATGCAATCAAGTCATTCAGGCTCCTATCATCACACCAAGATTCTAGCTCAAACCATTCAGAGAACACATCTTGATATGAAGTATAACTTTAAGGAATTAAGATCTTACTATGAGAACACACTGTGATGAGTATTTCACATTCCTTGTACATTTAATCCTTAATAAGTTTAAGTGTCTATGACCTATACCTTTCTTTTTTCAGTAATTTTTTAATTTAAATTAGAAACAAGCTTGTTTCACATGTCAATTCCAGTTCCCGCTCCCTCTCCTCCTCCCCTGCCCCCCACCTAACACATATTCCATCCCCTTTCTGCTCCCCAAGGAGAGTGAGCCCTTCCAGGGGGGATATTCAAAGTCTGTCATAACATTTGGAGCAGGGTCATGAAATTTAGTAATTATGCATAGAAAATCTTTTCCTTCCTAGATATATAATTTCAGGTTCCTAAAAGAAATGACTCATTGTATAACTGGCTGATCCTTTGTTTTCTTTGGACAGAGTATATTATATTCCATTGTTACCTTGAGATTTCTATCATAAACTATAAAATTATGTCATTTGATAAATATTCTTTATGAAGCCAGCTCTACTAAAGGCTGAATATTACTCTTCGAGTAAATAAGTACTATGGAAATACTTTAATATCAAATTTAATTTCTTCTTCTTCTTCTTCTTCTTCTTCTTCTTCTTCTTCTTCTTTTTTTTTTTTTTTTGAGATAGGGTTTTTCTGTGTAGCTTTGTAGACCAGGCTGACCTGGAACTCAACAGAGATCTGCCTGGCTCTGCCTCCTGAGTGATGGGATTAAAGGGGTGTGCCACCACAGCCCAACTTTAACTATCAGAAATAAAACTATAAAAACTATTAGAACTCAGAATTCTGAAATAGTAAAAACCCATAGTATTTTTAAGGGAAAAGATATTGCTCCTAAAATTAGAAAATGTGAAGACATTCACCTCTCAGAGCAGCTAGGTGAAATCAAACTTAATTCAACCATTCAAAGACTGAACATGCCATCATAGAGTTCACAATGGATAAACCTTATTGGTATTTATTTTCAGTAAGTTTAATAATTGTCTTATTTTAAGTGTTTACATTTCTTTATGGAAAAATGTCATTTTAAATGTCAGATGTATGTGGAAACATAAATTTTTTAATTTAAAAAAGTGATTAGATCATTGTTTACCAAAATGCAGAATAACTAGAAAAAATTTGAGTAAAATGGTCTGAACAATAGAAATGTCAACAATGTCTCTCATGATATGCTAAGGATAAATTATGTCATAGTAAATCTATGACTTCAGAGTTCAGTGTTGTCCGGATAATTTTGTAATTTTTGACAGATTTATTTGGTTCTTTAGGTACACTTGCCAGAGTTACGCATAATCAGACAAAACCCCAGTGTCTGATGGAATTTAACAAATTTGTTTTTAAAGCAATCAGCCCCAAGTAAGTGTGGTAGATACCTTGTTTGTACAAATAAAGCATGTCTGAAGATCAGAGGATAGAGCTTGCCACTAGCTAATAGACAGACAGGAAGAGCGATGGCTGGGTGGAGAGAGGAAATAGCAGGAGGAAACAGGAACTCACTCTCTTGTCACTTGGGAAGCTAGCAAAGTAAAGTGTGTCCGTGGCTTGCTCCTTCATCTCTCTGATCTTTCGGCTTTTACCCATATACCTGACTCCAGGCTTTTATTATTACCATTAGACCTATTAGAACTCCTGTTACAAGTAAGTATTCCCAGTTTTTAAAAAGAAAATAACTAACTTGTACTTCATTCTCAAAGACCACAGTTCTAAACATAATTACTTTCCCACAGCACAGTGGTATATTTGTAGCATTTTTTTATTATCACTAATTAAAGCATCTATATCCTTTGGGGAAAATATTTCTGATTTTAAAGCAAGAAAAACAGTGATAGAGAAAGATGAATCCTGTAGTAAAAATGGGAAGAGGGAAAAGTAAAAAGTGGAAGTCTGAAAGTATTCCCCTAAAGAGAATGTTCTAAAAATTAGATTTTTTTGATGATGTTTGTTCTTGGACAATTTCACACATTATGTAACCCATTTTGATTACTCTGTCTTCCCATTCTCTCTTATCTGCCTCAAGTCTTTGCCCTCCTATCCCCACCCCCACCTCTCCATCCCTTTCCTAGATTCATGACTTGTGACCCATTTAGTTTAACCAGGGTCATCTTTGTGACCTTTGGGTTATAATTATCCATTAAAAATCTGGCAGAGTCAGGAGTAGGCATACAATTTAAGAAAGGGGGCTATTAGAACACAGGTCATATGATGGGGAAATGGGGACAATGGGGAGAGACATTCCAGTGGTAAAAAGGGATAGAATGTGGGGCAGAGGAGTGGGATAAGAAAGGAATAATCAACACCAGGGAGATTAGAAAACTTGTATTTTTTTTAACTTGGTTGCAGGATAGGTATCCATATGAATTTTCCATGATTTGGAAATACATGGTTTTCCATTATATACAGGGAGATTGATTTCATCAGTACTGTTATTTCTGCATCGCTAGTCATGAAACACCCTTGCAAATGTTTTCAAAAATGAGACAGGTAACCTAAACATTAAAGGCAGTAGTGGAGGCAGAGAATGTCGGTCATATTTCTCATCACTGTGAGAAAGATTTTGGCATATGCAAACCCAAGGAAATAGGATTTATTCTGGTTTGGGATTTAAGACAGGATACAGTGGATAATGGTGAGACACATGGCTGCAGGAGCCTCAAGTGGCTGGTCACTCACTATACACCCATGGTCAGGAAGCAGAGACATAAATGGTGGTTCTCCTATTACTTTCTGTTTGCATCTTTCCTTTTTATTCAGGTTCAGACTCCAACCCACGGGGCAGTGTCACACTCATTCAGGGTGGGTCTCCCCTCAAAATTGCAGCTCTCTGGAAACAACCTCCTAGGTACACCCAGAAGTGTATCTCCTAGATGATTCAAAAACAGTCAAACTGACATTGAAGCTTAACCATCAGCACACTGAGAGATGCAGTGTTTGCAGAGACCATGGTAAGCAATGACGTAACACAGAAAACAGGAAAAAAGAGAGAGTTGATTGTGTCAAGAAGATGGATAAATTAGCATAAGCAAGGAAGTTAGAGTCATAACAGAGTGGTCTTTTGTAACCTCCTTTAAAAGGTATAGATTTTCCTGATATAACTGTATTGTTCTAATCTTTGTATTACTAATTTATTCTTATATATCCTATGTGCTTTACCTCCTGCCTCCTTCCTGTCTCTTCCTCTTGAGACCTTTCCAGGGAAAAGCTTAGTGTCAGTGTTCACAGGACTCCATTTTGTGTTGAAAACGGGTTTGATTAAGTAAAAGCCCTTTCTGCCTTTGCCCAGCCACCGTTGACGATTCTCTTTTGGACTTTGTGACTCATCCCATTATAGAGATGATCACCAGCATTCATACCAAGTAGTGACAGTCAGAAGAAAGCAACTTTAATTACTGAGCGGGCTTAGCAGGATGCAAAGAAGAGGAATCCTACTTGCTTTTCCAGTGTTGCCTTGACTCAGCCTGTAGGCCCTCTATGCTGGCAATGTCTCTAAGAGGTGAACTGTTCCCTCTAGCAGGTTCTCAGATAACAAATTACCTGTAATTTGGGGTATGAGGTATATAAATGTAAATGGCTTTGAAATTAAAATCACTGCTTTTCTTGCACAGATGTAATAAAGGCAGAGAAATCAGTAGCCAAAGATGCCTGGTAAGCCCCTCAGTTTTTCCTCTGGTTGGCAATTGAGGCTCATTAAAAGGTCAAGTGTCAAGAGGGGCTTGTTAATGATACAAAAGACATGAGAAAACTTACTTCTTTTCATTTTCTCTCTGTCTGTCTGTCTGTCTCTCTGTCTCTGTCTCTGTCTCTCTCCTTGTTTTTGTTTGTTTGTTTGTTTGTTTGATTAATTAATTTTTCAAGACAGGGTTTCTTTGTATAGACCAGGCTAGCCTTGAACTCACAAAATTATGCCTGATTTCTGCCTCCAGAGTTCTGGGATTAAAGGTATGAACATCTCGTGGCAAAGAAGAAATTTCTTATTGGATGATACTGTAATCTAGTCTTAAGATGGCTAGACTGTCCCTGGCTAACTCATGCTCAATAGCATACAAGTTGTCCCTCCCTGACTAAAGTGAGGCCCTTGTCCCTTAGGTCATTCTCATTCTACCTCACTTAAACCTGTGATCCTCCACCCCAGCCTAATATTCTGAGATCCCTTGGTTCCTGGTTAGGTGTCCTCTTTAGCATGATTCCAATCAGTGACTCTTGACAGAGTCAAATCCTAATAATTTCCCCTCACACAAAGCTTGCATCCAAAAATGTTTACTTATTGGCTAAGAAGACATTCTAGAAAGAAAGAAAAATTCCACGTCCCCACTCTCGTCTTCACCAAGCCTCTCCCTGAGCTTCATGGCTTGCTCCATGCTTCTATGAAGGTTTCCACTTACAAAAGCTCCTTCCCAGATATTATCAAGCTGGATTCTGCATCATTACTGTCTTCCTAATCATCTAAGATGCTGAGGAGGTACAGTCTCTGCAGGACACTGGTAGGTCAGCCCTTTACTAAACTTGAGTGAACACTCTTGTAAGTGTGGTCTAGGAACTAATTATCCATCCAGAGTCCCAGTTGTCAATCTTCTGTTTACACATCCATCCATCATGGGACTTCTTCAGTAGTGCCACCAAAGTCAACTTGCAGTGGGTATTTGTTGAATAAATAAATAAACAGCACAGACCAAGATTTTCTTCTACATACAAATTTTAAATATTCTAATGATAGTTTTATAAAAGAAAATTATATTCACAGATTTTTAGATGACCTATAGTTTTTTTTTTAACATTGTCATTTGGTAACCTCATCACTCCATGCCAATCTATCAAAGGATTAGTACCAGAAATCTAATTTAATACTCTACACTTTCAATTAAATACAGGGGCACAAATTTGCATTCAAATCACCAAAGGGAGCCTTCCCTTGAAATGCTCTGCTGAGCAGAGAATTTATAAAAGGAAAAAAAAAAAACCAGAAATTACTTAGAAACTCTTAGGAAGAAGATATTTGCATATATACAAGGAAAGCTTTTATTTTGTTTTGTTTATTTTTGTTGTTTGGTTTGGTTTCTCCGAATAGCTCTGGCTGTCCTGGAACTTGCTCTGTGGGCCAGGCTGGCTGCAAACTCAGAGGTCTGCCTGCCTCTGCCTCCCGAGTGCTGGAATGAAAGGCGTGTGCCACCACTGCCCAGCTAAGGAAGGCTTTCAACCTGAACAAAGAAGTTAACAAAATGGATGTTAAAAGGAAGATGATCTGCAATGAGAAGCGTAAACTGGAAGAGAATATGCAAATGATCAATTCTAAAATTCATTCATGATCATAGAAAATCAAGTTAAGAAGCTGCCATGGCCTACTCACCAGAATGTTAACGTCTCAAGATACAAGTGTGAAGTGAACATGGAATGTCTAGACTACTCAGTCATTGATGAATGATGGGAATGTTATATGTGAAAATTGGTCGTATTTACTAAAAGTTATACTATAATCAAACAATTTTATGCCTGGATTCAAGTCCAACACACATATGTGTTTGTGCATCAAAACCGTACAAAATATGCATAGTAGACTTCTTTCCTTCTTTGAAATAACCAATAAATCAGAATAAAGCAAATCCTACCATAGATCCAGTGTGTCACCACAGAAATACCTCATGAAAAAGATGTAGGGTAATACCCAGCAGGCCCAACTCAGTCCATGGACTGCTTTTTCAAATGAATTTTATCAGAATACAGCCCACTCACTGTTTTTTATATTGTATAGTATTGCTTTTATACTGGAGGAGAGAGTTGAATAGTCGCTAGAGAGACTGTATGTGCCAGACAATGCAGTATACACACTCTCTGCCCCTTTAAAGAAAAAGCTTGCTTGACTCTGCTTTGTAGAAGTGAAAAAAATGAAAGAATTGTAGCTACATACATTATAAAAACAAACCCTCACAATCTTTAGATTAATCCAGAAATATGAAGCAAAACTGTAAGGTGTTTAGGTCCATTAGTTTACAATTTAAAAAGAATTTAAAAAGCGGAAGTGATTCTGAAATGACGCCTTAATGGCTGTTACTGGGTGAAGAAGCACTGAGAAATGACTATGGAAGTGCAGAGAGGTTCCTGAAAACTGGTAGGATCCCATTTCCTTACCTACATACTGTTCATATGAACGCTTTCATTTGTGACTATCAGTTGGATTGTACATGTAATAATATGTGCACCAAGGTCAGGGCTGTGAGAGCTTTATAAAACAGAAAGGGAAACTTTTGGGGTGGAAAACTCTATCTGTAGATTGTTCCCAGCAGTAGGGGATGGGGTGGGAGATGGGGGCTGTAGAGACCTAGAGGGATTCTACTTAGTATGTTGACTTTCTTGACAGGGGCTATCAGTTCCTAATAGCCTGCAGATGTTAGCAGCATGTAAACTTTCCTATTGAGAGCTTCTCAGCTTGCTTGAGAATTTTGGGTCATTAACTCTTCACTAGCTCTATGAGAACTTTACCTCTGGGACTTACTCCTCTCCCTTAGATTTTCCCTACCCTGTTCTTTATTGGACTATGTATGTCCTGAGCATGTCATAAAATTCACAACTCTAAAAACAAACAGAAATGTGTTCATGACCTCTCCCCTTTCTTTCCAATTCTTCTGTTTTACCTTATAGCTAAATCCTCAGGAGTTGGGGTTTTTTGTTGTTGTTGTTGTTATTGTTGTTTATTTTTTTGTTTTTATGTTTTGTTTTTAAACAGGAGTCAGGGCTTCATCTCCTCCTGGTGTTCTTTATGAGTCTTTGGTTTGTGGGGACCACTACCTCTACAGAGCTCTGGTCAAAGTGAGTGAGCATCTGATCAGTCATGAGAGCTTGAATAGAGAAGCTACAGACAAAGAACCAGTACAGGATAAAGGAAGAAGTTCGTGACTGCTGTAGGGTGGGTATCATTCAAATAAAGAGGCCACACTTGAACTGCAGGAGAAGTACTTAAGGTTTGGAGGTTGAAAGGTAAAGAAAAGTAAATGACTGAAAATATTTAAATTGAGACTTTAAAAAAGTAAGGCAAATATGAATACGTCCTCTGAATGACTTGAGACATTTTTAGAAATGCTTCATTATATAAAATATAAAGTTTAACCTTTAAAAACAATGTTCTGAGCAAAGAATTTTTTAGAAAAAGAAATCTCACAGTCAAAACAGTAACACATTTAATGTAACTGTGGGCCAGGGTGCTTCTGGTGATAAATTCAATGGAAAGAGAGTATTGTATTTTCTTGGAAGCCCAGATGGCTGCCCTGCCCTTGTTTACAAAGAATGTGCATTTGGGGTTCCCTTCTACTGTGAATACAGTAAGCCTGCAGGAGAGTGGTAGGTTACACCCTTTCTAGCTGGGCTATCTCAGTCATCTCCCACATTGGAAGGTACTCCAGGGCGGCACTACAGACAGCTTCAGCTGTTCATTTTAATTTTCAGAAGGACATGATTTAGATTCTATCGTGCAAAGCTCTGCCCTGGAAGCAAATAAAAAAAAGTCATTTTGTCAGAAAGTACTGTGTAATCAATTAAAGGAAAACAATTAGACTGAAGGTCATTGTGGAGTAGACAGGGTGTCCTATCAGTCTAGAGTGAAGCCAGACCTCTGGGGCTTTGAAAGACAGACTAATATTGGTATTGAATTCTTTTGTAAAAGCACTGAAAATTGCCTTTGCTGCATGTAGTGAGTGCATTTTCATCTGTGTCTACCAGTTAGAGGATGCCAGGACTGCCTTTTAGTTGCTGTCCTTTATCTCCAGAAAAAAAAAAATGTGTTTCCCTGCAGTTTCCCTTCACTAATCTAGTGAGTGCTGTTAGGTTTCCATGACATACCCTAAGAGAGTGTCCCTTTGCTTGGAACCTAATTCTTGTTGTAAGGTTAAACTTAGTGCACACTGAGCACATACTCTGTGGGTTCACAAGTCCCTTTTGAAGCATCCTGCCGGTTCTCTTGCCTAATCACATCTACGCTCAAATTCCAGCTGAGTCTTGTCTCCCTCTAGACACAAACTTGTGTTTTGTGAATGCAGGCAGATTAAGATTGTACTATCTGCTGCCATGTCTTGTTTCTTAATCGTGCCATGGATTTTTCTCATTTTCTCCAGAGAAATGGTAAGCTTGTTGATTTAATATGTATGGAGTAACAACTTGGATGGCCTTCACTCACCAACTAACCCCATACTGAGCACGAAATAGAGAAGCAACCTGGGCTGAATTGAGTTATGAGCAACAGCTGAGATCAGATCAAATCTGATCAAATCACATAAAGTCAAACCTCTCTGTGTATAGTCTTCTTGGGATAGCCTTTTAGTTTTTAATGCCCATACTTATATGAGAGGGGAAATGAGAATCAGATTCCCTATGGAATGGAACCTTGAAATTGTGTAGGGTTCAATTAAATAGACATAAAACCACAAAAGAATATAGTCTCTGGTCGCACAGAAGGAAGGGCTCTGATTTCACCCAAGGCAAGTATGTAAGAGAAAGAAAAGACTTGAAATTATGAGCTCACAGTAGCAAAGCTAGGCTGCTGACCCCAGAAGGCCTAGCACTTAAAAGCTTGTCTACAGTGTTCCCTGTGAGTTGTAAAGACACTTATCTGGTACACAATTGGGCTTTGGCAATGGCCTGTGCTTTATAACCTGTATGCCAACAAAGATGTTGAACAAAATAAATTGATTTCTTCTTTTTCTTTTTTCCCATCCAACTGAAATATACCTTTCAGATGAAAGGGCATCCATGAGGCTGAAAGAAAACAGAAGAGAAATTTCCTTACTAGAATAAAAGAGAGACTTGAGCCTTCTGTGTCTGCCCCTCCCTTTCCCCCCACAGCATACACCTCCCAGAACTTACCCATTTGCCTGTCAGGCCTGTTGAGCTCCACTTGAAGCCACCAGAACAGAGACAGAAAGCTCAGTACTTCTCCCCACAGAAATTGTTGGTACTTAAGGACCATTGGGGAGGATGGAAAGGGCCTGAGAGAGAATGAGAGGAGGAGATAAGAGGATGCAGATGGGAGGGGTAGAGAAAATAGGAGAAGGGGTGAGAGAATGGGAGAAGGGAGGGAATGGGAAAGTTGGGAGGGAGTGTTCCTAAGATTTGCACTTCCTTGATTTTGGCCAAAGAGAGTAAGTAAGCCACCCTTCATTAGAAATTCCAAAACATCTCCAATTTTGGAGCACTGACCACAGTGCTCAGTAACAGTTCAGGGCTGTGAACCTAACCCTATGCATTGTAATGAGCTCTCTCTGTCTTGATAGGCTTGTTTTTTTTTCCAGTGTTTTTCCTGAAGAAATGATTCTTACCTAGAGCTGTGTGTTAATCCCTTCAGAGTGTTTAAAGAAACTCTGATGCCTGGGCTTGGTGCTCAGAATTTCTCTTCTAACATTGGTCTTTTTACCTAATTTCCAGGGAATGTGAGTATGTAGACAAGAATCAAAATCATGATAGCTAAATAACAGACCTCTCCTCAAAGAAACCAAACTCTAGTAATCTAGAAAAAGGAAGCACCATTCAGTCTGGTCCCCAAGGGGAAGACTATGTTGTGGTCCGTGACTAATGGTCTTGAAAACTGCAAGTTATTTCCTGGAGATCTGAGCCTTCACAGTGGGATGTGTGCTGGCAACGTGACATTGCTCCTCATAGGAGTTCTCAGAACAGGAGTGCTGGAATTGCAAGTGCATACCACCCACCCTCTCTCGGGTAGTCTTTGAATGAGAAAGCACAGCACCCTCTACCTTTCCCTGCTCACTCCCCAGGGAGCCACGTGTTCTTCATCTCCCTGGCCCAGAGCCAGCAGCACATGCCCCAGCTGGACCTCAATACAACTTAATAGTCAACACCAGAGTCAAATAAATAAGCTTTGCCTCAGATGGGTTGATTATGCCAAGTCTGAGGGATTGCACACGGCCCTCTTTCGGGCATCACACTGTCTACTGACTGAGCTCCCGGCCACTTGCTTCCAGACTTCCTATGGTTCTCCATCCCTGATAGTTCCAGGACAGGTAAATAGCAGATTGTTTATTATTCTGACATTTTATGTCTGTTCCTTGATGCAGTCTCTGGTCAGCACTCTCTTAGAAAGTGGCTCTCCTGGTTTATTACTATTACGAAAAAAACTGAAGAGCACCACAATGGGATACAATGCGGTATCCCACCTATGGCTGCTTCTGTCTTGGCCATATCAGAGATTGCTGAAGACCACCACACTGTATTCTGTTGTTAATATCCAGTGAATGTCTGCCTGGGTTACTCGCTAGAGAAGATATTTTTAAAAGAGTGGGATCAAAATTCTTCCCACAACCATTTTTTAAGGGGACTGTCACTAAGGCATCTGAACACAGAATCTGCTTTGGTATCCAAATCTCTCTTTGGGCCAGCATCTACTTGACCCCTTCAGTTCTCCCTCTGATCTGATCTTTCAGCAGTCTTAATGTTTTCTAAAGAGAAAATTACAGATGGCTAAAGGTTGCCATTTAGCACAGCTGATAAAGGTGGGCAAAGGGTCAATCAGTTTGCTATGCCGGGGGAAGAGGGCGTAAGCAATGTGTCTTGTGTCTATATCCTGTCTACCCCAAATATCTGTTCTATATCGAAAGCAACTTACCCAATGAATAATCTTGGCACATTTTTGTATTTCTATCCCAGCCTGCCCTTTGATGTTTCTCTGAATTCTCCTTTTCAGGCATGCCTCTACTTCTAGAGACATTGGAACATCAAGTCCCCATATGTAATTATCCTGAGAAGTCTTGTCTACTATCACCACTTCCTATAATGGTGCCACCATCAAGGATGGCCATACCCAGCTAGTAGGGAACAGGGCAAGCATACCTCAACCACTCCCATGTTCTCAGTAATGGCTTTCATGGAGGGATTAAATGTATCTCTCGTGCAATTTGGTCCTAAGTCACAATTCTTATAATTGGATTCCCATTCCTTCAGGCTAGTATGAAAAGGATAAAATGATTGGGGCTTTTAGTAGGGGGATCTGTGGATAAACAGAGCCCTAGCTTCCAAACATTACAAATCCCACTCCCTTCTCTGTTATTACCCCTGCCTTCCAATTTCACCAAATAGAGATCACCTTGAGCTGGTTACTGTTTCTATTTTTTTCAGTCTCTTTACAGGCCCTGCCTTGTAAATGAATCACGATTTTGTCGAGTATCTTACTAGTAACCCATGATATCAGTTATGTCTCCCTGAATATTAGCTCCACCAAACAAGGTTACATAAAGCTCTCCAGATTAAATTACACCCTCCTCCCCATCCAAGAGCTTCCCTTAGATCTCTGGGACATCAAAGGGCAAATGCAAACTAAAATAGAGAGGTTTAATCCTCCTTGTTGCACTCAAGGGGAGAGATTTCTTTCTGCTGCCTTTTCTTGGAGAATTTACTTTAGAAAGGATGTAATTATAGATTCTTTCTCTGTCTCTAAAATGTATATTCATTGTGGGCTATAAAAACAAACTACCGTGGGTTGGATGGCTATAAACAATTGTCTTCCAGCTGTGAGGAGTCGGTGTCCCAACATGGTTATACTCTGGCGAATATTCTTCTGAGTTGCAGACTGTCCTCTTTGTACATTAACATGGAAGAAAAGAGGTGAGAGAGATCTCTGGGTACCAGTCCCATTCAGAAGAGCTCCCCTTCCTTACCCAATCACTTCCCCAAGTTCTCACCTACAAATACCATCACTTTGGGTGTTAGAACTTTAATTCATGCATTTGTAGTCAGGAAACAGTTGAAGATAGTGCTCCCAAAGACATGCATGGGGTGAGAACAGCTGTACTTAAAAAAAGGCTCACATACTAGCTAGTCAGCTGACAAATGTTAAAAAAAAAAGTTATGTACAGGGAAACATTAGCCCTTTCCATCTGAGTCATGAGCAAACCCAAAGCTACTTAGATTTGAGTATAACTGACAAGCCCTGCTGTTATAACAAGCAGCTGTTACTTAAGGACTTGATTTCCCTGTGATCTAGAAGTTTTCATAAGGGACCTACTCTCCAGCATGTTTTCCACTCATAGCCCTATATACAGTGAACTCAGTAAGCAGAAGCTATGTGGACTTTTACAGCTCTTGGACCTTGGTCCTTTGACGGGACAAGCATGTTGGGACAGGGAGATTGCTGTGTCATTGGCATGGCAGGCCACTTCAAGATCAGGCATGTTATATACCCATCAGGATACATTGCCAACAGCCATACCTCAAGACTATACTCTGTGATTGAGGCCGCAGTTGTAGCAGTGTGGTCATGGGTTGATCCTTTAATTAATTGAACTTTCTCAATTATATTAGCACAAGATAAGGACAGATGAGAATTCTTCTCAGGCTGTTAGCCACTTTTGTCTTAGCTCTCTGACCATAAAAATTCAGTTGGGAGAAAGGAGGTAGGATTACAGTGGTGGACTCCCACTCACATCTTAATGCCAGCTATTTGGGGGCCATGTAGGGAAACATGAAGAAGATACTGAAAACTACTGTGTTAGCAATTCAATCAGAAATTATTATTGAAGGGAAATGATCATTTTGTCTGGAAAACAGACAAAAAAGGAGATCTTCTAATAACCTAACAGGGAGTCAGGTCATTGGAAGAGAAAAATGCAGGAAGTCCATAAAACGCCTAAAGTAAAGGGAAAGAAGAACCAGGGGAGCCTAAAACGACAAAGCTCACAGTTAGAAATTTGAAAATGGGTTGAGAGATTTGCAGGAATGGGAGCTGGGGAATGGCATATACTTTCATAACTTCACTCAGGCTAATCTGTCCTTAACCTGTTCTGGTGGACACTCATATTTCTCCTATTTATTCTGAGGCTTCGTTGGGGATCTCCTGCTTTGCATTTTGTGGTAAAGCAACGTGGCTGTTAGTGTTGGGGGCCAGTTGGCACATTTCTTTTCCTTTATGGTTCCCCACGTATGTCATCTTACTGAGGAACACTGGTCTTTAACCTGATCCTTCCTGAAAGACCCCATTGTAACCTAAATGCTACCGTATTCTGTGTTCTAGGTGGAGGGCCTGTGGAGTTTTGGGGATAAGCATGGAGCACCGAATTAAGGATGCTTCCTTGTTTTAGCTTATGAAGTCATCTAGTATTTGTGTCAAAACATTCTTTAAGGGTCTTGGGACTTTGGTTTTAATCATTAAAAGGTTGATAAATTTGTCCCACTAGAGGGATTATAGTTATTCAAAATGTAGGTGAGTTGCTGGTAGCCTCAGAAACCAGAGAACAATGCAGGTTCATACCTGTCTTTATTTCAGTTCCTTGCTTCACAGCGCCTCTTGAAACCTTGCCTATTCAACTATGAGAATGTTTAGGACACTTCCTGTCAGCTGTGGGTCACAAAATGTTGCAATCTGTGAGTCGGCCCCTTTTGCACATAAAGTGACCTATTAAAAACTATGTGGCAGGACTGGTAACGATTGGCAGAGTGACCTGCAAAGACTGAGTGTGTACTAAAGTCCTGGTAGTCATTTCAATAGAAGAATTGTGAGTAGCACATACCCACTATAGCCGTTCCTCCCACTTAGCTGATTTGTGTGTGTTTATATTGCATATTTAGTAATATATCTGGTGTTTATGTACTTGTGGTAAAGGAGGCCACCTGTGCTGTGGTGGTTTAGGTGGTGGCATTGAATTTCACAGTTGTCAAAGTTGCAGTTCTTGATTATAGATTTTAAGTTTTGTGTGTGGATATATAAAAATAAATGTATATTTGATGTGCCATATTATAAAGAAGTTTTATTTTTAAAGTAGAAAATATTTGCTTCCCATAGACCTAAAAGAATCTAAGCTTCCAATACCTTTGTAACTGCCTGCTCAAGTATTAAGTAGTTTTTCTGACACTACAAATGCTGCACTAAAATGTGGTGGATCCAAATTAGAAGCTACATTTTAACATACTGAGCTAAAATGTGGTGGATCCAAATTAGAAGCTACATTTTAACATACTGAGCAATGATTTTTTAATGTAAATAAGAGCTATGCAATTGGACAGATGAATTACCAAAGGGGCTAAAAATATATGACTTATACTTTGCCTAATGAAGTACTTTCTATATACTCTGTTTGCTTGGCTAGTGTTGTAACATCTGACTTCAGCAATGACCTGGTTAAAGAGGAATTGTAAGGCACTATACCTAGTACCTTTCTCAGTGACACAGTACTAACTCTAATTCAGTTATTCAACAGAGACTGTCCCAATCTCCCAGAGTTTATGAGAGGCTAGGAGTCTTGTCTCCCCCAGGAGGATCCCAGCTCTAAAGAGTTGCCATAAGTAAGAGTTTTGTTTTTGTTCTCTTTTGGATAAAACCAATTAGCTAGCACAGGTAACTAAAAAATTACCAAGTGAACTGAAGATGAATTGCATGTAACATAATGTCTTAAGTCTTACTACTGAGACTACTTATGTTCATCTTGAGGATGTGTTTGCAATGGACTGTACGTGCTTGGTAGTATAAAAAGATGGCGTCTGTCATTGCCTCCTCTTCAGTGAGTTATGTGTGATGTTTGTTACACCTGAGTTTAACATTTAGTTGGAAAGCCTTTCTGTGCTGGCTGTAGAACACACCAAGGTATTGGTAGCAATACCATGGTAAGAATTGAAAACAATAGAAATGTGATGTGATGAACAAATGAACTAGATGGGCAAAGATTTCTCCTTAGAAACATGGGAAACGATTCAAACTACAAAAGGTTTTGGGAAAGAAAGGATAAGAATGTGCTGATTTGTGGAGGAAAATTGGAAAAGTTAGCATATAGTCTCCTTTTTTGAGGGTCTGTATCCCATTCTTATATAAAGAGTTTGAACACAATAAAAGTCCATTTTCAAAGACTAGAAAATCTACTGTGTAGCTGGAAAAATCCATTTGGGGATTTAAAACCTTTAGGAAAAAAATATATATTTATATATGTAAAGTGGTTAATGTTACCATAGGTCATAAGACAATACTAAATAGCAATTAGTAGAGAAAAATCGGAGGATTGAAAATATTTTAAATCTTAACAAAATTTGTCTGGGAAACATAAGATGAAAGTTTGACTTGTACAGCACTGAATTAATGAAGTGTAGTGAGTTTGTGAACAAAACTACTTGACATGTACTGTTAGTATATTTACAGAGAAATATTCTAATTTATTATTGTTTTCCATAATAAAATATCTTGTCATTCACAAAATGCAGGTTAGTAATTATTCAATAATTTTTTTATTTCTGCATTCTTGTTTTTAGAGAAAATCATTCCCTATAACTCTAATTGTCTAGGACTACTAACTAATGGTAGCAGTTCTGTCAAGATCCTAAAGTCCTTACAATGTAAATTCCTTACTCAGTATGTCTAGTCTATTTCTTTAAACCCAAACATCCAGAAGTACAATGCAATTATTTACTCATGATGAATACACATGCCCAGAGTACCCACGTGTATTAGTGGCATATTCATTCATAAGTATATTGTTTCCATGACTATTGGATTGTATATATATATTTAAAAACCTAACCTAATTTTGTGTTTTGTATCTATATTTTTCCAATTCTGTTTTGGGAGCAGCAATTACTAATGGCTAATTTTACATGAAAATATTGTGTCTCATGGGAAAAGTGGCAGGTTCCCAAGAGTCAGCGAAAGGATTAGGAACTGCCACTGCTCCCACTGTTAGGAGGAAAGATTTAGTTTCATGTCTCACTGTTATTAAACTGTTTAGAGGAGCCATATTGTCTTCATCCATCCTTCCATTCCTGGGCACCTTGGCTGCTTCTATTTCTTGGCTAGTATAAATAGTGTTGGAGTGAACATGGAAGTAAAGATAGTTTTTCTTTTTCTACGTTTTTTTAAAGACACAGTTTCTCTGTGTAGCCCTGGCCATCTGGAATTCACTCCGTCGACCAGGCTGACCTCAAACTCGGAGAGCTATGTAAGGATTCAGGCATTATGCTGGCCTGCCCCTGTCACCTGGCAGAATTCACTCAGGCAGTACTCTGGTCAGCTCAGGGTTCCATGAGTACTAGTCTGCACACAGGTGCAAAGGACCCCTTTAAAAGACAGAACCCCCCCATCCTCCTCCCCCACGATCTCTTGGTTTCTTTCTGCTCTTTCAGGCTCTCTTCTCCCTTTTGCTCTTTCTTCTCTCTTTTTGGCTCTTCTCTCTCTCCGATCTCCTCTTCTCTTCTGTCTTGCCTCTGTGTCTCTTTAACTCTTTTCTCTTTCCTCCCCCCATCCTCTTTCTAATAAAACTTCTCACTCAAGCTCTGTCTGCCTGGCCTGTTTGTTCCCTGCCTCGTTCACCCTCGTGGGCAATGGAATCTGCCGTGGTCCCCTACTCAGGAGCCCATTCCAGCTTTATGCTAACATTGGAGCAAAAGAACAACAATCTACCGTCTCTGTCTCCTGAGTGCTGGCATTAACGGTGTGCCCCACCACTGCCTAGTAGTTTTTCTAAATATGGTCTTCCTTTTGGATATATACCCAATAGAAAGATTGTGTCTGTGGTAATTATAAGTTTTTTTTTTGTTTTTGTTTTTTGTTTTTTTTGTTAAGAACAATCATGCTGTTTCCCATGAGTATACGATATGGCTAAGTGTGTGTAGTCATTCCTTTCTCCACTTCATGTTCTCACCATTGCTTGTCACTTGTCTCTGTTATTGCCATTCTACCCAAGGAAAATGGATATTTCATTGCAATTTTCACTTTATACTGTCCATCGCAGAATATTCGAAGAAGCAGTAGACTGTCACATGGTTCCATATATGATTCTGACTACCAGAGAGATCAATATGGGGTCATGATTCAGCCAGTATCCTGGGTTCCTCTCATTATATAGTTCATCACTTTCATATAATGAAAGTGTCAGGCCATGGAAAAGAAAGGTTTCCTGTGTCTGTCTGTGGGCCTGAAGAAATGTGATATTTCTCAAAAGCAATTATAGAATTCCCACATGCTTGCTACATTGTGCCTATAAACACGATACTTCCCCTCTCTCCTTAACTACACACTACAAATTAGTGATTATTACTCTGCCATATGATATTGTGTCAAGTACTATTCCCCTGAGTCTTAAGACGCTGCAGAGAAACTGCTTAAGGACCAGAATACACCAAATCACACTTGGTGTACTTCTCCCTTTGAATGAAAGCCACTTTATTTTTTCACTGTGAGCAGCTGTTAGCAATAACTGCATTTGTGGCCATTCCACTTATTTTTTATGACTCAAACTAATACTCAGTTATACATGTAGGATTGATAACTTTGGCACTGTGTGAGACAACCATCATGATTAGGATATTATAAATGTTTTATAATTGGAGCACAGTGAAAGTAGACAACAACCCTACCTGATACTTTTATCAAAGAATTTATTTTCTTCATTTCTCATAATGTTGAAACTGATAAATTTTTAACAAACTGATCCATATTTTATTATGACAAATCTTTCAGTTGTTATAGTAAAGAAAATCAGCAATAGAAAAATTTAACTAATAGCATGTGTCATGTGTGAAAGCCAGTTAACCCCTATCATTCTTCATTGTTAAATGGGCTAAGAGGATTTATAAAATTATGAAATACAACTCTTTAAAACATTGGAATGAAAATAAAGCTTGCCTTTTGCCATATTAAAAAAAACATATGACATAAAGCATGTAATTCCATTCATGATTTTGAATTTCAACTTTCTCATATGTGTAGTTCATGTATGATTTTAAAAAGTAGAAAGGAACATTTTTTTTTTTTTTGCTCTTAAAATGATGATGAAGTTTGGATCTCTTAGTGGCTGCCCAGAACTTTTGGACTTACTCATTCTCTGGGTGGTATTCATGAATGCTAACCATTGAAAAGCTAATCTCAGCTGGTTTTGTGAAAATGTGTCCAGCTATTAATTGGAAAAAGGAGACCCAAGGACAGAAACTCCTGGGGTGCAGATCAAAGAATCCAGCAGAGTCCTGTGTAGCTGGAGTTTCTGTTCTGCCTGGTCCCTCAGCCAGGTAGTCCCAAATAAGCACACGGAGACATATTAATTATTAAACTGTTAGCCGACAGCTCAGGCTTCTTACTGAGTAGCTCTCTTAATTATTAACCCATTTCTATTAAACTATGTATTGCCACAAGGCTGTGGTTTATCCGGAATCTGGCATGTTGGCATGTCACTCCTCTGGCATCTACATGGCTTCTTTCTGGTGGCTTCTCTCTGCACCTCTCCCCAGCATTCTCCTTGTCTGGTAGCCCCACCTATACTTCCTGCCTGGCTACTGGCCAATAAATGTTTTATTCATCAATCAATAAGAGAAACATATACACAGAAGGACATCCCCCATGAGTCAAGCAGATGAAAGATGGACTGTTGACCTTCAGGCCAGGAACAAGTCTGTCAGCAACTCTCAGAACTGATCTCTCTTCTGCCTGTGGACACTGCTTTCAGTCTGTGTAGTTTCCTCACCTGGTATGGTTTGCTCCGCCCTAAAGAGGTGATCACTTTAGGAAGGAAGGCAAAGAGAATGCTGCATACTTTTCTGTAACTGCCTTGTGCAGCTGACTCAAGATAGTAATTTCATTCCCTGGTTCCTTCTCTGAATTTTATCCAGTATGTGAGATTTAGTGATAGTTATATTCACATATGCATAGAACTTCAAAGCTAGAATGTTCCTTAGGCCTTCCTAATTGGTGGTGTTTTGTCATGGTATAAACAATGTGAAATGAGGGGCCAAACTTAGAACTGCCTAGCTAGGGACAGCCTGAGCCCAGCCCTGTATTGCCTGACTCTAGGGTTGTCTTTGCTTTACCCTATATTCCTCTGTGCTCTTAGTAAAATTCATTTGGTGCTATAGAAACCAAGTAAGATTAAAAAGAAAAAGTTGTAGAAAAGAGACTTTGGAAGCAAATGTCTGCCAAATTTTAATGATAAACAGATGTGATCACTGTTAAGTGGTCATCACTAGCTACACATTTCTCAGATTTATAAAGTTCACCTTCCTATGTCTAGGAGAAGGTGAACTTGGAAAAGTCAGACTGTGTGCTTCCAGATAAAACCTCTATGTCCCTCTAGTGCAACAGTTAAAGATGTGAATCCAAAGGAACCCCTGATGTCATCCCGAACTCCTGCTTTCTCCTTGAGAGGCAGAGTGAGTCAATTATGGCAAGACAGTGATTCCCAAGAGCTGAATTTACCATCTACACAACTTGTAAGATGCATGCATGTTAAAATGACAGTTTGGGAGTGCTTTTACTTTCACTAGCCCATTTAAATTTGTTAAATTTAAATGAGAATGCCATCGTTCTTAGTTATTGGGAATGTTACAAGGGAAGTATAGCCAAATACTTAGAAATGATGATCAAAATTCACCTACATGAGAATTTTTTGTAGATGAAGCACTTCTCAAATCCACCAGATTATACATGATAGACTCAAGTCTAGAAATTTTGTCTTTTACAATGAAATGCATTGCTAGTCATAGCTTAAGGCAGTATTTTTGCTGCCTGGTCATAAAGCAAAAACAAAATTCATGTTATTAAAAAGGGGGAAATATATAACAGATGAAATAGCTGTTAATTTCAACTACTTATCTAATGTCATGTGTTAATTTCTGTTGTAATAGTTTAGGAGTGTGAGTCACTCTTTGAATTATTTTCCTATTAATTGTCTGAGGCAATACTCATTTCATACAACAAATCATCAGAATAATGAGGCCAAGGGGCAGTGAGAGCCCTTGTTTCCAGTGTGTCTACTAGGGATGGCTTCTAACCAATACCTACATACTCACATCTTGGATTTTCTCTCCTTCTGTTTTGAAAGTAATTACAAGCTAAACTTAATTCAAAGATGATTTTCTTAGAATGATGTTTAATGAGTACATAGAGAACTTCTGAGATCATCAGTCAAGATTTCTGTGTTTGCTCCTGTTGGTTTTTATGGTGTCACAGATTTCATCCAGGTTTTACTTGCCCTTGTTGTGTTGCTTTGTTGATTTTTAATTCATGCTACTTGAATTAAAATTTATCAAGTTCTGTTTCCCTAGCTCAGCTTCATTACTGTTTCCTATTGGGTTTCTAAACATGTCTACCCCTTGTGGTCTGACTCCATAGGACATCACAGAACAAATGTGAAGTTCTGCTCTGGGACTTGCATTTTCTCAGATTCTACAGTCTTTAAATCCTGGCTGGATCAATTTTCTCCAATGCTTTCAATGAAGAGATGGTTTTGTTGATGCTGTTGTTTTCCCCAGTCTTTCACTTGATCTCAGTGAAAGGAACTAGCCTTGATTAGGTTAAAGGAAGAACACACAAGTCAGGAACCAGGTCTCTGGATAGCATGTTCAGAGTTAGTTTTAGTCTATGTTCCTAAGCTAATCCAAACTCGGAAGCTTCCACCTGTCCCTTCTCCTCTTAGTGTCATTCATGGAGGATCATCTGGTTTTATGTGATTTACAGTCATCATTTTAGACATTTTAATGAAAAATTTGGAAATATTATTCAAGTGTTTGCAAGCAAGGGTTGGGGTCACCTGTGCTTTTTTATTTCTCCATGAACATAATTTTTAAGTGAATATGTTGATAATTAAGATAGCAACATTGATTTTCAGTAATTTCAGAATGATTTTAATGAAGTTATTTGAACTGTGGAATATTTTCAGTGAGAAACAAATTACAATAAAACAACATAAAGCAAAAACCAAGCCAAATCAAACAAAATGCCAAAATACCAACCAAACAAACAAACAACCATGTTACAGATATTAGGGAAATATGACAGTGAGGTAAAATGTGAAGTTTTCACAAATCAAGTTAAAACCCAGAAATCAATTAGATTTCATCTTTTCAAATCCACCATAAAATAATTAGCTGCTCTGTTTGTGTTTTTCTAATGTGGTAGAAACTGCTGTCTGTAAAAATTGTAACCATCTCTCTGTGTGTGATCTTCATGGCTCACACATAGGCCTCTTCTTTACTGCTGAAACTATATGGGTTACCTGGGTCCTAGGAAGGCAGCCACAGAAGGCTGTTGTATGAGTTTTCATTCTTATGCAAAGATAATAATGAAATTTGCTTTTTTTTCTTATATTTATTATACTTCTGTTTAGAACTCATTTGTTTCTGCCCTGTATTATTAAGTTTCAACTTCTCAAGGCAAGAATCGCACTTACCGTGGTCAACTTCAGTGTCAAAGTCAAACCATAATGTTGTTCTAGTACTGTGGTTATTATTCCTATGCATATCAATCACATTTTACTACTTTCAATTTCTAAAATGCTTTGTTTTCCTTGATGTTTTGCCTGGTCTCCGATTCGGCATACCTTTCAAAGAAGTAAGAAGGTCTATTTACTTTGATTACAGCAAACAATGATTTCCTGTGTAAATAGTAGACTTAAGGGAATATGGAATTATGTAATGAGGGGCTGAAGCTGTATCTCAGTGGTAGATCTTGCTTCCCATGCATGAGGAGGCCCAAGTT
The DNA here is from genome assembly GCF_003668045.3 of Cricetulus griseus. NCBI lineage: Eukaryota > Metazoa > Chordata > Mammalia > Rodentia > Cricetidae > Cricetulus > Cricetulus griseus. The sequence goes on from NW_023276807.1 coordinate 154,457,866, forward strand.
TCACCCCACCCCAACAACAGCAGCAAACAAACAAAAAGCCAAGAAAATGGAAACCATAATATGAGTTACATAAAGAAGACAATTGTCCTGCTCTAGTAACTGAGCTATAAGGACAGTCTCCACAGCACCTGAAGGTTGGAGTAAGGAACTTTTCTTTTAAGATTGGGATGATATTTTTCATTGTTTTCCTAGAAAACTATTAGATGCATTTATTTCTAGCAGACTGGTTTGGGGTCCTCAATAAGTTCTAGGCTGATTTAATTTAATTCTAAAAAGGGCTTTTTCTTTTTTAAACTTTTGCTGAAATTTTATAGAACATGTTATCTTTGATCCACTAAAGAGAAGGTGCTACTTTATTCCCAAAGAAAAGCAGACTTGTATTTTTTTTCTTTACCTCTGATGGATTCCTTTGATTCAATTACCTATCTTATAAAATGTTAACTGGTCATAGTAATCTATAGCAATAATGGGAATAAGGCTTAAACTACCTATAAAGTTACATAATTTTATAAAGACAAATATCAAATGTATTTTTTAAGATTCAATGTAAGTTTATTGTTTTTCTGCCTCTGAACTAGAAATGAATCATTCTATACCATTTACAAAGTGACATGCCTAGGATATTTGGAGGTCATTGCAATATCGTAATAGAGAATTTTTAACATCTGTTACAGCAAAAAGAAGTTGCAGGTTTGTTGAGAAGGAAACTAACACAAAGTTAGCCATTAAAGAGCTTTGTTAGAAGGAAGTGTCATTGCTATGGTGGATTGTGATGTACTCTGGAGGTGGAAGGCATTAGAAAAGAGGACAGCAAGCTGGGCTGTAAAAGAACGAAGCCTGGAGAGGGGCTTCATAGGGATAGTTGGCTTAAAGAAGTGGGAAGTGCAGCTGCCATGTGGTTGGAGTGGGGCTGAAGGGGAGAGAGAGGGCCTTCAGAGAAATACCTCCAGCAATTGAAGTCTCTGACCTTTCTAGATTTTCAGGAGATGGTGGGGTGTTCATAGAATGTGATTGTATGTGGTTTAGCCACAAGCAGTGGGGGCATAGAGGAACATGTTGAAAACATAGCATGAATGCCCTTACATCCACAGGTCTCCAGAGAAACCAGGGATGTTGACAACACAGGATTGTCTTTTCCATGGGGAAGATGTAAAAAGATCCTGTTCTTCCACCCAGAAAGTAGAGTCTAGGAAGTGACTAACAGCCTGGTGATATGTGTTATCTGCCAGGTCAGACCATATCAAGCTCCTACAACCAGGATCTGAGTTGGCTAGACCTTTACAGTCAGGGACTCCCCAAGCTCCCACAACCTAATAGTCTAAATGAGCCTAACATTTTCTGTATAGCGAGGCTCCCCCAAACTCTGACAACCAGGACCCGAGGTCGTAAACCTTTATAGTCAGGGACTGCCCAATCGCCTACAACCAGGACTAGAGGTAGCTAATAACCAAAATGATCTTACATTAACTGTGAGACTGAGACCAGGCAGAACTTACCTTCAGCCCTTAAGCTAGTGCAGGTAGCCTATCTCTAGAACCAATCTTCTTGGAAGAAATGGCATGTACACTGAGTTGAATTTCAATGTAATTATGCTTCCACGTGCACTGGGGATTGTGTTACACCAAGAAACTTTTGTCCAAATTGAAATGTGTTTTAAGTAGCTGACAATGAACTGCCTGGCATCAGACTCCCAGAAGTCTAATTCCATGTTGACCAAGTAAATCTGAACAGAGTTTTCATTCTCATCTCTTCATGGTTCACTTCTCTGCCTGATACCTGCAGAGCCCCCCTCAGGAATAGATGCCCACACATGAGGAGGGGAATAGAAAAGAGAAATCCATTTCCCCTGGAAGACTGGGACTTTAAGTGTTTGCAGTGACCTAAGATAAGCTTCCCTCTAATTTTTAGATTGGTCAGGTTGGACAAAAAACAGTGGGCTTATTGACTCACATCTCATGCCCAGGTCCTGCTGAGGCCATGTCCAGGCAGGTCAGCCAGAAAGAGGCCTACCAATGTAGGACAAGAAGCCTGCCAAGTCCAATCTTATCTCTTTATATGCTCTCTCCTTACCTATGTGGTGTGTGTGTGTGTGTGTGTGAGAGAGAGAGAGAGAGAGAGAGAGAGAGAGAGAGAGAGAGAGAGAGAGAAAGGGGAGAGGGAGTGTGGGAGGGAGGGAGGGAGAGAGAGAGAGAGAGAGAGAGAGAGAGAGAGAAGGTATGTTTAAGATGTGTAAAAGGTTGGAGATGATGTTAGAGGAGTGTTGTTACTTAGGTATCTAACTGTCTACATAGTAATAGGATATCATCTCTGATTGGCACAAGTCACATATGAAATTGCACAGGGCATAGAATTATCTGATAGAATTCTTTGCCTCCAGACTGAGCAGAGTCCTTCATAAAATATTCTGTTCCAATTGACAGTATCTATCACTTGGTTTTAGTTCCCATTTCTCTAGTTTTTCCAGAAACCCATAATGTAAGGACTCAGTGACCCTTTCTAAACTTTTATTAATAGTTATCATAATGAAAAGTTCCCTCTCACAATGTATGATGCCCTTTAAAGAGATAGGTCATAGAGATTTTTTCCTTATGTTTTCTCCTTTTTAAAAATTTAAATTAGAAACAAGCTTGTTTTACATGTCAATCCCAGTTCCCTCTCCCTCTGCTCCTCCCCTGCCTCCCATCAACCCCCTATCCCATCCCCTTTCTGCTCCCCAGGGAGGGTGAGACCTTCCATGGGGGAATCTTCAGAGTCTGTCATATCCTTTGGGATAGGGCCTAGGCCTTCTCCCATGTGTCTAGGTTGAGAGAGTATCCCTCTATGTGGAATGAGCTCCCAAAGTTCATTCCTATGCTAGGGATAAGTACTGATGTACTACCAGAGGCCCCATAGATTTCCGAGGCCTCCTCACTGACACCCACATTCATGGGGACTGAAACAGTTCTATGCTGGTTTCTCAGCTATCAGTCTGGGTTCCATGAGCTCTCCCTTGTTCAGTTCAGCTGTTTCTGTTGGTTTCTCCAGCCTGGTCTTGACCCCTTTGTTCATTACTGCTCCCTCTCTGCAACTAGATTCCAGGAGTTCAGCTCAGTATTTAGCTGTGGGTGTCTGTTTCTGCTTCCATCAGCTGCTGGATGAAGGCTCTAGGATGTCATTTAAATTAGTCATCAATTTTATTATCAGGGGGGGCATTTAAGGTAGCCTCTCCACTATTGCTTAGATTGTTGGTGTCATCCTTGTAGATCTCTGGACATTCCCTAGTGCCTGATTTCTCTTTAAACTTATAAAGGCTCCCTATCTTGTAGTATCTCTTATTTTGCTGTCCTCTATTCTTCCCCCATCTCAACCTTCCTGCTTCCTCATGTCCTCCTCTCTCCTCCTCTTCTCCCCTTCTTTCTTCTAGCTCCATCTCCCCTCCCCCATGCTCCCAATTTGCTCAGGAGATCTTGTCCCTTTCCCCTTCTCCTGGGAGGGACCATGTATGTCTCTCTTAGGGTCCTCCTTGTTTCCTAGCTTCTCTGGCAATGTCGATTGTAGGCTGGTAATCCTTTGCTCTATGTATAAAATCTATATATGAGTGAGTACATACCATGTTTGTCTTCTCGTGACTGGGTTACCTCACTCAGAATGGTTTCTTCTAGTTCCATCCATTTGCCCTCGAATTTCAAAATTCCATCTCCCCCCTTCTTGAGTAGTACCCTGTTGTGTAATTGTACCACATTTTCTCTATCCATTCTTCAGTTGAGGGGCATCTAGGTTGCTTCCAGGTTCTGACTTCCTTATGTTTTCATAGGCTGCTAAGTACTTGTTGCATAAAAGGAGGGCTTGACTTCTCTAAAGTAATGTTGAGAAGTATTTTATTATAGATATGAGAGAAGATAACTAGAGGTATCTGGAAGAGTCCAGAACAGGGAGAGACATTAATGGGTTAAGCATGGCTAGTAGACTGAACCAGGCTATGAGTGGAGAGAGAGAGAGAGTGAGAGAGAGAGAGAGAGAGAGAGAGAGAGAGAGAGAGAGAGTAGGAGAACAAGAGAGGAAGAGAAGACAAAAGACCAAGAAGGTACATGGCTAAAATGGCAGGGTTATATGGAGATCAGAAGCTGCAGGAAGGGAAGCCCATGGGTTGGAGAAGTTTGGTGTAGCGGACAGGGTGAGAAGAGCCACAGGAGGCCAGCAGACACATTGGTTTGCTAAAATAGGCACCACAGTTAGCCAAGTATCTCCAGTTTCTTTGAGATAGAAAGGTTTAGTAACACCAAAGATGAATTAGAGTTCTCCCTTTGCCTGTTAGGACTCAACAGCAATAATACCTATCTCTTCTGGTAGGTTTCATCTTAAAGAGCCCAAACCCATCTGTTCCTTTGATGTAGAATTTTACTCTAGTTGATCACAAATAAACTAGGCTGGAGAAGAGTAGATGAGAATGCAGGACTAAGAGTGACTAGATTTGGATTTAACTTGGATAATCTAGACTAGTCTGTCTTTAAATCTGAAAGTTCCTAAAATTTTCTTACTAATTTCCAATTTATTTTAATATTTTCTTTTAATTTGTTTCGAAAACTTGTATTTGTAAATTTCATCAATTTTAAACAAAATTATAATCAAAACCATTACCCTTTCATGATTTTTAATTCTGTTGACTAGGACTTATAGTTTATTGTATAACAAAATAAGGTACAGAGATTAAATGTTCTCCGCTTTTAAAATCTCTTCTGAGAACTGTTTATTTCTGTTTTCATTAATTTTTAATTGAATTTTTTCTAGTTTATTTTTCACACCATGTATTTTGTTCACATTCTTTCCCATCTCTTTCACTCTTTTTCTTTTTTCTTTTTTTGACACAGGGTTTCTCTGTGTAGCTTTGGTTGGCTGTCCTGGAACTCATTCTCTAGACAAAGCTGACTTTGAACTCACAGAGATCTGCCTGTCTCTGCCTCCTGAGTGCTGATCTTTTCCCTCTCTTAACTCCTTCCAGATCCTCCCCATCTTCCTAGGCACCCAACATCAAGCTCCCTTGATTTCAAAATTTAAACAAACAAATAAAAAACTCAAAACAAGCAACAGAAAAGCAACATTAAAAAAAATCAAAAGAAAACAAAAACCAAAGCACACAAAGGGTATGGAGACTATCCTGGATTGAAAAAGAAAAAAAAAGTGGGCCCCACTTTTGGGCCCACTTTTGGTTTGGTTGGAGTAGGTGTGGTCTTGTTGGAAGAAGTGTGTCACTGTGAGGGCAGGCTTTTAGATCTTTTTCTCAAGCTTCAGTTGGTGTGACAGTCAGTTGATTCCTGTTGCTGCTCAGCCACTCCAGCACCACATCTGCTTGCACTGGGCCAAGCTCCCCTCCATGATGATAATGGACTAAACCTTGGAAACTGTAAGCCAGCCCAATTAAATGTTTTCCTTTATAAGAGTTGCTGTGGTCATGGTGTCTCTTCACAGCAATACAAAACTAAGACAGAGCCTTTTTTGAAAACTATTTATATATACAAAACATAAAACCAGCTGGGCTACCAAACGGCAGTTTTCCTCTAAACATTTCTTCCTTTCTTTCATTAGAAGAAGAAAGAGGCAGGGATGAGCATTCTGTAGGCTTACTCTCTGCACATTGACTAGTTGTGTGTCTCTGTGGTTACTGCAGAAGCTTTTCTAATGAGGATTGACAAATGTGCTAATTTATGGTGTAAGTTTAAATCATTTGCAATTTATTTAATACTGTCCATGTGCTGATTAGTTTTTCTGTCACCATGTCACAAGCTAGGGTCATCTGGAAAGAAAATAATCTCCGAAGGAAATGTCTCCAGCATAGTAGCCTATGGGACATAGTAGGCAAGTCTATGGGACATTTTCTTAAATAATGCTGTGGGACAGCTCAGCAGGCTGAGCCAACTACTTGAGAGCAAGCAGGTCCATAGCATTATTCTTTGGACTCTAATTCCTGCCTCTGGGTTCCTGCCCTAACTTCTTTTAATGATGGTCTATGTTTGGGACATGTAAACCAAATAAACGCTTTCCTACCTAAGGTGCTTTTGGTGGTTTTATCACATCAAGAGAAAGCAAATTGGGACTGTTCATTTAACATGTAATTGTAGTGGTTCACCCCTAGGGTCTATGATCTGTTCAACCACAGGTTCTTATTCCATAATATGATGTCATTTCTGGGTTTCTATTTGTGGAGTAGGCTCTAAATCCAAGAAGGAAGTAGTGGGTTACTCCCCCAGCATCTGTCATGTTTGCATTAGTGGGCATGTCTAGCCAGGTGTTCATTGATATAACTTACAGAGTTCACAGCTGGGTATAGCATAGCACCTTCCAGCGCTATGAAAGCTAGCTAGCAGGATGAAAGTTTCAAGGGCAATAACAGCTTGATTTCTCTATCTTATATCACTGAAGTGTGTGGTATCTTCAACAAGATGGTCTTAGTGTCAAGTTCTGGAGGGCAACCAGGAGCATTGGCAATAGCCTGAAATATATCAAGGACTATGGGATTTCACTTGTCAATAAAACCCAAAGAGGTAATCCATTCCTGACACTTGGTTTCTTATTTGGTAAGAATAAGGAATATCCTTCCTGTGGTGTCTAGGAAGGATATTATTGCTCCCATTATAGGTTAGCTCTAACATTTAAATTCTTATTTAGATGTATGTATGTGTGTATATGTCTGGGCACTGTCTAATAGTGAGTACCAAACTGATGATTCTAGGAGAATTATAAGCTTAGGTTGCTGTAAGCTTCTGATGATCACATTTTCATCAGCCAAGCAATGTATAACATATGCTTTTATTTACAATTGCGATATTTATAAATATGTTGCTGACCCAGCAGCACTAATTTCATGACTTTAGCACTATAACTCTTATCTTATATATGCCTTTTTTTTTTTTCCTGGAAGTGTCACCAAAGCTCTTTGCACTTACTTTTGCATTTGCAGAAACAAATTGTCTAACATCAGCTTCAAGAAAAAGGCATTATTTTGTCTCACAATTGTGGAGATTTCAGTCAATGGCTGCCCTATCATTGTAGGGCATGTGGCAAGGCAACACTGCCTTGTGAGAGTGGCTACTACAGAATATTCCTCATTTCATAGTAGCCAGGAAATAAAGGGAGAAAGGAGGAGGCAATATCCCATTGACTTACTGGTTCTACCCTTGAAGGTGGAGCCCACCTTTACCATATTGGCCTTTGGCGGCTGCAAAAATGTAAAGGTAACACCACTACAAAGACCCCAGAAATGCCATTGGTTTGTATTAGGAGAGCGGAAACAAGAGGCAGCATGTCACCTTGTTTGTTGGCAGTGTGATTCCAGTGACTCAAAGTTTTCACTGTTTTGTCCTTGAATGACCACAACCCACCCCCCGCCATGAGCTTTGACCATAGGGCTAAAGAGAGATAAGTATGAAGAAACAAAATCCATGGACTATGAGGGTCTTTTGTGGTAGAACTGACCAATTCTGCTGATCACTCAGAATTTTTCACATTTTCTTTGAAATTGTAGTTGTTAGTTAACATAATTCCTTACACACTGTAGTCTTCTGACTGACTCACCTAAATTTTAATATGAAAAACTAGATCAATAAAACTCTCAGTCATCTTATTGGATGCTATTCCTCTAATCCAGCTGTTTGGATAGAGAAAGATTTTCCCATTTGGCTCTTTTTCCTATTAATCTTGAAAGCAGGACCTAGAGAAAACAGCTAGTAACAGAGAAGCGGGCAACCTTGAACTGAACTGGGCTGCACTCCTCTATAGAGTCATAAGAATTTAGATTTCTTTTTCTTTTAAGACGAAGGAGGAATTTTTTAAAAAATTGGCTTAGTACTACAGCAGCCTTTTCAGAATTTCCAGTCTGTAATTTTACCTTTGCAAACACTCCTTATTTTGAAGACAAAGGATATGATTCTTAGATTCAGAAAATTTTGTTTGTTACATTTACTACTAAAGCAGGACTGAGGAAGTGGCTCTGTAAGAATTGTGCTTTGGGTATGCATGGAGAGCTAAGTTTGATCCCCACCATCAACATAAAGACCCCAGACTGATAGCTGGGAAACCAGCATAGGACTGATCCAGACCCCCTGAACCTGGGTGTCAGTTAGGAGACCTGGGCAATCTGTGGGTCCTCTAGTAGTGGATCAGTATTTATCCCTACTACACAAATAAACTCTGGGAGCTCATTCCACATAGAGGGATACTCTCTCAGCCTAGACACATAGGGGAGGGTCTAGGCCCTGCTCCAAATGAGGTGACAGACTTTAAAGATCCCCATGGAAGGCCTCACCCTCCCTAAGGAGCAGAAAGGGGAAGGAATAGAGGGTTGGTGCGGGGTTGGGGAGGATGGAGGGAAGGAGAGGGAACTGGGATTGACATGTAAAACAAGCTTGTTTCTAATTTAAATGAAAGAATGAAATTTTAGAAAATGCCAGGCATTTTCTGGGCTAGTTTATGCCCAGTGCTGGGGAGAAGGCTGCCAGAGTAGATCATCGGGACTCACTGGTCAGCCAGTGCAGTCAATCTAAATTGAGAGACCCTATCTTAAGATAGGGTCGAGATGCTTGGAGAAGATACCTGGCATTGATGGGTAGCCTCTGCCACCTTCCTCCTCCTCCTTCCTCGTAGGAGATATGTCCATATGTCTGAAAGGCCCCCGCCCCTGAGCCCTCTCTTAAGTTTGCCTCCTCCTCCCGTCGGCGGCTGGCGGGGCGCGCGGCGATCCCCACCTCCGCCGGCCTCCACTTCCCCCGCCGCCGCACGCTCGGCCACCAGCTCCCTCCCAAGCCTTCACCCCGGTGGAGCTCGCGCCCCCGGCCTGCCCCGCCTGGCACCGCGCTCCCGCCCGATGGGAACGCTCCATCCCAAGGTCAGCCATCTGGTCGAGGAGGGAGGAACTGCCGAGTCTGTTGTACCCAAGATGAGATAGAGCCAAGGCCGCCTCGCCTAATTATCAAACCTTGAGAAAATGCTCTGTACCTCATTAAATTGTCCAATAGAATCCCTGTAACTATGCTTTTCGCTTCTGCACTGTGCTTTTTGCTATATAAGGACCTCTCTCCCTTGGCTCGGGGCGCTTAGCCACACAGAAGCTAAGTCTCCCCGGGTACCCGTGTCTCTAATAAAAACTCTTGTGGTTTTGCATCCAAGTCCGTGGTCTCGCTGATTCCTGGGTGCGGGTCTCCTTCTACGAAAGTACCTCTTCTGAGGTCTTTCATGTCCACGTAAAAAGGACTATTTTATTTACTTAGAAACTTAAAAGAGTATCAATTATATATACATATGATAGATGTTCAGTGTGTATTTTTTTTCTTTTCTTCAATGTGCATTTTGTTAACAAGTGCTCACATTTAATATTTTCATTTAGAAAGAATTTCCTGTATAACACATGCTCCCAAATGTTAATCATGTTTTTAGAAAGAAAATGTTAGGACCATTTAAAGGCTGTGTTTTTGTTTGTTTGTCCTGTGTTTTTGGTTTTCTTTTTTAATCACTTAGTCACGTGCCATCCACTTACTGGGGACTTTCTGGATAAATGTTTGAGAAATTACTTACTTCATGGCCCTTCACTAATAGCCATATTTGCCCTGTCTACCGAATATTGAGTTCAACTATAATAGCTACAGCCAATCATTTTTTCTTTCCAGATCTGTTGAAGGAATCAAAGGTCTCTGGCTTCTTCATCTCATTCACTGCTATTTTAGCCCCTGTACTACATCATATATATTGCTTCTTGCTCCTAAGTTCCTTAAACTTACATAAAAGTACTGCTATTCTCCCATAATATTCCCAGTATCTCAGTCTTTGAGAGCCTCCCAAATCACCTGTGTTAGACATAGGGACCAAGACACAATGCTAAGCTTCTAATTCAGTGGCAGTTAAGAAGGACTTCAAATATGACTCATAGTTGTGTCTCTGGGTTCAACCTCCATGATAAGAGCAAGGCCCAAGAGTGTGGTGAGGATTCAGGTAGGAGTTTGGGGAACTTGGCTTGGTTGTTATGTAGGTTGCATGGCTGAAACTAGGCCTGAGAGTGTGAAGATATGATCTTTTTAATAGGACTTAGTTTCCTTGGGCATAAAGTGGCTATCCAGAGTTGGGACTTATTTATCTATTTGTTTTCTTTGTGAAAACCAAGTAGCATTATTTGATATTAGATAAATTGTCATATCCAGCTGACTTGTCTGGTTCATACCTGACAGACGGGGAGTGTAGACTGAGGAAAGAAACAGGCTAGAGAAAGAAGATAGAGTCCGGAAGGCATCCAGTGAATACTGGGACCTGCCTTAAGTTTATTGCTCAAAGTTCTTATATTCCCCAACCCAGAGGTGGGGAAAAGGCAAAAGACTTCTTTACCATGATACAAGGAACAAACAGGCATAAGTACTTCCTTAATTCTCACAACATTTAGTAGCCACACCTTAGATCAAACCTCTTGTTATCCAGCCTCGAGGATTAAGACATCTAGTTAACCTTAGATCAAGTATTCTGTTATCTGATTGAGAAATCCACACTTTAAGCCAAACATCCTTCAGTAACTACACCTTAGACCTGTAGGTCTTAGGCCTTTAACCTTTAAAGAACAACGACAGGTCTGAACTCTGACTTTAAGACAAAACAGAACAACTTCCATGGGCCCCAACAACAAATACTTTGTCTACTCTTGTTTAAGAAAACAATAGGAAGTATTAGGTTTCATTATTTCATACAAGCCATATATATCTCTTCCCTCAAGCTATACTTACTTGTCTGTATAGAGTAGTCTTATATTCTTCTCCTTTTATCTGTATGATGCAAATTATAATTCCCTTATGAACTACTGATTCTCTTTTAAAGATTTGTATTTATATAGACACATGTGTGCTTGTGTGAATATATGCCACCATGAGTGTGTGTGTGTGTGTGTGAGTGTGTGTGTGTGAGAGAGAGAGAGAGAGAGAGAGAGAGAGAGAGAGAGAGAGAGAGAGAGAGAGGCATAGAAGTCAGGAAAAAGGGCATTGGATACTCTGAAGCTAGAGTTACAGATGTTTTGAGCCTCCTTATATGGATGCTGGGTCACAGAACTTGGGTCCTCAGATAGAGCAGGAAGTGTTCTTACCCAGTGAGCCATTTCTCTGGTCCCCATGAACTAGTACTTCTAAGAGGATTTCCTTTTTTTCAATTAACATATACTGTAACATATTCATTCATACATATATTGAATTTATACATATTTACCCACTACATTCTCATACCTCCTTTCAATCTTTTTACTTTCACATTTTTCTACAGTTAATATATAATGAAAATACATAACACTTATCTAAGTCTAGTTATGTCACCTAATATGATCTACAATTCCATCCATTTTTCTGAAAATGACATAATTTAATTCTTTGTGGCTGAATAATATGACACTGAATATACTCATCAAATTTTCTTTACTTATTCATCCATGGGCTGGCACTTAGGCTGATTCATGTATTTAGCCATTGTAACTGATACTATAATAAACATGATTACACAGCTATCTGTGATATATCCTGACTTATATTCTCTTGAATCTGTACTGAGTAGTGATATGGATGGATCATATTGCAATTGTGGTTTTGTTTGGGGCAGAATCACCATACTGATTTTTATGCACTGACTACATACCTGCCAATATTATGTAAATATTCCCTCTCAATGAATCCTCACCAACATTTCCTTGTATTTCATTTTCTTGATGACATTTCTGACATTGTGAGATGGAATATCAATATAGTTTGGAGCTGTGTTTTCCTAAGGACTAAAAGAAGTTGGACACTTTAATGTATTTATTGGCTATTTATGTCCTCTATAAATCATCTCCTTAGTTTTTCTAAATTAAAATGTATCACTTTTTCCTTTCTCCAGCCCTTTCATGCACCCCTCTTGCTGCATTTTCCTTGTTACTGTTACATAAATATAGTATGAATAAATATATAATTATGACCTGGTGAATCCATTTAGTGTTGATTGTATGAATATGATTTTAGGGTTGACCACTTGGTATGGGATAACCAATTAAGGGGCACATCCCCAAGGAAGACTAATCCCCACACCCAGAATTCCTTATGTTTCTTTAGTCTTTATCTAGGGATGGGGACCCATGAAATTTCCCTCTTCCATGCCCACATGCCTATTAATGTGTTGTCCTTGTTCAGATTTTGTGTAGGCAGCCAAATTGAGGGACCACAGATGAAACTTCCATGACATTCTAGGATGCACAATCTCACAGCAGATTTGCACAATCTCATCTGGCACTTAAAATCTTCCCACCCACTCTTCCACAATGTTCCCTGAGCCTTAGGTGTCAAGGCTGTGTTGTAGATGTATCCACTGGGAATGTGCACCCCATGATGGCTGTTCTCTACATTTTCACTAGTTGTTTTTCTGTGTTATCCTCTGCCTGATGCATAAAGAATCTTTGATGGATGAGAACTACACTTAGCTCTGGGTATAAGGATAAGTATCTTGAATATCGCTGGTTTAGTGAAGTGATTGTAGGTTCTCTTCTAATGGTCTTTGAACTTACTAGCTTCTAGTGGTTGGCTAAGTTTCCAGTACCTGGCATGATTGTCTTCTTGTTGAGTGGGTCTCAAATGGACAGCTATTGATTACCAACAAGAGATGACTGACACTGTTGAAATCTTAGGGATATCTTGTCATGCTGATTATTCTTGTGGTTCATAGGCATCATGCCCAGGTAGAAATAGTGGTTTCTTACTCCTTGTAGTATAATTAATATAGACCCAGAGACAGATACTGGCGTTGAAGCTGAAGATCAGAAAAGCAAAACAACTGGCTACTAGTTCTTACCTCTACCAAGGCTGGGGTGATCCTGTCCCTCAGCATGGCTGGAGACTGAATGCTGATCCTGTATCTATAAATCCTGAGACTGAATGCTTCATGAGACCCTGAGCTCCTGTCTTATATACCTCTCTAGCACTGGGATTAAAAGCCTATACAACCACTGCCCAGCCTCTATGGCTAACTAATGTGGCTTCTGGGATTAAAGGTGTGTACTACCACTGACTGCCCTCTATGGTTATGGCTACCTTTGCATTCTGGTCTTCAGGAAGGCTTTATTAGGTCATAAACAATATATTGGTAGCTTGCATAGCATCTTCTTGGCACTGTGAATGCTAGTTCTCAGGAAGGAGGCTTTCAGGTCAGATCCAGCCCAGATCCTCCAAGCCCTGTGTTCAAAGTGCATGGTGTCTTCAATAGGACTTATTCAACTTCTGGAAGGCAACCAAGGGCAATAACAATAACCTGTATTGTTCTGGGAGTCTCTTGGACTCCCCTAACCAACAATTCAAAAGAGGGTTTCTCAGGCTTGGTATTAGGGTTTTAGTTAGTCTATGGATCTTGGGGAAGGAATACTGTCAGTCCAAATATCGTACCTTCATTTAAATTCTATATGTAAATGTATATACACACACTTACATGTATTCTATGTAATTTATGTAAATAAAGTAATATGATTCCTTATGGATGTTTCAAACATCTATAGTTTAATTTTTCTATCCTCCCTTTTTCCTTTTGTGTTTCATCTCTCCCCCTCCCCAATTAAATCCCATTTTTGCCTGCTTACTGATTCACTTATTATTTAGTATTTTTACAGCTACATGTTGAATCAGAGAGCTTGACTATGTCTACAAAATATTTCTCTTCAAAACCTGTACCTACCACATATTTTAAGAATTGTTTAGTTCTGTGGCTTTGTCTAGTATAATTTCTTTTTAAATTTATGTTTACTTATTTATGTGGAGATTATGTATAGGATGAATACGGTTTAGATAGCAAGTACCTTTATCCACTGAGCCATCTTGCTCACCCTCTTCTATTCCAATTTCTGTGTGAACGGAATCTCTTCCTTTCCACTTCAAAATCCCCAATAAAGGAGTATTGTGTTTAACATTAGCAGGTTCTAGATATTAGAGAATGAAGTCCATGACTCAGCAAGTCAAGGGATGGTAATTCTATAAATCATCTTCTATGGGTAGATTTTTCTTTTGGTTCCTTCAATAGCTCACCACACTTTTCTCCTTGTTTTGATAGTATGAAGTCTCATGGAGGACATCAAACAGATGTGATGCCATTTGTTGTCATGAATGAATTCCTCCTAGGCTCAGGTAAGCACACTAAATATTTTTTTCTTTCATTGATTGTCACAGTGTGCAGGGTGGTGATGGCACACGCCTTTAGTCCTAGCACTTGCGAGGCAGAGGCAGGTGGATCTTTGTGAGTTTGAGACCAGCCTGGTCTACAGAGTAAGTTCCAGGACGGCCTCCAAAGCCACAGAGAAACCCTGTCTCAAAAAACCAAACCAAACCAAACAAAACAAAAAAAAACCAAAAAAGATTTCATAATGCATCAAAGAATCCCCAGATTGTTATTGGCCTTAGTCAAAGAAAAAAATATTTGGCAACATGAACTGTCTTTGATTAACTTTAACTAATGGTGATTATAACATTTTATAGTCTGCAGTATGACATTGAAAACCTAAATGCAAGTTCAGATATAACACTGTATTGTATGAAGGTATTATATATAACTGTATTATAGATATTATAATTTTAAGGCAATTAAGGTTATTATAAAAGAGAATTATATAATTATATGATATAAAATAATGTAACTGAAGGTATTGTAGATAACTGACCTCATCCCAGTTACTTGATGTGAACTAGGTCTGTGTTAGGAATTGAGCAATGTTCTACAGATTAAAACTCAGCAAATAGCAGGGGCATGACTCTGGCTTTGGGGCTATGCAGGCTTATCTGTGGGATCTGTGTGTGTATGAATAAAATGTGTACGAGAATGGATACACTCCACTTAGGTTCAGGTAAGCACATGAATTTATTTTTTTGCTCTGATAGAGTGTCACATGGCATCAAAGGATCCTAAGGAGGGAGGGACAATAGTAGCTAGTAGGAAGTGATAGAAGCTTTTGTCTTATCATACTGATTTTATTTCTATTAATATGCATTCAGGCTATGTTTTTCCTTCAGATAATATATTAAAAAAATACAGTAAAGCAGCTTGAGTTACCATATCTGCAAAAGACACCACGAGACCTTAGCTAGTTGTGATGAGGCCAGGAAGTATCTGGGCACTGGGGTGGCTCGAGAAAGATGTGCTTTATTGACATTGAGAGCTCACACACCCATAATGTACTCATATAGTTTTCCTGTGAGCCTATCAGCAGTGACTAGAGTGAAATATTAGTGCACCAACAGTCAGACACTGAAATATCTTTGCAAAGTACAATCCTGTCCACAGTTACAGTGGTAAGAATTAACAATAGAGGAGTAACAGGTGTCTCTGCTTCCATGCTCTTACTCCATAATGACTAACCTGACTTCTATTTACTCCAGTAGGTTAACAACCAGCTAAAATTTCATCTTTAGTTTTGACACACAAAAAATGGAATGACTGTGTAATATAATTATCAGTAATCCACACAAGCTCTGATTCTTACTTTTGTTTCCTTTCATAATCTCTAATCTCCCTTAGGCACTTCACACACAGCTCCAAACAATACCTAAAATAGTTACTGTTTTCTATGAGTAGTTTTCTGGTTTACATAAGTGAGGCTACACCTATAGATCTGTCGTTCCTACTTGGCTCCTCATTTGCCTGAGCTAGAGTGGACCGAACCTCCCTGTGCTTGTTAAGTCTGATTGTGCATTAGTTTTTCTAGAAGTGGCACATTGGGTCAACTTGCATGTGTGAGTTTACTGAGAGCTCCAGGTTGCTTTCAGCAATGACGGTGTCATGTGACAATGTCTCTAGGAGCAGGAGCATATCCTGGTTCCTGTTTTTCCTCTTGTGTATTAACATTTTGATTATCTATATTTATAATTTTCTCCAAACATTGAGCATATGAAGATGGTGTCACTTTGCTTTGGAATTAAAGGAAAAGGGCACAGAAAATTTCAAAAGAAATGGGAAGATAACACTATTTTTATAAATGACAGCAATTCACATTGTAATAATATGACACAGTAATAGCTTCATTTTTATATCTTATATTAATTTGATAAGCTAATTTTGTATGCCCAAAACAATAAATTTACCTAGATTTTTTAAAAATTCTAATTTGTTTTATTAGGCTGTATTGCTTTATATCCACTGACAACCTATCTGGTTATGTAGCTCAGGCTAGCTTTAAACTTATGGCAGTCCTTCTGCCTCAGCTTCAGTATTAGAATTACAGTCACATACTAGTATGTGTGGCTCTTCTGGATTTTTTAAAGTTAAATTAAATATACATACTATAATTATTAGTATACAAAACAATAGCAAAGACAAGAGATGAGTCATTTTACTAAGATAAAAAATATGAAGGTGGCTTATAAACAACACAGAAATAGCTCTTTGATTGTATAATACATCGCTATAAGATCAAGGCAATCCTGACTACCAAAGGAGAAAAAATAATTGGTAATATGAAAACTCTTTAGTAATATGTAAAGAGAGAGATGAAGGGAGGGAAGGATGAAGAGAAAGAGGGAGGGACGGGAGAGACAAGAGACAGAGAGACAGAAGAAGATAGCTATCATTTCATGTTATTTGTAACATACACACTTCTGGGATAGATGATCTGAATGAGAAAGAAAAATGTCTGGCATCTGTGGTATTTCTAATATCATTAAAGAAGGATGTGGTAGAAAGCATTTGTTAAAATGTGGTATTTGATTACATCAAATTCAATAGTTTATGTCAAGTGAATGTATAATTTTAACATGCAGATGACAATGAAGAAATACACTTAGAACTGATGAGTGTTTACTCTGCTATCTAAATTGAAACTGTTAGTACTAGGTCAGCAGACACATGGTCTAACATAGAAGAGAGACTTTTTCATAGCTTTCGGAAGATATGGAAACAGCAATAAAATGAACAAGGACAGGAATAGTTCAGAGAAAGAAAGCCTCAAATGTCAGATAAATATTAATCAGCATTTAAGATAATCAGATTCATTAGGAAGAAGAAAGGTGAAGCAGCCATATGGTAAACACATCCCATAATTAACAGTAAAGCTACGTGTGAGAGATAATATCCCAAATGTCTATCACGTAAGTAGGCACTCACTCATTAAGGTTCAAGTTCATGATTTGCCTCAAAGGTACATGACTGTGAGGCACCTGTCTGCAGACCAGTGCAGTGAATACAGTGGCTGTCACTGAAGGCAGAGTCACAAGGAGAATGTACTTAGGGATTAAGGGGAGGGGGACCATGGAGTAAGGTGCAGTCAGGCCACCAGCTCTACCCTTTTCTAATCTAACTCCCATTGTCTGACAGTAAGAAAGTTACTTCCAGTTCAAATTCCACCGACCTTGTGTGTAAATATGCAATAATCATGGTGTCCCCCTCACAAGAGCCATGATGCTTAAGCAGTGCATGAAAAAGACTCCCCCCGTAGCCTGTGTGTGATTTAAACTTCATAAATGTTACCTGCCGTGATGGCTTACTTCTTGAGTGGTATTTTTACTAAAATTCATAATCTTATTTCTATTTATAACAAGCTGCAGGTTAGCTATATATACATATACATAATATATATATTATATATATATATATATATATAATATATATATATATATATCCATACAAAGTGAGCATATTTGGCTTAAATTAAAAGTGTGCCTGAGTTTACATTAAGAACCACTTTCAAGGCAAGATAAATTTCTAATTACTACAGAAGGTCCTTGTTTTTGGAAGCTTGTGGCAGAATTAAAATAGTAGACACATAAATGTTCACTCTAGTCCTCCAACTCTGAGTTTAAAGCAAGGCAAAAAGCAAGTTCCAAACACTGGATATGAAGAAAGGAAGAGGAGGAATTCAGCTGGAAAAAGAAAGAAAAAGAAAGGTGTTCAAACCACCAACAGAGACACAAGTACCTTAAATCCCTGATTTACTCTGGAATCTGCTTAATTTTTCCTTGTTTCCAAAGTGTTCTACCCTCCCCCCCCCAGAAGAGTAATAGGAACTACTATTAGTAACAAATGCAACTGCTTCTCTCGGCATGCATACAGCATGCTAATTAGGCCTCACAACAACCCCAAGAGGTAAATTTTATCTCACATGGATGAAGCACTTAAGCAGACTTATATACCCAGCAAGTGGTGATTCAGGAGGAGCCCGAGTCTGGGAAAACCCAAGGTCCAGGCTGCATTATCCCAATGCTTCTCAATTAAAATCAGAACAAAAAATGGAAAACAGATCAGTGTTTATCCCCGAGGGCCACTGAGATATAGCCTGTCAAAGTGGTGGTATCCTATTCATAAACACATATCTGAAAGGCTTCACAGGCTGCTGCCTCACACTTGGGGAGATATCTCTCACTGAGAAGTATAAAGCTAGCAAGAGTAGAAACCAAATCAGTGACCAACACAATCTTACTATCATTGCCCACTGTAGAAGCAGCTTGATTCAATTATATCTATTTAAAGAAAAAAAGTAATTTGCTAATAAAAATACTATAATAATCTAATAAACATATACAGAAAGCACCCTGAGCTACTTCAAGTAAAACTTGTTAAAATATGTGAATCATTGCTACTAACTGAATATTTTACTTTTTTTTGGGGGGGGGTTTCAAGACAGGGTTTCTCTGTGTAGCTTTGGAGCCTATCCTGGCACTTGCTCTGGAAACCAGGCTGGCCTCCAACTCACAGAGATCCACCTGCCTCTGTCTCCCGAGTGCTGGGATTAAAGGCATGCGCCACCAATGCCCGGCTGAATGAATATTTTAATACTTAATGCCCAGTCAATCACTATTTCCTGCTGGGCTAGAATTGGTGTTTACTTCATTTCTGTTACATGGAAATATGTATCTATTTTCTTCAATTATATGATTGAATATCATCAGTATTCTTGGTGGCTGCAGAAGTTTTAAATGCATAAGCATACTGGTGCCTGGATCTAGACATAGTTTTTTCTCAGATTTGCCGATTTATGTCATCTTTAAACAAAAAAGAAGGAAGGCTGATAGGATAGATGGAATGGATTCACCAGCCTAGCTTGGCAAACTCTGTTGGAACCACAGTTTACATAGTGCCTTACCTTTACTAGAATAAAATTTTGCTTAGGACCAAAGGCATAGTTTACTTCCCCCTGATGTTGGGGAATGGAAAGCAAGGTGGGGGAGGGGTGGGGATTAAGTTTTTTCTGAGAATGAACATTGCACATAGATCCAGTCACTGTTGACCAGTAACAAAATTAGTAGAGACATCAGAACTTTTAAAATATATTACCAAGTAAAACCCTGAGTCTATCTGTTACTCCCCCATTAAGCCTGGGGTACATTTTTATGTGGAGAGTTTTTCCAGAACAAAATAGAAAACTAGGTTGGCAAGTGATTGCTTTTAAAATAGTTGAAACATACCCACAAGTTGATTCTCTAGCTCCACCTGTTGTAATTTAAGAAAAGTGACACTCGAGAGAAAGACGCCATGAGACGGGGTTGAAGCAGAGAGTTTGTTTGTTTTTTAATTAGGGAAAGGGATCATAAAAAGGGGAAAGGGGAGGGGAGAGACGGACCTCGGGAGACAGGAACAGCAGGAGAGAGGGAGGGACAGAGCAGGGAGAAAGGAAAGAGGCAGAGGGAGGGAAAGAAACTCATGCATAATTTGTTTAATTATAAATGAGTTTATTAGATTTTCCCCATTTTTTATTTTTTATTTCATTTTACATTCCAATTGGCAACCAAAGTAGTAAGCCCTATGTCATTTACCTAAGGGAGATAATGACAACTGTGTACCAGCCACACAGCTAAGTTAAAATCCTAAACCCAAGGAAGAAGCATATGAAATGTCTGGATGAGCTTCATGAATGTAAACTGTATGTTACTTAAAGAACATCTCAATCAATGAAATGCCCATTCAACAGACAGAAATGAGGAAAGGTAGTTATTCCTGATGGATTTCCTTTTGTGACCTTTGGAATCTTTTTTTATCTTTTCTACATTATTTTTAACTTCTACTTCTATTCCACAACTAGAGTGACCAGTTTCCCATGACCATGGAAGTTCTAGTCACTCTGTCAGTCTTACAGTATCTCTAACACAGGTCGCCCTGGGAACTTCAGTCTACACCAATTCCCTGTTGGCCAAGAACCGCATTTTTCTGAGTTATCAACTTATTTTTCCTAAATGGTTTCTGTGAAGTATGGGCTGTTGAATTTCACAGATAAAAGAACTCTGAGGCTCAGGTGCTTGAAGTAACTCAACCAAGTCACAGATTGCTGACTGGGTGACTATGGAAACAGAATGCAGGCAAGCAGTCCTAAAAATCTCCTGTTGCCCAAGCAGCACATTTTGAGCCAAATAATATTTTATGTCCCATGTTAGGAAGACTTAGACCTAGGGTTTGAAAACACTGTGTTTGAGTAGGAGGTACAACAGTCTTCAGGAGAAATGAGGAAACTTCTGGATCTTATTACATATATCTGTCATTATTGTCATAGGATCTTAGGGTCTTCTACATATGACCATTTGTAGAACATTTACATGTGACATGTAAACCTAGTAAGAGTATCAGACCTAAGGTTAAAGCAACCAGGATCATCATATGGCCTAAGGAAGGTAACAGATAAATTTATTTAATCAGATTTGAGTATGTGTGTCCTCTGTTTATACAATTATTTGTATTTTGTAGAATATTCTGTTGGATGTTTAAAACAATTTATATTTTAATTTTTCTTTAGGCTATTTGATTTCATGGCTCTAATCTTATGAGGAGTTGTTAGTTTTAATTTTAGGGAAAGACTGTTCTGTAATATCTAAATTATTACCTTACTTGTGATACAATTTTATTATTTTTGGTATTCCATCAGATGTTTCCAAAGTGTAAATAAAACTTTGTGTCATAAAGAGAGTTCCGGTAACAATGTAGTATCACTAAGTTTTTCTACCATGCAAAATATTGTTAATAAAGGGATAGAAACAAGTGGTCAGACTTGTGTAATATGAGGAGTCATAGGTTCTGTTTGTGGAAGCACATCTTATTTCTTATTTTACAATCAGAAAGATAAATGAAACTCCAGTGGAAGTCACTTTATAGTAGTGTCCACATCTCTTTTCATTGGCAAGGTATAACTATTGGCTTTCATGTATGTATTTTTACATATAAAATTGTTAATATATGGCTATTAAACATATTTTACATATAAAATTGTTTTATATACATACATACATGAACATATATGTATATATTAATTTCATATATGTATATATGTATATATTAATATTATAGAAAATCTTAACTACTTAATCAAAAAATATTCACTCCTAAGTTTGAAAACATAATGAATGTTTTTGTCATCAGAGATTGATACTTTAGGTGTACTTTGGATAAGAAAAGTCAAGAGTCTTTGGGTATCCCTAGTAAGAGATGTGGTTCTTTTAAGAAATTGTGCCTCTAACCTTGAGCCATCTCACTCTTCAGCAATGGCCACCTGCATCAGTTAGCAGTCACCAGTATCAAGGCAGGATTCACTGACGTTCTAGATGATTTTTATTTATGGAGTCTAAGTTTTATTATATAGCTTAACTCTACTAGAACTTGCAATGTAGACCAGAATGGTCTCAAACACATAGAGATCTTCTTGCCTTTGCCTCTTCAGTGCTGGGACTAAAAGCATGCACTATCACACCTAGCTCAACAATTTAAGGATAAGATTTTATAAATTTGCAAAATATACATTATTTTAGACAAATTTCTATTGCACACAGAATAGAGTTGCAAAAACAATTATAAGCACTAAGAATTGACCACTTTCATTTGCCATCTGCTTGCACTGTTGGCTTTTTTTGTGGCAGACTGCAATCACATCAGCATCTCCAAGCTGTGCCCATACAGTGCCTGTAGCTTCAAACAAGGCCTACTGAAGTGGTTTAAAATGCTGGACTGCAAAAGGAGGTGATAAATCAGGTCAAACATTAAGCAGAGATAAATATTTTCACTTATTTTTTATTAACACAAGCAGATTTTAACCATTTCAGCACCAGTTATTTTCAATGACAGTTAATGTAGACCATAGAGTAAGCAAGAGCCTGGAGTTAGGGGAATTACACAAGAACTGCCATGACAGGTCTCAATAAAGCATCCATGTGTGTTTCTCTTTTGTAACTTTCAGTTACGAGTAGTCTTTAATGTCAATTCTAGTTTCAAATCTGTGCCTGAGACCACAATCCCTTTAGATTAACATATTGGAAGGGAAATAGTATCAAAAATTGAGAAAATTGGGCTCTGATCTTTATATTGTTTTGATGGCAAACTTTAACAGTCCTGTCACCAGAGATGTACTGTCTTTCTTACATGTTTTGTGTCACTTGTGTGTCTAATGGTATAGTAACAAGGGATCAGAGGTCAAGAAGTGTTCAGATAAAACACAAGAAATTTATCTTTAATATCAGAAACTACACATTTAGGGAGAACTACAGAAAAATGTAGCCAGGCATTGTGTTCAATCTTGAATATTTTTGCTCTTTGTGCTATGAATCCAGAAACTGGCTTTACCAACTATTTCTTCATCACTTTTCTCCGTCTTTTAATTAATGAAGAGGAAAAATTTATCTTGTAAATACTTCATCTGTCATTCACTAGCATCCTTGCTGTTAGCATGCTATTGCCAGTTACCATGATGCCTTTACAGGCTTAACTGTTAACAGCCTCCTAGTGGTAGAATTGAAGACTCCCAAACAAAACAGGTTGGCTTCCTTAGGAGAGTGCATTGAGCTCCTTGCTGAAGAAAAGAATTTGAGCCTTGTAAGAGAGGGAACAAAAGGTTTGGGTGGCACAGTGACTTCAGGAAGCAGATGTTTGGTGGGGTTTCAGGGACAGATTTATTTAGGGTGTGTTAAAGGTATTTGTAATTGGCTGTAGGGCAACCCTCCAGGCTCCCAGAAGCTTTAGGCTTCCACCAGGATGTGACTCACTTATAACTACCCACAAGTCCCTTCTGTGCAATGTCCACTCCGACTCGGTACCCAGACTGCCCCCAAATGGAGGTGAACTAGTCATTGACAATGACAAACAGAAGGAAGCAGATTCAGGAGACATTTTAGAAGGGAAAACAATCATCCAAGAGAGCTGACACATTATGCACAAGAGTTAAAAACGAAGACAATAATAAAAAGAATGGCATGGTCACTATGAAGCTAGACCTCGCAAGGAACACAAACACAGGTGTTAGGACTCTGTCTCCAGGAAGGAGGGGAACTATGCTTTGAGAGATGCTGCAGCTAAGGTGCTCAGAGATACCTGTAGTTGCATCTTTCATTTAGTATAGACCTGGAAGATTATACACGTAGACAGAGAACTATTCAAGGAATCATTTGAGAGAGGAGCCAGCCACGGTTACTGGGCAAAGGAGCTGAAGCCAGATGGGCCTTCCCTGGGTGTGGTATAGTCTCTTCTGACTCATCAATAGTATAAAACATAAGCTGTAATAATGAAACCAGGTTGATTTATAATGTCTGTTTTAGCACATTTTCAGGTGAATGACCTCATTTGATTTCACTCTAGAAGTGAGCTAGATTCATGGTATAGATAGGGGAACTAAGAGAAATTAATAGAGAAACAGCACAGGTTATGAATAGAAGGTTTCAAACTTATTCTGTCTGTGGTTAATCCTGAGCTCATTCATTCCTATGAAGAACAGTGAAGAAACTCAAAATCAAAGCCAAATCCCCACACTGATCCACAAATCTTACGTTACTTTCGACTGGCTTCCTTCCCCCATCATTCTCTCCCCAGAACTCTTTCTCGGTCCTGTGCCTAAACTTGGCAGCTGCTACTCCACCTCTGCACTCTGTGCTGGGAGCTCTTTCCTCCTTGAATCTTTCTCCCCGACATGTATCTTTGCAGATACATTTCTGTCACCCTTTAAGAATTGTCACAGGCTACCATTATCATCCCTAACAAGGCACCATGCTCTTCTGACTCCTTTTTTAACCTGTTGTGTAGTCAGCCCATATAAGGTGGTCATTTCTTCCTCCCCTGTGAGCTCCTAAGCACAGCTGGGGTTGGGAATTTTTGCTGTTTTGTTCCTCATGTTTAAGAACCAGCACACATCAGAGCCCAGTAAATTCCCTTGACTCCAAGATGGATTTGGGCTAAGAAGCAGCTGATGGGACTGGCCTCTTGGAGCTTCATGGGCTTAGGGCAGAAGACAGGCAGAGGAAGGGATTGGGGAGGATAGTGAGTGTCTTGTGTGGATGCAGGTGTTACATTAGCACTTCCGTTATTTAGCAGTGACTGTAGAATTGGATCACTTAGGGAGTGATGCCTCTGTGAAACTCTGAATTGGCTGGAAAATACTAATGTTTCAAAGCAACAGTTTTTGCTTGTTTGGCTTTTTGAGACAGGGTTTCCGTCCTAGCTGTCCTGGAACCCACTCTGTAGACCAGGCTGGCCTCAAACTCAGCAATCAGCCTGCCTCTGCCTCCCAAGTGCTAGTATTAAAGGCATGTGCCACCACCCACTTGGCTTTGAAGCAATAGTTATATACAATGCTAGTTGGTGCTGTCTGAAGCAATTCCTCGTAAAGTGCCTGATAGAATTACAGAAATTTGTAGCGTTTTTTTCCTGGGAATCTAGGGATCTCAAGTTCATTTTAGTGAATTACATTTTCATTGTATCATAGGCAATATTATAACGAGGTGTTAAAGTTTGCCTTCAGCTCTGGCTGAATAATCTCAAATCATCTGGGATCAAAGAGAATGAATGGTTTTAATTGATAATACCTGTGCACACTGATTGTTTTTTTTTCATTCTATGATTGTAGGTGGATTCAGTAGACCCTTTTACTTAAATACTTCTTTAGCAGGTAATCTCTGGCTTATCCCATTTTTATCAATCTTATATTGATTTTTTCCTTATGTAGCTTAAATTTAGAAGGCTTGTTCATAAAGAAAATACAAAGTGTGTCTACAAGAGTGATTTTTGTTGGTCCTGCAAAGTATCTTGATGAAATAAAGTATCAGAAACACATGCTGATGGTGTGGAGGCATCACCACCCATCTTTGCAGAAATGACACTGGCTGGCAGCTTAATTTGACCATTGTTTGGGAAGGGCAAATGGAGTGAAGCAGCTAAAAATCTTCAAAATCAATGACTGGAGAGAGCATTTTAACTGAGTTCATTATATCAAGTCTTTAGGTTTCCCAAACCATCTGGTTTGAGACTGAGCAATTCTGACTCCAAAGTAGCCACAGACACTAGAGGACAGCTGGGCTTCAATTGTATAATAAAGCTGAGGGGGATTAGACAGACAACTGTTTGCTATCTATTAGGAGGCCCTGTACTGATATCAGAGCTCTGCTGTCTGTATTATTGTTGAGGAAACTGAAACTCAGGTATGAGGTGGCAGGTAGAGGTTAAACTCAAGTCAGTCAGTTTTGTGCTTCAACCTGGCATGGGTATTCCATGTCCTATCTTTACATAACGAAAGATCATCCACTCATCATGGTTCCTCCTTGCTGCCCTGAGTCCATTGTGATATCCCTTCCAACACTCAGGTAGTCATGATCCAGAGCCACTAGGCATCTCAGCTACTCTGAGATTTCATATTATCTATATCTACATGTCTGTCTCCCTCTCTCCCTATATATATACACACACATATACATTACACACATACATAGATATAGATATGCTCTCATTTCTTTACTAGCATCGTCAGCCTTGTTGTTCTCTTACATAGTTTATGGGCAGAGTTCAATACAATCCATCCATCCCCCATTGTGTCTTACCATCTCTAAAACTGTGGTTTATCTTGAGGTGAAACCAAGAGAATACTCTTCCAGTATCTTCAGTGAAAGTATAGGTTGTTGTTTCCCATAAGCACCAGAGACACTAGCAAGGAAATCAAGGTCAGGCCACGCCTCCTCTTTCACGTTTTTATTGCTATGTGTTCCCAATACAACAAACAGCATCAGTAGTGTACACCTCGATAAAAAGGAACTTTCAGCTTAGTAGAAAAGAAAGCGAATAGGTAAAAACTGGAAGGAATATGTACATCTTATGGGAGGTGTATATGTGTGACTGTTTTCAGATTCCCTGTGGACAGGATGTGTGTACACCCAAGTAAACTAGAGATAATTTTGTTCTGGTGAAGTTTTCAAGAAAGACTGTGTTAAGGCTCAAGGATTGTTAACTATCAGGAAGTCACCTAACTTGACATTTAAAATTCTTGCATGGAGTAGCAGCAATTCTTTCGAGGTATCAAGTCATAGCTTAGGCTGTTCATTTATGATGGTTACCATGCAAAAGGCCTTGCTCACTCTGTGTTTTCAAAGGAGAATGCATCTCTACATTACCCTAAAATTTCTAGACATGTTTCAAAATGACTTAAAAAGCATGCTCATAATACTTTTGTCTTTAAGTGCAATTCAGGAAGTACTCATTACATACTTAAAATATGTCTTGTTTGAGACAGGGTCTTGCTACATAGCCCAGGCTGGCTGCACACTCACAGCAATCTTCCTGCCTCGGCTTCTGAATGCAGGGTGTGCAACACTTGCCTGGGTTTAGAAATATTTCTAATTCACAATTTCATTCAACAGCTAAATAAATTCCTGACTATTTTATACATCCTTGAAAGGGAATAAATAACCAACTCTGTATCAACTCCTTAAAAATGAAAATATCTTACACAAACATTGCCTGTAATCCTAGCTTCTTGGGTGGTGGCCGGTGGATCATAAGTTCAAGACCTGCCCAGGCAATTTAGGGTGATTCTGCATTGAGAATATAAAATGGGGCTATGGATATAACTCAGTGATGGGGTGCTTGCTTAGCCTGAGTGAGGCCCTGGATTCCATCAAGTACTGCCAAATTTGTTTTTTAAGTAAGAATCTGTTCACTTTTAGTTGTTTGAGTTGGTTGTGTGCTTGGTTTAAATTTGTCCTTTCAGCATAGAATACAGCACACACTTCTAATTATGTCTCTCTAGTTTACTAAAATGTCATCCATATTAGTGTCAATATTAAAGACATAAAAAGACTATCAAGGAAAAAATCAACTCTTAAAATAAATATCTTCAGATCTGTATCCTATATACAAGTACTGTACATCCACTCCCTGGTGGGAGGGGGCATTCCTGGCTTTGTGTGAGCACGTTGGTCTCTGACAGAACTACCAGCATGGCACTGCAGTCAGGTGCACTCTGGCTGTGAACATTTAGATATGAACCATGCAGAAAATAAATATCTCAACCATGACAAAGACATGTCCTTGAACCTGCTTTCAAAGCACTTACTCAAGTGTCAGTCCAGCCTGATGATACTTTTCTCAGCTAGGAAAGAACACACACAACAAATCTGTGATGATCACAGTACATCAAGCAACTGTTAGCACAAGAACAGGGCATCATTGAAATGTACACTGTGTCTCAATGACACCCTTTGATATGATGGCAAGAAGGTGGGGGTTTGTCTTATATAAGCTCATCCACTGCACCCTGTGTGTACAAAGACATTGGTCCTGTTCCTTTTTGTTGTACAAATGGAAGTCAGTAGATAAAATGGGTCACCTGTACACCTTCAGTGTTTACAGATAACACATGGCAAACCCTCTTTATAGTGACAGTAGCTGCAATGCCAACTTCTTCAAAATATGCTGCTTTGAAATCAACTCATGGAATGTGGCATAAGGCAATACTCAATGACAGGCACCCAAGAACATCCAGAAATGTAAGATAGTAAACAATCATTTGAGGACATCTTTTTAAAATAATACTGATTTCTGCAATGTACAGTATTTACACAACAGTTGCAAATTTGCTCATACAGTATTTCTAATATAGATAAATAGGAATGCAACTCTAAGAATTATTTCCAAAATTTTCTTGAAGCATAAACCACTGGCACCTGTTTGTGTATATTTTTCTACTGTAACTTTTAAAAGACAGATGAGTAATCAGCTGATATGCACAATCAGCTCCAGGCTCTTTCCTTTCTTCGAGAGCAACCAAGACATTTAACTATTTTCCATTTCTTTTATGTTTTGGAGAGAGACATTCCAGGCTAGCCCGGGACTGGCAGCTATCCCTTTGCCTTAGTTTCCCAAATGCTGGGATTCTAGGCAGGTGCCACTGTAACTGGGCTCTTTGCTTCTGAGAACAGTCTTTGGTGCTTCCTTCCAAAAGACTCTGGTAAACTTGGTGATGCAGAACAGGAGATGGATGGAAGCAACTAAAAAGTGAACCAGCACTTCCTGTCCTTCCATTTACAGAGGGCAAGAGTAAACCTGGTGTGGAGGGTCCCGCTTTTTAACAAGCTGTATGCACCATGCAGGGAGGGTATCTGTCCGGGGTTTCCCTTTCATCTCTAGCTCCACAGGTCCGCCTTCTCATCTCTCTGAGGTGGCTGACCTGACTGGATGTCTCTTGCTAATATTCTTTCCATCTTTCTTTGGGGTTCTTGTCTGGGTTGAAGCACCTATTGAATCACTTGCATCAGGGGAGGGAGCAGCAGCCACAGGTGAGGCAGAACGGAAGTGATCAGTCTTTATGGATGAGGAGGGTGGTATGGAGACCAGCATCTTTCTTCCAGCCTGTTGGATTTTCTCCTGGGGGAAGTTAGCACTAGGTCGGCTGCTGGCTCTGAAAGCAGCATATGCATTTGGATTTGCCATGGAAGACGTGCTACTCAAGGATTTCTTCTCAGCATGGGTCCCTGAGTAGTAAGGGAGGAAGGGTGTAGGCATCACTAAAGACCTAGGAAGGTCACTAGGACCGAAGATAGCATCACTATGGATTTCAGCAGCTTCATGAAGGTACGATGGTGGCAGGGTGCCACTGCGCTTGCTACATGACTCACAACATAACTTGTTATACCCTGGTATAGAGCAGTACCGTGCTAGCACCTCCATTTGACAGAATATGGACTTGTCGCCTAAACATGGCTCATCTGCAAAAAAGAAAAACAAACCCACACATATGTAAACATTAAAGGTTGAAAGAAATGACAATTACTGACAACTGCAAATAAATCCCAGTGATACGAGAAATCAATACATGAGCCTTTGAATTAAAAATATAAACAATAGGATGGACTTACTGCAATATCTTGTTTTTACTTTTTAAAAGGCAGTTACCTCACTGCATTGCCCAGGTTAGCCTCCACAGGGTTGTGATTATAAGCACATTCCTTCACACATGGCTGAACAAAGATGCCCTGTGTTACCAAGCACTTGGCATGGCCATTACTGTGCTAACTCCAACAGACACTGTCAAGATCACTGGGGAATTTTGTCTTTAAAATGAAATTGAAATATGTATGTGATTGTAGAAGGAGAAAATTGGGTTCATTCTGAAGATGGGAACATCATTTTTAGTAGTGTGATATTCAAGTTTGCCTTTCTGATTAAGTTGCTTCTATAATAATTTCAAATCACAGCTAAATATTAAACACCCCTAGTGTAACTGATTAAAAGTTTTACCAAAAGAAACAATGTCCACTTTGATTAAGCTAGGACATAAAACTTTCTTTCAAACCAGAGAATTCTACTACTAGAAATTCTTAGGCTTTATTTTAAAACAAAACATCTCTCTATAATATGCCAACTATATTCTAAGTCACATGTTTATATATGATTTCTTGTAACTGTCAGCACTTTATGTTTACAGATAAAAACCAGGATATTTGTAGATACAAATGTTCCTGTACCCATTTAAAAAGCAAAGAATTATACCATCACTTAAAATCACACATATATGTGTGTGTGTGTGTGTGTGTGATTAAGGAATCTGCCATACAACAGCAGACTGAGCTCTCCTTGTTTTACATGTCATTCCATGTCCACATCCCAAGTTGTGTAATGGATGATACTGTCATGAAATCTACAGTCTACTGTGCTATACAGAATTTGAATGCTTTATGCTTGCTGAGGTCAGAAGCTAGGAGACCTTCACTTGTGAATGGTTTCTGTATGTCTGTCTAAAAATAAACAAACTGCTTCTGACATTGTGACTAGGGCTATAGATTCTGGCTGAAAGAGCCTTATATTCTTTGTCTCCATCATACTAACCCCATTAGCCTGATACTGGTGGAGGAAGGGAAGCACTCAGAACCATCCTCTGCATTAGAGAAGCCTCAGATGAGAGACTGATCTACAAGTGAGTATGTGGGCAGCCCAAGTCTCATTAGGGCAAGAATATGCTTCTGTATGGATGAGGGGAAGATACTGATGACAAACAAACTTCATGATCATTTTTTTCTAGGCATAGACAGGAAGGTTTAAATGCAAATGTGTCGGGAGCCATGAAAATTCCATTAGGAAATTTACAGCAATTCCAGTAACCCAGACCTCCAGTCTATTGAATAGTGGATGCTAGCTGATTTGCTATTGAATAGCATGGCCTCAGTGGGGAATGTCTCCTAGTTTGCATCTTTACAGAACTAAGCATTTGAATAGGCGTTCACCTGGGTGGAGGGCTAGGTGTGCAGGACAAGTGAGGACAGATAAGGATAAGAGTTAGGAGCTAGCTGGCAGAGGGGTTGACTATATGAGAGAAATGGCCTCATGGCCAGGGAAGCATGGTTAGGAAACAGCCAGGAAGATGCTGAATAAAGAAGAGACTCTAATTTTACAGCATGGAACCGAGAGCTTTCTAAAGATGACAAGATGCCTATATTTGGTCTTTATTGCCGTTGGGTTGCTAGGAGTTTCCAAGTCCAGGCTCCCCCACTTAGGCTTAACCTCATGGCTACCATGGCTTGGGGCTGAGACATGCCAGGCCATGACAAAATGGGGCCCAATGTGGGGCCTGAAAACGGGGGAAGAAGCCATGGACACCACGAAGAAAGGGACACCAAAGAAGCAATGGACAAGGCAGAGGCATGGACACTTCGAAGAGATAGTTGTCATGGTTGAAACGGTCAGAGAAGAAGCGGCTGAGTGTGGTGAGTGAACAGCATTAAGTCAGGAATAAAACTATATAATTGTAGAAATAGAAAACAGATATTTGTAATATAAATAGGAAGACATCAGCCAGAAGCTGATGAGAAAAGGTAAATCGGGTTATTTAACCCTTAAAGTAAGAAAAGGTGCACAAAATATATGTGAAACTAAAATGTCAGTCATATGATAAAGAAGTAAAATATAGTGAGTTAAACTCTGGAGTGAAAAAATACAGATAATTGTAAATATGAAACAGGAATATTAGTCAGATGGTAAAGAGAAGTTAGCCTTGAAAGTAAAAATGTATATAGTTAGAGAAATCGGGCAGATAATTGTTAGTCAGATGATTGTATAATTTATTTACTTGGGTATAGTTTAATAGTTAGGAGAGCTGAAACAAAGCAAAAGCAAGAACAGGAAATTTTAGAGTTAAAGCGTTTTAAAAGGATCCTTCCAACTCGCAAAAGCCACCGCCATGACTCTGTCAGCATTTCGAGTTGCACCGGAGCTTGGGAAGACATAAGTGTAGCCTTGCATACATGCAGGACTGCAGGAGATATCTAGGAATGTAATGAACAGCAGAAAACTCCATGCCTACTAAGGGGCGGTTGGATGGTAAAGAATATACAGGACAAATGATTGGGATGAGCAGGAAGAGAGAGTTAATAAGTATCAAGATGGAGAGTCTTCACCTCCTTCCTTCATTTTAAACTGGGAATACAGAGAGGCAAACACTCAATGGGAAAATTCAGCAGGAGCTAAGAGACAAAGTTTTAGCGAAATCGCTTACAGGAGATAAGGAATTTACAGGTTTCCTTGGATCAGAAAGAGAGAGGCTCAGGGGAACATAAGCAGGATACATGTGCTAATACCATTCAAACAGCTCAAGAAACTCAAGATGGCTTGTGTCCAGTATGGACCAATGGTAATTTTTACCCAGAGGCTGATAGGGAATATTGCTGTATAAGCCTGGGACCTAGGGAGTTAGTTCAGAATTTGTCTCTAGGCCTGTGTGGACATGATCCAAAAAGGTTAGAGACACAGGTGTTGAGACTTTGATTGTGAAACTACTAGCTTATAAGAATGCTGGTACTGCATGCCAGACCATGCTAAGGCCTCGCAGGAAGAGGACTGACATAGGCGAGTTCATTAAGATTTTTTCAGATATTGGAACTAGCTTACACTCAGGGATTAGTGATGGCAGCTGCCTTATAGGAACTTCAGTTAAAAATGTTATTCCCACAGAGAAAGCAAGGCATAGGGAGGAAGAAATGCACATAGCCTTCTAGAGGTTGCTTGGGATGTGTTCAAGAAGGGCACTGGGTCAAACAGAGTCCCAACAGAAAATAGGGGATTAGGCTTGTGCCAGAAATATAGGTACAGATTTTCCAGTGGCCCAGAGGGCAAAAGTCGAGCTAAGGCCAAGGTCAATTCTGGCAGTGGCCGCAGTCCACTGGCCCTCAGCCAGCGGCTCAGTGCTACCTCGTGCTGGTGTCTTTGGTGGGCTCAACAAAGCGGCAACTGTGGCGGCTGACAGCCTGGAGCTCCTCGGGGTAACTTTACAGCCTTGGGAGGTGCCACTATGGCTGATACCAATCAAATGTATATAAATGCTATTAATACAACCTGTCAGGAACTGTTTTGAGACATATGGGGAAGAAAGGGCAACAGATTTAAGTTTAGATCTATTCAAATTTTGGATGTTCATTTCAAGGATTGACTATAGCTACTGTGTTAGGAGAAATTTCAATCAAACTGCTCATAACCTAGGTAAAAGGAGAAATGTGAGACATATGCTAAATAGAGACTCTAGTTTTGCAGCATGGAACTGAGAGCTCTCTGAAGATGACAAGAGCCTGTGTTTGATCTTTATCGTTGTTGGGTTGCTAGGGGCTTCCAAGTCCACGCTCCCCCACTCAGGCTGAACCTCATGACTACTGTGGCTTGGGGCTGAGACATGCCAGGCCACAACACAAATAAGAATCCTAATCAAATACAATCAGAACACAAAATCAATCATTAAAGTAAAGGAAACTTTCTAGTCTTCTCACATACCACTGTCAGGTCATAAGAACTCTGGACAAAGAGCTTTATACCAGACCCCAAAAGTTATCAGATTGGGACAGTTGATTAAGAATGAGGGTGTCTTTTACCTGTTTGATTGAAATAACACAGGATCCTCAAAATTTGCTACAGACCTAGAACTCAGAGCAGTAAGGCTCTGGAAAGGGACAGGAACACACTAACTACCATGCTTATGCTGTCTCCTCAGCACACTGATTTTACAATACCTCCACCCACTACCACCAAAGAGGAGTAAGTAAGTATATTCTGATGGGAAGCCATTTATACAAACTTTGGGCCCTTCTAGCTAAAAAAAAAAAAAAAAAATCAATAGGATTTACCTGGAAAGTGTTCAATCTCACAGTAATAACCACACATGGGCAAATTATTACAGTAAATGTAAGTTTTAAAGCTTCTAATTGGGTATGGTTTACTTTTTCATCCCTTCCCTGCCAGTTTCTAGATTGAAAACACTATCCAAAACAAACAGCCAAATAGATGAGTGCTATGTTTCCCCCATGGTCATATTGGTTCTTACCATTTCAAATGACTTTTTTTTTAATGTTTAAAGATGGGAAGCTTAAGATGTCTAAAATACAAAATTATTTGTAGAAATAATGCTTTGCCATTTTTCTTATTAAAAGGGAGATGATCAGATTTTAATATTACTTATGGGAGAAGATACCTAGGAGAAATCTTTTTAGTTTTGAGGTTTAGCAGAGTGTGTATGAATGGGGGAAGAGAGAAATGGAGGTACAGTGGTCAAGAGATAGATGTCCTGTGTCTTTCTTATAACTATATATCTAAAATAAGTTCCTGCCTCTCCAGAGCTTTGATTACAGGTGTGGGCTGTCATTCATGAGTGTGGGGGGCTGAACTCAGGCCATCATGCTTGTTCAGCCAACTGAATCACCTCCCCAGTTCACATTTTTAATGTAACATATGTTTTGAAAGTGAAATAACTAGTTTGTCACTCAGTCAAATGCTTGACTTTAGCATATGTGCAAGATGTCTATTTTGGAAATCACTCTTTATATGCATGGGCAATTATTAGGAAGGGTGTGAAGGTTGAGTTCTATATATCTAAATAATTTTAGTAAAGTGTCTCAAAGACTGCTGTGATAATTCTAACCATAATTCCACATCATTATAGAGGTAAAGGATAGATTAAAAATGTATAGTTCCCAGCAGAAACTCCACACCAAAAGGAAATGCATAAGGATGACATGGCCACACCCAAAATCACCAATGCACTGGTTTTGGTAATTCAGCAATGCTGGCCTTATGTCAAACAGTATTCTCAGACTATTTCAAAGGTGTTTTCATTTGACTATTTCTTGGTAGGCAAATGCAAATTCCAGGCCTTGTCCTGAAAGGAAATTCTGCTCTCTAAGATTCAGCAACATCATAATGGTAAGACTGATTAGTGATACACTTACCGTTACAGGGAGGCAGCTGGCAGGGTCTGATGGACTCGGGCTTTTCACCATCACAGTGGTCTCCAGTCCTACAGAGAACCTGTCTCACCTCTGTTCCCTCTCCACAGGTCACTGAACACTACAGAGACAATGGCTGAAATTACAGGGGTTGATTCTCCCGAGACCAGGCACATGCATGCTCATGGGGATCTCCCTGCAGCATGAGTGCACGTACGAGCACACGAATGCATGCATGCACGCACGCGCGCGCGCGCGCACACACACACACACACACACACACACACACACACACACTCTACAACTCTGGACTTCTTCAGCTACAGAGAAGGTGTTGTACAAAGCTCCTGAGGCCAGACAACTCTTGGTTCATACACTGGCTTCCTCGACAGGTCCTGCTATGTAGCACCCCAACTCCTCTATTTTTCTTATTTACTGAAAAGTATTCTCAAACTAAGCTGAGAAACTTCTGCACTGTTGAGTTAGATGGGGCTGGGAGAAGCTTAGTTCTGAGTCTCTAAGGGAACCAACAGTAATTCTCCATCTTATGTGTGGATGACTGATCCTTGCCTGTCCCTCACTTGTTAGGCACAGAAGCAAGTATAGATCATGCCCATTTTTTGATGCTCCATCTTTCTATAAACCTTCTTAGTGTGAATCCTTAGAAATAAAGAATAGGTGGTAATATAGAAAATAAGACAATGAGTGAACCAGTCACCAAATACCATGCGACCTCTGGCTGTTGCTATGTACTGGGGCAGCAAGGCACACTGTCGTTGGATTGAGGGCAAGAGTGGACTAAGACAGGAGTCACAGTGCTCTTTCCTGAGCAGCAGTCTAGAGATAATCTGGTCCTTAAAGGCAGAGGAGGACCTGCTAGAAGGGACCACAGATAGGGAGGAGTTTGGACTACAGTGATGAGCCTTGGTGGAGCGGGAGATACTGCTATACCAGAGACAGGGAAGAACAGCCACATGAAAGAAGTAGGTTTGAACAAGCATGGTTTGGAGCACAGAAAATTTACTTTATCAGCTAGAATGAAGAAAGAGAGGAATGTGGGGGGGGAGGGGAGGGAGGAACTAGTGTACCAGGACCTTGCATTCTGTGGTGGACTAGAACTTATGTAGGAAGAGAGAAGTCAGAGATGATCTCAGAAGATTCAGGGGCCTCTCGGATGCCTCTGTGTCACAAAATACCTAAACATGGTTTGTTCTTGGACCCATTCTTCTTTCTTTTTTTTGAGACAGGGTTTCTCTGTGTTGCTTTGGAGCCTATCCTGGCACTCGCTCTGGAGGCCAAGCTGGCCTCGAACTCACAGAGATCTGCCTGCCTCTGCCTCCCGAGTGCTGGGATTAAAGGCATGTACCACCAACACCCGGCTCTGGACCCATTCTTAACTGCAAATGCTGTCTTAAAGAATTAGTTTTTCCTAGCCCCTCTAAAATGATTAGAAAATATGACAGCTCCTCTATTCACACACTGCATACTACCAAGGAACTCACCTCATTCCAGGGCCCTGTTTTCCACTGGGCTGGGCAGGGTACTCTGTTACAGGGCCGGCGGCTCTCAGGACGCTCCCCCAGGCAGTACTTGCTGTGCACAGAGCGGTTGGTACCATCATGGAGTGGTTGGAGGCAGCGAACAGTACGGAGCTGGTAGCCTGAGCTGCCGCAACTTTTGCTGCAGTGTTCCCATTCTTCTGCTGCCCAGCTGTGGGAGTAAGAGGGAGGGAGAGCAGTGAGGTAGACTGTGAGCATCCCCACAGTGCAATGCCTAGGCACTTCCTGTCTTCTGAATGAATGCACCTTATGGGGGAACAATGTTCTGACATTGGGCCCAGCACTTAGAATTCCTTTTGTTGTTCAAAAGCTGTTACACTCTTATTCATGAAGCATCAAGCTTACTCACAGTGTCAACGTTCTAACTTTCACTGTCATTGGACCTTAGTGAAAGATCATACATGCAGGCCATGATAGAAAGTACCTTCCTAAATGTACCCAATAAAGTTTTCCGAGAGTAATTTTCAATACTGCTTCCTATGGAACATTCCCAAATTCTAACATCACCATCAGCTGTGATTTCAGCTCTTCACAGGCATCTCTCTATTTAGCAACCTTCAAAGATGAGCATAATTCCTTATTTCTGAACACCACATTTCTTGTAGACAGGGTAGGTCAGTCTTGAACTGTGAATCGCAGAGTACTAAAGTTGACATGGTTATATGTTAGGAATTCATGGTTAGAGAAGGAACAAATAAACCGTGTGCCTCGAGTGCATACTGACTGACCAGATGGAAGAGGGAAAAGACTGAAGAAAAGTCAAAAGGATGCACAAGATAAGAAATGCATACATACATGGAAATGCATACATACATGGCATCTAAGAAAGCAGAACTCATTGACTTAGGGAGCAAGGTAGTAGTGGGGACAGAAGAGAATATGGAGATGACAAAGGACTCCATTGCCTTTAGAGCAACCGTTTTGGCCATTCTCCTGAGAGGCACAGTTACATTAGCTAACAACAGTGTGGGGTGTATTTCAAAACAGTGAAGACTTTTACAAGTGCACATCACCCAGAAAAGCCAAGTACTTAGTATAAGTATGTACAAAATTACCCTGATCTTAACATTATCAAAATATACTTGTGCATCAAACATGTGGTTATTTGATGTTAAATGAAGTCTACATGTGCACAGTATGCTAGAAAAGATGCTCTTCTGGTCCCTTTCATAACTGGGAAATTTCCTTAGGCTGAGAACAAGGCTGTAAGAACTTAGACAGAGAGCAAATGTATGTTCTACAGAATTGAGAATCAAAATGACCACTAATTTTTCAACAGCAATGCTGGAGTCCAGCCAAACAATGGGACAGAGACTTTGAGATTCTGGGGTAACACAGTATTCTATTCTTTGTCTCCAAGAGAGCAAAGGTGAGAGCAGCGGCAATGTATTTTTCAGAACCATATACTTTAACCTCTTCGATGCTTTTCCTAAGTCTAGATTTAAATCTTCTGTAAAATTTTTATTTGTTAGACTTTTTTTTTGTTTATGTTCCTGAAAAAACTAGTACCTCTTGAAATGGATGGATGAACCAAAAGATAAGATGTAACTAACTGAGGAAACCAGCGAACTCTGTAGTTGAGTAACAGGGTACTTGAGTGTTTAGTATTTAGATGTGAATGGTTTTCAAGACAAACAGTTTCACAAGAAAGCTATATTCTGCTCTTACAATATGACTCACCTGTTGAAATATGTGTGACAACCAGCCCTAGATATCACTATCAGCAAATAAGTCCATATTGTTAAAATAAAGAAAGTAAAAGATAAGTGTGGTCTGTAGAGGCTTTCAAATAGTGGACATCTTTGGAAGAAACTCAATATTTACTATATAACCTGTCATTTCCCCCAAAAGTCAACAGGTAGAAGGTAACACTTAGATGAAACCAAGTAGTCATTAAGTATCAAAAGAAAGAAAATAGCCAAAAATATGTCTATTTCACAAGTAGGCATGTAGGGGAAGGCAGGGGACCACAGCCTTTATACACTCCTTGTGATAACACTGACAACTTGAATGGGTAAATATAAAGGCTTTGAATGAAATAAAGCATTAAGAACACCCCCATTCCAGCTATGGCAGCAGGCTCACATAATTTAGTGCTTACAGCGGGTGTGTGCATTCCTGAATGTTGCACATGCGTCTGATGGGTTTCGGTTTCTTATTGACCTCACAGAAGCTGCGATGCACCATCTTATTGTCACTTTTCCTTCGGCATCCATATTTTGTGTACTGGAAACCTGGAACAGAACATACATTTTGTTTAGCCACTTACTCATGTTATGCATTTAGGATATAGACTAATGCATTCCTTAGCAAATGTCTGAGTACACATATTGTGCCAGGGTCTCTGATGAATGTTACCATTTAAAAGAGAATGATAATGAATTTAAAGTCTAAAAAGCCCATCGTTTCAGGCCTTAACATTTAGTAAATACTCAAACTTTCTAAGCAGTACCTGTGTACTTTGGAGTGAAGATGGAATGTTCACAGTGTAGTGTTATGGAAACCACTGTGGGGATCAAAAGCTGAGCATAGGCCTTTACACAACTCAGTTATGATCTTTCTGCAGGGGCAGAAAGGAACACATGGAAAAAGCCCCTAGCTTTGCTGAAGGGAAGCGACAGATAAGTCTTACAGACCAACACCTCCTTGAGCAGAACAATGCAACTCAAACTGTGTTGGCTAAAGGAAAGGCCATGCCATGCACATACCATGCAGGGAAGAATGTGGGGCAGGCGAGGTGCTTCTGGTGGGTGTGCACAGCATGTCATGTGTGAAGAGGAAGGAGGCAAGAAAACATCAGATCTACAAAACGATGAGCCCAGACAAGCATTTGAGCCTAAAGGTCCTAGGCAGTGGTTGACCAAAGAAGGTTTCCCAACATTCATTACTTTGATATTTTTAAAACAAACAAACCCAGAAACAACAAAATCCCTTTACAAATTGAGAACTTTGTAACCGCTATAAAAGTTGTAAGGAAGCCAAGTATCTATATGAATTTAGATTAATCATTGCATTTACTGTCCAAATTGCAGTTTGTATTTTTTTCCAAGCTTCAGATGTCTGGATCCTTCACTCCTAAACAGTTCACGTTACAATAAAAATTTTAAAATATAATATGGAGACAACATTCAAAACCTGCCATTGTCCTTGTCATGTTCCTTTCCAGCAAGGCTTTTCCAGTCAGGGACCATGTGCATCATTTAACTTCCAAGGCTCCTCAGCTTCCACCAGAAGGAATGATTACTCAAACTCCATGGCATTTACTATTCTTGAAACTTATATATATGCCAGTTGTTTTGTACAATGCCATTACAATATGCTTTGTTTAATGGTTCCTAATGATGAGGCTCAGCTTATTAACTTTGCATCAGAAGACTACTAGAATAGCTTTATGTCTTCAGGGCCACATGTCACCTGACTGAAGGATTTTAATTGGGAAGACAATATAATTCTACATTCATTAACTTAAAAACATTATCATGTAAATAGAGGATAAAGTCAAAATCAGTAGAGGAATTGCAATAGTCTTCTCTTCCAGAACAGTGAAGGAAGCCTGGTGAGGCAGGACAGATGCCAGGCATATTAAAATGTCAATGATAACTCTGAGGACCATGGAGATGTCAAGTACAAAAAGAAGAGAGACTCCAAATTAAATCAGCGTCTATCTTGCAATGATGAAAGAAGTGTCATTTGTAAAAGTCCCTTTCCAGAAACACTGTAGCATACAGTCTGGAATTTTAAAAATTGGTTTACTCAGAACTACCTATTATGAATATTTTTATCTTAATTATTCAGTATTTAATTATATAGTGATTATTGCAAATATTCTGTTGTTCCCTACTTAATACTACAGTATATGTTGTGCAAAACTAGACAAATAGATGATGGGAGGAACTGATGAAACTGGGGCCCATCTCAGGGATCTGATCTGGAGAAATGAGAGAAGCCATGACATGCAGCAAGGCACCCCGTGTTGGTCAGCTAACCTGCTCTGAATCCTATGGTTTTAGAAAACTACTTCCCATCCCTGTGTTTCATTTTCACCATCAGCATAATAGGATAAAGAGTACTGACATCACAGAGCCATTGTGAATATTGACACATGGATATACGAAGCTCTCGGTATGGCAGCTATCCTCTAAAACACAGCATAACTAGATAGATAGTAAGATGTAATTAACTGCTCAAATAGAAAAGTTGATGCATACACATGGAGAACAAAATGGAGAAGAGAGGCAGCAGCCAGAGGAAACTCTATTGGAGGCAGTTTTAGATTTTGGGAAAAGTGATTAAGGTGCTACTGTGTTGAACACAAGTCATAAAGAACCAGAAAAGATCAGGGGGATATTATGGTCTGCCATTGTTTTAACTGGAATGAATCCTTTTGCAAAGTCTGAGAAATGACTCCATATTCACAGTTTGGTTGCTTTGGTATTTCTCCAACTGCAGCTTCAAATTAGAGGCACTCATTAGAGCGAAACCAAGATTGGCTTTTTGTATGA
Organism: Cricetulus griseus; assembly: GCF_003668045.3. Lineage (NCBI taxonomy): Eukaryota > Metazoa > Chordata > Mammalia > Rodentia > Cricetidae > Cricetulus > Cricetulus griseus. Next base: position 154,498,339 of record NW_023276807.1, read on the forward strand.
CTTATATACATGTTGACATGAAATTTACTGGTTATATAACAAAAAAAAAAAAAAAAAAAAAACAGAAGACAGGAAAGTAGGAGAATCAGATGGGATGAGGAAAATGACCAGCAAGAGTAGGGGTGTGTGTGTGTGTATGATCAAAATATACTATATATGTGTATATGGAGTGCCATATTTAAACACATTATCACACATACCTATATACAACGAGAAATTACTTTAAGAATGTATGCGGTTAAAAAAAAAAAAAGAATGTATGTGGTTGTTACCTCCACCACAGGGTTTGGAGCACTGAGACCAGCTCTTCAGTGCCCACTCAAAGGTATCCAGCTCCTCCTGGATGACATTGTTGCTGTTGATGGTCGGCACAGAGTCTTCATGGATGATGTACTTGTATGTCAAACTAGAGCGTGTGTCGTTCTCCTGAGGTATGATCTAATACATATATATATGTGAGAGAGAGGCAATTAATATGCAAACAACTAGAGACTTAACTATAAAGCTAAGCATTTCAGAATATTTATATTTTGAAAACTGGAAAATGTTTAAGAATAGTTCTTAGAATGTTTTTGTTCCCATCAACTCAAGTGTTAGCGTGTGATATCAAAGAAAAACTTTGAATATAATAACATATGCTAAAGAGTAAATGCTGACATTATCAAAATATTTTCTATGTTAGCTTAGATTGGGTCATCTTAAATTATACCATCTCTTCAGTGTATTTTAACGTTCTTTATAGTAAGATGCTTTATTATAACGACCATGTTTCCTCCAGAGGGTGTGGGGGAAAACATTTTAGAAAAAGATACAGAAAATAAAATACTAACTCTATAGAACAAGAGAAAACCAAAGTAACTTTTATTATTTTGGGATATTCCTTCAAAATGGTAGCATTGTGTGTATCTGTCTGAACATAAACAGTACTGATCAATGAATATTTGTATGCATTAGAATTGATTTATCTTTGTGGGACTTCTGATTTTCCTTGGAAAACTAAAGATTTCTGTGCCTTTTAACTTTTAAATACTCCATTTATTATTACCTATAATATTCCTTCTACTAATTGGATGAGAGAAAATACCATTTTAAGTATAGATTTCCCTAATTTAGTAATTGCTTGTTCTTTGCCCATTGTCCATTAAAAATATGCTTGTTAGCCATTCTCCTCTCTTTTTAAATCAGTACACTTTTCTTTCTTTTGGTCATTGCTGTAGTTTCAACACATCCAAGACTGAGTTTTAAAAGCTCATGATTTCTGCTTTTGTTGCACTGGCTCAGTTTTTCTGCTCAGTCCAGGGGATTTCTGTGCCAGGTACTATGAGTGTTTAATCAGCTTCTGGAGAGGCTCAAGTGGTAGGGAAGGCGGCCTGCCAGTGGCTGCTCGGGAAGCCTGGCAACATATGCTGAGGCTTTTCAACAGCTGTAGGCTGAGCCAGAGAATACGAGCAGCCCTGCTAGACAAGCTGCAAGGTGGTGATGGCAGTGCCCCAGCTACCTCATGAGAGTCACTGTGCCACATGTGGTCAAGTGACCTGCTTTCAGATATACCATCCACAGACACTATGGGTTGTGCTTTTGTTTACCTACTTACTGTATTTGAGGGAATTTTTCATTTAGTAACAGAGAACTAATATTGACAAGTAATGTGCAAAAATAACTTGGTTTATATAAAGTTGATTACAGTTTATAAACCTAAATGAACATGTGAAACCTTTTGAAAATAAGATAAATGTTTTAATGTTACAACACCTAGATATTAAACCTTATGAGCAAAATTTGAGTAAACCTGAGACCAGGAATAGATAAGGTGGATAGTGGGATATATGTCTGATCATGTATACTTATAACAAGTCCTTTGAAATACAAGTAAATTCAAGACTAACAATGGACAGCAAATCTGGAAGGGCATCTCAGTAGACAATATCCATGAAGGAGAAAACAAAAACCAAGTGGAGAAATTTGATTTTACACAATAGAAATTTGATTTCAAATTCCCTCCTGACATGGAACTGTAGCCTCCACAATGTTGAGAGAACATTTCTGGTGGAATGTGATGGATACCATGGCAGATGACAGTGTTCCCTGAAAAAGAAAAAGACCAGACCAGAGGCCTGGTCTGTGCCTTGTTAGTTGGAGATGCTATGTGCTCTCAAGAAGCTATTGCAAGGTGGCAGGATGAAGAGACTCAAAGACAGCTACGGCTGTGGGTCAAGGGGACTTTTTCCAGCAGAGTGAAGAGGACTCAGTAACACTTGAGAGATTCACGTTGTAAGTCATAAAGTTGAGTAGAAGCAGACCAGTCCTATTGAAGAAGAACAAGAGACTTCAAACAATCCAAGACTTAACAGCCTCGGGACCAAAGCCAAGGAACCATTCACACAAGTGTATTATGTAAAGTAAAGGAAACAGAAACAGGGGACCATGACCCATCGGGGAGAAAATAGAAGCTTCCAGCAGAAGCAGACAGCTTGGAGAGCTAGAATTTAAAGGGCATGTTGGATATACCGAGTAAACATATAAAGGAAAAACAAAACCACGCAGAACACTGCCAAATGGAAATTCTAGGAAAGAAAGTTCACCAGTTGATATGAAGAATATACTGGATACAATATATACATTAGATTGAGGGTCCAACTTTAGACCAGTGAAAATTATTCATGTTTTAAAAATATTATAAAAGATTAAATTGGTTCAGAAATGAATCCCGTGAATGCAGATGGAGTAGAACTCTTAAAGACACAATGAGAAATTTACTCAAATGTGGTATAAAACATTTTACTACTTATAGAGGCAAGTTCTTAGTGAACTTCAAGTATGATCAATATAAAGCTCACTCACTGAGTAGTCAGAATAACAAAGAACACAACATAAAGGAACAAAGGCATAGAGCTCTAGCTAAGGCTCACTGGCAAGGAAGGAGTTTAGCTTTGGATCTACTTCTAACTGGGTGTTCTGATGACAAAGAGACTCTTGTGGTATGAAAGACCAGTGGGAAAGCAGTTCATTTCCCAACTCATGGTCATCTTGACTGGGAGCCCACTGATTAAGACTGAGGTACCCTTGGCATGGTAACAATGACAGATCACATGGCAAGCACCCTGGATAACCTGCTACAGCCTAGGGATGGGACATAGCTGTCAGAATCAGTCACAGAAAGAGATGGGTATGTTGAGAGCCCATCCATACAATTCAGAATGGCTATCACCAAGATAAAAGGGATAACAAATACTTGTGGGGATATGGAAAAAAGAGGAACTTTCTATACCACTGGTCACCATGTAAACTAGAGAATCCAGTATGGAGGTTTCTCAAGAAATACTGAGCTACTATATGACCTGGTTATACCATACTTGAGAATGCACTGGAAGGAATCTAAACATACTATAGAGCTACATGTATATCCATGTTTATTGCAGAATTATTCACAATGTAAAATCAACTTAGATGACCAGATAAAGAAATTGGTGTTTTATCCAGCCATTAAGAATGAGCTTATGGCATTTGCAGCAAAATGCATGAAGTGGTGAGCATGCTAAGTGAAATAAGCCAGATTCAGGAAGACAAGCATTGCACGCATGCTTGCTATTTTTCACATGTAGGAAAATTACTATATGTATGAACAATATGAAAGTGGAGGGGGAATATGTTGAATGAAGGCTTCCAGAGGGAAGGGGAACAAGGAAGTGTGTACTTGGTGGGGAAAGTACATCAGAAATTGCATGTTTAGTCTCAGAACAGGTGTGTATCTGTAATGTGAAAACAGATCAGACTAGAGTAGAAAGGGACCAGCTGTAGAGAGAGGGAAAGAAGAGAGAGGGCAATGGGGGTGAATAAGCAAAGTATAATGACGTGGAAAATCACAATGGAACCTAGAGTTCTCACATTAATTAAAATAATAATGTAAATCCTTAAAAGTAGCTACATGAAGTTGGCACACCATATTCAGAGTTCTCATAGAAATCAGACTCTCACCATAAATAATGGGGATCTAGCAGATAGAGATTCTGCCAATGAGGAAGACAAGCCTGCTGTTTATTAACCCCTTAGTTTCATACTTTCCCAGAGGAGGCTGCCACCTGCAAGCTCGGAAGCCTTTCTTTGGAGATCTGACATTTTGGAAAGTGTTCACATTCTAATTGTTTAAATGTGGGTCAATCAAAACTTTGAGAAGTTCTGGAGATCATCTCTTTACAAGTTCTGAACATTATCACTTCTTTGTTTCCGTAATTCTATGTACTTTATTAGGGCTTTTCAATTCTGTTCAGTATCACAGAGAAGCTGCCTGCTCCGTATATATTATGAAATAGCACCCCCTATGGGCTATGTCTGCTTCCCACAAGAGTTCTCAGCACAGTGAGGGGCTGCTGAGTCTCCTAGGAGGCAAACCCTACCTCAGGGCTGTGATAGCACTTACAAACACCCATCAAATAAGCTCATGTGTGTGTCTGCTGTAGGTGGTCAGGTCTTCCTCAATGATAATCCCTCAACTCCTTCAAGGTCCCTAAAGGCAATAATTACTTCTCCAATATTTAACATAATCTGTTAGTATAGCATTCAACACAGTGACTTCTCTACAGTGTATCTCTTCAGCATTGTCCAAAAACTGATAGTTAACTAATTAACAGATTTTCATGCCACTGGCTTTCCTGATAGAATTACAGTAAATTTTCTGGTATATTTCTCAGACCACATTCCCTGCTTTCATAGTTTGAAAAACATGCTGATATAGAATTCTTGACTATTATAGATTCATTGTATATTATAAATAACATGCTTATACAGTGAGTAAATATAAAGACATCTCTGAATCAAAACTAAAAAACTTGTAATACCCCAATTTTACACTTCTTGCAGGTATCTTTCAAGAATGAGGGGAAAATGTTGGCATTTTGGAAAATTAGAAAAATGATGAGAAAATTCATTGGTAATACACTCATACCACAAACAAAAAATGACAAAAGGAAGTTCTCTATACAGAAGGTAAAATGATCATGGATTAAAGGGGACACCAAAAAACAGTAAGTTTGTGACTAAATATAAATTATTCAAGTAAAATATACTTATTAAACTGTATGAAAATGCTGCACACATTTTCATATAAATGGACTTACCAAAAAGGGCAAGGAAATATTCAGTCATATATTTTAACTAAGCATGTTTTCAGGTAAGATAAATTATAAAATTATTATAAACAAAACCAACTACATACATGTTGCATGGCACGTACCAGAACAATAACAGGGTCATGTAGGGGCCCATCTGTGTGGAGAGTTTCAATGTCATCTTCTATGCTATAATCCCACTCGACACCAAGATCTATGAAGGTCCGTGACTTGGCTTCCTCCCCTTTGCCATTTAAGATGTAGTGACCTGTGGCTTGGTTCTTAATAGCTATATGAGGGGAAACGAGTGATGGGCACATATTTGTCAGATGGCAGTGTTGATGAGCCACAGCAAATCTCCCCCATTTTACCAATAAAAACCAATGAGTCCTCTGCCTCACTAGTATTTAGCAGTAAAAATGAATGTTAGTTCTAATTGTCTCCCCATTCCCAGAATTAGGCATTTAAACCACCGAGAAGCATTCCTACTAAGTTAAATAGGATAAAAATGGTTAAAGGGGTGGAAAATAATGTTTGCAAATATTCCCATTTGGAAACATTGTCAAAGATTAGCAGATTATAACTCACTCATCCTATACATTTCCTTGGAAGCTGGGTCTCTGTGGATAGAAAGGATACAAACTATCTCTTTAGATTGGTAAATATTGATAGCCACCCTAAAAAGCTGAATTGATTTCTAGACCAATCATTTTTCTGATGACAGTAAAACTTCCAGACTACTGAGTGATTGATACTGCTAGAAAAGGACGTTTATTTTTGATAGAGTCCTTAATTCATTTCAGATCTGTTGTTACTATAATGTATAATACTTCTCCAATGAGAAAAGTACAGATTAAATTTACACTCTGGAGGTGTCTGTCAGTGAGAAAACATCTCATAATTCTAATTCCACTGAAAACATTTGTTTGGTTACAGCCATTTACTATGTATTTATTTCTCAAACTTTTAAGTAATTATTCCAAGAATAATCTGAATTCTAGAATTAACAAGGATTTTAAAAACTAGTGAAAGAACTATGAGCAAATGCTTGTAGGTTATACTATACAATTAGTGACAGCGAATAAAATTAAATAGTTGTTTAACCACCAAAACAACAAAAAACCTTTTAAAATGTTACATGTGAATAAAAACCAATTTGCTACAAAATTTCATGGAGTTGATAGATGTCTAATTTTTCAGTGGATGAACAGGCACAGTGCTCATGCTTCAACATGGTTAAACAGGGCATTCTATTTTCTTATAAGAGAGAAAAAGAATGGAAATTATAATCAACCATGCAAGTGCACTTCTCTGTGCCAATCAAAAACAGACAGCTTCCAGGTATTAGGAAAAATTAACATTAGAATAGCAATTCTCCTGTAACAGCTTTCCAAAGAATTTGAAATCTACAAAAAGCTCTCCAAAATCTATATAAAACTACCTATCAGTCGTTTTTAACATAACATGATAAATTTGGGGCTGGAGAAGATGGCTCAGTGGCTCACTGGCTACTCTTCCAGAGGTCCTGAGTTCCAATCCCCAGCAACTACATGGTGGCTCATGATCATCTATAATGGCTCCGATGCCCTCTTCCGGTATGCAGAGCACTCATACATAAAATATAAATGACAACTTTTCTATTGCCTTCCCTTAATAGGATGTCATATTTTTATCTCAATGCAGAGCAAAATATGATTAATAAATATAAACTTGTAACATTTTCTCAGGAGTTATGAACCAATCCCTTTTCTACCAAAAACAGAAGTTTCAGTTTTAAATATTTGTTCTAATGAAAGGATAGCTTGGAGAAATGTGAAGTTTAATCCTAATATCCAGCTAATGAATTTATATATAATCCTCATTCCTGTATATATTATATGTATTTGACACATACACACCCCCATGTGGAGTGTCTTTGACATTTTATGTTTATGCACAAGGAAAAGCAGAGCTGGCAGACAGAAACACTTACCAAGAACATGAGGAGAAGCCTCGTCTTCTTGGACTAACACATGTCTAGCCCCAGGGGGTATATCAAACATCTTAAGGTACCCTTTGCATGTGTAGCGAATGTTGGAGGAAGCAGAGAAAACAAAGGCGACACTATGGTTAGTTCAGCACTGCATCCTCACGGCTCCTACATGCAGAAGAGGGCATCCATAAATTGCAAGGTGCATCTCAGGAATTAACTCTACAGCTCTGAGATATCTTGCATGAGGCAAAGAATTTTTTCCACCAAGGAGGAGGAAAATTCATAGGTAGTGTTGACCTATGAGTTGCATCAACAAGTCAGGCAAACAGTTATTCTTTCCTGAGTCTCCCTGTGTTGTTCTAGTTTTCATACTTCCGTTTTAAGTAGTAGTTTAATCAAAAGTTAGGTGGTGAGCTTGAGATATTCCTCCTGCCTGCATACTGTTATGAAAGCCTATGGCACTACAAATGGCTAAGATTCCATATATTGAAATGTTTTAATATTTAGAATCCCATTTTAAAGAAATGCTTGAATGAGAGAAACTGAATGCCAGGTTATGTACTGCTTTTACAAATGCTCTAACCTCAATCGTCTAAAGCCAGGAATCATAAATTAATAGCCTTAAATTGATTACTGGAACTTTATATTCTTATATGAAAAATCTTAATATTACCATAAGCCCTAAAATTATATCAAGGATCACAATTTTGTCCATGAAAATAAATCAACAATAGAACAAATCGAGAGTCAGATATGTTGTATCTCATGGCCAGTAACAATAAATGAGTCAGATCCAGGTGAGGTGATGCCTACCTAGAACCCAGTATCTGTGAAGCTGAGGCAGAAGGTCTGCTGTATAGGAAGATGCTGTCTCAAATAGAAACAAATACTGGAAATCATGCAACCTAAACTTTTAGTATATTATGGAGCATCTAGTTCATATAATCTAGGATTTATGCCAAAAGAAATCTAGATAGAAATGTGTAATTACTGATGGAATCAGAAAAAATTGCTATTTGTGTATGTATAATTAACATTTGTCTGTAGGTGGACTTACCCAACTCTTATATTTAGTAGGGTCCTGAGTAAATGTGGTAGTCATTTAGGATCAAGAGGTTTCAGCACCTTAGCCTAAGGTGCAGCTCAACACAGGGGCTGTGCTGTTTGCCTGAGTAAGTGACAGCTGAACGAAGCATGCTTAAGGTGCCCAGGGATGCACATCAGGGTGAGGTCCTTTATGGATGCCCATCTTTCTGCAGTGGCTCACAACTTACCCAGTACATTTTTAGTTTCTCTTGTCTCAGCAAGAGAAATATTACGAGCTCCTTTGGGCAAAACGAACACGCCTCTCGTCTTCCCTTAAATAGAATGCCGTTAGTTAGTGGAGTTTCATGTTTATCAAAGTCTTGCTGTTTCATTGACTACCCCCATAAGCAATACAGATTTGATTGGGTGAGATATAAAACATATTTTGAAACTTTAAAATTTTCAAGTTAAAGTGCGTTTACAGTAGTTAGCAAATGCTGATAAACTGTTAATAGTCAATGAAAGCAAGACTGGGCATGAATGCAAAATGATGGAGGTGATTTGAAGTTGAATACTTGCAGATTTCATTTTCCAGAAACTTGAGTTCCTTATGGCATCTCTTGCTTAAATGTTTGCCTGTTGGAAAAGGTTAATTAGTCTATTGCACAACTGTGATTGACATTCACGAAAAGATTGGATCTTTGATCACTTTGAATATGAGTGACTGAGGGACACTTCACATGTTCCTGTGACTTTGATTCTTGTTTAGCAAATTTTTTTCAGATGGTCTGAAAAATAGTATGGTGTCCTTATGTTACGCAAAATCCAGAAAGAATTATCACAGAAAAAGAAGAGGTTTCTTTACATTAATTCATCCTGAAAATAAAACCAATTATATATTCCACACCCTCAAAATAGAAAAAGAAAGGTAACTTCATTAAAGCAAGTGCATTTCATCCTCTCATAGCAATAAAGAGAAAATTGTATTTGACGCTAACAAAAGTGTAACATTTCTTTGTTAAAATAATGCAAACAGCAAGCCAGAAGTGGCAAATTATTTGCTTTCAAATACATTTCAAAGTATAAACCCAGATATTTCATCATGGAGGAATAGCAAAGACATTAAGGATCAGGGGCCATATCTGAAAAATGGCACATCACAGAGAAAATCAGGTATCAGAATTCAGCAAAGTTGGGTAGCTAGGGTATAATTTGTATAAAAATGGACAGTGAGGATTGCTTCATGTGAATAAGTTCACTTAAAGTAAACCAAATTTTTCTTTTGAAGATTTATTTACGATTTTATGTGTATGAGTGTTTTGCTTCTGTGTATGTCTGTGCACCAGTTGCATGCCTACTGCTTGTAGAGCTGAGAAGAGGGCACTGGATCCCCTGGGACTGGAGCTAAAGATGTTTGTGAGCCACCATGTGGGTGCTGGGAGCAGAACCCAGGTCCTTTGGAAGAGCATCGAGTGCTACTAACCTGTGAGGCAACTCTCAGCCCCAAGCAAAATTTCTCTGTGCCTTCTCTCATCCTATCAGACATTATTCTGATAGTGCCATAGGAGTTTTAAGAGAATTTTCATGACAATTTCATGTTGTGTATACCTTGAGATGCTAAATTTCTTGAAATAGTTTCCTAATAAATCCTCATGAAATATATGAACATTTGTTATACTGTATAAATGTTTGTATGATTGAATAGAAATCCTTATGTAATTTATGAAACTACAAATATTTTTACATTTTACCTATTGCACAAAGATAGCTCTCTATTCCATGTTTTTGAGCTTTAATTTGAGCACAAAGGGTCATACACATGAGCGATCATACCTTATTAGTTTTTCATTGTATCTCATTTTTTTCTTTGCATTTTTCATACAATGTATCTCTATTTTGTTTTTTTAAAAAAAAACTGTGAAAGACTATGCTAGCTCTATAAACATACCAAGATAAAATTGCTCACTTTTAAAATAAAAATAAGTGAAAATAATAGAACATGTTAAAAGTTATGTTTAAAAGTTTTCTAATATTTTATATTTCCAGATAATAAGTTACATGCCACATATTCAGAATTAACTGCTGGTCCCATACACATTTGATTAAATTTGAGTAACATATAGCACATGTTTTCCCTCTAAGTTTTAGAACTAATACAGTATTCCTTATCTGTTAATTTCTGTGATACTCATTTAAAAAATTCCCAAAATTCTAAAAGATGTCTCAAAATGTCAAATAGCACAGAAGAGCATTAATTCATGAGAACACTCATCTTACCAAGTTTCCTGGGTGTTCTGGTGAATGTTCCCTTCACAGTTCGACAATGGGAATTGTCCCCTCCACAGACCCCACACTTATCCTCAACCTTGTTGGAACCAATTTCTTTATCACAGCCCACTTTCTGGGGAAAGAAGATGTTAAACACAGCTAATTTTGGTGTTCTGAGTAGTAAACAACATCCCATATGATGATGAACCCCTTCTTCAGTGATGGCATGCGGCCAGCAAGCTTGTGCCAGACTTTCACTGTAGTCATGATTTATCAGACCCCAGGTTCTTGAAGAACTAGTGTGAAATCAACTAACAAAATGAGTCAGAGTCTAGGCAATAAATCACAAATGCCTTTATTTTCATGAAGTCTTTTCCCAGCATTATTGTCCTATTCATCAAGCAAGGTTTATAAGCAAAGAAATAAGTTGATTCTGGGGAGAAAAATCTACCACTCATGAACATGGTGCTTTCTACATGTTGCTCTCATATTCATAAAGGTATATGGTAATGTGGTGAGCTGTAAAACAGTGTTGTCTTTTAAAAGTGAGTTAGTATGCAAAATAAAGTTCCCCAAAGTACCAGAGGCTCTCACATGGCCTTAAAGGAAAAGATTATGGCGTTATTTTGGAATTGGAAAAAGTTCAAATAGCTATGGATTTTACATTCATGTAGAGTGGGTTTAGAGATCAATACTTATATATAGGTGAAAGCCAGAGGAAGATTGATGCTTCATGTTGGGAAAGAACTGTGAAAGCTCTGCATGGAAGAAGCTGTGCAAGACCCTGAGTTTAGTTGAGTTTAGATTTTCACAGTCAATAGGTAGCTACTGAAGGCTTTCTGAACAGGGCAGGACTTTCAAGAAAATGTGGTACATGGCATACAATTGCACTTACAAGTTGGATATAAAAGTGGGCAGGGAACGGACATACATTTCGTACTAAATACTGTAGGGGTTAAAAATGATGACAGTAACATTCCATTATTAGCATTTATATCTATTCTCAAGCAGGTTATGTTGGAAACTTAATGCCCAATTCAAAAGTGTTGAGATGTTAGGGCCTAATAAAATGTGGGGAAGCCAGGTGTGGGTTTACATCTGTCTCATCTCAGCACTGGGAAGGCTGAAGCAGGAGGAACACAGTAGGTTTGGAACCAGCCTGGGCTATAGAGTGAGGTGGTATCCCAAAACAGTAAGACAAAATAAACAAAAAGCTTCCATGATTAGGTCATGAGACCTCTGCTCCCATGAAAGATTTTTTTTCATGTACTAGAAATGGGACAGTTTTTAAGAGAGCAGGGGTGTCATGAGAGTGACTGTCCCCTACCTCTGCTCAGTTCCTAGTACCCCTTTCCCTTATATCTTCTAGCATTGAAGACTCAACAGGAAGATGCCAAACAGATATCATCATCACATCTTGGGCTTTCCAGCTTAGAACCATGCACTTAAAACACTTAAACTCACTTATCATGAGCTTTTCTGTGGTGACATACTTCATGCAATATTTATTAAATCATAAGTAGTATCAGAAAGCAAAGGCAGCCACACTAGTTAGCTGTAACAGCTAGGCAGTGGTGGCACACACCTTTAATACCAGGACTCAGGAGACAGGCAGATTAATCTGAGTTCAAGGTCACCCTGGCCTACACAAGAGTGAAGAGTAACAGAGCTCAGGCCTTTGATCCCAGCACTAGGGAGGTGGAGACAGGAAGATATGGGTGGGTGGAGAAAGGAATATAAGGAGGAGACAGGGATTCAGAGCTTTTGCCTCTGAGGATTCATGGAGACAGGATTGCCATTTCAGTGTGGTAGAGGTAAGATCTACTGGCGTGGCTGCTTTGCTTTTCTGATCTTCAGCTTGAATTTCAGTTATCTGTCTCTGGGCCTTTAGTTTTCATGTTATACTCTGTTTGCCTTTGGTTTTATAAATTATCCAACCTATGGTATTGTGCTATAGTGACAAAGTAGCATACTTCAGATTTGCCAATTGAAAAGGAAAGGAATGTTATGAACACTGCTCCAAGTAATATGGACAAGTTTACAGTAACAGTTGTATATGAACAAAAAATAAACTGCATTATAAAAAGACTAGATGAGACAAGAACTTTTTTTGTTGCCTAAAACTTTGACTCTGGCCTAGAATTCAGTATCTAAGGTTAGGACCATTTGGAAGATTTATGTATTAATCATTTAAACTTAGAATTTGATATTTATTCAAAATGGTATTCCAAACTAAAATGTAGTACACATACATATATCAAAGGATCCTAAATGAAATTATTTTATAATGGAGGATCAATGCCTCTCTCAGACACCACAGGCTATCAAACAGAAGCTCAGTGTCAGGTCTGGACTACCTCTTTTAAGATACTGATCAGTCCAGTCCTATAGACCTCTCCAAACATTACAGGTTGTGGCCATTTCTCTTGGTTCCCTTCAGAACTTGATGGGAAGACCCTATTGCTGAAGACACTGCATATATGAATCACAGAATACCCAGAAATCAATCTCCATTCACCTGGAAGCTTCATCCCTAAACTAGCTTTCACAGCTCTAGCATTCAACAGTCTTACCCCACTGTGAACTCTAATATAATGACTTTCCTGACAAGATACACCCACTGGTACAATAGTGGCACAAATGGGAGTAACCAACCACTTTCTGGTTGTATTTAAAGTCCACTCCATGAGATGGAGCTCATGCCTGGTACTAACAACTGTAACAAAAATCTATGACTGGCTAGATCATAAGCCTTAGGGGAAGCACCTAGTATGACTATTTTGCTAAATGAGCATTGTACTAAACCATCCCCTAAATTCTTGTCTTTATAACCTGTAGATGAATGCAGCTCACAGCCCTCCTAAGTTTCCTTTTGCATTAGCACTGAGATCTCTAATTTCTCAACATTCAGAGAAAAAGAAGCTGTGGAATGCTCAGCTCAACATATGGGGTATTTATAATACATCCTGCCCAACAGGGCTCAAGCATCACTGTGGGAGATGAGATATCCCATACTTCTGGCTCTCAGAATATCTGTAAGAAAATATTACTTGGTAGATATGACAGTGCTACTACAATGAACTCAAAGAGGTGGTGACTACATGTACAACACCTCACAAGTTCAAAGCAACCGAAATTCCACATGGGTGGGGGGGTCATGAAGTCCCACCCCTATCACAAGAGCTATTTGCTACTGATGGCTTCTGGGGGAGGTATTGTAACCCCTGAAAAGATATCTATGCTTCAGTATACGCACTATAGCCATTCACACAGGCAGCACTATGAGGATGCAGTAGGTTTGATGTTTTTTGGTTTTGTTTTTTGGGGGGTGGCAGATGAGACAAGGTTTCTCTGTGTAGCCCTGGTTGTCCTGGAACTTGCTTTGTAGACCAGGCTGGCCTCAAACTCATAGAGATCTGCCTGCCTTTGCCTCTTAAGTGCTGGCATTAAAGATGTATGCCATCACTGCCCATATAGAAGGATCAAGATGCAAGAACAGTTTTAAATACACTTTTGACATGGCCAGATAATTTTTGTAAGTAACTAATGCCTCTAGATTGGATTCCCAATATAGAGAAACTGCATTGGTTGTAGTATTTTACTAGTGCCACCCTACTATTGCAAAAGACCTTTGTTTTATAGGATGGCAATTGCAATGCTACCTTATAAATAAGAATGAGTTGAGAGCTGGGTGTGGCTGGTGGTACATGCCTTGAGTCTCAGCACTCAGAAAGCAGAGACAGGCAGATCTCTGAGTTCAAAGCCAGCCTGCACAGTGAGTACCAGACCCGCCAATGTTATACAGGGAGACTCTCAAATAACCAAACCAAACCAAAACCCAAATCAGTTGAAAATAACTGCAAGTATGTCTATGAGTGATGGTAAAGGCAGAATTGCAGGGTAATGTGGATGCTATAGAGACAGTCATCTGAACTCACCACACACTCTCCTCGCACACATATGCTATATGGATCTTTGTAGGAACAGCGCGTTCCATCGTGTACCAGCTGCTTCATGTAAGCAACATCCCCGGTCTCTTTGGACTGGCAGTAAAGGTGGCATCTTTTCTTGGCTGCAGAAGAGGCAGGCTTAAATTAGTTTTCATAAAATAGGATGTATGACTAGTATGGTTTACTTTAAGATATAACATTTCAGTATGGCTTCCTGAAAAGCAAATGAAATACTTGATGAATAAAATATGGAGTAGATGAAAAGTACAGATATGCCACCATATGTATTTGTTCTAATGTGAATAATTAATTATTTTATCTAAACTAGGCCACTGTTGAGATAATAAGGGGTTATATTGATGTAGGGACATCAGTCAGTTATAGACTGAGAATACCCAGGCAGGTTATGGTGGCAAAACTTGATGTCACCTACATTACCTTTTTAGTAAAGTGTGACTCAAAGCCAATTTCACCTCAGCAGCATTCTGAACACTGACTGCTTTAGTCTTTGGTCTCACTCTATCACCCAGCTGATATCTGTGTCCTTTGAAGGATCTACTTGATAATCTAAGTGACTCACTTCATTAAATTAGAAAATAGTGAATTTATTCTAAAGTGTTCAACTTTGACCTAACCATGATTACATTTCCTTTAAAAGAACACTCAATAAAATTCAGTGGTATATACACACTAAGCCACTTAACAGAATAAGAGATTTCAGTTTGATAAGAGATTTCAGTTTGAACCTATCTAACACAGAATATAATTGAAAAAGTCAAAAATTAGAAGAAAATTTCCAATAGTATTTTTTAATAACTGGAAAAGGCTGCAAAGTCTTTGTTTTAATAAATGGCCATCTATTTTTTTCATCTTGACTTAGCTGTAAATGGACTATTTTCCCCCTGCAATGATTATTTCTTATTTGAGGATTTCAGTTGAATCAGGTAATGTCACTGTCATTTCCCATGGTTGTGGTGACAGAGCTGTTTGCCAGATACCATGCCTGTCACAGTCCCCACTCCTCTCAGGAGAAAGGCGTTCTTTAGCCTGACTTTAGCCTGAACCTGGAATGAGTTGCCTCTGTAAGTACCTCTCTTCCTATGTTACCACTGTGAACTCAAGAGTGCAAGGGCTTGGTGTCAGCAGAGCTGAAAGCTAAGTGACCATCCACATGCAGGAGAAAGAACAGTATCTACTCACAGTCAGGATGTTCATGAGGCAGCCAATGGTGTTTGCTATTCTGGTATTCAAAGTGGGAGTTGCGCTGTTGGCACTGCTGGGCCCTGAAGTCCTCAAAGTGCTTCTGGCATTCTTCTGTATTACAAAGCTGGTACTCAAAATTAACGCCAGGGCAATCCTGACCACCATTGATGGGCCTAGAGAAAAGACAGCATTTCAAAGGCTGTCTGGCTGTAGCCCAGTTGCTCAGGCTCACAGATGCAGTACTGCTGGCAAAGAGCCAGCACAGGCCAAATGATGCCATGCTTCCAACGTCTCTCTGAGCACACCCCTCTCTCTCTACTGAGTGGTAAAGGCCCCCAAACACAACCTAACTCAGTTTTCAAATGGCATATTTCATTCATTACAGAAGTATACAAAGATGGAAAGCACACACATAACTCAAGAAAATGATATTTTCTACCTTGTATAAAACAGACGCAACTCAAAGAAATGTTGACCATATAGTCCTGTGTCTCTAATTCTTCCTATGTCAAATGCAAAATGGAATGGCTTTCTAAACAAGCCAGTGGTAAGTACTCAATGGGTGGCATATTTAAAGCTCTTAGAACATTTCATATCTTGTGGTGAGCCTGTTACTCTTACTGTCATGCTTTTGAGTATATTGTTATTTCTAATACTGGCATCCTCTCCTCTTGTGAAGGCAGTGTGCAGCCACCAGTAGTCTTTATAAAGGTGATACTCAGAACTATCGTTCCCCCAGAACAGAGAAAGGGCTGCTTACAGGTTAAACCCCAACTGGACAAGTTAGCATACCATAGTTGAATGATTGTATTACTTTTTCTTGGCTCATATGAATTTTGTCTGATTGAATGAATGGATGTCTTTACATAGTCCCTGCCAGTCTGCTATCACCTTTTTACACTGAAGCAGCTGGATCTATCTTCTGGAATTTGGTTGAATTTGTGGGTACTTCTTCCACTCATTGCCCTTTGCTTCTTTGTGTATACTCTACAGCATTCAGGGCACATAGTATCTATCTGCTCAACTCCCCAATAGTTCCAAACACACAAATTCTTCAAAACATCTCTCCATTCGCATGTCTCTTCCACATCCTTGACTACTCTTTACTTTGGGAACATTAATCCAAAAGGCAATATCTTATGAATAGTGAGCCAATGTTTTTTCATATCCTCTATTTTGTAAGCAGGATGAAAAAAAGAAAAAAAAACACTAACTGCAGAACATGGAATCACTTTCTGGTCCATAAGAAAGCAACAGGAATTATAAGGTTATACTCACGTGGGATTATTGCACTGGCGTGTTCTAAAACGAACACCAGTTCCACATGTCCTGGAACAGGAACCAAATTTGGTCCATGACCCCCAGTTGCCGTCTTGTTTTTGTTGATTGGCATTCTTCCACATGCAGTGTCCTTTATAGCACCACTTGGGAAAATGAAAAAAGATAATTATGAAAGTCATTGACAGTGTCATTTAAGAAACACTTATTTGAAGGTATTCAGCTTTTTATTCTCCCTCCAGTTATTACTGATTTAAAGTATCCATAGACATTTGATGCACAAAGGTACCTTATCAGAAGGATAACTTCAATTCATAATTTCTAGAATGAAATCAAAATGATAATTTAGGACTGGAGAGATGGCTCACTGGCTAAGAGTACCTTACTGCTCTCTTGCAGAGAGTCTGAGTCATGTTCCCAGCATCCACTCAGGTAGCTCATAGCCACCTGTAATTCCAAGTCCAGGGGATCAGATGCCCTCTTCTGGCCTCTGTAGGCACCACACAGACAATGGGCATTCATTCATACATACATATCATATATACATATTAATAAAAACAAATCTTTTTAAAAAGAAGAATAACATTTACTGGGATAAGTTTTGAAATGACACAAGTGAGTGTCTAGCCTGCCCAGAAGATCCCATTCTCTCTGCTTCACTTCTCACTGCTTAGACCACCATAGAGTTTTTGGATGCTAACCTGCCCTTTTAAAACAATGGCCTCCAGATATATCTCAACTTAAAAACTAAAGTTAGTTAAAACTGTCTTTAGCATTCAAAGCACTTTACCTTTATAAAATATTAATTGATGAATCTGAGAAATAGGTTAAATAATGATATTTTACCTTTTAGAGAAGCTAAATCAAGGTATATAAAAATTCATGAATTGTTTAGGGGCCAACATGTGTCCAAGAACTAAGTGAGGTTAATACATTCGTGATGCCATAGAGATTCTGTGATAACACACGGGGTTAATACAGCCACAAAGCCACACAAATTCTGTTATAAGACTGCCCAGAATTTAGGTATTCGAAGGGAATAGATTATTTTCTTTCCAAAACTTTCGATTGCTAAGTTTTCAAAAACTTTATACATTTAAAAGAAACATGCTATAATTGTAAGGGAAGTTGGATGTTAAAATCTATTATACCATAACTTTTTAAGAAGCCAAAATAATTCTACTCATTATTGCTCTTAATTTTAGTTGGAAACTTATTTACTAAATCTTCCCAAAGCAAGACACTATATATAGTGTAGTTGTCAGTGTCAGACAAAATCCAAGTGCTTGTAATGATAGGTTTTTATTAGAATGCATATTTCATATAAGAACAGTTCATGCATGCTTGAAATCGACCTTTTAAAATGGTTGAAGTTGCATTAATTTTTTTCTGTCAGCACTTGGTCCTATCTACAATATATTATTTCTAGACTAGTCAAGGCTCTTCAACTTGCGTTCTTAGCATGCCTTTGTTTTGGGCTCTCTGCTCTTAAGAGAAGCACACCTTGGCATCCAGCCAGTTCCTAAGCATTCAGTCCCAGCTACACAATCTCAGATTTAAAACCTTTGGGCCTCTTTCCTCCAGGAGAGAGGCCAAATCTTCGGTATAAATTCACAATCCTTTATTTCTGGGCAACTTTCACAAGGGATGCCATGCCAGCAAGTAAATCAGACACCTCTAGCAGGGGCCAGAGATCTGCTGTCCCTACTGCCTTTCCTCTTAGCCATAATTAGCCAAATGGTCTGGTCCTCCCAGTGTTAAAAGCTCCTCATGTCTGGGCCCATGAAGGCGACCTTATTTAGTAAAAAGTTCTTTTGCAACATGGTTAGGTTAAGGATTTCAAGTTCAGTAGAAGATCCTGAGGTATTCAGGTAGACTCAAAACATCATGAAGAGACTCCATCCTTGCAAGAAAGGGACAGAGGGAATACAGACACCCATCGTGTTAGAAGTCAGAGGAGTGTGGCCATGATATGGGAGGAAGCTAACCAGAAGCTGTGAGAGGGGAGAAACTCATTGCTATTACAGTCTCTGGAGGGGGTAGAGCCCTGTCCACATCAGACTTCACCTCAGTATAACTGACTCTTGCCCTCAACTGCTATTACAGAACAAACTTCCAGTGTTTTAAACCGTCAACTTGTGGCAATTGGTGCTGGCAGCCATGGAAGGTAGTATACTGTCTTAGCACCTTACTAGAAGGAAACAACAGACACTACATTTCCCATAAGGAAAACAGCCCAGTAGTGAGTGTCATTTGCCAGACCATGGAAGATCCCCGTGCAGCACATGAAGAAGCTTAATCACAAGCAGACACACTCACCTTCCCAGCAGCACACTCAGTCCCATCGAGTGGCGGCCCCTTCTTAGTCTTACAGAAATATGGGTTGTCGGGATGGCTGCACCACAGCTGTTTGCACGGGTCAAAGGTTCGGAACTAGAAGAAAAAGCCGCCAACCATGAGAGAACTTTCATAGAGTGGGGTGTTTGCCAACCACGTTTTATACACACTTTCTTCATGTCATTGTTTTGTTTCTGGAGGGAGGGTATATTTTAATTCCAAGTTGAATGCCAGAGCGGTAACATTTCAAGAAATAAACACTGTACTAGAGTGGAGAAGCAGCCATGATGAGTACAATAGGTCTGCATTATGCTGGGTACATTCAATACACCATCACATTCATCTTCACACAAACTATCAGAGGTAAATACTATCATTATCCACATTTCAGATACGAGAACACTAAGCCAGAGCTGTCACACATGGTACTCAAGTTCATGGTTTAGTGTCACATCTGACCTACTCTATCCGACATCCATGTCATTGTGTCTAACTACTGGAGAGTAAAAACAAACTAAAACCACCCAAAGCAGAGTTTCATTTTATAGCTCAGGCTGGTCCTGAATACACTAAGTGGCTTCAAACTCATGGTCCTTCTGCCTCAGTATTCAAATGGAATACTGTGAATATCAGGCTAATCATTTTCTTAGCCACAGAGATACGAATACTGGCCATCAAGCTGGAGAAAAGCTTAATGCCATCTCTGAAGGAAAGAAACAGCAGAGGAGGAATGGGACACAAGGTTCTGAGCTGGAGAGCCTCCGTTAACCAGTCCAGCTAGCTCCCTGTTAACCAGGTGTGAAGACCGCTGCACTCTTGGCTTTTCATCCTAAAAATAAAAGCCTTATAATCCTTCTGCCCCTGCTTCTGTAATATGTATGTGTGTGTATCTGTTCTGTGTACACGCACACATCTGTAACAAGCTATAAACTTGAAAAAGTAAGGAAGGGTATTTGGGGGGCTTCAGAGGGTTAAAAGGGGAGGAGCCAATAATGTCATTATATTGTAATATCAAAAAATAAAAGAAATAATTAGAATAATGAAAGTCTACGATTTCTCTATCTTCCCTCTTGTCTCTCATGAGGACTAATTAAGGCTATCTGCTCAATCATCAGAGCAAATACAAGATAACTATAGATATTTTCATACTTGTACCAATGAGTTTGCAAGGCCCACCCAAAAGGAGCTATGTAAACAGATTTCAAGATAAGACATCTAATTTGACAACAGGGCACATACCGCGGTGCACATTTTGTAGCCAACACCAAAATCGAAACGGCATTGCTCATCCATGGAATAATTTATTCCAGGAAGTTCTGGGAGTTTGGGCCAATCATGTTCAAATGGGTCATCAAGGAGACAGTCATAGGAACTGCAGGGAGGAAAACATTAGGTACACTTAAATTCTCACTGGTAAAATCAGTTCTGAAAGGGAAAAAGGACTCTTAGCTCAAATACTCTGGAGTTCTGTCAGCTTATAGGGCAGGTCCCAAGAAATATGGCTTTAAGGGTTTTGGTTTTCTTCAACTCATCTTTCATCTTTACTAATTCTGGGAAAGTAAATCGAGCACAACTCTGGGATATAGGAATGCTGTGGCAGCTGCATTCATTGCACTAAGTTAATCTATATGAACTGTGGCAGGGCAGACTCTTACGATGAAGACCTACTATGCAGGTGTTATAAGTAGGGTTAAAAGCAGGAACCACTCAAGAACCCTGTCTCCATCCTCAGCTGGCCATCAGTCACAAGGAATTTACCCCAGGGAAACCCCATCCCAGACAGAACTACACTTAAATTCATGGCTTATACCATTGTATGACATTATAGAAACTTTGGGGTCAACACCTCTGATGTCATGTGTGTAGCCTATGCAGCAGGGCATGACATGCAGTGAGGCACATACTGGATGTATCTCTTCAATTCCTGGCCACTGCATCTGGACCAGTGGTAGCGATGGAAGGCAGCTTGTACCAGGGGTGCCATGACACTGCCCATAGCAGTCTCATCGCCACATCTGTTGCCTTGCCCGTCATGCTCCATTCCCAACCTAGAACACAAAGGAGATCTCGTGGGTCATAACTGCAGGGCTGTGGCTTGGACTTACTTTCTTTTCTTATAACACATACTGGGAAAGACATATTTTTGAAAGTCAACATGGCTTCCTTGGAGACACCACAGATACTGAAATTGAGGGCAGTCTAATGAGATGCTTTTCTCAGTCTATAGCCATAAAAGGCATGGGACTGCTTGACCAGACAGAGACACTCATTGAGTTTCAGCACATAACCCTTCACTGTTTGCAGCTCCTTACTCTTGGCAAAGGATGAGAACTCACACTGGCATGCATTTTTGCTTAAAGTGTGAACAACAGCAGAAAAGCAGAGAAGAAAAAACTTTTTTTTTTTCTATCTAGCTGTCAGCAGTAACTTACACATGGCCAGTTTCATGGGCTACTACAAAAGCAGATGAAAACCCATCTTCATGATTCAGGGTGCAACTTCTCACTGGGTGACACATGCCTGTGACTGGAGCGTATCCTGTAGACAATGGCAATCACTTTTATTTCCATTTTATATATAAAAAGCTCATTATAATTAGTACTGGGTATTTGCTTAGCCAAAAAAAAAAAACAAAAAAAAAACAAAAAAAAAAAACAAAAAACCAAAAAAACCCCAGCACTGTTCCTATAAACAGTAGCAACATTGTTTCTCTGTTATCAGTAAGCCACATTCTTTTGGGAGAGTGGGAAGGGACCGCCTGGGGCTACCATTCTGTTCTGGCTTCCATCTCAGCCTAGTCTTTCTGTTTTAGTAAATGGCCCTTCATATCTTGGTTCTAGTGGAGGGAGCCAGAAATCCCACCAATGTGGAAAAGAAAAGCATCGGTCCTTCTCCACGGTCTACACCAGTGTTTATTAGCTAAATGTAAGCTGACTTTGGAAGAAAGGTTGCTGGCAGGAGCCATTCTCATTCTGAGCAGTTAGTGGAAATCATACTACATGTTACAGCATCCCTTCCATACCCCAAATGTCCAATCATTATTTTAAAGGCAGGCATAATTTATTATGGTGTTTAAGTGGCATTTAACATTGTGGATTCTGCAAAAAGTCACTGGAGGAAATAGAGGGAAAAAATGTATGCTTGGCAGTTGGATGATGGAAAGTGGGCAGGGATATGGACATCTGCACAACCTGCTTGACTTGGGATTTCTTTTGAAAACCCAAGCCCTTGATTTTTTTCTTCTACAAAGCAACAGTAGTACCTTGCATTCCAGCAGGCCCAAAGTCTTGCCTGGTTAAGAATATGGCATGATCATGGTGTTCAGCGTGGTTGGGATCAGGTTTCTGCTGTTGGCAAGCCCAACGGCACACGTTTTCCAGGCTCCTGGATGGGTTCCCCCTTTCTATAAGGCTGATAGACTAAAAGGAAAGAATACGGTAAATGCACTTTTTGTGATTTGGATTTGGGGATAATATTTCAACAAGGATTCAGAAATATTATCTGGGGGGAGTCATCTGTGATTTAGAAATTCTAAAACCCGTAAGGACCCGGTGAGGAGGTTCCATGCTACCTGTGTGAAAATCCACAGACACACGCACAGCGATGTTTGAGTTGGGGTGTGCCACGGTGAAATGACTCCATATTAATCATTTGGAGAGTTTTAGAAGTTTAAAATATTTACTGATTCTGTTTAAGTTTTAGATTTCACACATTACAGGCAAACCTACTGGGAAAGATTCTTGCATGAGACTTTTTCCAGAGATACAAAAGTCAAAGCTCTTAGTTAAGATTTTTGTGTGTTCTTTCAGTCCAGAGATAATCAGTACATTGGAGGAAAATAAGTTCTTACAAGATTTGGCAAGATTGGTCAAACTTCAGTGTATGGAGCACAGTCAAATTAAATTAGCTTCACTATGGGGAAAAATAGCTTTTTTAACCCCATGAAATGACAGTGTTTGGTCTCCTATCATCAGTGGACATATATATATATATATATATATATATATATATATTATATATATATATATATGCATATGTATATATACGCGTGTGTGTGTGTGTGTGTGTGTGTGTGTGTGTGTGTGTGTGGGTGGGTGGGTGTGTGGGTGTGTGTGTGTGTGTGTTAAGGTCACACTGTGACCTGGAGGTAAAAAAATGTTGAGGTGTAAAAAAGCCCACCCTTTAAGAACATGGAGTTTCTTCTTTCCAGGGTGTTTCTAACAGAAAGAGAAACTAAATTTGGAATCTCAAATGAATTACTAATTGGCTAAAGGGCTCAGCATTTTGTTAAATTTCAGAAATGCTATTATCAGTGTTTCCATTCTTCATAAACTTAGCTTGGTCTGTTATATGCTATTCACACAGTATGTCAAACAAATGATTTAATAACCAACTGAAGGTCGTTGAGACATCCAGCTGGCATTAGCTTGTTCCTCTGTAGCAGTACAAAGTATGTTAGGTTTTAAGAGAAGGTAATGATCAGGGACATCAGGTCTGTAGATGAGGATATGAGGATAATAGGTGCATGAGGAAATGCAAACACATGGAGGCTTATGGTTTCGCACATGC
Source organism: Cricetulus griseus (assembly GCF_003668045.3). NCBI lineage: Eukaryota > Metazoa > Chordata > Mammalia > Rodentia > Cricetidae > Cricetulus > Cricetulus griseus. The sequence continues at coordinate 154,522,047 of NW_023276807.1, forward strand.
AAAAGTTCACTAGCAACTCCTACTCAAGGTGATTAACTATGGGAGACACTCATTGTTTTATACACAAAACTGCCAAGTTATTCAGGAATTTAATTCTTTCCAAGGACATGGACACTTGTACTATCAATATACATAGGTTTCTAATTATATGGCAAGAATAGCTACTGTAGACATTTTGATAAAACTTACTGTTTTCAAAAGTATTAAAGCTTCCTTAACTGAAAAATATCCAGGGTGATTCATTTTTAAATATATCCATTTGAAACATTGTTTTAAATAAATCACTTGTGTATTCCAAGTGCTCTGAGTAAATGCCATATAAATGGACACTACTCATAGATACAGTGAATGGTTATACATGTCACACCTGATGGTAATAGGCTAAGGAGATTTTCTTTCTCTTAATGCCATCTGTTCATGGTCACTTACTCACTCCGTCACACCTAAAATTGTGGTAACTGAGGGTCGGGTGTAGTTCAGTTAGACTGCTGGCCTAGCATGCAAGAGATTATTCATTCAATCCCAGCAGAATATATACTGGATATATTAGTGCATTCCCATGGTCCTAACACTTAGGAAGCAGAGTTAAGAGGATCAGGAGTCCAAGGTCATCCTTCACCTTATAGGAAGTTTGAGGCCAACCTGGACTATATGAGACCTGTCTTTAACAAAACGTTGCTCTAATTTTGAAATCTCTTCCCATTCTAGAAGATTTCTCCCCAGCTTGGTATAACCATGAGTTTATATAAAATTGAGGGTAGTTTTGCAACTCAATCTGCTGGCTAAGCCAGTCTCTAATGTTCACAGCCCACACATTTTAAGACATTTTACCTTTGCATAACCAAGCATAATCATTCGCACCAGGACCACATTTATATGCACTCCAAGGGACTCATCATGGTAGATTTCATTTACCTGGAGACAAAGCAGAAAGTTGCTACAATAAAGGCAATGCAGCGGTTATCAAGAGACATGTAACAGTCAAGAGATCAGCCAGGCCGGTCACAAGTTCTCTAGTCACATTATTTTTAAATTTAGGTGAAGCTGATCTCCAAAATGAAGTAATTTATCTTTTTGTTTTAGATCAGTCCTTAGGTACATGAATTACTGGTTTTCATAAACTATAGAGATAATGAATATAGACATGATAAGAAGATATTTACTAAATAAATTGTGTGTATATGTGCATATGCACATGTGCACACACACACAGGTTCACATTCTCACATGTGTCTACACATAACAACATTCACCTAAAGCAAATACAAGAATATGACTCTAGTGATTTTCTGGCCTTCTTTTGGTGGCCACACCACAATGGGAGAAGAGAGACAGCCTCAGGCATGTTCAGGTGACTGGCAAATGTACAATTGTGGTTGAGGGATTTCTGTGTAGAAGCTGTGGTGAACTATCTGTGGGTCAAAAAGTAGGTGGGTTTCTCACTGCCTCCAAGGACAGAGCAGCTGGGGCAATGATTGTTTAGAACTAGTGTAGGCTAGATGCTTTTCAGAATATACATTATCAAGGTAACAGTACAAGTATATATCAGAGATGTCTGTCCTGGATTCAACTCTGAGAAGCTCAATTGATTCTCATCTCAATATTTCACTTTTAAAATTAGCCTAGATTCTCTCCAAGTGATTTTGTGTACTTTAGTAGTGCTACTATTGGAATTAAAGCAATAGTAGGTCATAGATCAGCTCGGTTTTATTCACAGGAGGAAGATGAAGCCTATAAACGTTAAGCAATGAGCAAATCACACAGTGAATTACTGGCAGACAGGAATCTAAAGTACACTGTAATTATATCTTTTGATTAAGCTACTGCAAAGTGAGTGTAAAGAAAAATATGTCCAACTTGGCAAATGTGAGCAGGAATGACAAAGGCAGGGTTACCAGGCTAGATTCCAGTTACTAGTTAGTCCCCAGAACAAGGGCCTAAACTTCTAACAGAAACTAAGAGAGGGATGGATGCTAACCACAATTTCACTTGAGATCCAGGAGGTTTGGACAGAAGGCATAGAAAACGTAAAAGCGGCAGAGAAAAGTATAATGACATAGAAGGAAGCTCTGAAAATACAGAAAATTCAATCACCATAGGATGGAATTATTCCACCAGGAAACTCTGACTTGCCACACTAACCAAGAAACAGGCCAAGAAATCTCTATTTAGATGTTTCAAGATTCTAGCAAAACTGCATGGAACAACTTCAACATTGCAGACCTTTAATGAAGACTGACAGATGGCATGCTACATAGGCAAATTGTATACAACATTTACAAAACTACCAAGACAGATGTGAAAGGTCAGTCTAAGCTAGAACATGCTAAATAAGGCAAAGAATAATCTAATGAGAGAAGCTTTATGGTTCCTTTAAGTGAACAAATGCATGTATGTATTCATGTGTTTATAAACATGTATGTACACACATGTATGCGTATGCATAGGTTATATCCAGCTTGAGAGCTGTAGAAGACAGGCTAACACGAAGATAAAATAGTGGTGAACCCTTGCATTACACAGGAGTATAAGCAGGTGACTCGTGGCCAGGTTGTCACATTCTAGGCTAAAGGACACTGAAGTATTAAACTCATTGGGTACTGACATGTCAAAAAGGTGGCCAACAAACACATTGGTATTTAAGGAATAACAGAGAGTAAAGAGCCCAGAAAATGTGTCCTAGAAAGAATGGGTGGGGAGATAGTGATTAAAGACACCGGGCATTAGTTGTCTCAGATAATCATTCATCAATCCCTTGATACCTAGTATTTCTTCACTTCTCTGCTCCAATCAAATGAGTAATATAAAAAAATACTATGTCATAGTCTTGTGAGAAGGACTAAAAACTTAATTCTGGCAAAATACTCAGACTTAGGACTAACACTGAGGGCAGGGCCTTTAAAGGGTATTTCATCAATAAAAGTGGGAAGAAAAATCCACAAAGGCTTAAAAGCCATGAGAGGGAAGAAACAATAAATTTGTGTAACACGTCTACAGAAAATAAAACTAAATCCACTCCTTTCTATCAGAGGGGTCATTTCCAATCCAACATTAGGCAAGCTGAATGCTAGACAAAGGCACCGATACCTATGGCCTATTTTGTCACAAACCAATTCTTCTGTTATAACACACTATATCCTGCCTACTTGGAAGCAGCATCTCCCCACCCTCCTCTTGTAGATTAATTACCTGATTAAATAAAAACCTTCTTAATGTTATAGTTCCAATAAAATCACAAATGGAAAGCCAGATATGTCACTGATACTCACATCCAGAGACTTACAGACATTCCAACAAGAATGTAAGGTGGCTGTTCCTCATTAGAGGCATGGCACAAAAGGGAGGCTGTGCTTAGTTGAATGGAGATGAGGTATAAAATGCCTTTGGTCCTATTTGCAAAAGGGTAAAAGTAATGCTACCAATCAAGCAAAAGTGATGAAGTTCAAATCTTGAAGTACAGAAGAAACAGTGGGTTAATTTTTGGAAAAGAGGAAATGATAGGGTTAGGAGACATACTCATGACTGCTACAGAAAGCAGCCACAGTGGAAAACCTTAGAGCAATGGTCTCAACATGTGGGTTGTGACCCCTTTGGGGCTGAATGACACTTTCCCAGGGGTCACCCATGACCATCAGCAAACATATTTACAATAGGGTTCATAATAGTAGCAAAATTACAGTTATGAAGTAGCAACGAAAATAACTTTATGGTTGGGGTTACCATGACATGAGGAATAGTATTATTAAAAGGTCATAACATTAGAAAGGCTGACAACCACTGCCTTAGAGTCACAAAATGAAGAAAAGGTGGTAACAATGGCATGCAGCTTGTGACATGTAAATCGAGTTCTTCATTGGTCTAAGTAATAAAAACCTGGAGTTAGATATACAGGAAAATGCCGAGGGATCAGAGAGAAGGAACAAACCACCACCACATCTTACACCTCCCTAGAGTCTCTGCAGACAAGAGAGTGATTTCCTGTTTCTCCCTGCTTAAGTCCTTTTTCTGCCCAGCTACCTCACTTTCTGTCTGTACAGCCCTCCAGACGTCTATGGTTAGCTAGTGGTAAGCTCCATTCTCTGACCCTCAGACAGGCTTTATTTGTACAAGCAAGGTATCACCACAATGACATGTGAGGAAGGCCATCAAAAGTATAAGTGACTATCCTACATTAGTACATTCATTTGTAGTCAATGAATTTAAAAATCTACATAATACCTATAAAATATAATGGTAAAAAATCATAATGCCAGCAGCAACAGTATCAAGTTGAGTAAAAGGGTACCATTTAAGAGTCAAATTAGCCAGGTGTTGGTGGTGCACACCTTTAATCCCAGTACTCGGAGGCAGAGGCAGGAGGATCTCTGTGAGTTCGAGGCCAGCCTGGTCTACAGAGCTAGTGCCAGGATAGGCTCCAAAAGCTACACAGAGAAACCCTGTCTCGAAAAACATACAAAAAATTAAAAAATAAAATTAAAGAGTCAAATTAACTTTCTCAGGGAAAAAGGGTGTGTAATTTAACAAAAGTCACCATCATACCAGGCTAATTGGGTAGCAGGGTGCTTTACTGGAAAATCATCAATTATGGGATAGGATCATTTAAAATCCCTATTATACTATCACAGGCTAAAAATACCCAAAACAGGAGTGATATTTCCACAGTAGCAGAAGCTTGTCTTTCAGGGAAAAAGACCAAGATCATTTGCTCTATGTATAATATCCATATATGAGCGAGTATATACCATGTTTGTCTTTTTGTGACTGTGTTACTTCACTCAGGATGGTTTCTTCTAGTTCCACCCATTTGTGTGAAAATTTCAAGATTCCATTTTTTTCTGCCAAATAGTAGTCCATTGTGTAAATGTACCATGTTTTCTTTATCCATTCTTCAGTTGAGGGGCATATAGGTTGCTTCCAGGTTCTAGATATTACTAATAATGCTACTATGAACATAGTTGAACAGATGTCTTTGTTGTATGAATGTGCTTCTTTTGGGTATATGCTTGAGAGTGGAATTGTTGGATCTATGGTAGACTGATTCCCATTTTCCTGAGGAACCGCCATACTGATTTCCAAAGTGGCTGTTTGCACTCCCACTAGCAGTGGAGGAGTGTTCTCTTTCTCCACATCCTCTCCAGCATAAACTGTCATTGGTGTTTTTGATTTTAGCTATTCTGACAGGAGTAAGATGGTATCTCAGAGTTGTTTGGATTTGCATTTCCCTGATGGCTAAGGATGTTGAAGACTTTCTTATGTGTCTTTCAGCCATTTTAGATTCCTCTATTAAGAATTCTCTATTTAGTTCTGTACTCTACTTTTTAATTGGATTATTTGGTGTTTTGGTGACTAGCTTCTTGAGTTCTTTATAAATTTTGGAAACATGTGGGGTTGGTGAATATCTTTTCTCAGTCTATGGGCTGCAGTTTTGTCTTGTTGACTGTGTGCTTTGTCTTGCAGAAGCTTCTGAGTTTCAGGAGATCCCTTTATTAATAGCTGATCTCAGTGTCTGTGCTACTGGTATTATGTTCAGGAAGCGATCTCCTGTACCAATTTGTTCAAGAGTACCTCCCACTTTCTCTTCTAAGAGGTTCAGTGTGGCTGAATTTATGTTGAGGTCTTTGATCCATTTGGACTTAAGTTTTGTGTGTGGATCGATCTGCAGTCTTCTACATTCTAGCATCCAGTTATGCCAGCACCATTTGTTGAAGGATCCTTTCTTTTTTCCATTGTATAATTTTAGCTTCTTTGTCAAAAATCAGGTGTTTGTAGGTGTGTGGTTTAACATCACAGTTCTAAATTTGATTCCACTGGTTTACCTGTCTTGTTTGTGCCAACATCAAGCTTTTTTTCAGGACTATAGCTCTATAATAGAGCTTGAAGTCACGAATGGTGATGCCTCCAGAAGTTCCTTTCTTCTACAGGGTTGTTTTGGCTATCCTGGGTCTTTTGTTTTTCCATATAAAGTTGAATATTGTTCTTTCAAGGTCTGTGAAGAGTTGTGTTGGGATTGCATTGAGTCTGCAGACAGCTTTGCAAGATTGCCATTTTTGCTATGTTGATTCTACCTATCCATGAGCATGTGAGATCTTTCCATTTTCTGGTATCTTCTTTAATTTATTTCTTTAAAGACTAAAAGTTATTTTTAAACAGGTCTTTCACTTGTTTGGTTAGCATTACCCCAAGATATTTTATATTGTTTGTGGCTATCGTAAAGGGTGATGTTTCTCTGATTTCTTTTTCAGCCCATTTATCATCTGTATAAAGTAGGGCTATTGATTTTTTGGGGGGGGGAGTTAATCCTGTATCCTGCCATTTGCTAAGTGTAGAAAACTTCCTTGAATTGGAGTTTTCCTTCCATAACTTTTTGTAGGGTTGGATTAGTGGATATGTATTGTTTAAATCTGGCTTTGTCTTGGAATATCTTGTGTTTGAAAGCTTTGCTGGGTATGGTAGTCTGGGCTGGCATCGGTCTCAGTGTAGGTAGAATATCTATCCAGGAGCTTCTGACTTTCACAGTTTCCATGGAGAAGTCAGGTGCAATTCTAATAGGTTTGACTTTATTTGTTACTTCGTCTTTTTCCTTTGCTGCTCTTAATATTCTTTCTTTATTCTATATGTTTGGGGTTTTGATTACTATGTGGCAAGAGGACTTTTCTTGTGGCCCACTCTATTTGGTGTTCTGTAAGCTTCTTTTACTTTCACTGACATGTCTTTCTTTAGGTTTGGAAAATTTTCTTTTATGATTTTGTTGAATATGTTTTCTGCACCTTTGAGTTGGGTTTCTTTATCTTCTTCTATATCTGTTATTTTTAGGTTTGGCCTTTTCAAGGTTTCCAATATTTCTTGGATATTTTGTGTAAGGAATTTGCTGGACTTAAGATTTTCTTTGGTCTATGCATCTATTCCTCCTAGTATATCTTCAATGCCTGATATTCTCTCTTCCATCTCTTGTAATCTGTTGGCTATGCGTGCATCTTTAGTTTCTGATCATTTACCCAGCATTTCTATTTACAGCATTCCCTCAGACCATATTTTTTATTGTCTCTATTTCAGCTGTCAAGCCTTGCACTATTTGAATTGTTTCTTTCACTTGTTTGTTTTTTTGTTTTTTTTTCTTGGCTTTCCTTGCTTTCTTTAAGAGATTTGTTTATTTCTTGCAAGTTTTGGTTTGTCTTTTCCTACATTTCTTGATTTTTTTTGTTTTTTCTTCAATTTCTTTAAGGGATTTTCTCATTACCTCTTTGAGGGTTTCTATCATCTTCATAAAGTAGATTTTAGGGTCGTACTCTTCTGCTTCATATGTGTTGGAATGTTCAGGTCTTGCTGGTATGGAGTCCCTAGAGTCCGGTGGCATCATATTGATCCTTCTGTTGTTGACTGTGTTCTTATACTGTCATCTTCCCATCCCTTCTTGCAGTGGATGCCGGTGGAGTCTCTCCCTCTCCTGGTTCTCATCCAGTCGGTGCAAGCAGGTCCTATATCCCAATGGCTCTCCTCTTCCTGTAGCTAGAGTTGGGAATAAGATGCTGCAGACTCTGGATGGGCTGGTCCACTGGGACGGAATCCCCCATGTGCAGTTCCCAGGCCTCCTAAGGGGATTTTTCACGATGCTTCTATTTGAATTAGTTACATATCAACCAAATGAAAGGTGCAATTTAAAATCATGGAGAAAATTACTGGAAAAGAATCAGGACTGTGTAGCTTTTCTCAGAGATCTGCCAGCAGATGGCACTGTGTACTCTTGGGATTAGAGAAGGACAAGCTAGCTGCTGCCCTACTACTTGGAGCACCTACAATCCCAGCTGGGTTGTCCTCAGCCTTCCCATGTTTACCCACAAATAAAACAGCTGCCACTAAGTTAAACAGAAATTTCAAAATAGCATGAGGAAAATCCCATTTTGAATGACTATTTATTTGACTCATAAAAGCAAAGTGAAATATTGGAAAACTCTTATTTTGAGTTTGTATGTCATCAGATCATAGTATCATAAAGAGGGCTAAAGACAGCCACCCTCACCTCCTCACCAGGGGCTGCCTCTTTGACCATGCAATCAAAGCAATATAGAAAGAACTAAGAGTGCATCATACTGAATTCCCAACTTAGGCCTAGCAGAGGGGTCTAAAATAACTTCTGTAAAGAAAAGAGTTGTATAGCTTTTAGTGACAAAGCAAGCTTATTTCTCAAAGGAAAAACATCACTGCCAACTCTGCACACAATACTTAATATCATATACATCTTTCCAGATGCCAGACATTGTTTTAGATGCTTTAACCTGTACTGATTCAAGGAACCCTTGAAATTACTCTCAGGGTTATTACTGTCCTTCTATAGCTAAGGAAATTGAGATTGAGAGTTGTTAAGCAATTTGCCCAATGTCACATGGTTCTAGAGCAAGCCAAGGATGAGAATCTGGGCAGTGTGATCCTACAGTCAATAGATTTAAACATTTTTACCACACTATCAAACCCACAAATCAAGACACTGCAGAACAGATTTCATTTTAGAATAATAGTAGTTCACACCTCTGAGATTACAAATATTCCATGGAATTATACTGGGAGAGGTAATTCAATGTTCATTTGCTTTGGTTACCTTCTTTCAGGTGAGTAGTAAAGGAGGGGCTGCATTCTAGATTTATTACAAATAACAATTTCTTTTTCACCAATATAACAACGTACTAAAAGTATTGGGGAAAATAAAGAGCAGATCAAAGAAATTAGCAGAAAAGGTGAATAAAAAAGGGTGGGATTTATAGTCAGTATATTGGATATAAAAAAAAGCATTAAGTATGGACATTGCTGTAAGTCATGCATTTGATCCATGTGATGCTAATCAAAATATCATCGATAGTGGCAGCCTACTAGGCTCTGGACAAGGAGGTCCAATGAGAAGTTCAGGGTTGAGCCCAGAGTCCTCATTAAATGACCTCAAAGAATGGGTAAACAGAATATTAATTCAATTTTCAGATGGCCTTGACTTTGATCAGGTTGCCAATGACATAAAGAGGGCAAAAAGGCAAAGATCCAATCAAGCATCTCTTTCCTTGAGTAGAAAATTCCTTACAGGTTTGTTCCTGGTCAGGACAATTTCTCCAGGGCATTCCCCTGGCAGGACAGCCTGACCCCACTGTCTGACTAGCTGATGAACAGCTCTGTCTGGCTTCAACAAAGAGAAACTAGATTTTCTTCCAGGTGAATTGGGTCTCAAGAGGCAGTGTTGTAGAATGGTTAGAACATGGGCTCTGTCAACTACCTGTCTAGATAATTAGCTATGTGACCCTGAGCATATCATTTCACCACCTGTGCCTCAGTTTCCCCAGCTGTAAAAGTGAATTACCACAGTACTGTGTCCACAAAGTCATTGAAAGGAATACATGAGCTCATATGTGAACAGTGATTAAAATGGTGCTTGGCTTTCATAAATATAAAAAAAGTTAGGCATAATTACAACAATTTTCTAAGGGAAGCAAATAAACAACAGATCTGTGTGAATTTTTAGAGAGACCTTTGGATGGCAAGACAGCCAAGGGTAATCCTGGATAAACATAAAATAAGTCTGACTTGATCTACGAAAAACTGTCACTCTGCAATTGTCTCTCATACAGCAAACATTCCAAATGAGCACACACCTACTTCTCTTCTGCATTCCATTTCTGGAGTGTTCCTGGTACCCAGTGGTTCTTTGAGGAAGCCAGTTCTTCTCTCAACTTCAACCACCTAACCTTACAAGTCACTGTGGCACTACATAAGACTATAATTGGCACTCTTACCAAACCTTGACAAGCACCCAGATGTTCCAGGAGTGGGGACCTGAATAGTAAACAAGTTTGAATCTTCTCTGATCAGACATGTATTCTAATGGGAAATGCACCGGCTAAAAACATGGAAACTATAAAAGTGAGCAGAAATGAATGGGGTATGGCTGAGGCTCAGTGATAGAGCATTTTCAAAGAATGCAGGAGACTCTGGATTTGAGTCCCCGGATTGAAGAACGTGGGAGGGACAAGCTCATGGGAGACAAAAACAGGTGTGAGATGGAAACAATTTGAGCAACTGGTAAAGGAGAGGAAGAGCAACCCACCAAAAAAATCACTAGTAATCTTTAGAACCCCTTACAGCTCAATGCAAATGCTTAGGATGGTACATCATTTTTCTGAAGTTAGCCTCTGCTTCTTACCTAGTATCTCATATGCTGTCTCCCTGCAATGCCCCTTAACTCACCACACAGACAAACCTACATGAGCTAGCACTTTGCAGTACCTTGGTTCAAGGTGGTTCCTTACCTTCCAATACCCGCATGCCCTTCTACAGCATAGAAATGCCAACTTATTCCTTGAAGTCCAGCTCAAAGAGCACATTCTTTATGAACACTTTGTGATCACTGGTGTTATTGACCAAACCTCACCTCCCTCCTTTCAGTTCAGATTTACATAATGGATGTGGATGGATCTTCTAAATGAAACAATGTATTTTAATACCATTATTTGATTTTACCTGCTACAATTAGCAAGCTATGAGAAGAAGCTTGGTTTTATTAGTTTCCTAGGGATTTAACATGATTGAGTCTTAAGAAAGACTACAAATGCTGGCTAGATAAATGCCTAGAGTACTGTTGTAAATTTCAACAGAAGAAATGGATATTAGATATTGATCCAAAAATAGAAACTGTTGCAGGACCCATTAAGGTCCCCTGAATATATATACCCCCAGATAAATCTACAGCCAAAAGTTATCACTAAGTAACCATTGATAATGTTCACATGCTAACACTTAGTCATTCATTATATTTTGTAAGAACCAGAGTATTGGGGAAGGGTTTCTTTAAAGATGGTGAGAAAGAAGCTGCTTGCATTATCTTTTAGTTGTTCACTCATGAACAGCCAATTTCAACAGACAGAAGAATGAATGCTCTCTTAGGATTTCTTGAAAGTGCAAGGTTATTTTAGGAGTATTTTGTCTTTCATTTTTGTACTGGAGATATTCAGTATGTGTGCATGTATGTGTATACAGGTGCATGTGTGTGTGTGTGCAGGTGCATGTGTATGTACAGGTGTATTGTGTGTACAGGTGTATTGACTGTACAGGTGCATATGTGTGTGAAGGTGCATGTGTGTGTACAAGTGCATGTACATGTGTATAGACATGTGTGTATGTACATGTATGTGTGTTCGGGATGCATGTGTATGTGTACAGGTACAGGTGTGTGTGTGTGTGTGTGTGTGTGTGTGTGCAGGTGCATGTGTGTGTACAGATGCATGAATGTGTGTATATATGCATGTGTGTATACACAGATGTATGTGTGTGTACAGGTGTATGTGTGTATGTACAGACTCATGTATATATGTACAGGTGTATATGTGTGTGTACAGACATGTGTATATATGTACAGGTGTATATGTGTGTGTACAGACATGTGTGTGTACAGGTGCATGTGTGTGTATGTAAAGATGCACATGTGTGTACAGGTGTATGTGAGTGTACAGATGCATGTATGTATATATACATGTGTGTGCAGGTGTATGAGTGTGTATGTATGCATATGTGTGTGTACAGATGCATATGTATGTGCATAAGTGCTTGTGTATATACAGACTCATGTGTGTGTATACAGGTACAGGTGCATGTGTGTGCGCGCGCAGGTGTATGTGTGTGCACAAGTGCATGTGTGTGTGTGTGCAGGTGTATGTGTGTGTACAGGTGCATGTGTGTGTGTACAGACACGTGTGTGTATAGGTGCATGTGTGTGTATGTAAAGATGCATGTATGTGCACAGGTGCATGTGTATGTACAGACTCATGTGTGTGTATACAGGTACAGGTGCATGTGTGTGTATGCAGGTGTGTGTGTGTGCACAGGTGCATATGTGTGTGTGTACAGACACATGTGTGTGTACAGGTGTATGTGTGTGTGCAGATGCATGTGTGTATATATACGTGTGTGCAGGTATATGTGTGTGCACAGGTGCATATGTGTGTGTACAGACACATGTGTGTGTACAGGTGCATGTGTGTGTATATAAAGATGCATGTGTGTGTACAGGTGTATGTGTATGTGCAGATGCATGTGTGTATATATACATGTGTGCAGGTGTATGTGTGTGCACATATGCATATGTGTATATATACGTGTGTTCAGGTGCATGTGTGTGTACAGATGCATGTATGTATGTACAGATTTGTGTGTGTGCACAGGTGCATATGTGTGTGTACAGACACATGTGTGTGTGTAAAGATACATGTGTGTGTGTAAAGATGCATGTGTGTGTACAGGTGTGTGTGTGCAGGTGCATATGTGTATATACATATATACATATATACAGGTGTGTGCAGGTGTATGTGTGTGTACAGATGCATGTGTGTGTGCACAGGTGCACATGCATATGAAGTTTAAAGGTAACAGTTTCCTCTTCTATGTCTCTCCACCTTACTTCAAGTCAGAGCATCTCACTGGACATGAAGCTTTTCAATTGGTCAGACTTGATAGTCAATGAGCTCCCAGGACATTTCTGTCTGATTTCAAAGCAAAGAACTAACTCCAGAATGCTTTCTGGACTAAACTTTTAACTTATAGACTTCCATATAAAATCCATACCATAGCATTTATTCTAAATTAAATTCCTCTTTCCACATTCATTTAAGATCACTGTTAATTGATGATAATACCAATGTTCCTATTCAAAGGTTTTGCTCTCTCCTTCCCTCCCTGCGTTTTTTCCTCCCTCCATTAAAATGAGCAGAGCACAGCAACTACTCTCCATGTGGAAAGTTTTACAACAAAAAGCTTTCTACGGGCAATGTCTACCCATTGCTAAGTCTCCTCTCTATGCTATGTAAATGCTTCAACAGGAACTACATCTCAGACATGCATCTCTCGACTTTTTCAGTCTATTTTAAACAAGTCACAATGTCCCTCAATTCAGAATCCCAGACTCTAGACCATCACCCTTTGTGGATTTCTTAGTGAGGATTTCCACATAGTAACAATTTCTACTAAATGTCTCAGAATCTCATGCTAACTTTGGAATTCCTTTAACCCACACACACTTTCATCATTGTAGCTTATTTGCTTATGATTCCAAATTTGAATACATTCACAAAATATTTCCAACTAAACCTATATTAACTGATGATTTTCCCACGTGTGTAGTTTACCTAGTAAAATTATAGTTCACCTACAATCACTAGATTTTTAAGTCATTGGCCCTAACAATATAGGAACAGGAAAGTAAATTTGTTCCAAACTAAATTCCTATGTTTTCCACTTTCTTCCCATTCTGGTGTTTCAGCTTCTGTTCACATCATCTCAAATCTCTCCTTGCACAAAAGGAATTCAGCAGTCTTGCTTATCTGTCCAAATCCCCCACCATGGAGCCATGAGAATTCTGATGCTAAGATCTGACCCGTGCTCTGTGGTTTGTTATGTAATTTGTATGTGCTTCGTAGCATAGCTTCAAGGGCCACATAATTCAATCCAACTTAGACCCAAAATAGCCTTGTTTCCCTCTCCCCTTACTCCCTCTCTTCCAGGAAGTTCTGTAAATCAGCAGCTGAGGGATGAGTTATGAGGTCAGATAACATCACTTTAAACCACTGCACTGGCCTTGAGCTTGAATGCAGAGCACACCTTCAGAACCTCGCAGAGTTGTGGAATATGTGTCATTTTAGAAACTGGCATCTCAATGAATAAACACATATTTAACAGGATTAAATGTTGTTGTACATAAAACAATTATTAATGAAATTTAGCATTTTCATCATTAATATATATCTTCATAGTTGAATGAAATACACTACACATGAAAATAAGTGTATGGTATAGGTGCCAAAAGAAATAAAATCAAGCATCAGAAAGCAGAAAGAGGGCAGAGAATTGGGCACCAAAGCTACAAGTTCAATATATCATGTATTATAGAATGGCATGGGGTAAAGTATATGAAACGAGGCCACTGCCTCAGTTATCTTTCACAGTAGGTTGCTTGGATGTGTTATCCTTGATCATTTCTCAGCAATTGCTCTGTGCCAGTTCCAAAGATTCAAAGGACATCAATTTGAAAATGATGTTCAAATTGCTTCTTAATTTGATTAAGGCTCATAAAAGAAAAACAAAGTACACATAACTTCAAGGGCCCATTAGCAATTGCTGAGCCAGTAGCTATGTGCTTTGTAAATATGTTACCTTCTATCTAGAGCTTTGAAAATAGTGTATTTGTTTGAAGGATTTTATACATCTTTGAAAAATCATCCATCCTCTCAGGGGTGGAGCAATGCTGGGAAGAAGGATTTAACTACCCGGAGCACACACCGAAGCAGGTCGACAGTCTTCAGTGTATTAATTGTACCCAAATGGAATGAAAATCAAACCTATGATATAATTCCATTCAACATGGCTTCTAAAATGAATGATTATTTTACTTGGTTGCTGTGGGATTTTTTGATTGCACTCTGACACTCCTAAAATTACCCAATAAAGTTATTCCTTGAATCAGGGGGTGGAGCCAGCAACTAGCTCACTGGAATTGGCCATAGAGAAGCCAGCAATTTGGATAGAGAAGATGCACAGGAAGGAGCGGGGGATGATAGCGTCTGAGCTTCCTCTTGGTTCTGGAACAAGGGAAGAGATGTGTCTCTTGCCATTTCTCAGGCCAAAAAGCAAGGTCAGATAGTTGCTGCTCAGCCTTTGAGCTAGCAGATTTTTTACCCCAGTCTTTGACTCTTGAGTCTTATTGCTAAGTAGAACAATACAGACTTAATCTAAACCTACACCTCACAGCTGTGTCAGAGCCTGTGCAGCTGGATGGGAAGCCCAGGGCAGAGCACTGACTGAGAGGCTATGGGGTGGCAGACTATAATCAAACCATCAGTAGATTCAGCTAAGTGTGCAGCTAAGTCAACAGAAAAACATCACTTGGTAACAAAAGAAACGAGTAGATTGAACAAAAAGGAACTTTCACTTCATGCTTCCTTTGACTGAATTTCTGAAGTGATCAGAATCTGAATTCAACACTGTTTTGCACAGGCTTTGGGTGAGGTTCTTCTATCAGTGCCCAGAGGACACTAAGCAAGCAAGAGCTGTGATTGAAATGACCAAAAGCCTCAAGAAGGGTCACTACTCACAATGTTCATCAGGGTGAGGAGGTAGTTTTGGACATGCTCTTTGCCATGGAAACGGACCACAGAGTCATCCACTCCCAGAAGCACCTCGATGTTGTAATCATTCTCTCCCGAGTGTCTGCGGCGCCTCATTGTCTCATTCAGCTGCTGGCCAATGTTGCTGTAAACTGTGCCTAGATCATCAAGGCCTTCCACATCCGACTCTATTAAGAGACAAAAGGAAGCCAGGCAATTCAGTTTCCCCAATGGGCCTTCCAGTACTTTTTGTTTTTGTTTTTTGTTTGCTTTTTGAGACAGGGTTTCTCTGTATTGGTTTAGAGCCTGTCCTGGAACTCACTCCTTAGATCAGGCTGGCTTGGAACTCACAGAGATCTGCCTGCCTCTGCCTCCCTAGTGCTGGGATTAAAGGTGTGCACCACCAACACCTGGCTGTTCCAGTACTTTCTTAGAAAGTTATCTTTCAGGGGCCCTCACTACAATCCAAATCGTTAGCATATTGCTTCCATTTTGTTCTGTAAATAATAGGCACGTATTCAACACTCACAGTAATACACAATAGTATAATGTATATACAATGAACCATTGTACCAAACTGAATAGTAAGAGTGCTCTTACTTGCTGCATCCTGGGACAGAAAAAAGGCAACAAGGTACAGCATGGAAGCCAGTTACAGAATCATCCAATAAAGACTTTAAATAAATGCATTAACCTTGGTTAATCTATGGTCCTATGATCATGTGGTATAGAATTTATACCATATAAACTTAAATCACTCTTATCAGTGGGCTTAATTTAAAAATCAACTTCTGTTGTACCAACTCAACTACATTTATGATAACCATTACTGGCCATGTTGTTAAGAGTAACATGGTTAATGTATTGCTTTCTATGCTGCTGTCTGCTTGTCTGGAGAATTTGGCTAGGGAACAAGTAGGCAGACCCATGGTATATCCAATTGATACTATAGTTCTCCACATTTGGCTGGTCTCTCATTCAACAGCAGGTAAAATCCTTTGCTGTATGTCTGAATTTGAGAGAGACAACAAAGTAAGGGATCAATCAGAAAATGGCTGTTAGAGAAAAATACAATTATAAGCACAATTTACTTTTACTTGTATCAAAGAAGTATTTTAGTTCTCTAAATGGACATTTTAAATATAGATACAAACACAGAGATGTGGGAAGGAATGAGGCAGGCACTGTTTGCATTTAATAACCTAAATTCTCCATCTTTAGTGAAGAAATGTTTTGGTGAATTAAAACATGAAATATAAGTTGGATACTAACATCATTCAACTACTGGCCTAAAAAAAGACCTGAAGGTATGTTCATTTCCATTTCAAGTCCATAAAACTGAGAAAGAAATTTATTCTATAAAGTGCCTTGATGTCTAAAACAAGCTTGACAGAACCAAAGCTGACTCACACTTTATATAGAGATTTACTGACTGCTGTGTTGAGGCCTATGAGCCATCTGAATCAGAGTCTTGACATGAATGAATAGGCATTTTCTTCCCCACCTTTGTGGTTTTAGTGGAGTTGCAGGAAAGGATGTCTCTTGGCCAAGAAAGATGATGACCAAGCTTTAACCACATGGGATTAGAGACATGGAAGTACATGCCCTGCTCACACCTCTTCAACCTCTCACAAATATAGAGAAACGCCCAACCCTGCCCGACAAGTACTGGCATAAGCTATGCTTATGACTAGTTGGTGTAAAAGCAATACTGTACTCCACTTTGACTCAAGCCCAGTTCTTCATTCATTAGCTGGGGACTTTCTCCTCAATGAGAACTCACTGGCTCTGCGGTGTAAAAATAACTCTCACCATCATCCACATCAAACAGAGAGTCCTTCAAAAGTTGCTTGTCAAGAGTTGTGGACCCCATAGTGAGGCTGAGAAACTACACCTGCACACAGCTTTGCTATTCAAACTCAAGTCTCTCCGCACACTTGACAGTGGGAGAGGTGATAGTGATCAGACAGGACCACTCATGGATTAGCTCTCAGTTCTAAAAGGATCTTCTTTGCAGGGTTGTTAGGGGCAATGTTCAGTGGAAATACATGAGCAACATCATTATATTAGCAAGCCTGATGAATGAATGAAGAAGAGTGAGGGTTTATTGCAGAGACACAGTTCATTTCACCCTGACACTTCCAGTCTGGCTTTTACATTTCCCCTTAAATAGATGGAAAGAGCAGAGACATTTGTGGTACAAAAGGGAACATGGGGAAAAAAGAAAGTAACATTTAAAACCAAGGGCACTTGTGCCTGACTTTTACTCTGTGCTGTACAATCTTATTTTCCTTGATTCTGAATGTGGACACTGTCAAACATTAGGACAACTTCAGGCAGTTTTGCTTACACACATCATAATTCTAGTCAAGATAGCTATATTCATTCACAATTAATTTGCCTTAGTATGTTTTCTTTAAATGTAACATCCAAATTATTGCTAGCATAAATTTTTCCTCTCTCCCCCCAAGACTGGGTTTCACTGTCTGAGTTCTCCAGGCAGGACCTGAACTTGCAATATGCCTCTGCCTCCTGAGATACTAAGATTAGGTTGAGTGCCAGCACAACCAACTAACATGGACTTTCTAATCGGACAAATGTATGTTCAAATCATGATAACAACCTACCCAGCTGTACTTTTATATAAGGTGACAATCTTCTTTGAACCTTAATGGAATAACCCTTATACTCAGGGCTGGGAAGACGGCTCGGCTGGTAAGAATGCTTGTTGTGCAAACATGAGGATCTGAATCAAACCTCAGCATCCATGTATAAAGACTGAGTATGGCTTTCCACATGCCTGTAATCTAAGTGTTCCAGGCATGTATGATAGGGCATAGGAGGAGTGCGGCAGATGGCTGGAATAGCTTCAGATCCAGAGCGAGCCTGTCATAACAGGATTTGGCAGATTGGTACAGAGAAGGAAACTGGATTTCCAGCCTAGTTCTAGGTTCACTTAGAGGTTCTGCCTCAAGGAAATACAGTGAAGTGATGTAACAGGACACTTGACATCCTTCTCTGGCCTCTGCATGTATACAGAAGCTCCCCTACCCCACCCCAGATACAGACCCTCTACCCTCATGGCTCTCCCAAATACATTCTTACAGGGAGCCAGTGCAATCATGATCTCACAGCACCTGTGGCTGCCTCTAATGGGCCCACATAAGACTGGACACACATATTGTGCCTAAGTGTTGATAGAACAAATGATCTATTTTTAGTATGGTAGACAAAAGTATAATGTTCACATTATATCACGTGAAATATATTAGTGCCATAGTGCATAATGCTCCACTTATTTCATATTTAGAATGTGATGCTCATCTTGATCATGTAATAGAGTAGCTTGTCAGGCTGGGTGTAGCTAATATAAATAGGATCCCTACATTTAAGTTTGTTAGGGGTTGAGATGTAGGAAGTGGTATTCACACAGTAAATGTGAGAGTAAGAGCAGTTGGAGATATCCTGAAGAGTAAAATTAACACAGAGGTTAAAGGTCAAAAGTGTTCTACAATAGAACCTTACTACATCAATGACACGCTTGGAGAACAGATTTTTGGGACATACCTTAGAAATTATTGACACATACTAATTAATATATTAAAAACATTTTGGCTGTAACCTTTTTATCACTCACTCACTAGTTTGCTGATGGCAATATATTATTTTTCAGATACACAACTTTACTCTGTATTTATCGGAGTGAAATTTTAGGGAACATATAACTGAACAAATACGTACAGCTATTTTTAATATTAAATGAAGATGTTGTTCAGGGCTGAAGCACCATTTTGAACTTACTACATATAGTATAACATGTTACTACTCACTCTGAACACTTGGTCTTAAATGATTTTCAAGAAGGGAACTGGCAAATTTTATGCCTAATCATATTCACAGGAAATCAAGGGGTAGTTATTAGTCAACTTGTCTCTTATCTCAGAAGTCCTATCTTCTGAAAGGAGTCAGAGCTAAAGTTTGAAAGGTGTGTTTTGACCGAGTTCTGTATCAGATACAAATACCTTCAGGGCTCAGGGAAAATATCACCCTGGGTTAGAGATAGTTGCAAGATTCTGTGCCCACTATCTAGTCTCTCCTTCCAAAGAGCAGAATGCCCATTTTATCTAAGACAGCAACAAGCTCAGCTACATGTCACTCCTATATAGTGTGACTAAGGGGTACACGTGACTTAAGATATGCATGACAAAGAAACTTAAACAGAAGCAATGCTCCTACATTGGTGACTTATACACAAGACCCACCCAAGCTTCTGTGGAAGACTTTCCTAAAGATTCTGCAAAGGAAAGTGATCTGGCTTTGCAGGTGCACTCCTGGCTCCTCACTAAGCATTCCTCCTTTCTGCTCCTGAAGCTGGCACCAGGAACTGGAGGAGAAGACTTGGGATGAAGGCAGGTGCTGAGTATGGCAGAATGCTTACACAGATGGCTACGGTTGTTCTATGAGGGTGGGGAGCCACAGGAGTTCTGGAACAACTCCAGACTGAAATATTAAATGAGTGATGACCCTCATGTTTAGGTCACCACCTGATTGGACTTAAAAAGTATGCCTCAGACTCTAATCCTAATACTATACTAATCCTAATGTAATACTGACACCATATCATTGTTGCCTAGGTTTCTTCTGCACCCATCCTCTGTGGGAATGAATGTAAATTGCATTTTCTGCAGATAATATAAATGGTAAAAAAAAAAGTACTAAGTAAGTAAAAAAAATCATCAAAACAAATCACACTACATTTCCTTAAGGTGCACTGACATCAACAAACTAGGAAGAAGCATATTGTTTTGCAGTAATAAGAGTGAGTCTATATAGAATTTGACATTCTCCATGAATGCAATACTGTGTTGAAAATGAAGTCACTGGAATACCACAAGCTGGTTTTCCAAGAGTAGATGGAGAGCCCAAGACCAGAGCCAAAAATAGATGTAAAATCCAACAACTGTCATCTAGTAACATCAGAAGCAGACAGTGGCCAACTTCCTCATGCCACCCTGTTAGGATCATCACATAGTAATCTTGTTCTTCATAGTAAAAGTGTCATTCCTCACAAGGTATAGTGCCGGTCTCTGAATGTGTGAGGGCAGAATTGTATGAAGATATAAACTACTACTGTAAAAGTACTTCACCAGCAAGTAAACTGCATAATGATAGTCCAAAGAACTATACATAGGCCAGCTTATGATATGAACTCCAAAGCTGCACAGGAGAATTTCTGCTCTAAAAATTACACCATTTCCAATTGATTACTATGACAGTCCATGTTTTCCCCTGCAAAGTTCTAACTGTAAACACTAGATATTGGTAATTGTTTAACTGTTGCTACCTACTTCCAGGGAGATATATGGTGTTGTAGAATCGAGAATTCTATATTTGAAGTAAAAAATATAACAGTGCTTGCATGCTTTGGTTTGATAATCATTTAGAAGCAAAACTTTAAAAGTTACTTCAATATCCAAACCATAAACTGACTTTTATAAATTTTTTGCATATCAGAATGATTTCAGCTATTTTTAATTTTGAAGATGCACTTTACTTGAAACATTGTAAACAGTAAGGGATTGTATTAGTTGCATGAAAAAGAGGTGCAGAAGAATGGGGATTCCTGGGTTATTCTATCAGTAGATTGTGAATGACACAGCTACTTCCTCCTTTGGACATCCTGCAGTTACTGTTGATATATAAACTCTCTTCCGGTTAATTTCATTCTTTTAAAACAGTTTCACCAATTCTAGCATCAGAGTCAGGTCCAACAGACTGGACCTCTCTATGCTATGTGTCTTACAGACTGGACCTCTCTATGCTATGCGTCTTATAGACTGGACCTCTCTATGCTATGCGTCTTACAGACTGGACCTCTCTATGCTATGTGTCTTACAGACTGGACCTCTCTATGCTATGCGTCTTATAGACTGGACCTCTCTATGCTATGCGTCTTACAGACTGGACCTCTCTATGCTATGTGTCTTATAGACTGGACCTCTCTATGCTATGCGTCTTACAGACTGGACCTCTCTATGCTATGCGTCTTACAGACTGGACCTCTCTATGCTATGCGTCTTACAGACTGGACCTCTCTATGTGTCTTTTCTTAGGAGTAGGCAAAAAGTTTATCAGAAGCTTTTGGCATATTTAACTATTCAATGGCCAGAGTCCAATCACACACAGTTAAAATCATCCCCAGTTGACAAGAAAATAGATGTTTCAGTCTGTTTCAGGCAAAGAAAAAATTTCAGCTTTGTGCCTAAGGCCAAGCTCCTCTGCAGCATATGCTTAGATGTGGGAGGTGTCATACCCAAGAATGAAGATGGAGTAGTAGATGCCTAACAGGAAACCCACTTGCCAGATTTGCTCCTTCTTCATCTTCTACTGGGTCTCTTATTCACCGTTTGCATTTGTACATTTTATGTGTAATTTCATGTACTGTGGTCTGTTTACCTAGATTTAGTTTTACATTCCTTCACCCTCTCAGTGTCCAAAGAAGGGAATATTTCTTCACTCATGTAGTACTAGTAGATTTTTATCACTGTTTCTTATTCAACTAGGTTGCTGCCATTTCTGTTTAAATTTTATCCATATAAACAATGCATCTTCATTATTTCCATCCCTAACTCCCTCCCTTGATCTCCCCAACATTTCCCAATGTATTTTCCATCTGCCTCCAAATTTTTGTCTTTTTTTAATAACAGAAATCTCTGTGATTGGGCATGGTTGTCAGAATAATAAATACAACATTTCCTGTAAAGTTAAACGTAAGATAAATAAAAAAAATATTGTTGCCCTAATATTATAGGGAACATAGTTAATGCTAAAAATACATTCACTATTTTTCTGAGATTCAACATGAAATGAAAATAGCATATTGTTATTTGCTAATCCAGCAACTCTAGGTATGAGGAATCTTCCTCCATGCAATGCATACAGTCACAGGGGTTCAGTCACAGGGGTTCAGTCACAGGGGTTCAGTCACAGGGGTTCAGTCACAGGGGTTGGCTGCCACTCTTCCTCACCTGACCCCTCTAGGTCTGTTCAGTTTAATAAAATAATCAACTACTTCTTCCACATTTTTTCTTTGACTTTTGCTTAAAACAGTTGGCTGTGAGTTCCTGAAACTTGAAACAGAAATTCCATGAAGCCCTTAACTATCACCAGTAACATTCTTTTCAAATGCTATTCAGAATCATCAATAGTATTCTTTTCCAATATTATTTATAATCAATGGTATTCTTTGCCAATATTATTTATAGTCATCAATATATTCTTTTCCAATACTAGTTAGAATCAATAGTATTCTTTTCCAAAATTACTTAGAAAACTATTATTAGCTACAGTTCTTTGAAAAGGACTTTATATTCTGTTTTACCTCATGAATTGATTTTAGTTCAATTTTACTTTAAAGACTTCATTATCAATAATCATTTATATTCTTAATATATGCTATATATTAATATAGTCAATCACTAAAATATTAAGGTTATTTTTCAAATGCAGCACCATTTATTGATCTTTATATTTAATATTTTATATATTTAACAGCACTCTAACATTCCTTTACATCTTCACTGATTCTATTCTTTCATATTTATGGCTTCTGTAGTTGAGTTCCATTAAATCAAGGGGTGATGACAGACAGTGGAAGAGGTGATCACATCCAATTTACTTTTACAGTCTGATCATCCTACACTGCTGGGAAAGTTTTGGAAAAAGTCCCACTGTATAGAGAGAGATGGGGTTACATTTCACAGCTGTCAATTTCAAAGCTCATACCAGTTCTACCAGTTACCTCCTCTGTGTTTCCTTATTGGGAATTTAAAAGTCTCTTTATCTCAAATATCGCCAGGAGTTCTGCAAGAGTCATATAGATTATTGTCTACAAAGGCATAGATAAGTAACACACGTTTACAAAAGTAATCCTAACCAAAGTACTAAGTAGTAACATTTCTATTTATTCTTTGATATAAACACATAAAGAATCTGGGAACTTCCCCTGCCATTTTTCTAAGCACCTATAATCAATCTAGCAGGAGGCAGGCCAAACTTGCCTTCCTTCAAAGAACTTGCACTACAATGTAAGATCAATGCCATGTGGTAAGAAGAATAAAACAGTATCAAGAGAACAATAGGGGCCAAGCAAATGAGGTCCAGTTTTATATAAGGTTCTCAGAAGAAGGGAGGGCATAGGCAGAGACCATACAAAGTGATGGAATAGGCCACATGAATATCTACATTATATTTGTTTGAGATACATGCCAACATTTTACATGTACTCAGTACTATGGGTGAATGTGGTCTGTCTCCAACAGGTTTGTGTGTTGGAAACCTGGTTCTTAACTGTGGTATTAAAAGAAGGTTTGAAATCTTTACGAGGTAAAGCCCAGTGTGAGCTCACTGGAACCATGTCCTGAGATAGGACTGTAAGAACCGAGCTTCTTTCTGAATTCCTATATTAAGATGTCATTTCTTGCTTCCAACAATTGTCATCCACCATGATGTGATGCATAGAAAGAGCCCTTGCTCAACAGCTGATGGACATGCCATGCCTTTAAAACACCAAAACTGGGGTTGAAATAAACTTCATTTCTAAGTAGCTTGCCTTGAGTATTTTGCTGAAGTAACAAAATCTGAGTAACATGTCAGTTCATTAATATCTATCCTATATACTTTTCCAGGAAGCAACTGCAAAAACCTAAAAATAAGAATAGATTCAAGTTTGTAGTAAGTAAATTACAAGAATTGCTCCACATAGGCCTTAATGCTTAGGACATGAGAGTATGTTAATTTTCTGTTCCTATGACAATACTAAAAGCTATCAGTGATCAGAACACAGACACATAGTCCAGGGGCTGTTCCAACCTGAGACCGTAAGAGCAGAGAACTTTCTCTGTCTGGCAGCTAAAGAGGCTGTTACAAATGCCTGCTAACTCTGAGAAGGATTCAAAGTGCTATTGCTGGTTCCGAAGAGAAGTCACAGGATCAGAGACAGGCTAATGGCCGACATTAGTTGTCAATAACTGGACAGAAAAGAAACATTCCAGTCCTACAAGAACAAAGCCCAGAATACTGCCAATCCTTTAAGAGTATTATTAACCAGTGCCTCCAGATCAGAGATCAAGTCAGGGTTATAATTCCAGCCACTTTATGAGGGAGGCTGAAGCAGGAAGGATACATGAAAGTCCAAGATTAGTCCAGACTACAGGGTGAGTTCAAATCCAGCCTGAGCAATGCAATGGAGGCCTCATTTCAAAGTAAACAGGAAGAAAAAAATCTAGAGACATAGCTCATTAGTAGAGATTCAGTATTTAGTAACACACACACACACACACACACACACACACACACACACACACACACACAGAGTCTACTTGGCTAGTTTTTGACTTTGGTTTTATGACGTGCTAAGCATAGGACTTGTCTAGGACCTCAGACCAAAAATGCTGGGTATCACCTTAAACCATTAAGGTTCTAACAAGTGAATTCCATAGCAAAGGGAACTGAATGGGCTATGAAATGGCTCCCAGTTTGGCAATGCTGTCATCCCACTTGTGACTTGGGGAAAGCTGCAAAGGCCAAGAGAGACAGAAAGGGTGCAGTGGAATGGGGGAAGGGGGAGACAGATTAAAAAAATAACTTACAAAGTTTGAGAAACTGACTAATTTAGCTTAATAGGTTTCTAATGTTTTTGTCTGCTAATTCTAACATTCCTGTCAATTCTAGGCCAGTTTTTTTTTTTTTTTTTTTTTTAAGAGAAAAACCTGCTTTTTGTCATCATTATGGGTTGCATTTTTCTGCTTCTTTGCATACTTGGTAATTTTTGATTAAGACAGCCAACATTGTAAATTTTATCTTTTTGGCTGCTGGATATATTTGTCTTCCTATAAATATTCTTGAGCTTCCCGTTGGATGCAGTTAAATGATATGAAAACAGTTTGTTCCTTTTGGGTGTTATGTGTAAGATTTATTAGGCAGAGCCAAAGTTGCATCCATCTAGAATTAATGACTGCTGCTGAGGCAGGCTCATTCTGGGCATCCTCCAGTGCTGTGGGAATCACTAGCAGCTATAGTCTGACTTACAATAGCTCCTTGTGGAGGCAACACTTACTTCTACTCCATTCAGGTGGGGATTTTCTATCTATCTATCTATCTATCTATCTATCTATCTATCTATCTATCTATCTATCTATCTACATTCTTTAATTACTACTCTTATTTAAATATCCATCCCCCCATTCCCTCACCTTCCCATCCTCCCATGTTCCCTTCCAACCCCCCCCCTTCAACTCACCCTCCAGCTCCTCCCCAGGGATAGTGAGGCTCCCCACCAGGGACCTTCAAAGTCTGTCATATCATTTGGGGGAGGGCCTAGACACTCCTTGCTGTATCTGGGCAACAATAGTATCCCTCCATAGGGAATGGGCTCCCAAAGTCCATTTGTGCTCTAGGGATAAAGACTGGCTCCACTGTTAGAGGTCCCATAGACAGTCTTGGCTTCCTAGCTGGCACCCACATTCAGAGGGCTTGGTTTGGTCCAATGCTGTTTCCCCAGCTTTATGACTAGGGTCTCCATGCTATCAGTAGGTCAGGTCCACTGTTTCTGCAGGTCTCTCCAGCCCTGTCTTGGCTTCTTTGCTCATCCCTCCACAACTGAATTCCAGTAGTATGGTTCAGTGCTTAGCTGTGGGTGTCTGTTTCTGCTTCAAGCAGCAACAGGATGAAGGATCTCCTTCCTCTCCATGCCCCCAGGCTCCCACTTTGGTCAGGGGTTCTTGTTCCCTTCCCCTTCTTCGAGGGACCATGCAATCTTCTCTTGGGGTCCTCTTTGTTTCCTAGCTCTGCTGGCAGTGTGGATTGTAGACTAGTGATCCTTTGTTCTATGTCTAAAGATTTTCTAAGCTTTGCCTATTTCCATGAACATAAGCACCAATCAGGACTCAGTTACAGAAGACCAAGGACTCTGTATAGATCTGTAGAATTGTATCTTTGTGTCCATTCCTCTTCCCTCATCCTCAGTCTGTGTGACTCTTGGCTCTGATTTCTCAGATCCAGAAATCTTTCAGGCTCTATCTACATTCTTGTTCCCTGGGACTCAGAATAGAAACCCTCAGGTCAGTATGTCTGAGTATTCCTGAATACCTCAGTCCCTCTTTTTTTCAAGCCTCATCTATTGGGTCATTCTGATTCACCATTTGATATCCACTACCATGCAAATTGTTTCTTCATATATTTTGTTCATTTCTGTTTGTTGCAAAGCAGGAAGATGAGCTTCTCTAGGTGATTCCATCTTGGCCAGGTTTAGAAAGCTGTTTGGATTTGGCTTTGTTATGAGTATCTGGTGGCTCAGGAGTGCTGTCCTTCTCTGCATCAGTAACATGACTTAGCATTTGCATCCAGAGTATACCAAGTGACCGAATGCACAGTCTATTCAGATCTGCAGAAGTCAGGTAACAATGGGATGCTGAGCATAAGCGCTGGCAATATTCTTTCAGTAAAAGACATGTTTGGTCAGACACAAAATATTCTTGGACTATGTGGTGACACTGACAACACTGATCAGAAAGCAGAGAAGTGAGGACCGAGTGGCACTTCATGAACCTCAAAGATTTATATTCACTTTTCTCATAAACGAATGGGATTTCTGTGACTGATTAGAAAATATCTGAGCCAAAAGGTATTGTAAATGTGCTTGGAGAAAAACTGCTTCCAAGAGTTGGGGTTGGGGCAGCCTGCTTAGAAGTTGCACAGTAAAAACATGGAAGACATTCAAGAAATGTCAACCATAACAAACACCTTAGTCCAAAGAATGTGATATTTAAAATATCTACCGACTATATTTGGCTCTGAACTTTTTAAAGAACCAGGCCTGTAAAGATCATATTCAGATGATAGAAAACTGAGGTGAACCTTTAAAGGTTTGCTACAGCAGTGAAAGCAAGCATCTCATCTATTAGGCTTCATTGTGGGCCCTCTCTTAAAGTCAACAAGAGAAATAAGAAACTCAGAATGAACCTTCATGGAGTAAGAAAGCAGATAACAATGATTCATAGGACAAGTGGGTGGGTCTTCTATCTAAATCCATGTTTTTATAATTTAAAAGATTTGTGACAATTTTTACCTTAAAATCTTCATTTTTCAAGAATTTTATACATGAGTAGTAGTATATTTACATCATTTCCATGCCTTCTCTCCCTCCTCCAACTCCTTCAATATCCCCAACTCCAAAATTCATGACCTCTTTTTCAATTAGTATTATTACAGTCACGCACACACACTATCCCTCCCTCCCTACTCAGCCCATTTTGTTTTGCTCTTATGTACATGCATTTAGGGCTGAGGGCTTGGGACTGGATAACTCATCAGGGAACTAATCTCTGGAGAAAACCTAGTGTCTCAGGGTCCTAGGTTAGTTACCAGCTGAGTGAATCCTGAAAGGGAAGAGAGTGCTAGCAGTAGCACTGCTTTGTTAGTCTTGAACTACATCTCAAGGGAAAGTTAGTAGGCACTATCTCTTTCTCCTGTTCTCTGACTTTTGCAGCAATAACAGCACATGGGTGGGCCAATCTGCTCTCCCGTTCTGGGCAGCAGTCCTAGATCCAAAGACTTGAAGTTACTCCTCCAATCCTTCCAAAAATTTAATGTGCATTTAATTCTTTACATTAAGTCCTTTCATGCTTAAAATAGCTAGTGTGGTTTGAATTTCCTGGAACGGAATCTTGACATATATATGGTAAGTTATTTAACAAAACTGGCCTTCAAATGCGTATCCATGCAGTAAGAGATTTGGGTTTCTTGGTAGCAAGATCCTCCTACCTTTGGAATTCTGTTTTTGTAATTCTTCACTTTTTATGGAGTTTCTGGGAACCTCTATTTTCTTCCGCATCCTTCAGGGATATCTGCAATTTGGATAGCAGTTTCCTAGTCTCTATATCTCTTTTATTAGGATCACCTATGAACACACATTCAGTAACTACATCAATACACTTAGGATGTGTGCAAGACAAAGGTAACAATTCATTTATCTACTCAACATATACTGAACATCTACTATGTGACAGATGATCTCAGGTAACATTTTTCTACACTCTGAACTATTCCAAGCACTTGCTTAGACAAGCATATATTTTGTCTGGTCTACAGTTTAACAAATTCCACTTCCCACTCCACCACTCTCAATTTGGGGTCCAGTCAATGGAGTTACTTCTGAACAACCCAAGCTAATTCAAGATTTCAGTTTATAGGAGATTTCCTACCTTCCTGGACTATTTTGCTTTTTTTTAGCAGAGTGGATCTTCACACATTCTCTTTATTTATGCAGTCATTCAACTTCACAACTCTCTGCTTACAAGGGATGCTTGTGAGGATCCTTCATTGTGACATCCTGTTTTCTTCACCCATTGGCTGATAACCATTCAAGGTCATTTACATTTTAGAAAATCCCTTATACAAGCCATTCAGTGACAGATTTAATGATCTCTGTGTACCTGAGGCCATAAAAGGACACTGACTGCTATAGTGCCTTCCAGTATCTTCTCAAAGAATTACTTTACCTCACAGTATTAGCCCTCCAACAATCTTGTAATTTCCAAGTACTAAAATGCATGAGGTCATTTTATATGCTATTTGACATATCATATCAATGCCAAAGTTTGGTGATTATTTAGGTATATTGTTTTTAGACATGTGATCATACAAGCATTTCTACATCCAGTATCATATCCAAGTGCTAAGAATGTGTCTCTTCCATCCTAGATTTGGCTATTTAAATTATCTTCTTTATATGTTACTCCAAAAACTTCTAGTAATGAATTCTTTTTTCCTTAGGCATGTATCTTTTGAAATTGGCCAAACATTTAACCATGTACCTATATCCTCATTATTTCCTATTGCACACTAGTTTTTTTTTAATTTCTTGAGAAGAGTTAATCTTTTATCACCACTATCACCATCATCATCACCACCACAAACTCCATATCACCATCATCATCACTACAAACTCCATATCACCATCATCATCACCACCACCAAAACCACCACCAATATCAACACCACCATCATCACCACCACAAACTCCATATCACCATCATCATCATCATCACTACAAACTCCATATCACCATCATCATCACCACCACCAAAACCACTACCAATAACACCACCACCATAAACTCCTTATCACCATCATCAATACCATCACCACCACCATCACCACCCAAAGCACCACCATTATCATCATCACCACATTACCACCACCACCACCATCATTACTTTTATCATCATTTGAAGTCCTACAAAGTGTCAAAACTAAAAAGGATAAAAGAAAAAGAAAACCACTCAATTGGATAAAAAAAAGAATTATGATGTATAAATAATAACTAATATTACTTCCTTTATGGCCAAATTGTAAAATAAATATGAAAAATTGATTAAATTTTATAATTAACAAATTTAGAAAGATATTGAGTACAAAGTCAATAAAGAAATTATTTGAATTTTATAGGACACCAAAAAAAACAAGATGTTAAATCCATCACCATCAACAATGAGCAAATACTATTTAAAAGAATATTTAAAACAACACATTATTTTTATTGTTGTATTTTGAGATAGGGTTTCTCTGTGTTAACAGCTCTGGCTGTCCTTGAACTCACTCTGTAGACCACGCTGGCCTCAAACTCACAGAGATCTGCCTGACTCTGCCTCCTGAGTTCTGAGATTAAATGCATGCACCACCATCAACAGGCTGAAATAACACATTCTTAAGAGAAACTTAATAACTATAAAATCTATGAAGAAGCCTTTACATTGAAAATTATGTTTCAAAGTCTAATACTACTGAGCCACTGATTTGAGCCCATATTTGAGAAAGCATTTACATTTAAAAAAACATGAAGTTCTACTACAAAAAAAAAACCCAAAAAAACAAAACTAAACCAAACCAAACCAAAACCCCAAATCCTCAAACTACACTCTTAAAAATAAACCTGTGTACATGTGTACATTTGGTTCCTTGGTACATACATCTGGAAAAATAAAATTAAAGTCGAATAAAATATTGCTTGCTGGGCAGTGGTGGCACACACCTTTAATCCTAGCACTGGGAGTCAGCGGCAGGTGGATCTCTATGAGTTCGAGGCCAGCCTGGTCTACTGCACTAGTTCCAGGACAGCCAGGATATACACAGAAACCTTGTCTTGGAAAATCAATGTGTTGTGTATGTATGTATGTATGTATGTATGTATGTATGTATGTATGTATGTATTACAATGTTAAGTCTGGAAAATATAAATTGACATACTAAGCAATTAGTAGAATATTAAAATTCTCTTACTTTGTAGAAACATATACAAGAACAAGATAGTGAAAACTAACTGATATTACGTACATATTAGATACACACACATATTCCTCTCATGACACATCAACTCTACTCCTATGTTAATAAAAGCAATAAGCCCATATATAAACCTATTATAATACATGACAATAATACCCATAGCTATGTAAGAGACCTAAAACTGAAAATTGGGTTGAATAAATAAGTTGTCATAAAATTGTATAAATCAAGAGAAACTATTTGTTCTTATATAAAACAAGATACTCTTAAAATACATCCATGTTAATTGCCCAAATAAACAGTAAATACTGTTATTTATCACACACACACACACACACACACACACACACACACACGTATATGTTAACTCCGTGAAGAGCCAAACTACAGTATCTTGATAGAATTCAAAAGAGTGATTATTTAAAGGAAGCCCGTGGAATAAAGGACAAGTTTTATACCTTAATATGCATGATGAAAAACTAAAAATTCACTGGGTGCAATACTGAAGTTATAGTTAAAAAAATCATATAAACTGCTAGCTTTCCTTTAAGAAACTTATAAATAATTTGTGTAACATGCCAAAGACCATCTTTGACACACGATTTTACAAATGTGGTGCAGTGTAGAACATAAAAATTAGCAGAGAGCATTATATGCACATCTAAATTGATGAAAAATTATTGATGCAAGTATGGCTTATAATACATATACAGTCAGCTTCACCCCTCCAAAAAAAAGTGATTTGATAACAAAAGCATCATAAGTCAAATCAAATCAAAGAACTTACTTCCCAGGGGTCAATGTCTGGATAATGTAAGCCCTACTATGATACCAGAACACGTGCAGGATTTTGCCAAATTGTCTATGAGATCATTGTCCTAACGGCTTTCCTTTCATACTAAGTCATATAAACTATGTTAATATTTATGCATACTAGAGAGTCAGTCAGTACACATTATAATTTTTCAGTAAAAGCATCTGTAATGATACTCATTATTAAAGGAAAAATATAAAAAAAACCAGTGGCCTCTCCAATATTTTTGTGTGACCAAATCAGTGAGTTCTTAGGGTTCACACACAAATACCTTATGACATTAAGTTGGAAGAGGTCTTCTTAAACCTTCATTTTCATAGTTACTCTAGGAGACACTGGAATACTAATGTTAAAATAACTACCCTAATTTGTTATACAAACTAGCCATTTTCAGATATGTACTTGTTTTGTAGCTATGATTGAGTTTTTATGTGATATTAATTAGCCTGTATGATAGATCTTAATACTGTTGAACATTAAACTGCACACCGTCTTATCTTCCAAGAAATGATAGATCTTTAGACCCTTTCTCCTGGTGGGTGCTCCAGTGAAGCATCATTAACCTGGTAAGATCTAGTAGGAAGAGTGTGTGAAGAGTAAAAGGACACAGTGGAAGAGGAAACAAACAGGAGATATACGGCTGGAGGCTAGGGAGGAGTTCTGTGAAATGCTGTCTTCAAGGCTTTATATGACTATCACAATCATAAACTCACAGCAGATGTGACCTACAAGATCAAGCAGCATAAGACCTACGAAAGATCAAGGGGGTCTAAATCCTAGCACAATGAGGTAGATGATCAGAGGATCCCTAGGTCATGCACCATACTGATGTGCTATTGGCTGCACATAGAATCCGGGAGAGGGACAATCATTTTCTATTGAGGACATTGCCACTGGTAGATTTCCCATGCTCCAGTTGATGCCCCCAAGCCCATACTCTCTCTTCCTCCCTCTCCCTGTCCCTCACACACACACAAAAATGCATTTGCTTTTCAGTAACCATTTGGTTTGATGTTTGCCTTGTTCTTAAAGATTAAAGGGATGATCTACAAAGTCCAGACACAGATCAGTAATCAAGAAAGTTTGTGTGATAAATAGGAAAGTACATGTAGCAAGAAAAATATACTGTTTATTAAACTCCCTGGGAAAACAGATCACCTTAGCAGAAAAATCTAAATAGATGCTTCATATGAAACATGAGAGCAAAGCACATTGTTTAAAGGCTAAAAAGAAAAAGAAAAAAAAAAAACTGAAGACAGCATGGAGCTGGAAGAGGAGCATATGCAAAACCTACAGCCGCTACTCTCAAAGCAAGGAAGTAAATGTGGTCCCTGTGGTATCTGGTGGAATTAGTAGTTTCCAAAAAGTAATTAATGAAGAGAAAGTTTGCTAGAAAAGATCATGGTAGTGACCTTGAAAAGGGTAAGATATATACTTCAAGAATCTGTAATATATCCCATTGAAATGTTGGTGATGTCTATTTAACATGAAAAACTATTATTCTGTATGAGAATTTGCTCATCACACTCCAATATAAGCGAACTTGAAAAGCCAAGAACCCTAGGATTCATCAACTCTCTGTGATCAATGAACAA
This sequence comes from Cricetulus griseus, assembly GCF_003668045.3. Lineage (NCBI taxonomy): Eukaryota > Metazoa > Chordata > Mammalia > Rodentia > Cricetidae > Cricetulus > Cricetulus griseus. The sequence continues at coordinate 154,554,926 of NW_023276807.1, forward strand.
AGGACTCAAAAACAGGAAATACTCCAAAATCAAAAGAAAATTCATCTTTCTGAATTTCTTTCTTTTATTAAATTGAACTTATTTTAAAATTTCATATATGCACTCTATTAAATACATGTTCTTCAAAATAAATGAGGAAAAAGAAAGATACACAATTCCTCAGGAATGATTGCCTATTGTGTAAAAGAATTTATTCCACTTCTAGGAAACTTTTTAAACATAACATCACCAGCCATGCTTGGTGGCACACACCTTTAGTTGAAGAGCTCTGAGGCTTAGGCAGGTTGACCTCCTGAGTTTGAGTCATTCCTGGACCACCTATTGAGTTCCAAGCCAGCAAGGGCTACAAACATTCCTGTATTATACTCTTTATACTGTATTCTGAATTTGATTTCTTCCCAATTAAAAACGATTATTGAGAAACTGAACTCTTTTTCGCATCTACAAGCACTGGCAGTGTCTACAAGCCAAGGACTCAGCATGTGAGAGGTCTGTCCACTAAAGCGTGCTTGAGAAACTTCATACTTACTGAGTAAAGAAACCAAGGGCATTAATATTGTTTCTTAGGACATATGAGTCAAGTGGTTTCAGCAACAGTAGCTCCCAGATAAGACCTTGTAATTACAAGAAGATACGTGCAACTGTGTGGTCAGCAAGGCAAGGGGGTTATCTTTTGGCCTGAGAAGTGGGCATACATTTCCAGAACAGATGGAAAACCACTCTTGGGTATTTAGCCTGTGTTTCTGGTAAGTAGTTTACTTACATGTTATAACCTCTTTTGAGATACCATCCCTAGACAACAAGATACCTTTCATATCTCCCATATTATTTTAATACATAATATATATAACATATAATACAGATGAATTATAGTATTATTTGTTACCACTTCTGTGGCTACATTGGGAGCTCCCTAAAAGGGACATGTAAAATATATGAGGATCACTGAAAACACCACTGAAGGTGCACAAGACAATCATGCCAAAAGAGCTGTCATAGAGACTGGGGAGGTAGATCAGTAAAAGTGCTTCTCTTGGAAATACAAACACCCTAGTCTAATCCACAGAACCCATGAAAAAAAAACTACATAGTAGTTTGCACTTGTAAGGTGCGTACAAATAAGGCCATTATAGATCCCTGTGGCTTGCAGGGTAGCCACTTTAGACTACTTGATGAGGATCAGACCAATGAGAAACCCTGTTTCAAAATAAAGAGGGAAGACAATTGAGGAATGACATCCAAAGTTGACCTCTGACCTCTCTTTGAAGTCTTCTTGTATCTTGACACACATATACATTTGCGTGAGTGCACACACAGACACACAGAACAAGCTATTTTATCATAATCATAAATGCACATAGCAACCCCATTAATAGTAGATAAAATGGTAACATCCCAGTCTTTGACAAGAAAATAGATATGGAAATGTGGCATATCCACACACTGGATGGAAAGAGTTGAAAATAGGAGAAACAAACTCTACACAAGTGTGAGTTTCATAAAAATAACTTCAAGTGAACAAAGTTGGGCAAAGTTTGCATGATATGATTCCATTTATCTAACACTCAGAAGGATTCCAAACTATTTAACTGTGCTTAAGGTAAAAACAGTGCTGAAGGAAATGCAAGGGCTATTAATGATGCTCTAAGTCTTCACTAGGGAGGGGGTACTCTAGAAAAACATGAAGCCATGTGAGGAATTTACACAGGCTGCTGACTATCTGCCCAATAAAATGAGTAATGTGCTAGGATAAAGATACAGCCCATTTCTTCATTTTCCAGATAGAATGTGGAACAGAGACTCTAAAAAACAAAGTTGTCAAAACTACGGCAGGCATGTGGTTCTATGTGTCATACCAGTGCTTGGGAGGCAGAGGCAGGAAAATGGCTAAAAGTTGAAGCCAACTTGATCTATAGTCCAAGTTCCAGGCCAGACTCAAAAAGTCAAAACATTTTCCCAAAGCTTGTAGCTATTTGAGCAATATAAAGGAAAAGTACACACTTTCTAAGTTCTATAATGTTTTTCATTTTGACATTAAAAACATGTTTGTATTTAATTAAAAACCCAAACTGCCAATCTATGCGCTGTACTGCATGTTTGGAAATCGATTCCCATTTCTGCTGGTACAAGATCCCCTATTATTATCTTCTTGCTATGTTTGGAATCATGCAAGCCAAGGGTCATTTTTAGAATTAACTGGCTAACTCAGAAGCAAAGAAAATCAGTCACAAGGGATTATCTCATTCAGAACTGCAGCAGAATTATTACACATGTGAATTATTAAAAAAATTGAATAGTTTTATATGGCAAAAGGAAGAAGAGGGTTATAAATAGAAGAAAGTAAAAGATGTCACTAATTATTAACTAGGCAATATGAAAATAAACCCTTCCATAAATAGATTTTTATATTTTTTCCTTATGCTAAATTTTCTTCCACTTCTGTTTCTTCCATCCTGTCCACACTGGTGGATTATTTATTGCTATTTCAGTTATATATTTCAAGAGAATGAGGTGACTGATTATATTTTTGCATAGTTCCTTGGTTTAAAATGCTGTGAAAGGAATTTATTTTTAACTGTGGAACTTGTTACTATGACATCGAAAAAAATGACAACAGAAATGGATAGCAAAGGAACAAGCATTCCCAACACCTTGAATTCTAGAAATGAGAATGACCTCAGTCTTCTTGCCTCTGACACAAGCAATTACACTCTCAGATGAAGGAAGGCATTTCTACGGCACCACAGAAGACACACCCAGGCCTCTGGTTTGGACTTTTCATGATCCCTTTCAGAAATGCCTCCCATATCTCACCAGTGACCATAGGAAAAAGACAATTGTTCTTTCTTGGTGTTAGTTCTGAGCTTTTGGCCCTAAAATATTTCCTCCCTCTATGTTTCTTCTTGATCCCCATCTCCTGGCTACTCATTTTATTACCAGTTTCTCTGCACCGTTTCTAGAATTATCTCACCCTTGAGACTTTATGCAAGGCAATGCCTCTCTTCCTCTCAACTATGACTCAGTAAACTGGCCTCTGGCAGTCCTAAGTATAGACTCAACTTCATCCCTTTGAGGCAGCAAATTGGCTCAATATGCCTGACTACCACAAGGAATGGCCACAGGTGGCTAAAGCATTTCTGGGGGGTACAGTCCATTCAATTCAACAAATAGTCCCTGAGTGCCTACTATGTGCCCAGCACTCTACCAAATTCAAGAAAGCAAATGATGAGTAAAACAGAGAGGCTCCTGACCCTTTAAGAGCTCAGGTATTAATGGAAAAGGCAGAGCTTAAGTGAGTAGCTACACTGATAAACGATTATGAACTGTGATGGCTACTGGGCAAGGGAAGTCCATGCTATTCCGAGAGTACAAAATGGTTGGCCTGACCTACTTTTCTGGGTCAGGAAAGATTTCCAAAGAAGGGGCATTCATCCAGCATCCAAAGAATAGACATCAAATAGTGGGCACACCATGCAGGGACATGAAAATCAGGGTAAAGTTTTGTGTACAAAAGAATAGGCCCTTCATTCTTCAGGGTTATCAGATAATTTGACAAGAGAAAGGACTGAAGAAAACTTTGAACTTTTGATAATGGGAAGAAAATTAAAATTTACTCTAGTGCAAGAATTATTTCCCTTCAAAGAAGACAACTTATCACCCAAATCTCATGCCTCCAGAAAAGGAAGGGGACTCAGAATTATGATTACAGAACTATGTGGCTTAAGTTTATATAATAAACTACAGATGATAGAAGGGAAAAAAACAGTTTATATGTAGAAAAGGGGGGATGAGGAGATACATCATCATAAAACAGTTGACATAGAAAAAAAGAGAGGAGAGTTGAGGCTGGGCATTGGTGGCACACACCTTTAATCCCAGCACTCAGGAGTCAGAGGTAGGCGGATCTCTGTGAGTTCAAGGCCAGCCTGGACTCCAGAGCGAGTGCCAGGGTAGTCTCCAAAGCTACACAGAGAAACCCTGTCTCGAAAAACAAAACAAAACAAAACAAAACAAAAAACAAAACAAAACAGAGTAGAGTTAAGACAAACACTAAAGAAGACCACCTGGCAATCTCAACTTGAGTTTCTAGCCCCCAGGTACCAACATATCTGTTATGTGCACATGTGCACAGTCCCAGAAGTCAATATATCAGTGATGATGTGTGTGAGCACATGTGCACTGTCCCAGAAGTCGTGTCAGAAATAAACATCCTGGACTGTTTGGGCCGTTATATGAAAAGCCGCATGCTGAGCAACTTACAAAATATAAAAATGCTTTGTTCATGCTACTAAACACCATATATTATAAGATCCAGGTTCCAGCAGGCTGTGACTATGCAGGGCCCACTCCTTATAACCTCATGAACAAAAGGTGTTCTTACTAAAGTTCCCCATCATTTCTATAGGAAATAGTGATGTTCCTCAAAAGCAACACTGGGCACAATAAATGAAGTATTTAGCTAACCCAGTACTGTCAAGCTGAATAGTTTCAATTCAGTGTTCAATCATATGGCTAGCCCTTCAACCCCATATTTTTAGAAAATGTGCAGGGAGACTTGTGGGTTATCTGTTTGAAGTATGATAACAGATAAAGGTCAACCCATAAAGTCAGAACAATTTGAGGAAATAGGCTGTCCCTCCACAGGGGAAAAAAAAAAAAAACTGAAAAGAAACACAACCCAACCACTCTTGGGAAAGACATAAAGTACAATAACAAGCCACCTCTAGTAAAAAGCATTGAAAAAAGCACTGCCAGCCTAAACTGCATGGAAGGCTTTGGTCACTACTCCACAGGTTTTTGATGGCTACACAAAACAGAGGGATACACTGCTAAGGCAAAAGCAGTGAGCAATACTAGAAAGTAAAATAAGATAGCAAAAATGAACACAGAATTATGGTATTCTACATGAGACAGACTAAGTAAGGAAAGTGGGACGATACAAAATAATGTATACATTGAAATTCTGCATAGTTACTTACAACCAGAATTTGTTGGATATCTTTGGTTCCTAAAATGACAGTGTTTGTGTGCCTTCACAATGAGTGAAGGCAATAAGAGCACATAGTAAATGACATCAGCAAACATTTTGACCCATTAAGTAATGGAAGTCTTTTTGGAAAAGGAGCCAGTCCAACAAAGAACTGGCACACAGGAGAGGGAGGAAGTACTATAGTGAGTGTATGGCTGTTCATTCTTTCACTTTCATCTGGAAAGTAGTTTGATTTCCACAAGACGATCCATTTAAATGGAACTGAGCCAAGAGTAAGCCTTATTTATCATAATTACCAAATTTCTTATAAAACAAACAAACTTCATTCATTGCATAGAATTCTGCTACCTTTTATGGTGGTGGTTTGAATAAGAATGGCCCCCACAGGCTCATATAGTTGATTGCTCAGTCACCAGGGAGTGGCACTGTTTGAAAAGGTTTTAAGGATCAAGAGGTATGTATTGCTGAGGGTGGGCTATGGAGTTTCAAATGCCCATGCCAAGCTCAGAGTCTCTCTCTTTGCCTGTGGATTAGGATGTAGATCTCAACTACTTCTCCAGCACCTTGCCTGCTTCCTGCCACCATGCTTCCTGCCATGATGATAATGGACTAAATCTCTAAACAGTTAGCAAGCCCCCAATTAAATGCTTTGTTCTGTAAGAGTTGCCTTGGCTATGTCTCTTCACAACAACAGAACAGTGACTAAGACATAAGTATACTTGCAAGTATAGATTTTATGACCAGGATTTCTCATTTAAGTTCTTGGGCTAAAGAGAAGGGAGAAAAACAGTAATGATGGCAGGAAATAATGATTTAGTGATTGAGAGCTTAACTTGTATGCACAAGACCCTAAGTTCAATACATGCACACATAAACATCCCCATCTCCCCCCACCCTACACACACACACACACACACACACACACTTCATTTAAACTGATGGAAGGAAGAGGGGAACACTGAGTAAGGGCAATGCATTGAGAATTAGACAAAAGAAATAAATACCAAACCTGGCTCTCCAGTTGTTCTAGTTTGCTTTCCTGGTGCTTTGTATGTGTGTTTGTGTATGTGACAGACAGAAAGAGAAACAGACAGACAGAGACAGAGACACATAGAGGAGAGCAGGAATGGTGAAGCCAGGAGCGAAGGGGAGGGGAGGGGAGAGAAGGGGAGGGGAGAGGACCAGATGGAAGGAAAGAGGAGGGTTAGATATGTGCCATGATACACTTGCGAAGGTCAGAACACCACTTGTAGTATCAGTTCTTTTCTTCTACCACATGGGTCCCAGGAACCTGTCTGTCTCCACCTTTTGAGTTGTTAAATAGTTTTAGAAGGGTGTTTTTGTAATATATATATTTCTTATATTAACTCTTTAAATTCACTAAAAATAATTTTATAAAGTCCTTATAAATGCAGAAGGCCAGGGTAAGAGATTTCTTAAGTATTACAACTACAATGATCTTTTGTAAGTAGAGAAAGTAAAAGTAATGCAAAATAGGTTCAAACTAACGTAGTGTTTTACATGGCTATTATTCACTAATTCACTGACTATTCACGCTCTATCTCTAATACACTTCTCTCCCCAGTAGTCCTTTATTATGTGAGTATACACACACACACACACACACACACACACACACACACACACACGTATAAAGACTTTCCAATTTCATAATTTGTGTCTACCCATGCACATTTCTGCCTCTCCTCTCCTTCCACTAATATCAGTACTAAATGCATGAGGACAAGAAGAACTGTAACGTCTACTTTAGTAAATGCCAAATATAGAAATGCTGTGTAAAGAAACCTCCAAGGAAGATGACTACCAAGTAATGTGTTTCTTTCTAAGCAGTCACTTTACTGTACCCCTGGGGTTCACAGTAGAATTTAGTATAGTTTTACTTTCATTTCAGTGGCCTTTTGGAAAGTTTCTCCCCTGAACCAAATTTCATAGCTTTATAGAGTATATTGTGAACAAGAACCTTATTGACATTTCATTAAGATGCAAGATTTGTCCTGCTGTTTTTATTTATTGCAAATGGCACCTTCCAAATTCCAAATAACAACAGCCAGTCCACTTCTGGTATCACCGGGCAGTTTCTACCCAACCAACCCTGTTATAGATAATAGCTAAACATGATATAAAACATTCAAAACCACTACCCTCCTGAAGGCAGCAAACAACAGTCATCCTCAGGAGGAAGGAGTGGCTCACACAATGGTTTTCTGGTTACATGATTTCCTCCTTGAGGTCAGTCTACATGAGTGGCTGAGAGTCAAGTGGGAAACTTTACTTGCACTAGTCGTAAGAACCAAAGGACTGAGTTTGGGCATGATGGCATGTAAAGAGGTGGTATGCATGGGGAGATGCAGTGATTAAAGCGGCAATGCATCGGGATATACGGGAGATACAAGGATCTCAATGGATGAAATCCTGGAAGGTCAAACAAATCCCATCAGAATCTCTTGCTGTGTGCCTCTGAAGCTATTCTAGGAAGACCAGCTAGGAGTTAAAGAAGAGGAGGTTGCAATTTAGAACTTGATTCCAGTCAAGTCCTCAGCCTGAAACAAACAAGCAAAACACTACCTAGGACTTCCTTCCCAGAACTGAAGAGTCTTTATGGCTTCATTCAGGATACCAAAGATGTAGTCCACAACCATTAGAGAGAAGTGGAAACCGGAAGGTATAATCCACTATTGAGAGAAAAGACAATAATTGAAATAAAGGTTGAATTTGAGATGATCCCGATATGAGAAATAAAATCCTAATGTTATACAATTGCTCATCGATATAAAGGATTTGTTCATAATGAATAAACAAGGGGAACTAAAGAAAATTAATACCAAATCCCAAAAGCATAATGCGATAATTTTACCAAACTCAAGTGGATAGGTTGGGCATAGATTATAAATGATATTTAAACTGGGCAGTGGTGGCACATGCCTTTATAATCCCAGCATTCAGGAGGCAGAAGCAGGTGGATCTCTTTTAGTTCAAGGCCAGCCAAGTCCAGAAAAGTCAGGGATACACAGTGAAACCCTGTCTCAATGAATGAATGAATGAATGAATGAATGATAAATGGAAATGACATTTAGAAGAATTCGTGAACTTGAAGTCGAATGAAGCTAAGTAGGTAAGTAAGTAAATAAATAAAAAAATGGTCTTGCAATGGCCTATGGAACCATACTACAAAATATAATGTCAATATATCTGAATCATGTTGAAGAATACAGAACAAGGCCTCAACCCTACACAAAGAACTATAAGCAACTAAGGAGCTCTAAGGAGCGTGAATAATGTTCTTCCTCAGGGAGGGTCACAGCAGTGGGTTACTGAGTACAAAATGGTCAACCCTGAGAACACAGACATTCAAGTCATATTATATGAACTGAGCATATTTTGTTTGTGTGTGTGCATGCTTGTGTGTGTGTGTGTGTGTGTGTGTGTGTGTGTGTGTGTATGTGTGTGTGTTTCTCTGTGTGTATTAAAGAAGCAGTGGCCATAAATTTAACAATAAGTAGGGGGAATACATGGCAAGGGTTTGGGGACAGAAAGAGAAAGGGGAAATTATGCAATTATATTTTAATTTCAAAAATAAAATAATTATAAAAGCATATTTCTAATTTATACTAAGGCTTGGCTTTGAATAAAATTACCTGGCTACTTTTCCAAATAAACAAAAATAAATGAATAGAGTGGATCTAAAAACTTCAGGTCAAATTGTGTGCAAAGACACACACAGATTAAAAGTGAGAATATGGAAATGGACAGCCTAAACAAAGAAGTACATGACAGAAAACTGGGCACCTCTGTGACTAGTAAGTATTAGATAAAGTCATCTCAAGAAAACCAATTACATTTGGAAACTTTATAATTATGTTTAATTGCAAAATTTTAAAAAATGAGGTATTTTAAATTTATCAAGAAGACAAACAACCCATGAAAATCTGTCGTTTTACTTTGCCTACACTTATACCTCATTTAGTAAAGCAATTTGCATGTACTTAAGAAAAAAAAAAACAACTTGCTAAGAATTTTACTACCCAACAGATAGAATAAACATGCCTTTGTACTCATTGTCTGTTTCCATGGGATTCATGTTTTTGATGTACCATTTCTGACTTCTAGTCAGCATCAAGATGGCTACAACTAACTAGGAAGGTTCACTACAAAGCCAATACATTTCCAGGCTATTACTTCCTCCTCCTCCCCAGAAATTTGCATTCCCAATATATATCACTCTTTGTAATCTCCTGAAGATGCAGCATTTATCAACTGAATTATTTCCTAAAATCAGTAATCAAAGTAATGTTTTATTTTTCTCCAAAATTATTTTTCCACCTAAATTTATTTTTTGTATATGTGTATGGATACATCTGTGTGGGCATGTGTTTATATATTTACATTCTTATTTTTTCAAGCACATTCCAGCCATCTGTGCCATTCTAACAATACTAGAGTGAGCATGCCAATCATACAAAGGATTAGCATTTTGCAAAGCCAAAGCAAGCAACAGAAAACTTGCAAGGATTCCGTGTTTCTTCATTGCTCTTAAAATTATTAATTCTATGATTTCCTTCAATTGCCTTCAATTTGGAAATGTCCTAACTAAAATATGACTTGGAAGAAGAAAGAGAAAGAAGGAGGCGGCAAAGAAGAAGGGATCAGAAAGGAAGGGGCTCAGAGAGAGAACATGGTATAGAAGAAAGCAAAGGAAGAACACCATGGCAATGTTTTCATGAATCAATCATGGTGCCTGCAGGCAGACTGGTTTAGGAGTCTGCCCTGGGAATGCACTGAGCCACAGAATCCAAAACAAGGTCTTCACAAGGGCAGCAGAAAGTAGCTGCTCCCTATGGTAGATTAATGAGTCTATAGGGAGATCGTCCCTCCTGAGTCTCCTATTTAAAAGCCAGTTTAGACTAAAACTCCAGCATGGAGTTTTATTTATTTATTTCCAAGAATAAAAGCACTTTTAAATATCAGCTCCTTACTTTTCAAGGACTTTTGATTGTATTTTTACATTTTGGTTTTATTTATTTATTCATTTTTTTTAAATGAGGGCTGCAGAGACAACTTAGCAGTTAAAAGCAAGTTGTTCTTGAAGAGGTCCTGGGCTCAGTTCCTAGAACCCAAGAGTCAGCACACAATGATCTGAAATTCCAGTTTCAAGGGGTTCAATACCCTTTTCTGGCCTCCCAGGGTGTCAGGCATGCACACTGTACACAGAGAGGCATATGCAAAAAAACAAAAAAAAACAAAAAAACAGCTGTATATATACATAAATAGATAGATCATTTATTTATTTATTTATTTATTTATTTATTTATTTATTTGGTTTTTCGAGACAGGGTTTCTCTGTGTAGCTTTGGAGCCTATCCTGGCACTCGCTCTGTAGACCAGGCTGGCCTCAAACTCACAGAGATCCACCTGCCTCTTCCTCCCAAGTGCTGGGATTAAAGGCATGTGCCACCAATGCCCTGCTTTAAATAGATCTTTTTAAATTATTCATTTTGATTACAAAACGTCAAACTGACTGGTTTTCTTTACTTCTCTCTCATTTGATATGCACTAACCTTAAGTGTGTTAATCCTTTTTCACATTCTTACCTCTAACCTATCATTAGTGTGTAATTTGGTTGGTTGGGGCCTTTTTTTCATGAAAAGAAAAAAAATTCCCAGTCTTTATGGAAAAGAATTACAACCTCAATCCCCAAGAGCTACTGATCTCTGGCTGTTAAATGCCTTTGGCAAAGGAAAGCCCTAATATAGGAGGGTGGCTGATGTTACTAATTAATAATTGGAATTTGGCTTTGCATCCTGAATGCACTTCCTTCATCAGGCGCCCACCACCTACAGGCTGAGGCTTAGATGAACATCTGATGGGAGGTATACACTGGATTTATCACAAACAAGTCCCTTGTCACTCAGGGTGTACAAACTCAACGCCAACCAGCAGGAAAAATGGCTATAATTTCAGGGCAAGCTTGCTGTACAAATACCGTATTATCAGAATCCCCCATTTACATCAATATGAATCCTTCCCTAGGGGAACATACATCGTATTACTCAAAGCACAAATGGTCAGTCACTTCCTAGTTGATGAAAATGCGTGAACTTTAAAAATGATACTTCTTTCTGTCTTATACCATATAATTAACAAAAGATGAAAAGATGAGTTCTGCAAGTTCCTAAGGAATGCTATTTGGCAACATCAGACTTTAGAGAAGTAATTTTGTAACATCAAAGTGCAAAAACATAAATCTGGGTAATTACCATATGATTAATAGTAGCCAATCCCTGTCTTACTTGTCAATGAAAGAGAAAATAACTGAAAACAGTTCATCACTGAGTAAGTGGGAAGTTCTTCTAAATTAAAAAAAAATATCATGTACTATCTGCATAGAAGTTGAGGTTTTTTTGTTTTGTTTTGTTTTGTTTTGTTGCTTTTTCGAGACAGGGTTTCTCTGTGTATCTTTGGAGCCTATCCTGGCAATTGCTCTGGAGACCAGGCTGGCCTCAAACTCACAGAGATCTGCCTTCCTCTGCCTCCTGAGTGCTGGGATTAAAAGTGTGTGCCACCAACGCCCGGCTTAAGAGTTCTAATATATCCAAACACTTTCATTGTCCTCCTACTTCAGAAATAAATGGAAATGATGCACAAGGTACCAGGCAAGCCACTGTTTAAATGGCACTTATGGGCAAGACTCTAAGTAACCCTTTCATCCAGTAAGATGATCTCATTTTAAGTTGGTATAAAGCAACTCCAAGCTGTGTTTTAAATGAAAGGAATAAACAAGGAAAAATGAGTAAGAAAGGGGTTGGTGGATGGAAGGACAGGGTAGGGGCTCATACTTAAATGAAAACAGCTAGGAAAATTTGTTCAATCATATATGTGAGGCCACCTCAGATGGGTTTTGCTACAAACATTGTATGTTATGGTTTTTTAAGTTCTCCTATATCTGTTTCATGGCTCATCAATGACTAATTCAACTTTCATCTCCTGAACAACAAAACCAGAGAAAGTTCTGGGTCTGGTCAGTAAACATCAGCAAAGGGAGAGAGAGGAAGAGAGAAGGATGGAGGAATGATAGAGATAAGTATAAAGGACCAACAACCAACACACTCTTATCTAAGGTTACAGCAAATGAGAAGCAGTCAGTGCTGGAAATAAAGAAGGACTTGGAAATGGCCTTGGACTGTGAGCTGCAGTACTTCCGGGCCAGACAGCAGGTCTGGATAGAGAACTAGGCCTGATAAATAAGACGACTGGGCCATGGAAACTGGATGATAACTAGGGTTATTAGAGCTGGGTGTGGTGGCACACATCTTAATCCTACCTCTTGTCAGGTGGAAACAGGAAGGTCAGGAATTCAAGGGAAGCCTACACTATATAGCAAGTTTGAGGCCAGCCTAGCTCAGATACAATATTGTCTCAAAAATGAAAATAAAATCTGGGTCCCTGAAAGGCTGACCTCCCTGTAATGATAATAAGAAAACCTGTTCCTTAGCACAGATAAAAACAGGAATTATCTTCTCTGTCAAGTCCTGAAGTTTCAAACATTGGCTTGTTAGCCATCTCAAAGCTACCCACAATGACCCTCAGCCTACTGATCATGCCAGATGACAGCTGGTGCCCCCCAGTGTCAAGCCTTCCCCTAGCATATTGGGCTGGAGTCAAAGCTCCATCAGGTTATCCCTATCTCGTGTTTAGGGCTGTGATCATGCCGGGTAGCAAGAAGGAGTTTCGTGAATCTCAAAGGCACCATAACCCTAATCTCGAGGTCCCCTCTGTTAGGGTGGAAGCTTCACCCCAGCCCCTGGCATCCATAAGCCCGCCAAATGATGACCCCTCCCCCAGAGGTGCTCAAGACCACTCCCACAGGGTATCTAAAAGTCAGGTTTCTCTTCTCTGTCTCCTCTCTGGGGGGGGCTTGGAAGGCTCCCTGGGAGCAGTTTCCATTAAATGTGGGCTTTTTAAATTCAGTTTAATTTGGTCTGATTTGGATTGCTGCCTCGGTGGAAAGGCTTAAGGGGTATAGAAACTCTCACCCTCTCCCAAGGTCTGCCATTCAGTCCTGAAAGGGGGGCTGGAAAGATGGGCCTGTACTTAAGAGTCCATGTTCCATGATCATGATGACTGGAGTTGAGATGCTATTACACATATAACAACCAATATTCCCTACAACCACTTGCAACCATAGCTTAAGGGGTGGTAACAGGGCAAGCACTGGATTCCAGTGTAGCCAAGTCATGTTCAAGATGAGACGCTGCCTCAGAGAAACAGGTAGAGGAGAAACAGAAGAGAATGTCTTTGTAACTGCTTGTGTGTCATGGAAAATGAGATGCAGAAAGGACAGAAGGGGATGGGAAGGGGGACGGGAAGGAAGGAAGATGAACAACACAGAGTGTGCTTCTGGTCCATATTTACACATACATGTAAATATCTTTAATTTTCATACTTCTCAGAGTGTTTCACAAAATCGAGCCCACAAAAAACAATGGTCTAGAATAATCCTGCCTTCACAGGAACAATTAAGAGGATGTCTACATAAGTAGAAAGTCCTTAGAAGCTATTCAGAATTATCACGACTACATAGTATTAGTTAGAGGGAATTTGTGTGAGTATGTGGGCGGCGGGGGGGGGGGGGTCTCTTGATAAAACCACAAGCTAGTAATCACCAAATGTCAAACAAGGAGAGCATAGTTTAACAGATACCAAATACCTGCCAAGGTCAGAGCCAGCAACATCTGCAAGGTGGGTGAATAACAATGCCAGCCAGGGTGAGTGGCAAACACACAACCCAAGCTCAGCAGTTAACAGAAGTTAGAGATGGATAGAGGGGACTTCAATGCATGACCCTCCATTTGGATGAACAACATTTGAGCAACATGTCACCACCTCTTCAGGTGAGTCTGAAAGGCAGAGTGTGCCATGGTATGGCCAGAGAACCTTCCAATCTCAACAAAAACTCAGTTTTTGTCCGGTTTCAGTTATAAATCCTATAAAAAGCCCATAGATAACCAGCTTCAAGGTTTTTTCCCTCTGTTGGAACAACTTTGCAAAGCCTCGGGTGAGGCTTAGAGAGATGGCAACACTTTCCTATAGTCTGAGTGTGAATGCTAGCCACGTACACATGTATAAGTGTTTACAGCTGATTAAACAGCATGTGCAAAAACTAGCTACTGCAGCTTCCCCTTCCTCTTTCCAGATGCTACAGCCCAAGACTGCTCAAATAGAGGTCTCAAATACAGACCTCCTAGAGAGACTAGCTACGCCCTCCCCCATGCTGCACAAAATAAATGCACTCAAGTTCCCAGTTGTCACTCTATAGGAGTATGCATGGCCCAACAGACCTCAGCTTTTCTACTTATGTGTCTGTGTGTTTGTCCTCATAATTCATTCATAGCCACAATCTGATCAAGTCCCGGCTGCACAGGATTCAGCAAAAGTTTTTATGAATCTCTTAATTTATTAACTATACTGACCAACTTTTAAAGTTTCCTGGGACCTAAATAGCTGTTGTTATTTAAAATGCAGCTAAGTGCCTTTATTTGTGCCAATGGTGCTAGTTACATGAATGCTAGTCTAAGTACTTCATCTCAGTTAATTCTAAGTCCCCAGTGAGAAAGAGTGTTGATGCTCACTGAATTTGGAGGGCCAAGGGTGTGTGTCAGTGGTCCAGGGCCTTTGGTAGCACCTGTGAGCCCCTGGGGTTTACCCTTTAGTACTACAAAAAAAAAGAAAGAAAGAAAGAAAGAAAGAAAGAAAGAAAGAAAGAAAGAAAGAAAGAAAGGAAGGAAGGAAGGAAGGAAGGAAGGAAGAAAGAAAGAAAGAAAGAAAGAAAGAAAGAAAGAAAGAAAGAAAGAAAAGCAAAAAAATTTGGACAAAAAACGGAGGCACAGAAAGTTTATATAAGCTGGCTCAGAACACAAAATCACTCAGGCAAACTATACTCAAACTTTGAATTTTGAACTTTACTTATTTTGCACATTTTATGTTCTACTGGCTCATAGTTCATGAGAACATAACATTACCTAAAACTCACATCTTCTATTCTGATGCTCTGGTTGGAGAGCAGGCTTCAAGAGAACTTCTCCTATACCAGCTGACAAATCTGTCACAAAAACACCTGCCTTGGAGAGACCTAAAATCTATTAAAATAGTTGGATTTTTAAATCTTAAAACTTAGCCGGGCGTTGGCGCATGCCTTTAATCCCAGCACTCGGGAGGCAGAGGCAGGCAGATTTCTGTGAGTTCGAGGCCAGCCTGGTCTGCAGAGCGAGTGCCAGGATAGGCTCCAAAGCTACCTGTCTCAAAAAACCAAAACCAAAACCAAAACCAAAACCAAAACAAAAAACTTAAAACTTGCCACAGCCTCCTTAACTTCACAATAATTATCCTCTTTTCTCAGTCATTAGACAAAACAGAACCTGGGACATGGCTTCACAGATCATTACTTGTGTAAAAACATGGACAAAACAAAAAGCATAGCAATGCTCACCCCAAAGTGGGACATTGATTGCTCACAAAGGAGCCAAATATGAGTGTTCATGGCTTAGGAACACAGATTTGGGTCACTCCAAATTCTATGTTCCAATATTGTTGCATTTTCACTATATATATACAAGATTTTGTTGATTTGCTTATTTGTTTGGTACATGTGTGTGTGTGCATACATGCTCACACTTGTGTCTGCAGGTGCACACATGCCATGGTATGTCTGTGGAGATCAGAGGGTATCTCTTAGCTACCGGTTCTTTCCTGCCACCTTCTGGGATCTGGGGATTGAACTCAGGTTGTCAGGCCTGTGCACAGCACCTCAACCCACTGAAAAGAAAGTTGTAAATCAACATACATTCTAAATGCATTGGTGTAAGCATCACAAGTATGGAAATCCCTGCTACAGTCTCAGATGCTATCCAACAACATTCCTACTGCTTTGATGGTGGAAGGTAGGGGTTTGCTCATCCATTCCCAAAAGACTTACCCATTACATACAAAGCAGTTAGGTCATACATGGAGGTGAGTTAGTGACTACCCAAGGGGGAGGGGAGGAAGTTAACCCAAGATACCTTGTTATTAGGCTTTAAACTTGCAACATTTCAACCTTTTCACAATCGCGGAAATTGTAATTGGCTAGTAGACTTCTACAGAAAGTTCAATACACCATGTGGCTTCTTTTCCAGAACTTTAGTTCACAGTAATAAAAAAAAATCTTTGGGTGTGTGTGAAAATCTAAATTCAACTCCTCTGATGTGTAAAGATCAGTGCTGTAGTGCACATCTGTCATCCTATCTGTGGTGAGATGGGAGAACTCCCCCCAGAAGCTCACAGGCCAGCTAGCCTGTCATAGAAGCAAGAAACCCTATCTCAAACAAGATGGAACATAAGGACCAATATCCAAAGTTGGCCTCTGACATTCACAAACAGGCTATGGCACATGTGCTCATACAACAGGCACACGTGTAGGCATAGCATGATCACAATCATGGTAAGTATCTGTCTCTGTCTCTCTTACACACACACACACACACACACACACACACACACACACACACACACACACACACACACACGGGTGGTGACAAAGAAATCCTGGCTAAATGTTTAAAGTTCCTGAACAATGTAAAGCCACTATGAGCCCCCAGGTGCCATCTGACTTAGAAAATTGTGCCACTAGATGATACAGTCCAAGCCAGAGGACACTTCCCATGGGGCCCTCTGTTCATCAGACATCTAGAGCACTGGTTTCAGTCATGGTACCATCACTGAATGTAACTCTTCCCCATGACATTATTCCCTTTGAAGATGTCAAGTGGTTTATGTTGAGGAGTTTGCATTGTCTCTTCCACTGCAGGATGGCCAGAGTGAAGTCCTGCATTAGGGTGGGAAGGCTGAAAGGAGGAAAAAGCACTTCGTTCCACAAAGCATGCACTAAAAGCAAAGCTTTTAGTGCATTCCAGAGAATGAAATGTCAGTATAGGCAGTGAAAGAAATGGAAGACTGCCAGCCGGGAGGGCTCCAGATTACACCAAGAACCAGGGCAAGAAGAGGTTTGGCAGGGAGGCCAGAGAGTAATGGATGCTTAAACCAGGGACTAGCAGGCTGCAGATATAGTTTGGAGGGGGAACTTATTCTATGCCATTGGTCCCAAATACTGTTGGGACCTACAAAGAGGACCAGCAAAGCAACAAACTATGTGCACAGCTGGAGGGAAAAGTGAAGCTGAGGATGCCCTTACTTAAGTGGAGAAAGTGAGTAGCAGTTTAAGATAATGTGCTCACATGGAAAACAAAATACCAAGATGATTTCAATTCTAGTTTACATGACTTGAAGGAACCTTTTCAAACATGACAGTCAACTCTGGCTACCTTCATGCCTTATTTTCACACACACACACACACACACACACACCTTCATGCTTCCACTTTGAAAATACACTATCTAGAATGTAATGAGTATAAAGAAGCTTCTGAAAGTTTGATAGCTGAGCAGGTGTAGCTCAGCTTGTAGAGCACAGAAAGCCCCCAGGTAGCTTCCCAGTATAGCATTAACCAACTGTGGTAGTCTGGCCTGTCATCCCAGAAGTTAGCACCTAGAGTCTGAAATATCAGAGCTTCAAGGCCATCCTCAGTTACATAGGGAGGCTGAGGGCAGCATAGGTTACATGAGACCACATGTTTAAAACAAAACAAAACAAAAAACATCCCCATACCTAACATATCTATCTGTATAGTGGCCATAAGCATGAAAGAGAAGTGTGCCCTGAGTTCTCACAGATATCGGCTGAGTGCAAATGAACCCAAACTTTTATTTCCTAACTCCTAAAGACCAGCACCAGGTGCTTCATACTGCCAGCTCAGATTTCTTAAGTCACCAGATAGACAGGCACCTTCAGCTGAGTCTCCAGGCTTCAACATCCCATGCTCCATTTCACAGCACACGAATCGATGCTAGACAGCAAGCATCCTTACACATTTCTCACTGGGGTAGCCCAGGTGATCCATGTAGGGACACTCACGTGTCTACTTCTATTTTCTCCAAGTAGGGATTTATCTATTACTACTCTAGAACACCATAGTCTGCTTCTTATGCTTTACATATTAAAAGAAAAAATACAGCCTTAGTCCAAAGTAAGGGAGAATGCATTGCATTGTACATAGCATTATTTCGTCTAAAAAGTCAACAGCTCCACACTATGTTGATAGTTTTCCTCATCTACCTGCCCCTCAGTCAGGTTCTGTGGTAAGGTTTGGGGAAGGCTGCAAGCACACTGCTTATTTTCTCCTTGTTTAGTTCTAAATGAGAAAAGAACAGAAAAGAGGTCACAGTGATAAAGGAATCTGATTCTTCCATTGCCTCTTTTCCTAAGACCACCACATTTCTTTTTCCTTCCTTGCTTCCTTCCTTCCTTCCTTCTTCCTTCCTCCTTCCCTCCCTCCCTTCCTTTCATTCTGTAAGTCTGTCTTTTCATGTTATAAATTATACTGTTTCAAAGACAGAGGCAGCTAACTTTTAATTCTAATAACTAGGAGCTATAAAGGAATTTAAACAGTATACCTTCAGAAAATTGTGTGTAAAATATACTTTTCTGTCATTCATGTATTTCCAAGTAAATTACTAGTTGTTATTTCCTCCCTTTTCCCCTTCATGAACTCAAAGGTTTGTTTGTTTTTCAAGACAGTTTCTCAGTGTAACAACACTGGCTGTCCTGGAATGTGCTTTGTAGACCAGGCTGGCCTCAGAGATCTACCTGCCTCTGCCTTCTGAGTACCGGGATTAAAGGGGTACAAGTTTTTAAACTACACCTGGAACTTGCTACAAGAAGGTATCTTCACAGAAGCCAGTCCCAAACTGACAACACATAAGAACCTGAACTAAAATTCCCATTACTTTTCTTAAACTAATACATTTTTAACGACTTTTTAAATAAATGTGACATACGAATGCAATTGTGGCTTTTGAAAATCATACAATAAAAAGTAAACACAAGTCTTCTCCGGCAGGTGTGGTAGTGCACACCTGTAAGGTAGCACTCAGGAAGCAGAGGCAAGAGGATGAAGGAGTTCAAGGCCAGCCTCAACTACAATGGGAGACCCTGTTTCAAAAATAAGTAAACAAACATTTAAACAAACTTTCCCTCACCATCTCATCTCCCACTTACTATAGCAACCCCAAAGCAAGCTGTCATTTGTCTTCTCAGTATTGGTTTTGTCATTAAGTAAATCTTGTTGCCCTCCAATATAGTGTCTTGATCTATATGTAAATCATATAAGCATTATGCATACAGAATATCTAAATAAAGTCAGAATAAAGGAAATAGAAACAGCATAGGAGATACCACACTGCAATAATAAACTGACGTGTACTGTTTTCTCTGTCCAGGGGGCAGAGAAAAGTCTCATGAAACCAAACAATAGTATCAGCACAAAATTTTAAGCTGTTCAGAGTTTCTTCCCTATTAAGAAACCAAATTTGAACATACGTCATAATTGTGCAGAAAATGTAAAATAAATGGTCAAACAGACTGTATGGGTGTAAATATGAGCTCACCCTCCCCACCTTTTTTTAAAATCTGTGCTGATTTTCCCACAGGAAGGAAGAGATTAAAGGATGGATTACTTCACGAACTATAAAGGTCTCGAGGCTGACCCCACTCTTAGAGGGGACTCTTTCAGAGGAATAATGCTATAAAGAACGGTGAAAACCCACAACCGGGCCCTTCAGAGGGCTCGCATTCACAGCTCCCATTGACTGCCATGGCCTCTCTGAGGGAATTCAAAATAATTCACTGCCCACCAGAATACTGAGTTCACAGAGAGGAAGAAAGAGGCAGAGCTGCTTTGCATCTATTTAATGTTTTTGCAGAAATGTGAAGGGGGTTAATCTTCTACAAGTCCAGTCATGTGCTTTCACAAAAGACCAAGAAGGAGTCGCGAAGCCTCCCCCAGACTCTGCGGGAGGCTCCTTCTTTGTGCCTTCTTTTCTACACACTTCTGACAAAAGACGCTAAGTGTCTCCTGCCTGGATTCTGAGGTGAGAGAAGCCACAATGATGTCATCGCTGCTGAAGAGCTCTGTGAGCTGAGATAATGAAGACCTCTTTGCCCAAGGCATTACCGTTGCTTCAGTGCAAACTTCCTAAACTTTCAAACACCTCAAGCTCCTATTCATTGCAATGGGCAGTGTGTTTTTCTTTATCTTCTGAATTATTAAAAAGAAATCCTGGAAGAACATGTTTCACTCTCACTAAAACATGGCCTCTGTGTTTAGTGAGTCAGTAACAGTGTGACAGAATGGAATTGTTTCTTCACAAATGTAAAGTGGAGACAAACAATCATACTCTTTTATGAGGAACAGGTACTCTATCCAATTAATACTCCTGTTATTTAAATTCCTGTTATTTAAATTAATTTGGTAGGAAATATGTCATTGTATGAAGAGCAGCAACTTCCCCACCCCATAATCCTGAATATATGTATAACATGGCTTTGAGAAGCAAATTGAATTATTCAAGAACATCCATAGTTTGAGGACAGTTGTCTCCAGTTGTTTTTATATATGGACTATTCTAGAAATATTTTAGAAGCTATGAAAACTATCTGAGAAAAAAGAGTTGATGGACTCAATTATGCATGTATTAGGAAACTACACACACGTGACCGAGGCCTTCTGACACTGGGAAAGCTTGCTTCATAAAACACAACTCAGTGCAAAAGCAAACTTCTGTCCAAGCCTTGTTGGAGAATGTTAATGCAGAGCAATGACTTTCCTTAAGAGATCTGACTCTCTCAAAACACTATAATTTTCTCTTACAACCTGATTTATAGTATATTCTTTTCAATTATAGAAAATGTTGCATATGAAAAAGTGACTTCCATTAAACTATTCTAAATAAGCAACTTGAAGGAAAATATTATTTAAAAGAATATTATACAGTTACATAAAATAAAAGGTGAGGGCTTGAAGAGATAGTTCAGCAGTTAAGGACATTTGTTGCTTTTGCAGAGGACCCAGGTTCCACTCCCAACACCCACAGAGCATCTAAAAATCATCTATAACTCTAGTTTCAGAATATCTGAGACCCTCTGCTGGCCTCCTCAGGCACCACACACACATATGCATAGACATACATGCAGGCAATAACACCCATTCACATAAAATAAAAATGAGTAAATCTTAAGAGAAAAATAAAATGTAACTACAAATTAAAATAGACAAGCAGTATTATTAACCAGGGAGGCAGGTATATTATCTAGGTCCTCAGCTGTGAGACACTGTTTACCTCTTTCAGATCCTACAAAATCTAAGGCAAATAGTTACTCTTTTTTTATTAATGGATAATGTCAAGTTTTTTTCCTAGTAAAAGTAAGAGTCAAGGATATATTCCTTTCTGAAAGGAACAGATATGCAGTCTAATGGACACAATGAGAAAACATAAGTCTGGGTAAAAAGAAAGTTTAGGAGACAGTTTAGCAGACCCAATATATATATATATATCTCAAGTAGAAAATGAGAGTCACCAAAGAATATTAAGGTAGGAAACATCAGGAGGGTTTGGGACATGAATGATAACAAGACCCTCATATTTCATCCAACAGGAAATTTAGTCTAGATGATGGCGTACAGGATTATAGTTCACAATGATCAATCACTACAGAGCAGTCTCCACAGCAGACTCCTTACACTACAAGCATGCACAAAAACATTCACCAGAATACAGACAAATTATGTGACTTTATATATTTCCCTTTATTGCATTCTTTGACATTCCTATAGTTGGGTATGTTCTGTAATATGTAATCTGCATGTTGTACAATGTAGAAATAATAGCAATTCATTCGTGTGTCCACATACATGTGGTGTAAGTAAATATATATATTATATATATATATATATATAATATATATATATATCCTCCCACATCAAATACAGACAGCCAAGAAGAACAGGCTCGAGTCAGGAGAACAGCTAGGCACCCACTGAGTACAAAGAACAGGAAATGAAATGTCCCACAGGTTTGTGTGCTTGAACACTTGCTCCCAAGCAAGTGGCCCCATTTTATTAGTTTTTTATTTATTTTATTAGGTCTGGAGAAGGTGACTGTTTGGGGGACTGGCCTTGAGGTCCATATAGCCCAATCCCCTTTCTTATCTTTTGTCTGTTTCCATGTTTGTTGAGATAAGAGAAAGCAGTTATCACTCAATCCTTCTGCCATAGTTCCCTGCACCATGGAGTAAGTTGCCTGCCATGATAGACAACATCCTCTTACACTATGAGCCAAAATAAACTGTTCCTCCTTTAAGTGACTTCTTTATCATAGCAATGATAAAAGTGACTGATACAGATGGTTGGCAACTCTTTACAAGAGTACTGGACCACCTTAAAGGGAAGATATAGACATACCAAAAATAGGAAGAGTTAACTTAGGATTGAACACTTAGTAAGTATAAGGAACTTAAATGGGGTTCCTTATTTCAATGTTTTTTAAGGCTTTGAAATATGCACTATTACTTTTTCCTGCCTTACTAATGAGGAAACAGACTTTGGTAAGTAAAGTAACTTTACAAATGTCATGAAGCTATTTAGCACACATCCTTCGGATAAAACACACTACAGCCAAAACATATTTACCCATCATTCACAGATTAGACTCATATGTAACTGAACTGAATTATGACTATCTCTATATATTTTTTAACTTTAGGTTAAAAATTTTTAAGAGCAATACTTTTATAACCATGTTTTCACCATTGTTGCCCACACAATGAGTCTTCTTGGCCTCAGAAACAGGCTCTTTTATTATCTTCCCAAGATTACATCTTAATCCAAACTCTGACATCCTTCAACATTCATGTCTAGTCCCACAAACACTGCATTGTATCTTGATCAAAATACACTGCTATCTGGAAAGTTGCATGCAATGCATTTTCTAGATGGCTCACTGAAGTATTACTTGCACAATGCCTTGGTTTTAATTGGTTATGTTTTTATTAGTATTCTGAACAGCAGACATCAGAGTAAGTTCCTATACAAGTTTGAAGATGTTGTATATTGTTAATATTCACATCTGAGCAGGTAAATATTTAAAACTAATTGTTATCATGTTTTACATGTTAAAAATTCCTTCCCTATTGATTCTGCTTTCTCATTGCTTCATGCAATAAAATAATCTCCATACTGAATTAATTTTCACTATAAACAGTCTAACATATAGTAAAGAAATTCCACATATTTAATCAGCATATCTATATGAGTTCAACAAAGTATCTCAACAAATGATCTCAGATTGTTTATCTGTGAAAGTTTATAATCTAACACTACTTGTAGGAATGTTTGCTCAATGGCATATCTTCATATTATAGTAATATCTTCCATGCATTGTTTACTAATAAAATTACCTGCTAAAATTAATTTCTATCGTATCATATTTTCCTTTTACAAAGCCCATGGAGGATTCTCTTTGATCCATGCACAGGTCATGAGAATCTCCCAAAGCAAAGGGTTAGGGCACCTATTCACATGTCTAAATCCAAGGAAGACTAGGCATCTACCCAACCCCTAGCATCACCAAAGCTAAGTCTTCCTATTACTTCTGCTTGTTCTGTAGCTTCACTCCCCAGTAACCAGGAGCAACTCCTAAATTATTTCTGACTACTCCATGTTTCCCACCTGCGACAAAGACACTCCTTCAGGGCACCATGACAACCACACCAGTGCCACAAGCACTTGGGTTCCTGTAGAAAAATGAAAAAACTCTGAAAGGAAGCTAGGAGATAAAGGCTTACGAGTCCTTGCTTCCCACTGGTAGGAAGTAATTACAAAAAATTACTTTAACACAGAGCTACTGGTGAATGAATAGCTTGTAATGTGAGGAGAGAAGCCTAAGGGCCTAGAGACTCAATACAAAATATGAAAAGCTGAATGATGTCATGTAAGCACCCCCATCCCCCATAGGCTGCCTGGAGCAAATCTCTGCCGATGACAGTGTGAGCAGTCTTTGGGGCTGGTCAGGGTGTGTGTTTGTGTTTTAAATCTGAGTTTAGACAAATGACTGAATAGTGAAGGATAATTTTGAATGCATATATAAATTACAATCTCATAAGCAGCGTCAGAAAGTCATTTTGTACAGACTACAGATGTCAAAAAATGATGATTCTTGATTTCTGTAGCAATGATCAGAGAGAAGCAAATCAAACTCTCTCATCATGATAACAGAGAGGTCATGATGACATATAGAAACATCTCTATCACAAGCATACAAAGCTTTGTTTGTTGTTAACTAGAAAGATGGCACACCTCCTGACAGGGACAGCAAGAGCTATACTTTACCAAAACCACCAACTCTGCACTGACCATAACTCACAGGGGCAATGTTAAAGTCCTGGAGGTCTCAAACTGTGCTTGTGTTGGGGGGGGGAGTAATATTTGCTGTGCATGTGGTGCCGGAGCTCAGCTTTAGGTGTCCTTCCTGTATTACTCTCCACATTAATATTTGACATAACTTCGAGCTGGCCATTTTTGCTGGACAGGCTAGCCAGTGAGTGCTGAAGATCCACCTGACTCCACTTTATCAGCATAGGGTAATAGATACATACCACCATATCTGGTTTTTTATTTTGGTGGTAGAAATGTGAATTTAGGCCTTCATGAGCCACATCTACATAGACCTGGAGGTCTCAATTGTAAGTAGTAATTAAAAAGCTGAGCTAGCCAGGGCAATGCTGGATTAGCTGGGACAATGATGGAGAACTCATTTTAGTGGTAAGGTCAGAGGAGAACTGGTGGGCAGACCAACCCTGCAACTACCCAGTCCCAGAACCAGGGTAATGACTTGGCCTGCTCCAACATCCACCCCATCTATGATCTGTTGGAGCACATAAAGGACCTGACCTGCAGACCCCAAAGCTGCAAGATCTCCACGACACAGGGTGTCAGCAGCATGTCCAGGAAGAGTCCTATTGAGGGGCCCAGCATCTATAGTGTAGTAGAAACCAGAGTCCTCGAACCAGATCAATGACTCTTTGCAATGAATATTTGCAAGATACATGAACAAAGGGTTTACTGTATGTGTCACACTGCAGCTTCCATGACGAGATTTTTTTTCTCATTTTTTCTCTTTTAAATGTGGTTTTGTTTTGGTGGTGGTGGGGGGGGTAGAATGCAGGGACAGAGGGTGGATGCAAAGGGATGGGGAAATGAATGGGACAAAGATACATGATGTAAAAGACACATAGAATAATAAAAAGTTTAAAAAACGAGCCAAGCCCCATGATTGTCATTTGTATATCAAATTCAAGATATTTCTGAGTAAGTCTTCCAGTTTTTCCAAATTTTGAAATCAGTACAAGTTCCCCAATTTAGAGCCAAGATGAAAGGCTACCAAGTTAATGGACAGTCTTGTTGTTGGTGAGTTTTACCATGAACCAAAGGGTTCAAAGCTGTGACATTTTCTGATGACTCAGACAAGTGTTCTTGGAATAAGGAAATGGAAATGCATGTTTTCATCTCCTCAGACAGAAAACCTTGGAGCTTTGAGAGAAATAGTAGCATTTTTATTTCATTTCATTTCTAGTTTCAATTTTGTTTTGAGAATACAATACCCTGCTCACCTAAAGTTGTAGATAGACAATACCCTTTAAGGGTTCCTAATTCTGAACAATGTATTCTTCAGGTGCCCAGTGATAGAGCTAGGCATGAGAGGAGAGAGCAAGCAGAGACAGCCTGAGCATTGTAAGCCAATTCATACCATTGCCTCTAATGGTCATCTCCAGTCATTCTTCCCACATTGCCCATCAAGCAATTATAAGACTATATATTATATTGCATATTTGGAGCAAAGTTGGAGTTTAACTGAAACCGTTTCAATACAGATTTAAACATGGGCAATATGGGAGTAAAGTGCTCAGGAAAAGGACAGATAACAAACACATAGCTTCTGGCTTCTCCAATGACAGTCACCTACAAAAGCAATTTTAAAGTGTCCTAGCTGTTTCCAATGCATCTCCAAAGCTATATTCAAATCATCCCCAATGTATCATCCTCACCAAGCCTTGTTCTGTTCACATTTTCTATGCTTTAATTCTGGAAAGAGATTTCTTTGGTCTCAAATTAGAATCCTGAGATATGTTAGATTCTTGCCTCTCTTCCCTCTCCTGGCCCCAAGATCCACTCTATCATAGAGCCCCATCATTTTACTTCAACCTTTGTTTTCATCTGGTACCATGGCTCTGTTACTCTTGTTACACATTCCCTCCTGTTCGGGCTCTAATCTGTTTTAATTTAGAATAGTTGCAACCAACTAGAAGCAGACATATGGCACATCTGACCTACAAAGGGCTTCACACAGCAGCCAGGCAATCGCTGGACCAAGTAGAAAAAATGATGAACTGTGTCTCCAGGACCCACCAATAAGCTTTACAGGGTCACAAGTAACCACTTGTGGATGAAAACTTCCCCCTGATAACTCAGTATCAGGAAAATTATGAAGATGTTGTCCTCAAATCGGTTTCTTCCCAGCTGCACCCTAGCTTATGCATTTCACTTCTCTTACTGCAACTCATTGAATAATGATGTGTCGCTCAAGACCAAATCTTGACTTGATCCAGAAAAGTACTACTTTATATGGCACTTTAGCATTCATTTATAAATCAATATACATTTCTGACTCAGTGCATTTTTAAATGATGAAATATGTTATAAAAATACATTCCTAATTTATACTCTGATTATAAAAATACTGACCCCTCTAGTACTTTGACAAAAGAAAAGAATTGAAAATGGTGTTTAAATTCATGAATCTGAACTCTTCTTGCCCTAAGGAAGAAAGTTAAATTTCTGATACAAATAGTTAGATATACTTAAGAAGAGATCAGCTGATATCACCAGTAGCTAAATCAGAACACCATAAATATGAAAATAAAACATGAAAAATTCATTTCATGTTAAGGTTTATCTTGGGACATCCTAGTACAAGTTAACTGAGAGTGAGGAAACAAACTACATCCTCCCATGGCCACTGCAAGCCTCTCCTAAGTGGGTCACTTTAGGGCATGGTCTATTTTCATTATATGGAAAACTTCTTGTCATGATTAAGGAAGTCAGTGTCCAATGTGTGCATTGTTATAAACCACTTTTATCATAAAATGAGTATGATGGTACTGCCAGAACTAATACATTCAACAGCTACCAGAAATAATCTATCCATTGTCATTAATATATTGTTTTCGTGTGTGTGTGTGTGTGTGTGTGTGTGTGTGTGTGTGTGTGTGTGTGTGTGTGTGTGTTTCTGGGAAACAAACTCAGAACCTCATGAATGCTTAGGCAAATGTTGTATGTAGGAGCCACACCCCAGCCCATTTCTATTCTACTAAACACAAAAGCTCTTGAAAGTTTCTTACTTAAAAGAAAAAGTAAGATTTCCCTCCTGTAAATATTACACCAATGAAAGGCACCAGGACTAACATTTATAGAAATTGATGTCTTCAGGAACTGGAAGGGAGTGATGGGGTTCAGCTTGGAGGGGAGTGATGGGATTCAACTTGGAAAGGGGTGATGAGGTCAAGCATTGAGGGTATGGTCTCATTTGAAGATGTAAGCTAAAGTCTTCTATTGATATAACTTATGTTCAAGTTTCATTACACCAACAAAATCAGAAAGACTTCAAGTTTATAAATCCAATCTATCTAAAAAATAAAATTTGACAGAAGAATTTAACTTATTTCCTTACCAAACAAGAGAGATTATTTGTTTGTTTGTTTATGTTGTGCCAAGTCAAGCAGCCATCAGTTTGGTCTTAAAACTAACTTCTTTATGTTAATACATCTCACCAACTTTTACAATGACACACATAGTGCATTATTTAAATATTTCTGGTTAAAAAAACCCAAATAATTGCACATTTAAGGAGGGCTAAAAGCCCATAGCTTTAGTGGACAACTTTTAAAGTAAATCATGAAAAGTGTACTGATATGTAATGACGCACTGGCACAGAATACCTCCAACATGTATAAACACTAAACTTGATGATTATAATAGAAATTTCTATTCAGCTTCCACATTTCCCAAGAGCAAGTGCCAATCAAGTTCTCTTGATGGAAGGGGTGTTTCCCTCATCCCTCAAAAACTGTATTTAATTATTAATCCTGTTGAGATGCCTACCCCTGTAGTAGACGTCTTTGGACACACCTCTGGGAGTCTGCTCCACTGCTGCCCTCTTGTAGACAATGTGAATTCTTCCTGTTTCTTCCTCCATCTGCTTCCCCCTTTCCAAGGGTTCAATAAAATACTCTTCAGTATCACTTCTTATCATTCCAGCCTAAAGAAAGCATAATATGTGTCCATTTTAAAAAGAAATACCAATTTCAACTCACAAGTACATCCTTATAAATGGCAAGAATGTAAATCATGAATACAATTATTTCTTCATTTGTTTATAAATTCAAAGCAGTGAAGTCATACTAGTCACTCTTGTATATTGGCAATCCATATATAACTAAAGAAATTCATATGAGGGCTGGGGAGATGGCTCAGCAACTAAGAGTTCCCAGCTTTGGCCTCAGCCCCTACAAGGTGGTTCACAACCACTTGTAATTCCAGTTGCAGGGGGTCAGAAGCCCTTTTCTCATCTTCAGGAGGATGTGCACATGCACACACACAAGCACACATGCACACACACACACACACACACACACACACACACACACACACACACACAACTTTTTTAAAAAATCATATGGCAGGAATGAAAACTCTGTATGAAGCAGAAAATACCAAACATGTGCAGCACAAAAATAAAATTACATGACACATCATTTCATCAGAGTGCAAAAAGGGTAGATTCTACATTGTGTCTTCTCAGCAACAGAATCTTACAGACCATAGGAACTAAAAAAAAAAAAAAATCCGATTTCCCATACAACTATTATGGATCTGTTATGGAGTATACTATATTACTTGGCCAAATCATTTTCACCTCCCACATGGACATTACAGTATGAGAGATGTGGGGTCCATAACACAGGCTTTAGTAGGAATCCCATATTTCTAATACTTGTTAATCTGGAGAACAAACACACGTCCATGGCTAAAATGTCCAATTTTGTCATTAACAACACCTACAGTAAGCAGAAAACATTGTTAACTGGCCTAATCTTACACATTTTATACTGTATTGTATATTGTACTTTAATGCACACACGCACACACACATACACATAAAATCTGTAAGTTTATGATTTGAAGTTCCATTATTCATTTTTTTCTTAGTCTCTGATTTGCCTCCATTAAGTCACCACATTTTGTAGTTTATTTATAACTTCTATTTGCATTTTCAACAATTTCAGATGTGCACAAAGTACATTTTGATTACAAAACTCACCTAGCTAGGTAGGCATGGTGGTACATGCCTTAAATTCCAGCACTGGGGAAGCAGACCGGAACAATTACACAAAGCCCCATCCAAACAAATTGCAGAGCTGTGGAGCCCAATCCCAATGTACACATCTATAAAACACTGCAGTCCCTAAGGTTCAACTGAAGAATATAGGCAGAAAGAGTCTAAGAGCTTGAAGATCATGGAGTTCACTGTGAGATTGTTTCTCCAGGTCGTATTAGAGACTAATGACCTTCTAAACCAAATTATCCAATATCCATTTCTATGGAAATCAACCTAGCACACCTCACAATAAACCTTCAACTTGACCACTACTATTATTTACAGCATCTCACTCTCAAAGAGCCCAGCAGGCAAACTGCTTTCTGAAGTACTTATGCTCATTTGGACAAAGAAGGAATGGCCTAATCATGGAAAGGCTCAAAAGACCAGGTTTTCCTTATGGTGGTTCATGCCTTCTAGAAGGCGTGTGTGCACCACAGAGTCACACTAGGGTCTAGATTGACAATGGCTCTGACACTTTGTAAGTCTGCCCACTCAGCAATGGAAAACTCTGAGGAACCCCTCATGAGAGACCTTTAGGAGCCTGTCCTAGACACATTGTTCACCATTTCTCTATGTCCACAGGCAGGATAGATTTGCATGGATCACAGCCAACTGTGCAGAGGGCCAGAAACATAACCTGGCTGTATGCCCAGGGAGTACAAACAGATTTTCATGAGCAGATGGAAGTGGCAACCTCAAATGAACTAATGTCACTCCTTTGCTTGCATTTTCATTGCTTCCCATTGCACTTAAAATGACACTGACTGCCACAGCCCCAGGATCCTGCTTCGCATGGTTCTACATCCTTCCCTCAAGGAACCACTGTTACCACCCTCCTCAGGCCCCAGTCACAGGGGAAATGCTGTTATACTTAGAAAGCCCACTACACATGCACATTACCATTTTATATTGCCCGTGTCTCATCAAAAAACAAAAATGATACCTTCTGAAAGGTGATTTTCTCATACCGTCATCCCACAGAAATTTGGTGTTCTACTCAAGCCAACCATTCAGACTCACAGCAATGTGTTGCTTCTGCCATTTTTCACTCTTACTACAAATTATCGGTGTTGGGCTTACCTGCATGTGAGTACTTGTTATTCTTTCTCCTCTGCAAGTTTGTCATCTCCCAGGGCAGACATGTCCATCTTAACTAGCCTTTTTTTTTAATTAATTATTTTCTCGTTTATTTTACATGCTGACCACAGTATCTCTTACCCTCCTCTCCTCCTGCCCCTCCTCCCCACTCCAACACAGCATGGCACATCAAGTTGAGGCAAGACCAAGCTCCTCCCCCTGCATCAAAACTGGACAAAGCAACCCAACATGGGAAATAGGTTACTAAAAGCCAACTCAGGTGCCACGGAGGGGTCCTGACCCAATGATAGGAGCCTCACACAGCTATATGACTGTCACATGCAATGAGCTTCCTATGGTCTCAGGTCAGCTTTCTCTGTGGGTTCTCCCACCATGACCTTGAAACCCTCCACCACCCCAATCTTATAATCCTTCCTCCCTCTCTTCAACAGGACTCCTGGAGCTTGGCCCAGTGCTTGACTGTGGATCTCTGCATCTGCTTCCATTGGTTAATGGATGAAGGCTCTCTGATGACAATTAGAGTAGCCACCAATTTGATTATAGTAGATGGCCAATTCAGGTACCCTCTCCACTACTGCTGGAGTCATCCTTGTAGATTTCTAGGAGTTTCCCTGACACCAAGTTTTTCCCTAACCCTGAAATCCCTCCTCCCATCAAAACATCTTTCATTTCTTTCCCCTTCTGTTTTACCCCCCACCTGACCAACCCAAGCCCTCATGTTTCCATCCCTCCCATGCCCCCCACCGCTCTCTCTGCCCCCAGTTTACCCAGGAGATCTCTTCTATTTCCCTTTCCCAGGGAAATCCATGAGTCCCTCTTTAGGCTTTCCTTGTTACCTAGCCTTTCTGGGGATATAGATTGTAGATTGGTTGTCCTATACTTTACACCTAACATCCACTTATGAGTGAGTACATACCAAGTTTGTCTTTCTCAGTCTGGGTTAGCTCACTCAGAATGACTTTTTTCCTAGTCCCATCCATTTGCCTACAAATCTCATGATGTCATTTTGTTTTGTTTTGTTTTTCTTTCAGCTGAATAATACTCCATTGTGTATATGTACGACACTTTCTTTACCCATTATTTGTTTGCGGGTCATCTAGGTTGTTTCCAGGTTCTGGCTATTAAGAATAATGCTAATCATGTAGCACTGGCACAAATTTTGTATTCAGTTTTATAATGAACAACTATATGAATGAACTACAGAAATGTAGGCATATGTCATAGTTATACTTGTGTGTTTGTAATCAAATGCCCACAAGAGCAATTCAAAGGGGGAATATTTGTCTTGACTGATAGTTTTGGAGGATTCAGTCCATAAATGCTTTAGTGGAACATCATGGTGGTGGGAGTATTTGGTGAAGAAGCCTCTTTGCCTCATGGAAGAGAAGCAGCAACAACAAGGGGGTAGAACAACATACAGCTCCAAGGACTTGCCACCCCACCTGCCAGAGTTCTGCCATTTGCCAGTGATCTATTCAGACTTCCAAATCACAAATAAATTAAGGTATCCTTTTAAAAGTTAAAACCATCATGATCTAACTGCTACTGAAACTGTCCTCACAGATACCAAGAGGTGTTCTTCACCAATCTCCTGGACATTTATCAATCCAATCAAGTGGATAAGCAAATTAACCACTATAGGGGATGTGGAAGTTTTAGAGATTTATGCTAATTTTCAAAAGATGAGACAACTGGTACCTAGAGGCACAGGAAAGGGTAACAGAGGCGATACATCTTTTCTTCTCAGATTATTTACCACAGCTCCCTCACTTCTTTCTTTGATCTTGACTCTTCCACTCTCATGATGTTCTTGTCACAAACCTTACCTTCGGTCTACACTCTGCCCTCTGACCTGCGGCGGATGCCCAAGCCTCAGAGGCCTCATCCAGTGGCTGATGGAAGCAGAGGCAGACATCCACAGATATACATTGAACTGAACTCTGGAACTTAGTTGCAGAGAGGGAGTAATGAAGATCAAAGGGGTGGGTACCAGGCTGGTGAAACCCACAGAAACAGCTGGCCTGAACAAGGGGGAGAACATGGACCCCAGACTGCTGTCTGGTAGGCCAGTATAAGACAGATCCAGACCCCTGAACATGGATATCATTGAGGAGGCCTCGGCACTCTAGGGGGCCCCTAGTAGGGGATTAGTATTTTTCCCTGGTATAAGAAGGGATTTTGGAGTCCATCCCATGTGAAGGGATGCACTCTTGGCCTGGACACATGGAGAAGGGCCTACGCCTGGCCCAGGATGATGTGGTGGATTTTGGGGGCGCCCCCGTTGAGGGTCCTACCCTGCCTGGAGAGTGGTGGGTGGATGGGGTGAAGGATAAGCCGGGGGTGGGTGAGGAGAGATGGGGGTGAAGGGAGGGAGAGGGAGAAGGGATTGATATGTGAAACAAGCTTGTTCCTAATTTGAACTAATAAAAAAAATTTAAAAACCCAAAAACAAAAATCAAACAAACAAACAAAACCTTACCTTCTTATTCTGCCCTCAGGACTCCTCTCCAGTCTCAAAAGCTCCCTGCCTATCCCTGAATACCATAGGTAGGCATGATCTCTCTTTAAGGCCCTGCTATTAGTTCTTTACCTGGAATCCTCTCCCCTGCAGCCTTGTATTCCACATGTGTTCTAGCTTTTAAGTCCTTGAGTGACCTCTCAAGTCAGCATATTCTAGCTACACACCTGTTCTTCCACCCAGAAGCCAGCATCTCTTTCCCTGCTCCACTGTTTGCTTTGAAAGTCTGAGAGTCTAATTGCTCATCATGTTTATGTGGACAGTCTTGGTTCTACTTCTTGCTACTCTCTATTCCCATCTCTCACTATACAGTGGTTACTTTCAGTCTCTTTGTCCACTATGTATTCCTCATGTTCTACACAGTGCTTGGCTCCAACTAGATCATCCATAATAAGTATTTTTTGAATGAAGAAGCAAAAATGAGAATAAGGTATAACCCAGGATTACTCCTAAATCTGGAAGTTGAGTGACTAAGAAATTAATGTTTACATCCACAGAAACAGAAGAGCAAGCTGGGAACACATGCCTGAAATCCCAGCACATGTGATGGCAAGAGGATTTGGTAGCACTAACTGAAAGGTAGGAAAAATTGTTTTAACTGTGTTTCCCTGAGGTACTGGAATTCATGACTCTTTTTCAGAAATACAACCATAACCACAGATACACTGGATTTCAGTTATATCTTTTCACACATAGTAATTAAATCTGATGAAAAATGAACAAGGAAAGTTTGCAAATGCATTTAAGTCCAAAAAAAAGAGGAAAGGAAAAAAAAAAAAGGTTAGGAAATTCCCATATAACCTTAAATTGGCATGTAGAAAAATCCCCGAAGCCTAAACTCTAAAAATGGCCCAATGGTTCCACATGGATGGGCTTTCTGCATTTCTCTCTCTTCCTATTGTTCTGCCTGGCCCAGCTAAAAGGGCTCTAAACACACTGGCAATACCCCTGTAGACCAAATCAGCCCCCAATGGCTCTCCAGCCCTTTTCCCACTGGATGACTTCTAGAGGACTGTCAGACTTTGGAACACCAAGTTCCAAGTAGACATAGACTTTGCCACATTTACTGTTTATTACCTCCCAGGATACAGAACAAAGCCTGGCTTAAAGTAGGTGTCTAATATTTGGGGATGGAGGGAGAAAACATTAACGCAAATAGAACCAACCATCTTGAAAGAAAGGTAAAAGGGATTAGCAAGAGAGAGGGGGGGAGGAAAAACTGAAAATAGGGTTCTGGCCCCTAGGAAAAAGGCTGCAGTGTGCAAAGAATGAAGCCTGTGAGAAGCAAACTGGACAAACTGTACTGTTTAACTAAAGTGGTGTGGGGTGAAAGGCATTACAAAGAGCTACAGAGACAGGGGCTTGTAAAACTGCATGTATTTTAAGGTCTAGAATATTCTTAGCTATTGTAGGTGGGTTCTGATGCACATCTTCCCACCACACTATATTGATTTTTCTCCTTCAGTGGTGACCCAAACTAGAGGGACTATTTAAAAAGTGCCTGTATTTTCAGAAAAAAAAAAAATACTTGCCCATGCATACTTAACAGTGGAAAAATCATCAGTGCTGACAATTAGGCACTGAAGCCCTTTTATGCACTAATGTATTTATTTACAGAGTCATGCACTCAAAAACATTTTTGGAAGCTCAAAGGCCATGTGGTGTCAAACCTTAACATTAATTAACTCGCACTCTTGTCCTCAACTCTCTGGTTTCATTCACACAGGATATACTTAAGACATCCAAGAGTAAAAACCCAATGTGTCTAACCCTTTGAAAGTCTAGACCATGGACGACATTCTAATTACTAATAATACTCATGATCCTGACAGAAAGAAACTTGCAAATTATAACCTAGATGTTTCTGAGATGCCACACATAAGATTATATACACTCCTGAGGGATTCTACTTAAACATTTTTTCCCCCAAAGAACTCCATATTTGCTATCCCAGTCCCATGCAAAAAAACAGAAAATATCTGCCATGTTTCTCAAGCTAGTTTCCAAAATTAAAGTTTTTTAAAAGACAATTGTATTCTATTTAATCTAGTATTAAACATTTAAAGATTTCATTTTACTTCTCATGTAGGCACCCTAACAGCACTTTGAAGGGAATATTTATAGCATAACCATTGATGCTATAAAGCCTGCTATCCCCTTCACATGTGACCAACTCCTCCAGCTGCAGCACTCCCTTCATGTACAGCCAAAAATCTAGAACTGGCTCAGAGGGCCTCCTAGATAGAAACAGCCATCACCAGGGCCACATGCTTTCCTCACTAGGTGGAGTCCTCAGAGCCATACCTGACACCCAGCTCCACTATACTAGATAAGATAGTTTCCTCATCCAATTATAATGTGAATGGAGGGTGTGGACTGCAGGGAATTTTAGGTGAGATAGTGTCTATGAATGCATTTTATAAACTATAAAGTTACACAAGAAATGTAAAAAGCCAGTCACCAAAGAAATATTAATTTGTACTTAGTTTGATTTATGACAAAAATCAGTCTAAAAGACAGTGTTTAAAATTCTATCAAAAATTTTACTATCTCTCCTCAGAAATTCTGTGTCAGATATTCTGAAAACCTCTTGTGGGGAAATTCCTCTTTTAATTGTGACATACAAATGCTATTCTTTTGTACTGCTAAAACAAGAGAGTGGAGCCATGGAGGTTATCCAAGCATTTCATGAAGTATGTTCCAAATACAATATGGCTGCAGCTGACAATAAATACCATTTGTGCCCAATTACATACAGGAGTAAACTACTAGGGTACAGTAACACAACGCAGAGATAGGATCTGAATAGCTAGACTAGATCATGGGAAGGTATGTTAACAATGTATATACGAAGGGGTAAGGTGAATACAATATTCTGTCATTGGAACTTTCAGCTCACTCATGCTACATGAGGATACATCATGGAATGAACTATATCCCTGTGTTCCTTCTTCAGTTAGTGCAATGTACAAGCAAACACCTTATCTGGTTCCCATTTTATCAGTACAATGGACAGAAATTATTTTATAAAGATAACTTCTAAAGGCCTCCTGAATTTCAAGAGATATTTCAATGACATCCCCCAACCCATACAGAAGGCATAATGTAGACATCATTGTGGCTGGATAGAAAGTACAGAGTAGTATTGCTTAGAAGGCTGTAAACCCAAAGCAGATCCCCACCTAAAGAGGTGTGGCTTTGTGGACACTCTCAGATTGGTAAGCAGATACTACAGGAGTTGACATATCTCCTGGATCATGGCACTGAAAAAATCTTGCTTCATGTCAGAGATAGAGGTATTTAGAACTCATTTTGATTTCTCAGTCTTTCTTATATATTTCCATGGAATCCATCATTACCTTGTACTGCAGTTACTTGTGCCTAGACATTAAGAAATAGGGGATAATATCTCACCTGAGAACATAAATAAATCTGATGTGGTTTCTATCTGGATTCCAATGGTGCTTCACCAAAAAGTGACTTTTCTAGATTCTATCCTTGGGCCTGAAGAGACTGAAGAGATGGCTCCACAGCTATAAAGCTTTGCTGTTCTTCTAGAGGACTAAGTTCATGTCCCCGCACCCATGTTGGGCAGCTTACAATGCCTGTAACTCTAGTTCCAATGGATCTGACATTTCTCCTGGACTCTGACAGCACACATTTGCACTGATACCACCCACCCATCTTATACACACACACACACACACACACACACACAGAGAGAGAGAGAGAGAGAGAGAGAGAGAGAGAGAGAGAGAGAGAGGAAGAGAGGAAGAGAGGGAGAGGGAGAGGGAGAGGGAGAGAGGGGGAGAGAGAAGTAAATCTTAAGATGCTGTCCTTTTAGTGGCACCTAAAACTCTTGAAAGTTCCTTTCAAATTTACAAGATTGAAAGGATATTTGCAAAATCCCTCCTACAAAGGGACTGAACAAGACTTACAAAAAAATAAAAAAAAGATATCATCTCAACCCACGATGCAATTAATTGCTAAAATGATGGAGTCTAATGATCAGTGACACGAGAGATCACCATTTTAGTTTCTTAATTAGAGAGCATGACCTCCAACTGAGTCTCATCAAAATATACGCCATTGGAAATGAAAGTCCATGGAGAGTTCTTGAAGGACGAAGGGCTTTCTATACAGCCAGTTTAACTGCTCAGTTTCCTTCATCTCCACTGCCAGCCCTTGCCACCATGGTTACACTGAACGCAGCCTGGCCTGTTTCCACTGAACCACATCGTTCACACACTAACAATGAGAGAAAAGATATTGCATTTTAAAAGTCCTGGGAATCCAGTCACTGTGATAGCACAGTGTGTTGGGCATTAAGATCTTTCCCACGTCATACTGCTTGCTATGTGAGAACAGGAAGCAGGAGGGTCATGCAGATGTTGGTAACACAAAATTTTCTTCTCTTGACAAACTGACTGACTTTTCCCTCATAAACACTATTTCATGTAACTAACATCACCTGTGAATAAACTCAGAGGCAAATCTGTATCTCCCTTGCAGTCCCAGCTTATAATACAAATTCGGTGGGATGGACTTGTTCTTAGATATCAATTCCCTTCTCTTCCTTTCTCTTGACTTTATCTCTCTCTTTTTAATTATTCAATTTAGCATGGGTTTCATCATGGCATTTTGTACAAACATGTGCCACTTTCCTTTGTTCTAATTCATTCTGCTCCTCTCTTCTGTGACCCCCTCAGCCCGTTCTGGTTTCTTATACGAGACAGTCTCCCATTCTGATTTCATTGTCTTATTATATGACTGTATGTAAACTGCATGTTCTCTCTTACTTGGTAGGGAGGGTACTTATTAATTGAAATATATAGCTGGTATTTCAAGCTGAAAATCAGACATCACTGGTTTACCTACAAGGAGAAGGCTAATTTTCTACAAATGTATAAATGTAAGATCAAATATCTTAATTACCACTATCCAATATTTCAAAGATATGTGTTTCTGAAAAGTTTATTATACAAATTATCAGTTTATAATTGTTAGAAAAATATGAGTCTGTAAGCACAAATACTGTTTTTTGTTTTTTACTTCTTAATATATGTTGGCCTATAATTTTAAAATATATAAAATGTAACTGAGTGCTTGATTCTATGACAAAGGAGGCTTCACCTATGATAAGAAAGCAAACACCCAACTCCAGCCTCACTAGTCATGGAAAGGAGCCAATGCTATTCAAGCAGGTCTCTTCCCTCTTTGTAAAGCATCCAATCAGTTGTTCACTCTACTTCCAATCTCGTTTGATTCTTCCTAACCATTAATTTCGATGGCTGAGAACAGACTACTGCTGTAACAAACTGCCACAAATGCATGGGCTGAAAACAGTACAATTGTGTTCTGAGCAAGATCTGTGGGTCAGGATCCTGACTAGTGGTGATGTGTTAGCAGAGGCAACTCTAAGAGCACTAGATAGGTTGGCTGTATTTTCCCACTCTCTCCTGCCCATCACTCCCTATTTGTTACCACCACTTCCCATTCTAATAGAACTGAGAAGAGACAAAGAACTTACTTGGTGGGTGAGGAGAGTGAGAAATACTGCTGTAGCCCCACTTTCTTTGTCAGACATTCTTGCCAAGCCTTTGCTGCTGGCAACACAGTTGGTACAGTGTTTCTGGCTATAGCAGGAGCTAAGAAGCCCCTCTCCATCCCATGCACAATGAGTTCTAAGGAACACAGCTTAAAGCTATA
This sequence comes from Cricetulus griseus, assembly GCF_003668045.3. Classification (NCBI taxonomy): domain Eukaryota; kingdom Metazoa; phylum Chordata; class Mammalia; order Rodentia; family Cricetidae; genus Cricetulus; species Cricetulus griseus. The sequence continues at coordinate 154,593,682 of NW_023276807.1, forward strand.
AAAGAGAGTAAGATAGGAAAGAGAAGAGGAGGAGGAGAAAGGGTGATGGGGGGGTCAGAAAAGGTGGTGGTAGTGGTAATTGTAGCAGTGGCAACCAACCAAACTCTACATTCAGAATTCAGGTCAGCAAAATGAGGAATAAGCCCAGGAGGGAGAGACATGACCTACTAAAGAGAGCTTCCTGCTTCTGTTGCACAGAAAATCTCCAGTGTCTGCCCTCACCTAAGAATAGATAAGAAATAAACATATAAAGAAAAGTAAAACCTCAACACGTTAAAGCACAAAAAGTTGCTTTTCATTTTGGTGGAAGGAAACAAAGTTAAAAAGGAAGTCATGCAGTATCATTTAGTATATTTTGACCTTTAAAAGTCAGTCTTGTAACTAAATGTTCAAATGAATTACACTCATTGGGACAGGCTGGCACCTGTCATGACTGCACAGTTCCAGAAGGACATGAGAAGGAAAGGCACGGAAGAAGGGTGTGAAGGGAACTAAGTTAGGAAAGGGCTGCAGCAGGCTGTGATTATATATGTTTCAGAAAATTGTACTAAAAGTTTTAGTAAAATGGTTTTCGTAAATTTAAGATGTAATTAAATTTTTTTCATAAATTTAAAATATAAGATACTCAAAGAAAATCATGACCCTGTCATATGGAGAAGGTATGCTTTTTATGAAAAGCTAGTTTCTGAAACTCTCAGTTTATAAGGACATAAAAAACAGACTCCAAAACAGACCTTAATTTAGATTATTAAAAACAAATACATATTAATTTTATTAATATAGCCAATTCAACAAGCCATCAAAGCCCACTATGATTAAATGATCAACATTTCCTACTATCTTGCAATAAGCCTATCTAACTGTCAGGGTTTAGAAGCAAGATGTGGTGGCACATACATTAATTCTAACACTTAGGAGGCAGAGGCAGGTGGATTTCTGTAAGTTTGAGGTCAGCCTGGTCTACAAAGTGGATTCCAGACGAGCCAGAGCTACACAGTAAGACTGTATCTCAATGTGCATATTGAGGGGGATGCAGTAGCCTTAGCTTGGTTGACCAAGGAATTGCATTCTGGACACAGCTTTTCTACAAAATATGACTTCCAAAGTCATTTAAATCCCTTTTGGCTGTTTCATAATCTGAAAAAAATCATGAGGATTTGACTAGGTAATCGCAAAAATAGCTTCCAATTCAATCACTCTGCTATTTAAATTATATTCCACTATTAAAGATCCTAGGAAAGACATGCATTTGAAAAACTGCCTCCTGCCAATATCCCAAGATCCACTTATTCCCATAATAAATAACTGAAATATGACTATAAGACTAATATAATTAACTCCTAAAGTAGGTCACAAATGTTAGCATGCCAAGGAATTTAGGTTCCAACCTCAGAGACATTTCCATGTTCCAAACTCCAGAGTCTGATTCAGAAGGGCTGGGCTGGGCATCACACATCTGCAATTTTAACCAGCACTTCACATGCTGCAAACAGTAGTGGTCTGGAAATTACAGCTTGAGAAAAACTGCTTAAAAATCATATGCCAATCAAAATGAATTTTAGATGTATACTCTCCTAAATTTGGGGCCAGGCTACAGCTCAGTGGTAGGGTGACTGCCTCTCGTGTACCATTCTTGCTACCCCCAAAAATATAAAAACAAATTTGAAGATGACTACTTAAAGAAAATGTGAATAAATATAATATATGAATTAAAGTAAAAATAGTACTTAAATATTTATAGCTATCTGCTAAATACATAATAAATACTACATGTATTTCTGGGGAATTTAAGTCTATAGAATGACTCAAAGAGTTTTAAATCAATAGTTTCAAAAAATTAATAATAATTTTTTTCAAGACAAGGTTTCTCTGTGTTGCCATCACTGTCTGGGAATTTGCTCTATTGACCAGACTGGCCTCTCTAAATCACAGAGTTCTGCCTGCCTCTGCCTCCTGTGTGCTGGGATTAAAGGCATGCACCATCACTGCTGGTCTAATAATCCTATTTTTATTCAGTGGGAAAATGTCTATCAACAGCTGTCACAGGAAACAGAAAGCTTTACACATTCTAATCTATTAAAATAATAAAAGGAAAACAAAATACAAAATAACCTAGAATTTTACTTCAGAAACTATATAAAAGAACATTTATGTACATATAAAAGCATATGACCATTGTAAAACTTTATTAGCATATATTAAATATATCAAATGAGCTTCCTTATGACATTTTCATCCAAGTCCATACTGTACTATGCCCCCTCTTGTTACCCATTCCAAGCATTCATGAATCATGGATATTCATGATGAATAATTACTAAGCCTAGGGATGAACTCTTTAGTTCTTGTGGAAACACATCAGGGTCATAGTCACTGCTCCTAGAAAGATAAGCTAGATAACAATCAACATTAGAAGTAAAATAGTGTCAGGCATATTTGATGGTGTGGAAGTTCCATTTGTGAACAATAAATCACCCTAGATCAGATGAACTAACTAACTCTTCATCCAGCTTGCTATTTTCCTTCTGCTATTACACAGATCAGGAAAATCCCACATCATGGGGTCAATATAGTCTCAGTGAGGAGTCTTCAAATGAGTTCAAATATAAATTATTCACTATGAGCTCTCATCTGGGTGCAGATTCTGATTCATGGCCTAAACTTCCATCTTTATTCATAATTAAGAAATTGGAGCTGGGCACTGGTGGTGCACTCCTTTAACCCCAGCACTTGGAAGGCAGAAGCAGGCAGATCTCTGTGAGTTCAAGGCCAGCCTCATCTACAAGAGCAAGTGCCTGGGACACGCTCCAAAGCCACAGAGAAACCCTGTCTCCAACCCCCCCTTCCCCCAAACAAAGAAAGAAATTAGGTGTGTGGAATATGTCCTGGGCACACACTGTGGAAACCTAAGGGGAACATCTGTACCTTTCCCTTTCCCTCTCCACATTATCTTCGGAGTCATTGTCTCTCACTAAATAGTCAACTCTTCCTTTGGCTGGCTCCTCTGACTAGGCAGTGAGCAAATAGGATATACCTGTCTCGCTCCCCATCACTCTATTGAAAGGCACATTAGGTTGGACCCTGCTTTCCCAAGGGAACCAGAGATTTAAACTCAGGCTCTCAGGCTTTCACAACAAGTGCTCTTTCCCATTGAGCCATCTCCCCAGCATTGGGATTAAGTATTTCTAACAAATCCCAAAGAAACACAGCTGCTTCTCATCCTAGGACAGCATGCTGAGTTACATATAGCCTCAAGCATTTCCACCTGATTCCACTGAAACAACTGGAATGAGCAACTACCAGGTTCTTGGCCTCTCCCATGCGAGACAGCCACCATTGGACTATTTAGATTACACCGTGTAAGCCAACTGAAAGAATCCTCTTTTAATGTGTGTATTCATTCTATCAGTTCTGTTCCTCTAGAAAACATTACACACATGTGTCAAAATCTGCTTTTGAATTCCCAGGCTTGGTAGCCACATCTGTAATCCCAGGCTCTTATAAGGAGGTGTGAGGCTTAACAAGAGAATCCCAGACTCTCTCAAGACAGCTAGCTTAATGTGCACCACAGCAAAAAAAAAAAAAAGAGACCTGGACATACTACGTGAGGTTGGCACCTGACCTCCACATGTGCACTGTGGTACACACACACACACACACACACACACACACACACACACACACACACACACACACACTCGTGCACACATGCAACTGAAAAAATAAAAGGTAAATTAACTGATTTTTAAAAATTTAAACAATGATAATACTTAAGTACTGAAAGTAACTAATAATGATGACAGAACTTCAGGACTAGCAGTGATGGTAGAAATCTTGTTAGCCCATTTTTCTCACTTTTTATTAGTAGTACCAGTGATCAATAATGGAATGGCTGAGTTTTTTTCCTTTAATAATTTATACATAACTAGAGTATTGAGTTCATATCAAAAGAAAGTAGTGTACTACATGCATACAGAGGCCCCACGCCCATGGACTTCAGATAATCATTTTGTAATGATGAGAATATTTTCAGAAAAAGGAATACAAATCTTAACACCAGTACTCAAGATACCAGTTCTACTCTGGATGAGCATGCCCCTAAGTTGGAAGACTCTCGGTTCTGGTTCTTTCAGTGAAACCCATATCTGTTTACACGACTGCCAAATAGCTAGTCCAGGCCCAGTTTATGGTACTCAAATGTGCTTCCTCATATTCTGAAGATCATCTTCTGAAATAAAGAGTCAGACTTTAACCAAAGCTAACCCTAATCATTACTGTCAACCTTGATCAAGAGCCACGGCCTGCATGCACGTCCCTTTCAGAGACCAAGCTTTCCCACAGCCAGGACTCGGTAGCAGGGGCAATTTTTCATTATCAAGTACTCATGAGAAAAGCTTTAAAGTATTTGTTTTTATTTCATAAGGGCAGGGGAAGTTCTAGATGGGGTTTCTCTGTGTAGCCATTAAGAGCTCACTCTGCAGTCTTGGCTGGCCTTGAACTCAAGAGATCCACCTGCCTCTGCTTCCAGAGTTTTGGGATTACACTTTAAATAGTCTTCCCTTTTGCTCCTTAATTCACCCTTGCTCTGCAGCACCAATCTCATATACTGAGTTTCTGCTAATAGTCTTGTTTTGAGATATAACATTTATAACTACTGTGATGGTCAGTCATGATCATGAACTTGTTTGGATCTGAAATCAACTAAGAGGACTAGGTCCCAGGGAAAACTCAGTACTATTTGTCTGCCCATCTTTCTTTCGTGCTATTTTGAGTACATCTATACCATTGTTGTTGCACTGTCCCCTACCACCATCAGAAATCAGCTTCTTCAGCCTTCCAGTATGAACTGAAGACTCTTCAAGAAACCTCTAAGCTTTCCCTACCCATCTAGGACTATTGAGTAATCCAGCTGAGTAGCAATCAGCTTCTTAATCAGGTGTATAGATAATCACTGTTGAACTAATCCAGCCCATATCATATAGGCCCATGTTGTAATGTGTACATTCATATTGGTTCTGTCCCTTGGACAAATATTCTAGTAGTCTGAGAAAAAGACACACATTTATCAAAAGAAAAAGTTCACATTTATCAAAATAACTATACTTTATCACAAAGCAAGTCTTGGCTTTGACACATTAAATGGGAGACTAAAGTACCTGCTATTTGGAAGAGTTACATCTGTTGATTACTTCATGTTAAGAGTAGAATGTGTTCCATACTTTTTATTTTTCCCAAGTCATTTTCCTGTATCTTTGCTGTATGAAATAAAAATGTTACACAGGTATGGAATTGTTCCACAACAAAAGTCTGTTACTATTATACACATGTATCAAAATATACCTCTTAGTACCATAAAGTGGGTCAAATGGTATGTTTCTTCCAGGAAATGAAATTGAGGTCTTACCAATGACCACTTACTACAGAGTATTCCTCAAACTGGTAAATGGGGCTATAATAAATAGGATAAATAACAATCATGTACAGCCACATTAAATATGGTCCTTCATACCTACTGATTACTATGCAAAGATACTGAGCTCTCATGTCTAACAAAGAGAAAAACACCTTGGATTCTATTTTATTTTAGCTTGAAAAGTCATGTGACTAAAGATAAGAAAACTTGTTTAAAAGAAATGCATTGCTGGTATTATTTGTAGAAATTTTGTCCAACCATATAAGCAAAGGCCAAACCATTGCTCCTGGGGAAAATACAGGGCTTGGTTCCTCAAAACTCAGGTCACAACAACTTCAATGCATCAATATCTGACCATTTGCAAATTTAAAGGCTGCTTATTTTAAAGGCCATGACAAATCCTGTAAGTCAAGTCTGGGTGGAGCTTCTACAACATGTGTAGTTTCTCATTTAAGGACACTAGAGAACACTTAAGCAACATACATAGGGGCCTTTTGAACAAGCCACTCACCAAAAAAATTCAAAAATCAAAAATAAATAAATAAATAAAAAACCCAAAATGTGCCTTTCACTGAACGGTCTTCAAAAGGATAGCTATTACCCACTTGAGAATGCAAAGAGAAAAGCAGGTCACTACTTTGTTTGCTCCAGGACAGGCACATATATGGTTAAGTGACTTAAAATTTTGTGGGAGGGTTCTCATTCATCATGGGGGTTACAGATGAAGCTTCTCAAGCTAACACCTTTAACATGTGGAGTCCACTAACAGTGAGGATCACTGCATCTCAAAATAACTGTTACATTTATTGTAGTTCTCCATTTTTTATGCCAAACATGTACTTTCAAAACAACTGCATTTTAAACACACACACACACACACACACACACACACACACACACACACACACACACACACACACGGCACCCACATTTGGAAATTCAAACAGAATGTTCTATGTTTTCTGTTTGACCTGCAGGTAGTTATATAAACTCTTTACTAAGATTTTATACTTTCTCAGAAGAAAGTAGCTTCTAATTGACAATTCTTCCAGACAGTTCATGATATTGAAGAGATCATGTACAATAAATGGATGAATTTCCTCCAGTATTAAGTTTCCAGGACTAACCACATTGTGAAGCATTCTTCAATATAGACATAAAGTAGATCTGAAACTCTAGGTGTTTTTGCAAAACTTCATAAAGCAATGCTAACTATTCACTAAATCTCATCAGGAAAGGCAAGCCTTCAGAAAAGAAAATTAGTCTCTTGGTTAAAAAGAATAACATATATGGCACTATGTTCACCATTACATCAAAGATTTGCCAACCAACTACCTAAAATAGTCTTGAAGAAATTGCATCAATCCAATGAAGCACAAAAATGAACAAAACAAATTTCTATCCATGGACTTTATATAATACAGAAGCATCCAACCTTTAGATACTGTGACACTGACATGGCACAATCTAAAAACGTGTTGGGCTGCAATTCTTAGCTACCCTAGGATGCATGTGGCCCATGGACTATAGGTTGAACACATTTGATTTTTTTACCCTTAGTTGAAAAGGATTTTGTAATTTGCACCACAATTTACTCTCAAGTAAATGAGTAGGTTGAGAGGCTAATGCAGAAGATTCCATGTAGGGCACAGGTCAGCAATATCACCAGTTCCAAAGTTCACAAGCAGGTATCCATAATGGCCCACTATGAACCAATCCTCTTGGCCATGGCAATAGAGAAATACTAGTATGAGGTCAACTCTTTAAATACCTGTGGCTTCTTTATTATCATTACTAACAATAATGCAATCTAGAAGTGAAGAAAATCGGAATCCTTTCTAGTCTCCAAAGCACTGGTTGATTATAATATCTCAATATTCATTAACATTAACAATTCTGGTATGCTAACAGTAAAATAGCAACAACACCTTTAAGGAAAACAGATCTTGAAAGTTTCCTGGTGACACGGGATTGCCCACTTCTCAGGTTGGCTTGAGACTAGCCTGCTGTGAATGCTAAAAGCTCCCTGAAAGCCCAAGGTTAGCCACAAGAACTGATCACCCTTTCCACATTCCACTTTAAGAGTCACAGTGATAAAATCATGATCAAAAGATCAGCTGATTAAAAGCCCAAATGTCAACTAACAACTTTTATGCCTTCAAAAATCTCAAGGTGCCCTAACCCTTGCCTGTGTAACAGCTTCAGAATATTCAATAGCAGCATACTGGTTTGAAATCAACAGGACCTCAGCAGCACACATCTAAGCACCCGAAGTAAAGGCTTGATGTTATATTGGGCAAAGTCAAAATTAAGCTATATTTAATGTTTTGTGGTTTGGGACCTTGGGGTGAAGCCAATGTAACTTAATAAGTAGCTGTTGAAGCATATTATTTTAAAAAGAAAATACACAGAATTTCATAAAGTATTTTTTCACAAAGTACAATCAAAGGCTTACTTACAGTAATTCATTGTCTTGTGCAACAACTAACACTATTTAGTTTCCTGCAAAATAACATTATTCAAAAACTTCACTGAATAAAGTATATTAACTCTGCTTTCTGATACTCAAGTGCCAAACCACATGTTTCCCCATCACTTTAGTTCCTTTCAAATGAAACTAGGTATGACTAAGTCATTAGTCAAGTAATGCAGTCATCTGTTTCCACAATCTTCCTTTCTTTGAGATGAACTATTTCTTAAATGTTACATGTGTGTATATTTGTGAATCTCTGTGTAACAACAATGACTATTTTGATCTTTTAATAGTTCCTAAAATCAGAAATATCAAATTTAGAGCAAAATGCATTAAGAAATCACTTATGTAACCAATGGTTTTCTTTTGTATAACATACGCAACATTATTGAGTTGGCAACAGACATACATTTCAAGTTCAAAACATTTTTCTTACCATCTTTCTCACAAATTAAATGTGTACCTACAGTTGCTATGCTACCAGCATGATCTTTACCTTGGCATAGTAATATTGTTTAAATAAGTCACTTTCTGCAAAGACGTTTGCCGAAGCCTTAAAATATATTTCCAAAAGCAATAATCCCTACAAAAAATGTGGCTTTCATGTTGCAGTTTTCCTGTTTTAGTTATATTTTTACATGTGTGTGTGTGTGCCTGTGTGTGCCTCTGTGTGTGTGTGTGTGTGTGTGTGTGTGTGTGTGTGTGTGCACCCGTGCATGCTCATGCATGTTATGTAGCCCAGAGATTTCTGTCAGGTGTCATCCACAATTGTTCTCCAACTTAATGTTTGAGACAAGGTCTCTCACTGCACCTGGACCTGACCAATTCTGCTAGACTTACAAGTGCCATGGGTCCTCTTGTCTCCGTCTCCTCAGCTCTGGGATTACAAGCATGTGTTCCACCATCTAGGTCCTTATGTGAGTACTGGCTAAAACTTAAGTGCTCATACTGGCACAATAGTTGATTAAGCCACAAAGGCATCTCCACAGTCTTCCTTTTTATTCTCCAATTGTCTACAAATTCACTAAAACAGGCATTTGTGAATGTGAATGGAGTATGTCCAGTAGCACCAATGCAATTTCAGACTCCAGACTAATATTAAACATTTTTCTCTATTTCAAACAAACAATGAAAAATGTTGTACAATGAAATACTTTATTTATTTATTTATTTATTTATTTATCGAGACAGGGTTTCTCTGTGTAGCTTTGGAGCCTATTCTGGCTCTCTCTCTGGAGACCAGGCTGGCCGTGAACTCACAAAGATCCACCTGCCTCTGCCTCCCAAGTGCTGGGATTAAAGCCGTGTGTCAACAATGCCCAGCCTAATGAAATACTTTTACAAATATTACAAGCTTCTCAGTTTTGATAAAGGCCACTTGTTATTGTACAGACAAATAGTTAGGGGACAATAATGCAAAAGGAAATAAAACAAGCAAATGAAAGCTTAGTTTCATGGTGTTTTTCAAACATATTGCAAATGAGAAAGAATGATCTGCATCTTATTATAATTATGTACCAAAGTCTGATAAAGTCTTAGTCCCTAAATGGTATCTTGGGTGACTGATTTATAGCAGAGACACCACACCCACATAACAAGTTTCTCAAAATTTTAGCTTTCACCACAGCAGTAGTATTCTTGAAGGAAGTCACTTAACTCTTTAAAAATGCCATGGATTTATTTCTTGAAAGATGCAACCTGAACATCTGAGCTCTACAGGTGATGTTCTCCAAGTCTCAAACCACCTAGTTCCTGCCAAGTTACTCTTCCAACAGCTTGGCTTGGCATGTCTTCCTGCACCTGCCTCCAGCAGATGCCCAATCCCACCTTCTGCATGGCCCAAGCAACCTTGCCAGGAGAGCACACTAAAACATGCCCCTTTTGGACAGATGTCTGCTTCTCACAGTGCAGAGTAGATACAGCACAGAGCAGCCAAAAAGTTACACCAGGTGAATGGATGCAAATGAGTAGAACATGTGCACAGTTCCTCGTCAACAATCAAGAACTAAATTATTTCATGAAGTCTCAAAGAGAAGGAAAATTTTCCAATTTAGATTTCAACCTTAATATGAAATGAATTCATCTATCTTAGGAGTTCAGAAAAGAGAATTTTCATAATTATAAATATTTGTGTGTCCAACACTAAAGACAGTGTGAGAGCAAACAAGTATTTTTAACATCTTTGAATCAGTTTCTTTTGCCCTTGACCAGGCGCCTATTTCCTGAGTTTCTAGTATCATAGATTATTTTGTCTATTTTTATACTTCACGTCAATCAAAACATAGCATATGCAGGCTTTTTACCTGGCCTTGTTTTGATAGTCTTACCACCCTGTGTAGTTGCTTCTCACTGCTCAACAGCATCACACCATTTAAATGGAACATGCTTCATGATTTTACTGACATTTTGAGTATGTTCTTTGTGAAATATCAGTTTCAATATTTTGCCCATTATAAAATTAGAACTTTCATTTTTCATTTATGACTTATAGAATTTCTTTAAATAGTTGATACCAATGTCATTTGTCAGAGAAAGGAAGGGGGAGAGCAGGAGGCGAAGAGGGATGCACCAGCACTCATCTTCATCCTTCTTTGCATCCTTCTCTGTAATTATACAATGCACTGATACCATACCTTCTTCATTTGTATCAAGTAACTCACTTATCTTGGAGCATGGGAAATCATTTCCAATATATATTTCCCCACAGGCCTCTGCCTACTGCTTCTCCTTAGTCACCACAACCCAGTCACAAAAGGTCAACACACCAAGACTGTCCCCATTCTAGCAGCCAGTTCTGTATCCTTCATAGCCGTCAACACCATTGTATTATTTATTCTGTCTTCATTCACTCATTAAAACAAAAATACACCTTGCTGCACAGCTACCAAGTGCCAATGGCTCTGCTAGGGGGCAGGTTCCTAATATCATGCTTCCTTCATAATGATAACAATGTCAATCCAACTGATAGTAATTTTTCCCCATTTGGCACCACTGTAAATAATTTTCAGAATTTTCTAAGTATTTTAATCAATAGTTCATGAATGATATAGTAGTTAAATCTTTGTTCATAGTTGTTTCACTGTTAAACATTCATACACAATATGTTTTAAATAAATTAATCTCAAAGACACTAAATAAAGTAAGAGAGGAGAAAAGGAAAAGAGGAAGGGAAGAAGGGAAAGATGTAGGTGGAGGGAGAGAGAATGGGAGGGATAGAATAAAGAGAGAAATAAGAATACACACACATACGCACATCCCACATAAAGAGAACATAAATATGGATAAGCATGAGAATCCAGGAACCTCATTCATCCATACTCATCATTAAACCAATGCTATTTACTCAATCAACAGCTCCTCAATATCCTGACAACAAAGAATTATGATACCAGTCATTTGTGATCATTTGTGGCCATGCAAGAATAACCCAAGAGCCACTTCACTAATGAAGTGAAGACCAAGGACCCATGACCTACTCAATATTTCTTTGAACAAAGTCAGCTATATATAGAATCACCACCAACATCAACCTCATGAATTGTGCTTGTATTTCACCATACCATAGTATAGGTAAAACCCAGCTCAGTACTGGGACAGTGAAAGTCAGTGACAGAAAGTTCTCCCTATGTAAGGTCCTCTTCTATGTGTGTCGACACCTTTTCTAGGGAGAAAACACACATACACACACACACACACACACGCACACGCACACACACAGAAACACACACACACACAGAAACACACACAAACACACACACACCAGGTTCCTTCTCTGATTTCTAAATAAATGTAAACTATTTGCTGCTACCTTCATGGAAGTCTCAATGGTGAACTAAGGAAGTACAACGGTCACAGTGAATGAAGTATTATAAACGTGTATTCCTCTCCTTGACTTCCAAAATCATAAACACTAAGTTGGCAGCTGTCATAGTGGTCTTCAGGATGTCTAAAGATAATCAGACACCTCAAGAACTTTTTCCAACTTAAATCTGAAACCGGATTTATAGTTAATTACCATCTGTTCAGAAGGTAATGTATCCACATATGTATTTCTCAAACACTAAATCTAAAGATTTATCTGCACTGACATATTGCTGGGTTTCTTTCATTCATGTGTGTGTGTGCATGTGTGCTGCATAAATACATTTTAAAGAACTAAGGGGTCAGCTAAAAGAATCTTATATTTCTGAGTGTTAGATCCAATAAAAAGAGAGCTTAGTATGATTCTACAAGTTACATGAGACTGAAGGAAGCTCAGGGACACAATTCCACATAATGCTGGGCAGGCAACAGGGAAAACAATCTAAATCCTCTTTCAATGGAGAAGGGATAACTAGATAGGACTTGGTACAGTCACACCCTGAAACAAAAAGAAATGGAGACCTAATGTATATGCAACACAGAACAACCTTGAAAACAGGTTATGTGAAATCAGCTCATTACAAAAGACTCCATAATGGGGGAAATACTTCTGTATATATTTATCCTATTGATTGTTTAATAAAGTTCTGCTTGGCCAATGAAACGGCAAGTTAGGCAGGACTAGGAGTCAAAGAGGATTCTGGGAAATATAGTAGATAAGTGATGATCCAGGCAGGAAGTGACATAGCAAGGAGACTCATATTTAAAGAAGGAAAAACAGGAAGTGTCCCTCTTTTCCCCTCCGCTCCTGCTCCAGCGGCAAGATGTGATCCATCGGCAAGGAGGGAACACCAATAAGGCGTCCAATAAGATAAATCTTATAAAATATATAGGTTTATGATAGTTAAGACTGAGCTAACAGATGAGAATCCTAGTCATTGGCCAAGCAGCATTGTACCTAATATAAGTTTCTGTGTATTCATTTGGGCCCTAACTCAGGCAGGGGGCTGGCGTAAAGCTCACATGTGGCGGTGGGGCTCAGGCAGCTTTTGGCAGAAAGGTTTATCATAACAACTACACACTGTGAGATTCTATTTCTACAAAATGTCTAGACTGGACAAATCCAGAGACCAACAACAGATGGGTTATTTCCTACAACAGAAGAGGATGAGACAGAGGAAAGGGCAAGTGCTGCTCCTGGACATGGGTTTCTGAGACAATGAAATGGTTCTAAAGTTGATTTGGGTGATGGCTGAATACCTAAGGAAGATACGAAAAGCTACTAGTGACTTGGAGAATATCTGAGTTATCATCTTTATAAAGGGATAAAAACAAATACTGCCTGTGCTGGATAGATAAGTTTATGACAACTTGACACAGGCTAGTGTTATCCGAGATAATTTAGCCTCAACTGAGGAAATGTCTTCATCAGACTGGGCTGTATGAAAGCCTATACAGCATTTTCTTAATTATTGATTGATATGGGATGGCCCAGGCCATTATGGGTGGTACAATTCCTGGGCTTGTGGTCCTGGATTCTGTAAGAAAACAGGCTGAAAAGCCACGAGGAATAAGTCAATAAGATGCACTCTTCTTTGGCCACTGTGCCAGCACCTACCTCTAGGTTCCTGTCCTGTGTGAGTTCCTGCCCTTTCGTTTGATGGTGAACTTTTATATCGGCTGTGAATGAAATAAACTTTCCTTCCCAAGTTACTTTTGGATATGGTGCTGCATCACAGCAATAGTTTCCCTAACTATTTCCCTAAGATACTGTTTTACTGCAGTAAATGACTCCCCACTAGGGTACAGACAGAGAGCGTGGAATGGGTATTTCTTACATTTATAAAGTGTACATCTTTATAAAAGGATATAAAAGCTGGTAACCCAGGAAGAAAGAACCCTTCTCCTGAGTTCAGACCCATCAACTAAGTGCAGTGCATCTCAGCTGGCCAGGGCAGCCAACAAAATGTTGTTACAATCTGCAGAAGTTTCTCTGCCTGCTTCACAACTACAGTCAAGTGCACCATCCTCAGTAATGTATATACAGAGAATTACAGTTTTAATGCATCTATTTTCAAGGATTGACAGGTTAAAGATCCAACAAGACTGAAATGTTACTTTGATCAGCAAGACATCAGGAGTGATGCTCTGGGTGCCCATTGCTGACTGACAGATGAGTCAGGTGAACTAAAATATATAAACATATGTCCACAGAGTTTTGAGCCCCATGTAAAAGAAGAGCAAAGTAAAAGGACTTAAACCTGGGAAGTAGTTGTCATGTCTTATCAGGAAGTTATGTGGTAGAAGCTACCTGGCTGATTCAGCAGTTCAACTATACTTCAGGTACCCCAGAATTTTCAATCAATCTACCTTGCATCCCTGAATTCCAATGGTGCCTCTCATGATGTTTCTGAGCTAGCAACATCTGGTCTGGGAGCCATCTCCTAGCAGAACGCCCCCCTCCATACACACACACTGGTGGGTAAAACAAAGAAGGGGGGGCGGACAGAAGGGATGTTTTCCCATTTATCTTTGTAACCAAGTAAAGGCCTTTGAAAATGTCCTCTACCCAACTTCCCTGTAAAGCAGCAGTTTGCAGCCTATGGGTTGCAACCCCTTTGGGTACTGAAAATCAGATATCCTGCACGTATATTTATGATTCATAATAGTTATGAAGTATCAATGAAATAATGAGATCTTCAGGAGCATCCCATGCTGCTCTGATTTGCCTATAGAGCCAGGCAAGGCAGGCCAACAATACCAGGAAAGAAAGAAAGAAGGTCACAAACCCTAACTCAGACTGATCACACTGGTGTGAGAAGTACTAACCCCCACACAAGGACAACAAAGGTGTAAGCAGCTTGTGCTGGAGGATGCTCTGATACAGTATCTCTGCTTAATTACTGACTGTGAGGCTGAGAAAACTGTCATTCTCAAACAGCTCTCAGGCAAACTCACAAGACTGTCACTGTTACACTCCTCAGCAAGTCACTGCACGTCTCTGAAACGTCTATGGCTGAGGCTTCACTTTGGGTAGAAGATTGAACTAGCTAATCTAAAATTCCGTATATTCCGCCTTGAGTTTGGCTGAATCACACATGTAAAAAACTTGCCCACAGCCTCCTCCCTTTCCCTTAGCGAATTTGCCAACTCAAACTTAAAACCTAGAATTGATGTTTTTGAATACCGAGAAAAGAAACAAACAGTAATTTTCGTAAGTGAAAGGGTTTTTGCATGATTCACACAATATAGGGAAGAAAGTAAATTCAGTCTAAAGTCATTCTAAACATGAGTGTTAGTTTCTGTTTCTCTCATATTCTTTACTCTTAGCTCTGCTCTCATCAACACATGCAAATGTTCCTAGATCTAAGTAGAAGAACAGACTACACTTCATGCTTGGGCTCTTGACCCAGCCAGATTTTACCAAATGAATACCAGTATCTGAGAATTCCTAGTGCTTTTCTTTGCTGTTCTTCAACGGGCAACATGAACAAGCAAAAGGAGCAAGCTGAAGGTGATACAGAGAAGTGGGAGGAGCTAGTAACACCCAATCACAGCCCAATACTTCTTCTCATTCCCCCTCTGACATATGTTTATGCAGTTTAGTATTTAATACCCAGATGGATACAATCACAGTCTAAATTTACTTAACTCTCTGAACAGAGCTTCAGTCAGCTACAAGTGTGGTTAGAAAGCTTTTGTGCAGTGAGAGCAACGTGTGCGTTGGGGCATTCTCTTGATGCCACATGAGAAAATTACTTTACTGATGCGTATGTGAGAGCTCTCAGGTTTTTCTTGAGCTTAGAACTAATGAGGGTGAAAATGAAAGGACCTAAAGAGTCCATGGTGGCTCCACTACATCTTAACCATCTCTATATTTTTCATGTACGTGTTTTGAAGCAAATTGTTTAACTCCATGAAGCACAATTGGGTTGAAAGGCAAAATTGGTGACCTGAAGCAGTAGGTGTCAAATATTGTAATTACCTTTGCTTCTAGATGGAAGGTAGAGAGACACTCCATGTAAATCATACCTGAAAAATGTACCCACTTATCTCTATCGACCAGGACATCCTACCTTAGTGTCTGCCAAACATCACATTGCTTCTTAGATAAGAGTCTGGACCTATTTTTTATAGTAAATAATTTCATGAAAACTTCAATGGGGACCTCTATGTTATCATCTCTCTTCCTATTTCATCTGTCCTGTATCTACTTTACCATGGTCCTCACTTATCCACAAGGGCATGTTCCCAGGCTCCAGTGAATGTCTGAAACCACAAGCAGTACTTAACTATATAAGCATGTGTGTGTTCTAATACACACACACTCATAATAAAGTTTAGTGCTTAAATTAGACATGGGGATGCAAATAATAAAATTGAATGGTTTTAACAGTACAATGTCATAAATATTATTTACTACTTATTAATTATGTCTGGAACTTTTCATTTAATATTTTCACCACATTTGGTCAATAACTATGCATAGGAGTCATGAAGGAAAAGGTGAGATTGCAATCTTCTCCCAGGGGAAGCCCCAGAATATAAGGTCATTCAAGGTTTGTATTTGTATAGGCTCTTTCTAAGCTGGGGGGGGGGGACATTATCCACCATCATCCTTATGCTATGATGTATAGTTAATGCTTAAGTTTGCAAAGATAAGATAGTTTCATGTCAGTTGCTTAAGATGGCTCTAGTTTTCACTCTTGCTTTCCTTCTGTCACATTTGTCTGGTTTGGAGGAACACTGGTAAGCAGTTTTGAGATGTGCACATGTAGGAAACTAAGCTGGCAACACATTTAGCCTAGGGTTGGGTGAGATACACCTCTTAGAGAGCTGAGTTGATAAAAGGTGTGTTTCCTTGCCTTTAGTCAGTTCATGGAGTGTTTAGCTCACCCATAAGTCCGGCCACTCTACTCTAGACCATTCTAAACACACTCAGTTTCCACCTCCCTCTATCCTTCCACAGATCCAGGCTCATCACATCACACTTGGCAGTCCAGGACCTCCTTAGAGGGTCCTCCTTCTTGTCTCTCTGAGCAACACCGGTTCTCCTTACAAAGCAGGCCACACAATCTCAGACATCTGTGGGAAATCTTCTAGGGCCCCTTTTGCAATGGTTAAAGATTCTGCCTCACCTTCTGTTACTTTGAACTGCTGTTTGTCCCACTGAACATCCCCCTGGGGAAGGGGTGAGTAGACACAAAGTCAATGGCTGAGACTCTGGGAGACTGTAGCAAGGTCAGTTTATGGTATGATGGGCAAAGCCTTATATACCTCCGCTCACCCAAGGGAAGGGAAAGTTGCAGTACTGGCATCAGAGTCTTTTTGTGGTGGCTGGAGACTGGTTCGGGTCATCTTATCTCATGGCATGGCAGCAGTTCCTGGGGCAGACAGACCTCAGCAGATAAAGGTTGTCTCAATTTGGGGAAGTTACTATTGCATGTTCAGCTAGCCAGTTTAGTCTGCTTTAGGCCAGCAAGGCTCTGGGGGCCCCTAGGCTGTTTGTGCCTAGGCAAATATTTGTCCAGGTTTGACCTCTCCCAATGCATTTGATTCTGTATCTTAACACTTCCTTGAATGCTCACTCATCTTCTCAACGGTTTCCTCTGGCTGAAATACTTTGCTTCCTAATTCTTCTGTATTTCCACAATCTGCCATTTTACCTTCAGCCCTTGATCTCCGTGTCATCTCTTCCTTGCCATGCACCCTAAATAGGTCATTCCTTATCAAATCAGCCTGGTTTATAGACATCACTTAGCTTCCTATCAATGGTACAGTACTCTAGAAAACTCATCTGTCATCTTTACCATGGGAGTCCATCTACCCAGAAAAGCATCCTGGAATCCTTTCCCTGCTCCTTGGTACATTTTTCTAGGCAATGATAGTGAAAACACTACATGACTGTTCCCAAATCACCATGTCCTGGCTCCATCACAATCGAGTATTTTATCATGTTGGTGTACAGGCGGTGATAGATGGTCTCAGAGAATAATTCCCTAAGCTCTCACTAGTACCAACACCACAAATACTCATAAGGCTTGCTGTGATTATACCACATGTCTGTAGAAAACTATAATCCATGGTCAATGATGTAGTGTTGCAAAGGCAGAATCCATGAGGCTTCTCCCAGTTGACTTGACAGGTCCATTCAGGCTTGGCAGGCTCTGCTATCTAACACTCCCTCTCATGTGCCTGGCTGGAAAACCCTTGGTGATGCTTCCAACAGAGAAAGCGGATCCTACACACTGCTACCCCAGAGACAGAAGGGAGAGGAGAAGGAGGAGGGAGAGGAGGAGGAGGAAGAATGGGAGGAACAAAAAGGGAGGGACAACTGGAAGGAAGGGATTGAAGGAAAAGAAAGAAAAAGGAACTGAGGGTGTGGATGAGGAGGTGAAAGAAGGGAGGAATAGAGTAAAGTGGAAAGAGGGAATAAACCAGACAAGGTGCTCAAGAAACACCTTCAACCTCACACAGGGCTTCACTTATTTGCCTGCAGAGATGAGCTGGAGGCAAAAGAAAGGGTCACATACTCTGCTCTGGAATAATCTCCAACCCTTTGGGAAGGTCAAAGCCTCTTGCTAGCCAGAGAAGTTGGCCAGGTGTCCAGAACTGGAGAGGATCAAATCTGACCCAATCCTGGCTGGAATCACAAATTCCTGAAGTCAAGAAATACCTAGTGCAAAGTAAATGCCTGGCCAGAGTGAGTCCAAGCTACTCAGAGCAGATGGGGCAGGGTGGGAGGGGGTCATGAAAAACAAATAATGGATTTCTCAATAACATCTGAAGCCATTTATTACTAGCAGATTCCAAAATGGTAGCAAACCATGAGTGTAATAGATTAGCAATCAAAGAAAGCATGTGAAAGGCAAATTTCAAAAGATAGGCGTGGAAGCACAGTGGAAAACCTAGCACTGGTCTCATGCCAGCACACTTAGAAATGGGGCCAGCACTACTTCATGACGTAAATAGAACATTTTCAGGCCCAGAACTTTGTAACTACAGACACAGAAGTAGAATGACACTAGAAGGAAAAAAAGAGTTTGTTATAGTAAGCGGTCCAAAACCTTTTTCAAAAATTTGAAGGAACGAAACCAAAGCCAAGTCCCAGTATGTTATGAATAAGGCTTTTCAAAAGTCAATTATAAACTGTGCAGATGAAGGAAATATAATTTACCCATTGTGTTCATATGTACATGAGGCATGGTAGGAAATTCTCAACAATTAAGCAGCATATTTAAAGCATAATTATAGAAAGTGATAACAAGAACAAGAATTGCATTTCACTGAAATCTTAAAAAGCATTAACCAGGTATAAGTTTTATAATCTGGCATCCACTTACAGCAAAACTGTGCTATATAATATATGTGTATTCTTTATTAATGCAATAAATATAGCAGTGCATTTTAACAGCCACTACTATCATATGTGAGATAGTAAAAAAAAAAAGCATATGGTGGTGTTTCATAAAACTATTTTTCTTTCTCATAAAGAAAAGTGTTCCAAGAATCCCAGAAAAGTGCAAACTAGATCCTTGGGTGCTATACAACCCGTTTTGCTCCTAGATGCATCCACCTGCTTAAGCTGCCACTGCCTGGCCAAGTGACGTGATTGCACTCGCAAGGTGGATCAGCTATACCACGCTTGGGCACATACCCTAAAGTCCTCTACATTCTATTGCAAAGATACGTATATATCCATGTTCATTGATGCTCCATTCACAGTACCCAGAAACTAGAGACAGCTTAGATGTCCCTCAACAGATGAATAGGAACTGAAAATATTGTACATTTACACAATGGATTATTATCCTGTCATTAAGAAAAATGAAATTATCCAAGTCTCAGGTACATGGAAAGAGCAAAACAAAACAAAACAAAACAAAACAAAAGCTCACCCTGGGCAAGGTAATCCAGACATAAAAGAGCCAATACTGAATGATTTCTTTTATCTGCAGATGTTAGTGTTTATGCCTTCATTCTGTGTGCCATAATCAGAATAACCAAAGAGGTTAGGTACCTAGGTAAGGAATTAGAGAGGAAGAGAGGATCTCTCAAGGAAGGGGAAATAGAATATATTGTTATGGAGAGACAAAGGAAAACTAGACTAAGACAATTAAATAGGAAGTTAGTTGGAAGAAAACCACAAAGAATGGAACAGGAGTGACAACTAATGGTAAAGGCCATCTGAGGACCCATATGGAAACCTACTAGTATAGAAGCATATATATTATACATATGAAAGAAATCTAAAGGAAGTCATTAAGTAATAGGTGATATAATGTCCCAACTAGACATCTTATGCCATCAAGTAAAGCCTCCATTCCAGGGATGGGCTACATCTTACTGAGTAATTTGCAAAAGGGGCACCATTTAAACCCTCAATCATTACAGGCTATGCCAAGGAATATGGACTTCTTCATAAACCAATGTAGGGCTTTACTGCTGAAGACAACACTTATACATCTCACTAAATATGGAGAACTCAACCGAGTGCCTTACTAGAGGCTTCAATCCTACTCAATAGCATTCATTGAAGGTCTTCTGCATGCTACCAAAGGAAGAAAGTCAACATCAGTATTACCAGCTACAAACCCTGAAGCCTACAACAGTGACCCATCTAAAAGATACATTGTCAAAAATAGACAGGTAGACCAATGGAATCAAATTGAAAACCCTGATTTTAAACCACACACCTATGAACACCTGATTTTTGATACAGAAGCTAAAATTATACAATGGAAAAAAGAAAGCATCTTCAACAAATGGTGTGGGCAGAACTGAATGGTGGCTTGTAGAAGACTGCAGATAGATCCATATCTATCGCCATGCACAAAACTTAAGTCCAAATGGATCAAAGACCTCAACATAAATCCAGCTACACTGAACCTCTTAGAAGAGAAAGTGAGAAGTACCCTTAAATGAATTGGTACAAGAGACCGTTTCCTGAACATAACAGCAGTAGCACAGACATTGAGATCAACAATTAACAAATGAGACCTCCTGAAACTGAGAAGCTTCTGTAAGGCAAAGGACGAAGTCAAAATAGCAGCCCACGAAATGGGAAAGGATATTCACTGACCCCACATATGACACAGGGCTGATTTACAAAATGTACAAAGAACTCAAGAAGCTAGTCACCAAAACACCAAATAATCCAATTAAAAAGTACAGTACAGGACTAAATAGAGAATTCTCAATGGAGGACTCTCCATTGAGTCCTCCATGGCTGAAAGACACAAAGAAAGTGCTAAACATCCTTAGCTATCAGGGAAATGCAAATCAAAACAACTCTGAGATACTATCTTACTCCTGTCAGAATAGCCAAAATCAAAAACACCAATGACAACTTATGCTGGAGAGGATTGAAGAAAGGGGAACACTCCTCCACTGCTGGTGGGAATGCCAACTGGTACAGCCACATTGGAAATCAGTATGGAGTATCTTCAGGAAAATGGGAATCAGTCTACCACAAGATCCAGCAATTTCACTCTTAGGCATATACCCCAAAGAAGCACATTCATACAACAAGGACATCTGTTCAACCATGTTCATAGCAGCATTATTTGTAATAGCCAGAACCTGAAAGCAACCGAGATTCCCCTCAACTGAAGAATGGATAGAGAAAATGTGGTACATTTACACATGGAGTACTACTCAAGTAGAAAAAAAAAACAATAACAAAAACAATGGAATCTTGAAATTCAAAGGCAAATGTATGGAACTAGGAGGAAACCATCCTGAGTGAGGTAACCCAGTCACAAAAAAGACAAACATGGTATGTACTCACTCATATGGATTTTAGACATAGAGCAAAGGATTATCAGCCTACAGTCCACACCACCAGAGAAGCTAGGTAACAAGGAGGACCCTAAGAGGGACATACATGCTCCCCTGGGGAAGGGGAAAGGGACAGTTCTCCTCAGCAAATTGGGAGCATATGGGGAGGGGAGTGGGAGTTAGGAGAAAGAGAAGGGGAGAAGAGGAGGGGTGAGGAGGGCATGAGGGAGCAGGAAGATTGAGTCAGGGGAAGAAGAGAGGAGAGCAAGATAAGAGATGCCACAATAGAGGGAGCCATTATAGGTTTAAAGAGAAATCTGGCACTAGGGAAATGTCCAGAGATCTACACGGATGACCCCAACTAACAATCTAAGCAATAGTGGAGAGGCTACCTTAAATGCCCTTCCCCTATAATGAGATTGATGACTACCTTATATGCCATCCTAGAGCCTTCATCCAGTAGCTGGTGGAAGCAGAAGCAGACACCCACAGCTAAACACTGAACTGAACTCCTGGAATCCAGTTGCAGAGAGGGATCAGTGATGAGCAAAGGGGTCAAGACCAGGCTGGAGGAACTCACAGAAACAGATGACCTGAACAAGGTGGAGCTCATGGACCCCAGACTGATAGCAGGGAAACCAGTATAGGACCGACACAGACCCCCTGATTGTGGGTGTCAGTTAGGAGACCTGGGCAATCTATGGGGCCTCTGGCAGTGAATCAGTATCTCTAGTATACAAATGGACTTTGGGAGTCCATTCCACATAGAGGGATACTCTCTCAGCCTAGGCTCTCCCCCAAAGGATATGACAGACTTTGAATATCCCCTGTGGAAGGCCTTACCCTTCTTGGAGAGCAGAAAGGGAATGGGATATGGGGTTGTTGGGGGGCAGAGGAGGAGGGGAGAGAGGGAACTGGGATTGACATGTAAAACAAGCTTGTTTCTAATTTAATTTTTTTTTAAAAAGGAAAAAAAGATACATTGCTTTTGGCTCAGGTCTTGGGAGGTTTCAGTCCGTGGTTAGTTAGTTATACTACTTTGGACATAAGATGAGACTGTATATTATGGAAGAGAGCATACCCCAGAATAAAGAGAGAAATAAGTGGGTTGGGCTCCCAACAGTCCTTCTGAGGGCCTGCTCTTAAGGACTGAAAAACCTCTCACTAGTTCTACCTCTTAGAGGATCTACCACCTTTAAATTTGCAGCCTTTGGGGATATTCATGTAAACAACAGCAGTGAGCACAAACCAACAGGTGGCAGTACTACAAACAAATGATGGCTGCAAAAAAAGACGGCTACATGCTTCTTAAGTTCCAGCATAAGAAAGCGTAATCAACTACGCTAGAAGAAAAATATGCCAACTTTCTGTTCTCTGTATAACTTTATATTATAAAAACTCTAACAATGAAAGAGTATCAGAACCAAATGTAAAGGAAAGCATGTAGAACTATGTCAAGCTACCATTTTAATAAACTGGATACATCTCCAGATTCTGTGCTGTCAGTGGAATTTGTTAACTTAATCAAATTTGTCATTTTTTTCTCATGATATATATTCATTATTGTACCCATTTTTTATTTAGAATGTTACATCCATTCTTCTAGAAGGTGGTCTGCAGAATTATACAAGTTTCTAGCCCCACAAATCCTGACTCCAGCACTCCTGAACTTAGTATAATTGCCCTGAGCCACATCCATGAATGACCTGCTTTATGTGTGCTAAACTCTACAAAGGAGAACTACATTATGAATCATTTCAAATGATTCCTCCAAGTACTCTCACCTCTAAAAGAGCTGTGTAAACTTACCCAAGAACCTACTCATCTCTCCCAGTGTTCATCTCCTTAAGGTCCTTATCTTTCCCTGAAGCCAGAATCTGAAGACTAGTGGTAAAACCATGTGCTGATGCATTACTGATATTTGTGTATCTTTATTTGTGCTGCTTTTAAATGGAACTCACTCTATTCTGTACTTCAAAAGAAATGAATGATATAAAGCTCAAAAGACAAAAGAAAAATGAAAGTCACTGCAAAACTTTCACAAACACCTTCTCTCTGAACATTTAAAGATTAGTATAAACTGGATATGAAATGCCCTGTGAGGACTCATTGTTGACGTTTGGCCCCCAATGCAGTGTTCACAGGCATGGCTTTGGGGAAGTAAATGGATCCTGAGTGCTCTGATCTATGCAGTGGACTAATCCAATGATGGATTCATAGCTGAATGAACTATTGGTAGGTTGGAAAGTGGGGAAAGTGGAAAGTTCAAAGAAGCAGGTTGCCCAGGATATGCCTTTGAACTATATTTGTTGTTCTGTTTTTTCCTTTTCCATCTCTCTGCTTACTGGTTCCCATAAGATGAGCAGCTCCCACCACCACACCATAATGATATCCCACCACACCTCAGGTCCAAAGCAATGGACCCAACAAACCTGGAAGGGAATTTGCTTTGTCTCCAGCAAAATCTTTCTTCCTTTGACTTGCTTCTCTCAAGTAGCTTGCCACAGAAAACCAACACAAAGACAATGAAGTCAATTAAGACAAAGTTGTAATTCTTGTGGCCATCTTGCTTTAAAAGAAAAGGAAAATGGCCAACAATGCTTAGGTCCAAACAGAACAACAAAAGGATGTAAGAGCTGTTAATGCTCAGGTATTAAAATGCCTGTGAATTTAAGAAAATAAGTGGCTAAATAAATGTAGACAGACAAGTTTTGAGAACAGAAATATTTTAACTTTCTTTGAGATGGATTTTCTTTGGGGAGGTCTTAATGGTGATGTGAATGATGGCTGCTATGGTTGGGCTGAGGAGTAAGAATTTCACCTATTAAAATTTAACCACCACTGTGGTGTGTTAAGAGAGAAGAATTTAATTCAAGTGCAATTTTTAGACATGGACTTATGTTTAGATAGGTCAGTAAGTTGGAGCTCTTATGGTTAAAACTCAATTGCTTTTTAAGAAAAAGAGAAAACAGACAAACACGGGACCATCTCTGCTACATTATCCTTTGTGCTGTTTAAGCCACCAATAAAGCTGTCACGATGAAAGAGATAGAGGGGATACAAATAGGAAAGAAAGAGGTCAAAGTATCTTCATTTGCATATAATATGAATATATATATACATATATATACATATATATATGTATATATATATATATATTTATATATATATGCAACCCTAAAAGATCCACCAGGAAACTGCTATAGCTGATAAACACAGCAAAGTAGCAGGATACAAAATTAATACACAAAAATCATTAGTTTTCCTCTATAGAAATTGCAAACAGAGAGAGAAAGAAATCAGGGAAACAATACCTTTCATTATAGCCTCAAAAAAAAAAAATCTTGGAACAACTCCTAACCAAGAAAGTGAAAGGCTTGTATAATAAGAACTTTAAGATAATGAATAAAGAAATTAAGGAAGATCTCAGAAAATGGAAAGCTCTCCCACATTCATGGATAAGTAGGATTAATATACTGAAAATGGCCATCCTACCAAAAGCAATATACAGATTTGATGTGATCCCCATTAAAACTCCAACAGAAGTCATCACAGAACTTGAAAGGATAATCTTAACTATCATACTGAAACATAAAAACCTGATATAGCTACAAAAATCCTGAATAATAAAAGAACTGCTGGAAGTGTCACCATCCCTGATCTCAAATTGTAGTACAGAGCTATAGTAATAAAAATAGCATGGTAATAGCATAAAAACAGACATATTGATCAATGGAATCAAATTGAAGATATAGAAATAAGTCCAAAGACATATGGAAATCTGACATTTGATAAAGAAGCCAGAAATACATACTGGAAAAAAGACAGCATCTTCAACAAATGGTGCTGGTTGAACTGGATGTCTGCATGTAGAAGAATGCAAATAGATCTATGCTTATCACCCTGCACAAAATTCAACTCCAGATGGATCAAAGACCTCAACATAAGGCCAGATACACTGAACCTGATAGAAGAGAAAGTGAGGAATAGCCTTGAACTCACTGGCACAGGAAAAGACTTTCTGAACACAACATTGATAACACAGACACTAAGACCAACAATTAGTAAGTGGGACCTAGTGAAAATGATAATTTTCGAGATAGAAAATGACACCATTATTTGAACAAAGTACAGCCTACAGAATGAAAAAAGACTTTTACCTACCACATGTCTAATAGAGGGCTAATATCTAAAATTCATAAAGAACTAAAACAATGGACATCAAGAAAACCAATAACCCAATTACAAAATGGGGCACAGATCTCAAAAGAGAATTCTCAAAAGAGAAAATATATGGATGAGAAACAGTTAAATGTTCAATATCCTTACCCATCCGGGAACTGTAAATCAAAACTACTTTGAGATTTCATCTTACAACAGTAAGAATGGCCAAGACTAATAAAAACAAATGACAGCTTATGTTGACAAGGACATGGAGTAAGGGGAATACTCATCTATTTCTAGTGGGAGTCCAAACTTACATAGCCACAAAAGAAATCAGTGTGGAGGTTCCTCAGGAAAGTGGAAATCAATACACCTCAATATCCTGTTATGCTGCTTGTTTTTGATAGGCTTTCTACTGCTGCAACAAAATACCATGACAAAAAAAGCAAGTTGGGGAAGAAAGGGTTTATTGGTCTTACACTTCCACATCACTGAAGGGAACAAAGACAGGAACTGAAACAGGGCAGGAACCTTGTCTCAAGAAACTGAGACAAGAGCTGATGCAGAGGCCAGGAAGGAGTGCTGCTTGCTGCCTTGCTCCACCTGCTTTCTTATAGAATGCAGGATCACCAGCCTAAGGATGGTCCTACCCACAATGGGCTGGGGCCTCTTGCATCGATAATTAATTTAAATTAATGTCTTTCAGCAGGATATTATGGAGGTTATATTTTCTTAACTGAGGATCTCTCCTCTCTGATGACTCTAGCTTGTATCAAGTTGTCATCAAACTAGCCAGTATACCACTCTTGGGCATATACCCAGAAGACACATCATCCTACTACAGAGACACTTGCTCAACTACGTTCAATGCAGCTTTATTCATAATAGCCAGAAACTGGAAACAGCCTAGATCTCAGTCAGTAGATGATACTCAGCTACTTCTCCAGCACCATATCTGCTTGCACACTATCATGTCACATCCTTTATAAGAGTTGTTGTGGTCATGGTGTCTCTTCACAGCAATAGAAACTCTAACACACCTGCTAACCCAGACCCAAAAAGACAAATACACAAATTCACTTATATATGTATATTAGCTATTAAGTCTTCAATAAGTAGGCTAAATCCATACAACCACAGAATTTAGGTATAGAGTAAGGGACTACAGGTCCAGGATGGATCTTTCTAGGAATAGATAGCTATGGATGCATGAGGCAGGGACAGGGTGCTGGAACTGGATGATCAAGCAGGGTGAATAAGAGAAGAGAGATGTTATGGAACAAATACAGGAAAGGGCAGCCAAAATGAACCACCATTTGAGGGGTTGAATGGAAACCTAATACAGTAGAAGCTTCCCAAAGCATGTACACACATATGAAGGTGATCTAAATGGAATTGTCTAATAATGTAAGAGATGGAGGCCCAACTGGGCGTCTCTTGTCACCAAATGAAACCTCTAGTGCAGGGAATAGGTTTCATGTAATTGAGTTGTTGGCCAAAGAGGCCCTGTGTGAAGCCTCATACAACCTAGACTATTGCCAGGGTTATTGGTTGCTCTCCTAAAACTCATGGCAAGGCCCTACTGCTGAAGACAACACCTATACAACTAATTGAACACAGAGACATGGAAGTGGTACCTACCCAGATCTTTCATCCCTGCTGACTAGTGTTCTTAGTACTAGAAGGTACTATGCTTGCTACCAGAGAGGAAAGGTAAACAGCTACTGAACTATAAACCCTTTGATCTACAATGGTGACCTGCAGCAAAATCCACTAATGCGATAATGGTACAAAGCTTGTGGGAGTAACCAACCAACAGCTCATTAGACCTAAGGCTCACCCCATGAGATGGGATCCATACCCAACACTGTTCTAGGACCCAAGAACTTGAGATTAAATAGGCCAGAGACTGGGGGGAAAACCAAATACTGCCGTTCTGCTCATGGAACACAGCAATAAAATCTACAGAGATTAAAACAGCTTGAAAACACTCAATTCTAAATGGGATATCTCCATCAAATCCTTTCCCTCAGGGATCAGGGGACCCTGAATAAAATAAGGTGAAAGATTGTAAGGGCCAGAGGGGATATAGGACACTGAGGAAACAAGGCTTCTAAACACAGTAAGACTGATGAACATATGGCCTCACAGAGATGGGAGCAGCATGCACAGGGCCTGCACAAGTCCAAACCAGATGGAGTCCCAGCACTGAGATGGGAGGACACAAGGACACAAGCCTCCATCCCTAACCCAGAAGCTATCTCCAATTGGTAACCCCTCACAGGCAAAAATTAGTTTTCTCCAATGAAGTCTCACTAGATACACAACCAATTCTTGAGGGCAGTCCCATATCCATCAATAGATGGCCAACACAAAACAAATTCAGTGGCATTTTGGGAATTTCTTTGTCTCATAATGCTCTGTCCGAGAATTTTTCCCCCAATAGGTCCCATATATATTACAATTTTTGGCTTTGTGTTTGTGTGTGTGTGTGTGTGTGTGTGTGTGTGTGTGTGTGTGTGTGTGTGTGAGTGTGTACAAATGTGTGTGTCTGCATCTATTTGCATTTCTTGTTCTTTTTCTTCTGTTTTGCCCTATTCTGTTTTTTAAATTTTCTCTTATTATTTTTGATGTCTGTTTGTATTCTAATGAAAGAGGAAAACAAAGGGTATGGGTTTGGGTGGGTGGGGAAGTGAAGAGGATTCAGGAGTTGGGGAAGGGGAAACCAATACCAGGTATCTTGTATGAAAATCAATGATTTTCAACTAGGAAGGATGGAAAGAAGGAAGGAAGGAAGGAAGGAAGGAAGGAAGGAAGGAAGGAAGGAAGGAAGGAAGGAAGGAGGGAGGGAGGGAAGGAAGGAAGGAAGGAAGCTAGCTCTCACTGGGCTTGGAATGAGAATTACTTGTCTAACCTGTATGGAAGCTGAGCTCATCGATCCACAGCATAATCAAAATGCAGAAAACGAACAAGAACAAAGCTACTGTGACAAGAGAGCCACCACTACTTGTACCCCTCAACTTTACATCTCCAGAACCAAAGGCCATAAGAAACCTGTTTAATATAAAGTAACCTGATAATGCAATGTTCTAACAAATATGAACTGTGACCGTGGTATTTTGTATGACTCAATTATACAGTTGAAAAAAGAAAGTTTTCTGACAAAATTTTTCACATTCTGCCCTAAACTTTTTAAAATAAACTAAAGCCCTGCCCATAATCTCCAGGAAAAAAAACAAAAAATGTCTAAAGTAAGGAGATGTTCAACATCCTTAATAAATGTTCAACATTTACATCAGGAAATGCAAATCAAAACAGCTGTCAGAATGTCTTAGGGAAGCGTGAATATTATTTTAGTTACCTGGAAATAAGCAAACCATTAAAATGAATGCACATGAAACTTCTAGATGAACACAGTGCTTTACAGCTTGGAAGAGGGTACTGTGTATGTACACCTCCAGGACCAGAGAATTCTGAAAGACTTAGCTCTCCTGCTCCTTTAAAGGGTACTAACAGAATTCACTAAGAAAATACACAGGAATTCTAGTACCTTGCATTTACAAAAATCTAGTTACCATGACTAAGAGCTATCAACCTCCTAGTGTCAACAAAAAACACTATCATATTGGAGCTAAACGATTAGGGAGACTTTTAGGACTTGAGAACTTTAAACAGAAGTGAGAAACAAAAGGCTAGGTGTAAGAAAATCTGTGTTTTGTACTAGCCAGTATCTTGTTTTAGACTTGAATCCAGCTGTGTTAAACAATCATAGGTTCCCTGTTGTGGCTGTAGGAGCTTTCTGGTTTCTCTGCTCCTCAGCAGCATTGTGGAGCTAATGAGGGAATAATTATACCCCATATAACATAAGAAAACAAATGTCTTAACAACTTAAAAACAATGTCAAGACCCACAAGCAGTTCAAGGAAGAGGAAAATTTAAAAAGGCTTCAGGAATGACCAATTACAGAGTCCTTGAATGAAGTAAGAACACAGAAATTTAGTGATTCAGTTTTGAAAGGTATTCAAGGTCAAAGACCTCCACATTTATTGAAAAACAAATAACAAGATACACAATTTATGAAAATTAATCGGTCATTAAAAGCCATAAGAAAAACTTAACAATGACCACACAAAACAGCCACCAAACTGAAAACTATAACAAATTGTCACCCATTTTAAAATTTAAAGAATCCATTTTTAATAATGTGTAGAAAAGAAAGTTCACCACAACAAATGTTAAATAATCTTAAACATAAAACCTTTGCTTATTTTAGAAGACCAGAAGAATGTTGGCACACTAAAGATATAATCATAAAATTTTACCATGTACTCTTAATCAAGAACTGTAAAACGTTCTTAAGTGTCTCCCTGTGGGAATCCCTCATAAGACTATCAGTCATAAGGACTCGGGAATTGCAGGTGCTTAGAGGCCACCACATTGCCGATGATCAGTAAATGGAAAAGAAGCTAAGTGCCTGGACATAAAACAGGTTGAACGCATGCAGAATACCCAAAGATCAAATTCAATAGGTGTGAACTGAATATGTTCCACCCATCAGATGCAACTTCTGAAACATGGACATCTTTCTCAGAACTATCTAATTCCAAGAATGACCATCAGCAAAGCTTCAGACAAAATTAACTCACAAAAATATGAAATAGAAAATGTGCTATGATTTGAGTCTTACCCAAAGTCAACATCATATAAAAAGAAATAAAAGCATGGAAAGAATCAGTATAGTTCATTACAGGGTGCTTATTGGTCTGTTACCATCCATCTTAAATTGACAGGCTATTCCTCAGACCATCTGCCATGCATCAAACATCCTCTTTCAAGATTTGTTCCCTTCATGGACAAGAGGTATTTTCTTCTGTAAATTCCATCCGTTTTGTGGTAGCATTGCTACAGCACCAGAAATGCTAATGTACTCTGAGAACAGACAGGAGCAACTAATGGGAACTATAGAGTTGACAAATCCTATCCCTTGAACAACAAAAGGTGGGATAGGCAGAAATAAACAAAAAACAAAACAAAACAAAAAACCCCATAGTTTTAGGGAACAATGGTAAGATTGCCAACTGAATACTCTATACATTTATTAAAAATAAATCTAATCTCTCTGTTCAATTCCTGCCCAACCTGTGGTGGAATCTTTCTGTGTTCCCTGATCTGTGACTAATTTCATGGTTCCATGTACTTAGTATCAGTGGTTGGCTTGCTTCAGGAAACCGACTGTTCATATTTAATTGAAATCACCAATAAATATTCCATATGGACAAAGCAGAAGGATTTTCCTGCTTTACCAAGCTGCACAGTGAATACCAAGAGCTTAGAAGTAATCAATCATTACATCTTCCATTACCTTTATCTTTCATTGTTCCTTTCATTGTTTATAAAAATCATTCAATCATTTTGATAAGCACCTATTATATCCCAGATACTCTTCTTGGATCCAAGGATTAAACAACAGTCAAGGGAGAAAAAAAAATCAATCTCTGCCCTTTAAGACTCACATTGCATTGAGAAAGTACAAAATAGATGCCTAATTCAGATCATTACAACTGTTGAGTGAAGACAATAAAGCAGAAGAGCCTTCAAAAGAGTGAGAGGGGAAGGGCAGGTTGTTTGGCATTTTTGAGCAGATGGCTGAATGAAATGGGTAAGTGATGAAGCCATGGACTATCAACACCTGTAAGGATCTAAGCAATACTATAAATCCCTTCTGAAAAATCAGAATTAAAAAATGATACTTGCATTCCCTGTCCTTCTGTGCTGATGGCTCTGACAAATTCAGGGAGAGGCCATGGCTACTGAAACCATGTGGAGTCCTGCAGACTGACACCCTCCTGGAGTGTGACCCCATGCCACCAAACACAAGCCCCTTTCATAGGAGTGATGCTATGTGAAGCTTCCTAATGCACTAACTTGCACAAACCAAACCTTTCATCTTTGCCAGGTTGCCCATACTTTGGGATTTACCCCAAGCAGAAACAGACATGATCTCCTAGAAGAAAATCCTTTCTCAGAACCTTTCCAGGCCTCGGTGTTCTAATGAATTGCCCACAGCTCCTCACATCTCTAGCCCCATTAGAAGAGGGGCAGACTCTTGCCCCTCAACATCGTGCTGCTCAAATTCCGCTTAGGTAGGGCTAAGGTGATTTTGTTGACCATCTTCTTTAGTGCATTTAAACCTATTTTGGATATTAAAATAGGGCAAATATAAATGACACATTTGTAAGGGGGTTTTGTTGTTGTTTTGAAGAAAAATTTCCTCTTCCACATCTCTGCAGTTAGGTTTTTCTACTTGACCACTTACAGGTGGCTAGCAGCAAATAGAGCTACCCTGCCATTAACCAAATAGAAGCCTCACTGAGAAGTATCAACGGCCCTGTGTTTCATCAATTTAACATCCAGGCATTCGCCCTGGCCAAGCAGACATAGCCAGCCAGCCAAGACAAACAAATGGGTCTTGGCGCAAGGAGGGGCCAGTTTCTGGAGACAGCCCTCCAGTCTAAACTTCTTAAGGACTTGGTATAAACGTGCTTTTATTGCTGAGGTGCTGTTCCATCTAAACAGTGCAGATTCGAGTCACACACTACAGCCTTTCACTGGTTCTGTTGGCTTAAGGTGTGTGCGGCTCAGTGACTGCACAAACCTGCGTCACAGCTACCTGCAGCTCACTCTCTCAATCCCCAAACCAAAATGCTGGGAGCCACACTGAACACTGACTGCTTTATCAAAGCAAAGTTAGAGTACAGGGAGATGCTGGGCCCCAAGGCCTGTCCTTGCCTCTGCTCCAGCCCCACCCCCATCCAAATATAGAGGACTTGTGGGGGCTCAAAAATGCTTACAGGTTCCCTCTGTTCCTCCAACCTGACATTTAAAATTTCAATTCAGTATAGCCCTGTCACTCCCTCATGTCTCTCCTAGAGTCTCTCAGGAACCAAACGTTTCTTAAAGGTTGACAGTTGTGGGCATGTGGGTGAGAGAGATGGGGTCAATTTTGAAACCTATAAAAACTAAAAATATTTTATAAAAATGCTCACATTTTAACTGTAAAATATTAACCACCAGTGACAGTATCAGACATTTACCTTTGTACTGGATTCTGGGCCATGTGCTAGGGATATAAGGGAAAGGGGGACACTGGGTATCAGCAAGGATCCAGCAACTAATTAAATCTAAATTGTTGGCAGAGATGGAGAATAAATTCTAACACCCTGACAGTTTGTGAGATGTGGATTACCACAACTGTACAAAACCAAAAAGAGGCTCTATGAAGGGACAAACCAGGATCCCCTGAGCCAGTTGAGAAAGGAAGTCTCTCAGCTTATTATAGTTCAAACTGTGTGACCTTTATCCTTGGATTTTTAGGTGTGTATTTAAATGGTGTGTGACCAAGAGTCACCAAGGAGCCATGCTCACAGGGAAGTCTTACCAGTGTCCTTGAAACATGGGGCTTTCAAGGCATGCCAAGCACCTTACAGAGATGCCATGAGAACCAGAAAGAAAAGCACTGGCCCTCAAGAGTTCTACACTCTTGCTCAGAAGAAAATGTGAAGAAACAAATGTCTATGTCAGTGGCAGTAACAATACTGAAGTGATTCTGAATCCAGAAGATTTAAGAGTAGTCCCTAAGATGTATGCTACTTATGCACTACTTGAAGAAAAGGTCCAACAGCTCAAAAGGAGCCAACCATGTTGAAGAAAAGGTTAGCAAGGGGAACAGAAGGAAGAAAAAACAAGTTAGGTGATTCCAAAAAGAACAAATAGGCCAATGTGGCTAAACATAACCAACCAGGCTGGGGAAGAACATATAACCAATATGTCAGGAGCAAAGACATAGCTAACCAGATTGGGGAAGAACACATAGTCAAACCAGGTCAGGGAAGAAGTTATAGCCAAATCAGGCCAGGGACAGACATAGCCAACCAGGTTTGGGAAGAACATATAGCCAAACCAGGTGAGGTAGACTGCTGAAGGCTGCTCTCAGCCAATGCCTTGCAACCACTGTGAGGAGTCAGATTTTATTCTTACAGTGATGAAAACAGGGACAGTAGAGACAGAAGGGACAAGCAAAGGTTGATCACTGCCTACTAAGTAAGAGACAAGACAAAGAAGTTCTATGTGCTATTGCAAAAGAGGGCAGTTCTAGATAATGATGTACCATATACTTCACAAGGTTACAAAGATTTGGAAAGCTCTTATTATAAAAATAATTAGTACATATACTGATTTGAACATAACATTATGCATACATGTATCAAAACATCACTTGGGCCCATGTCCAGTTTTGTTTGTTTGTGCATCAGTTAAATAACTTCTAGAAAAATAATAGCGTAAGGGGAAAAAATTTCCCTTCCTTGGATGCAATAATTTTATTTTACTCTTCCCATCTCTCCAGTGGTTTCTTCTGTCAATCTTGGAAGGATTTAATTTACATAATTTAATGTTTTGCCAAAATTCTACCCTCACTGTCTTCTATTCTCTGTGGATAGCCTTGTGAGAATTTCATCTGTCGTGGAAAAGGGTGTGCCTTTAGTTCAGAGAGGACAGAGTTTGAATTCTAATCCCAACAAGTTCCCAGTTTGTGGTCACAGGTAGGACACATGGCCTCTCCAAAGCTGCTCCCTCATTTGTTAATAGGAGATGGAAGAATTTCAATGTCCCCAGCACACTGCAGATTCTCAAGCACTGGTTTAAAGTTATATTTTATTTTGTTTCCATCTCTCTCTCCAGCAAAACCCCCATTCAATAAATCTTGCTTCTCTCTTCTATTTTCCACAACCACCTAAACCAGAAGAGTCATCAGTAGCCACTGCAACCTCTTCAGACCCAATGACTAACTGTTAAGTCCGCTGATGTAAACTCACAGGCACCTCCTGCCTTTGTGTCTTGCCATTAATATTGCACCTAAGAACCTTGAGGACCTGCTGGTTATCTTTTTAAAGTCTAAAGTAGCAGTACACTTAAGAATAATAAATTATAACACCTCCAATTTCTGCTCAAATACAAATATTTTAAAGGTATAAGAATGCAATGATTTTAGAGTTCTCAACCTTTGCTTTTTTAAGGTATTTCATAACTTTACTAAAAATTATCCCCCATGGAACTCATTTATGCATATGAGGCTCTTGGTGAATCACTTACATTAAGGGGCCCTCCACGTGTCTCTCCATATTGAAATGATAGATATGGGATAAGCAATTATTTATGAAATCATTATCTAAATACAAAATGCCTTTTCACATACCATAAAAGCTTCAACAATGTCACAGAGAGTATCAGTCCTTCAAATGCTAATTCTTCAAAGAAATCTTAACAGATAAAATTAATATGTCAAAATGAGGTGCAGTTAAGAAAGCCAACATGAAAATCATAATTTCCATGACTTGGTTCACAGGGTTATTTTGCCAATTCATATCACACAATATTGATACTTCAACTGCCGGCCACATTTATTTCT
The DNA here is from genome assembly GCF_003668045.3 of Cricetulus griseus. NCBI lineage: Eukaryota > Metazoa > Chordata > Mammalia > Rodentia > Cricetidae > Cricetulus > Cricetulus griseus. Next base: position 154,628,839 of record NW_023276807.1, read on the forward strand.
CATGTTTAGGGAAGAAATCTCCTTTTCAGGTTCAAGGAAAAAGACTGAATGGCATCTTCAGGAAAAATAGCTGAAGAGGTTTTCAGAATATCCCATATACAATTTGCTTGTGTATAATTATAAATCATACCACAATCATAATCAAACCCTACCCACTTATAGATTGTTATGCGTTTAACAAGTTAGCACTCTTGCACCCCCTAGTGGAAGAAATAATGAATATTGTGTTTGTTTTCTCAATAAAGATAAAAATAGATTATTTGGCTATATGTTTAAAAGACACAGTAACATGGACCTACAGTAAAACAAACTACTACTGTTCTGCTAACAGAACACAGCAATAAAATGATGCCTAAGAACATTCTGCTATACTCAAAGATCTGTGCCTTGCTCTGCCATCATAAAGAAGCTTCCTCCTGCAGCAGATGGGAACAATACAGAGACCCACAGCTGAACAATGATCAGAGAGTGAGAGAGCTTGGAACACTAAGTCCTAAATGGGATGTCTCAATCAAATCCTTCCTCTCAGGGCTTAGGAACTTCGTAGAAGAGGAGGCAGAAAAATTCTAAGAGCTGGGCAGATAAAAGACATCAAAGAAACAAGGTCTTCTAGACACAGCAGAACTGACGCACATATCAACTCACAGATACTGTGGCAGCATGCACAGGGCTTGCATGGGTTTAAGCCAGATGGGGTCCCAGCGCTGAGAGGGCAAGTAGACACAAATCCCCATCCCTAGCCTGGGTGACATCTCCAATTGACAACTGCTTGCAAATTAAATGTTTTCTCCTATGTAATCTCATTGAATATACAAACCATACTTAAGGGCAGGCTCCATGCCCAGAAGTAGATTGCCAACACAAAATGACCTCAATGGTGTTTTCTGGAGGGGTTATTTTTATAGTCACTCAAATGTATCTGTAAATATATTCTCTAAAAAAAAGAATAAAATAAACCCATCTCTTTCATGAAAATAAATGATGGTATCTGTTACCAATGATGAAATTAAAACTTTCAAACAAAAAATTCACAACTTTGGAATATTTGTATCCACTGTGAGGTTGATAGTCTCTCATGCTAAAAGATTTCTGGTTACACACACACACACACACACACACACACACACACACACACACACGTATACATACATATACATATGTATATGTAAATATATATATACATATACATATATATATATATACATATATTATATATATATATATATATATATATATATATATATATATATGTCAGTGCTGCAACATCTCACAACTCATTGTAAGTGGAAGTGTGGTGGAGAACATGGCATGTCCTTGCATATCCTTGCTTTGATTTGTACTGAAACCCCACACTTTGACTCGCTGCTGACTTTCTACCAGCAGTGCAAATACCAGTCATGAAAAGGACATGGACCTTTGCATTCAAAGGTAAGCAGAGTTTGCATCTCAAAGATACCTTTAAAAGAATGGCTCTCAGGAGTCCCTAGGAGTTCACTAACCAAACACTGCAAAACCGTTTTGCTACACAGTGGGTACTTAGAGAGCTGGATGTAATCTTCAGAAATCCTTGTTTCACATGACTTTCTTTTTGCTTAGAAATGTATCACAAAGCACAGAACACTGTGCAAAATCTTTGGTGCTGGGGCTGGAGGGTAGCTCAGTGATGAGCACTTGCTCTTCTTGCAGAGGACAGGAGAGTTCAATTCCCAGGACCCACACTATGCAGCTGTACTCCACTTCCAGTGGAGCTGGCCTCAGTGGGCATATACATGGTACACATAAATTCACATAGGCACACATGTACACATAAATAAATGTTGAGACTTTGTGCTAGCTGTTAGGAGGCAGAGGGTCAGACAGCAAAGAGAGGAGAAGGAAGATGGTTCTATTGATGGCCAGATTAAGTGCCAGGTCCTGTGTAATTCTTAGGTATATGATGTCATTAAGTCCCTTAATGGCCCGTAAGTCACGGCAGTCAGCCTTTTATAAGGAAGGAAGTGGAGCCTCTGCTGTTAGGAACAAGCTTTACAAACCAAGGCAACAATGTACAAGGGCTTACCACATTCTTCACCTCCACTTACAATGATAATTTTTTAAAGCCATGGTATGTAACAATGCCCTGCTTAAGCAATCACAATTCATTAACTTTGTTAAACCTTCAGTTTCAAGCATGAAGTGGCTGCCATCCTATGCGATCTACATGAGAACTGCATGGGCACAGAGTGTATCCCACGATGCAGAGGGTACCGTAAAGAAGATCATCTGCATGGCTGTGTGCAGTGTAAACAGAACCACCCACTTCCTCATGGAACACCATTTGTACTTGAAATAACGACTAAAACAAATTATAGTTACTCAAATGTGGGTATCTGTAAACATGTTCTCTAAAAAGACAATAAAAAGACCCATCTCTTTCATGAAACTAAGTGTTGGGATTTGTTACCAATGATGAAATTAAGGCATTCAAAAAAATCAGAACTCTGGAATATTTGTATCAACTGTGAGGTTGATAGCCTCTCATGATACACAATTTCTGGTTTGAAATACATAATGTCAGTGCTGCAACATCTCAGAACTCTAGGACCAGTGCAGGAACCCATACTGTCACACACACACAAGATTTCCTAGTGTGCTGGAAGAGTAACATGGGTTCTTGTTGTAACAAAGTACAAAAAGTACTTTACTTCCCACATTTCAAATAAATGAAAATGATAACATGGCTAAATTTTAATGTATCATCAAGGAATATTCTGTTATATAAAAAGTTATTAAAATATTCCATTCTCTTTCAATTATAACACATTTAGGAGATATCCTAGTTAAGTTTTTTGTTTAAATTGACACAATCTAGAGGCATCTAGGAAGAGGAACCTCTGTTGAGAAAATGGCCTCCATTAGATTGGCCTTAACTAATGATTGATGTAGGAGGGCCTGACCCACTCAGACAGGTACCACCCCTGGGCTGGCTATCCTTGGTTGTATAAGAAAGTGGGCTTAGCGAGCCATGGGGAGCAAAGCCAAGAAGCAATGCCCCTCCCTGAGCTCTACTTCAGTTCCTGCTCTGCTTGAATTCCTGCCTCACCTTCTCTCAATGATGAACTGAGATTGAGATGTGTGACCCAAATAAACCCTTTCTTCCCCAAGTTGCTTTTGGTTGTGGTGTTTTATCACATCTTAATAGAAACCTAACTAGAACAGAAGACCAGATTTTCTTTATATATGTTAACTACAAGATAGGAAACCTCGCTTACATTAAGCCCAATTTTAATAGGTAAGTGAAAAAGAAGTAGCATACTGATGGACATTTATGAAAATACAGACAACATTAGTGTACTAAAATTTTATCAGCTTTGGGTGTTAATGTAAGGATAGCTAGAGATGACTTACATAAACAAACACCCTCCTATTCTTTAATAAATTCTTAGAGTTCAAGGATCCTAAAACCAAACTCTTTCTGTGAAGAACGCAAAACAGGAGAGCTCACAACTCCGTAGTCTAAAGCCAAGATATGGAGAGCTGTCTAACTAAAACAGATACTTAGGATTCCTGAGATAAGTACAAGGAAAGCCTAGAAACAAGAATGGAGTTTCACATCTGGAAATCTTAGTCTGGGAAAAGAAAAGAGTGCCACAATATAAACGGCAAATATAAGGAGCAATAATGTTTTTACAAATATTCTGATATTCATACATTCTCAATCCCACTGCATTTGAGTTTTACTAAAGCCAAAATTCCATGGTCCATAGAAGAAAAGAGGCCTATAAAAAACAAACTACATACTGATCATTTTTCTTCTGAAAATAAAAATCCAACCTCTGTTACTGTAGAATATATGCCAAGAACAGAAAGATCTGTGGCAAATATCTTTTAACAACATGCAGCGCTATTTACTGTAGGTTTGTGAAACATAAAGGTACCTACACAATGCTTTTCAACATAAACATAACTTGTTTCTGCTTCCAAAAAATGGGGGAAGGGAGTTCTACTTTCATCACTAAATAGGCTAATTAATCTACCAGTGCATGTTATAAATTGCTTTAAAGTTGCTTATCTGACAATGTTATCTTGTTCCAACCTCAATATATACTTAAGGTATCAAAATCAATTCCATTGAAGATAATCACTGTTTCCTTCACTGTGAAGTTTGGATGGATTATAACATTTAAAGAAAAACCAGGGTTGTACCAAAAAGCTATCAAATGGGAATAAATATTGAATATGCCACACACAAAAAAAACAGTAAAAATGAAGGATGAAATTTAATTATTTTATCTACAGTTAAATCATTCTACAAGTTATCATAAGCTAAGTATCTCATAAAGGCCCCTTAATAATTTGTTTCATGTTAAGAAATGTGTTTTTATTGCTGAAGACATCATACATTTTGATTGCAGGATATGGAAAAATCAAGCTGGAATCGAGTTGGAAGCTCCCTTCCTGCTGGCTAGCTCTCATAGTACCAGACGGTGTTATGGAGACTGCTGGGAAAGACAAGTCATCAACAGTCTTACCCAGATGTGAACCCTATGAAATAAAATGATGAATTGTCAGGCAAGATGTGCTCACTAGAGCAACAGTGACATGAATGTTACGGGGGTAACCAATGGCTTTTTGCTTGGATTTGAGAGCAGCTCCACGGGGAGGACCTCAGGCCTTCTCCTATGAACCAGGTCAAGAGCTTGTTTTGCTAGCTAGGTATGTAGTCAAAATGTAGTCACAACTAGGTGTGCAGTGAATTCTAAATTCACTAATATATTTATAGCCACGGATTACAGCTGCTCTACATGTTCACTGGAGAAACTCCTTACTGCAGTAGACAGTGATTAATGCAGAGACTCTTACATTTTTAACGTGCTGAGAATAAATGATAGTGAAATGCTAGGTCCAACATGGGTTGCCATTCAAGGGTCTCCATCCAAGGTTCAAGGAACGCTGCAGAAGAGTGTACAAAAATAACTTATGGGCCAGGTGTTGGTGGCATACACCTTTAATCCCAGCACTTGGGAGGCAGAGGCAGGCGGATCTCTGTGAGTTCGAGGCCAGCCTGGTCTCCAGAGCGAGTGCCAGGATAGGCTCCAAAGCTACACAGAGAAACCCTGTCTCAAAAAACCAAAAAAAAAAAAAAAAAAAAAAAAAAAAAAAAAAAAAAAAAAAAAAAAAAAAACAAAACAAAACTTATGAACCATAAAAGACATCTTCTAGATATGACATGGCTATCACACCTGTGAACTCACAGTGGCTGTGTTACCTGCATGAAACCTGCACAACACTGGGCTCTTCAACATCTCATCATAGAAGCTGGAGGGCCTTAAGAGGTTCTGCAACTGTTGACAGTTTGTGGGTACTGAGCAATAGGGTGATAGGATGTCACTTCTTTTAATGATGTAGCCACTGATGAACTGTCCATGTTCCTCCCACCCAAGTTCATGCAAGCCAGTCCCCCCTCTCTCTCTCACACACACACACTACATGAAATTATAAGAGGGACTTTTTAGGAAGAAATGTCAGTGGGGAGAAGGAAGGGTGATAAGAGAAGGCAATTGCAGAAAATGACTAAAATTCATTATACACATGTATGAAACCAAAGAATAAAAAGAAATTGTGGGTCATACGCTACATGCAGTGACACACACATCTGTGTCACTTGGGAGGCTGAGACAACAGGCCTTAGTTCAAAGCCTGCACCATATCGTAAGAACTTGTCTCAAAAATAAAATAAAACAAAAAAGACACAGATAAGCCAAAACACCAGAAGTCAGTTTGATATACCTCAAATTCACCTGCAGTCCTTGACAATAATGTGTATTAGTAAGGAAGAAAAACCATACAATTATCACAAGACACATATAACAGAAAATTAGAGCTGTGCCAAGAAGTGCTCAAATAGAAATAAATGTTGGATATACCACATATGCAACAGGGAAAATGAAGGGCAAAACACTGACAGAAAGAAAGAGAAGGCCAGATCATCATTGTAAGAGTGGCAGATCATTGTGTCTTTATATATCACAGATGTGGTGTAGGAAAAAAATCCCACATCTCAAAAATAGCAATAGGTATGTATTTAAAAAATAAAAATAAGAAGAGTATGCTCTCTTTAGTTTACAGTGCCAAGAAGGGGTCGGTCATTCGAGGAAGCCAAAAAAAAAAAAAAAAAAAAGACAACAGCTGCAGTTCAGCCACAGACACGGGGGAATACTCAAGACCAACACAGCCATGTTCACCTCAGGCTAAGTGTAACTAACGTCAGGACTGCCATTTGGGGGGGGGGGCTAGAGAGTCAACATTTCTCTGTGAGAAAGAAATCTAAGTGATGAGAGAGGGGCTTCCTATTAGTGAGTAACCAGCCCATCCTGCCTCTATTGTGTCAGTAGGATCACATAGAAGATAAAACATTCTCAAACAGAGACACCCTCTCCCCACTGGGGTGGTTTAATGGTATGTGGGTTGTTGGAACTTTCATCATTGCTCAATGAGATCAGCTTTCAGTGGAGGTCAAACTCAATATGATTATAGTGAAGGTATGGAGAGTTGAAGTCCTACTCCTACACATGTGCAATGAAAAGTTGCTGTCCTTAGGTATGATGAGCAGCCAAAAGCTTCATCCGACTGCAGCAAGGCAGCCCCTTCCCTCACTCCATCTGTCACAGCATTGTCAGAGTGGGGGGTGAGGGGTGGGAATCCAGTTAAAACAGATTTCAGAAAGATCCAAAATATCACAACACATGAAAAAACTCGAAATTTCAATTAAAAAAAAAAATCACTCATCACAGCAAAAGCCTGGAAAATACCAAACTAAACTGAAAAAAAAAATAAATAAAAAGAAAGAAAGAAAATGGATACTGGTGCTAAGATGACTGAAGATATCCAATAAAGGTTTGAGAATAAACGTGGGGAAACATGTTCCAATTGATTTCAGTCTTTAAAGAAGGAGAGGAGAGAAAGAGAAACTTCAATCAGCAAACGGGAAAAGTCAGGAACACATTTTCACATGTCACATAACTGTGAAATATACACGGACAAGGCCACTTGTCACCAGGGAAATCCAAACTGAAAGAACATAGGGCGATCTTCTCCATATCAGAAGGGCTACCCAGGGATGGAGACACTCAGCATTGGCGAGAACGCTCACACATAAGCCAAAGGGGATGTAAAGCAAAATGCCCATCTGGGAAGAGAGGGCTGACTTTCTAAGTTTAGGAGACTAGAAGCATGTAACCAGGAACTTCACACTAGAGTGTTTAACACAAAGAATTGGAAGAATTACAGTCTTAAAAAACTACTTATGAAGGCTCAAATTGGATATTTAGAACAACCAAAAACTATAAATAGACAGATAAATAAATATCAGGTAAATAGTTACATAAGGCCTATTACATCCTTTGTCAGAAGACTATTTGGCAAGGAAACAGGGCAAATACTGATGATGAGTATACCCCTTGATGAGTATGACATTATGTACATTGTTTTCCTTTACATAGAAAAGTCCCTTTCCCTTTCCTTCCCTCCAAATCCTTCCACATTTACATCTTTGGTTTCTTTTAAATTCATGACCCCGTTTTATGTTATTGTCACTACGTAACATATGCTTATACATATGTTTTTCATAATACATATATTTACATATCTAACATATGTATATATTTCTAAACACCACAGCTACTATACTGCATCTGCAGGAGATCACTAGCATATTTCCAAGAAAACCAAGGGAAACAGAGAAAACATCACAAACCATCCCTTTTCTCTCTTCTTTTCACCTCCCTCACCTTCTCTATCTCCCCTCCCCTTCTAACCCACCAAGTGTTTGCTCCAACTCTATGCACTCCTGCTGTGGTATTTCAAGCTTGCCAGAGGCCCAAAATCATACCTGATTTTTGAACTACAGCTTATAAACTAAATAAACCTTTTTACCTTTGTAAGTTAACTGTCAAAAGTATTTCATTTCAATAAGGTGGAGCTGACAATGAAGTGGAAACAGAGTCTGCCAACCACTTTAGAGTGTATTTCTGTTTTATTTTTTTTATTTTTTATTTATTTATTTATTTATTTATTTGGTCTGTAGTCTGAACTGCAATGAGAATTGTCTTACTGTGATTAAAATACAAAACTACATATAAAATAACAGATGGAATGGATAAATTAACTGTGAAGGTAGAATTTTAATAGCATTGTAGCTATCTTTATTTATAGTAAGTAAAATTCTGGATCAGAAGCTGAATAGTATCCCAGCAGGAGAATCTTATTCCAGTAGGTCACTCTCCTGCTAGTAGATAAGAATATTCAAGTCAATTCAATTCAAGTCAATACAAATCCTACTCAGACAAAATGTGAGAACATATTTTTCACTTAAAAAAAAACTACACAATCTGCTTTAGCACCATCCCCAAACTAATTTTTGATATCAAGCTGACCTTGGCATCTGTCATTATATTCTATAATAATATATCTCCTAGAGTGCTCTAACAGTGCCTTAATTTTGTTTCTTTGATGGAAAAAGAAGCAGTCTATAATGTAACACTCATTATGTCAACCGTACAGTAGTAGTGAATGAACAGAAAAAGTGGCAGAAAATATCCAAAACCAGTGTGTAAAATACATATATGTAGGTGGGTCCATATGCCTATGTGAATGTGCCCATATAGAGATTCAGTCGCAGAGAGCTCAAGCCAATTCTCTCATTTCCTAAGGAGCTGGCAGAGCACCATAGAAGTCTATGGAAGGCCCTTTGTGTTCATCAGTCTAGCATCCTTTGTTGTTCTTGTGGTAACCATGGAACATGCCTCTCTTTTAAAGAAAACCCAGCCAGTCTCTGTGACTGTGGTGGACTGTTACAGTGTCACCTTCTAAAAGGTGGCTAAACCCAAGAATGGTTGAATTCATTGATTCCCACAAAGAACCATGCACACTGGATGGAACTCAATATCCCAGAAAAAGGGTTTTGATTAACAATTTGCTAGTTATTCTAGATTCCACTCTCTTGAAGCTTGGGTTTAGCTTTCCCCTCAAATTTCCCCTGTAAATTCTGTAAATTACAAATATGATTCTACTCCCTCTTTCCTAATATTAGTTAGATACCACTTTTTTGTCAACAATCAAAATCTCCAAAAGTAATCATAAGAGTAGGACATTCTGTAAACACATCTTATTTGGGTGAACTACTTGTAGGGCACTATTTCTTGATAAGCATTTGAGCCAACACAAAAGTATCACCTTTCTTCAATGAAGGCCTTTCAGACTTATGGACACTCAAGAGTTACTACTGTAATAACTTGTGAATTTACCATGAGACTCCCCAGAGAATTTTCTGTGTTCTTAGGGGCTTGACATCTCTTGCTATTAAATGTCCATTATAGAATTAAATACCTGGGCCTGGTGTAAGACATTTGATCACACTGATATTCCAAGACTGTTAATAAAGTTAATCTTGAGTTGGGGGACAGAGCAACTAGCTGACTGGAATTGGCCATAGAGAATCCAGGAATACAGATGAGAAATTCACAGGAAAGAGAAATGGGACTTGGATTTTTCCAATTCCTTTTCTATCTGCTAAATGAGGAGAGAGGGTCAATTGGCCATTCCTCTACCGCTTTCTTGATGTATCAGGTTTTTGCCCCAATATCTGACTCCCAAGTTTCTAGTAGATAAACACATCATGGGTCTCTTATAACATGTATGTTAAATAATTTTCCTATATACATACTGCCTTAATATATTATGCTTCCTTAAATCATGTATTTACTATGCATATCAAGCACAGCACTTTTGCTTAGCATATGCACACATATCATAAATAACAACATGGACTGTGCTGAGCACTGTCACGTACTATAATAGACATCATTAGTCATGATTCAGAAAGCACATATTTGAAGGACACTATGCAAGCCTGGTACCTTAACAACCATTGCAAGTCCAGCTACAGAGACACATATATTCTCACCTTCAACCTCTTAAGACTCTCTTCCATAAATAACCAAGGGCTTGAGGTTTCAGTTTCTATTCTGTATTCCACAATGACTCATTGACAATTCTGAACAAATGGATGGGAAGATTTAAATGGGTTAATGGCAGAAATCTTGGGTAGACATGATTACACTGCAGGTTAGGGCTTATTCTGCCAAGTTTGGTGACCTGAGTTCAATTTCCAGAACCCACATGGTGGAAAGAGCCGGCCAACTTCCTAATGTTCTCTGACTTCTGCACAAGCTCCATGATGCATGCACCCACACATGTGTGTACATATATACATACATACAAAAATACAAAATAAAATAAATGTAAAATCTCCATCTGTAATTCCTGGATTGAAAAACCTGGATTTTTTTTTTTTTACTTATTTTCCTATTTTTCACAGTGACTGTAGAAAATGGGAAGTGTATCCTATTTTATATTGGAAAATGGATCAAAAAGAATCCAGGGTGTTTGTGATAATAGGAAAAAAACAAGAGCTAGAAGAAAGTATTTTGCATTTATTCAGAGTAGCTGAAACAACCAAATTGATTCAACAGTGGACAAGTGCTACTTTGTGACAGTCACACTTTGGTCACATCATTCCTAGTTAGTCATTAGTAGAGACTATAAGTTTTTTGTTGTTGTTGTTTTATTTTGTTCTTAGGAACAATATTCTAAGTTTATTTAATATTTCAAACAAAAAGTTTTTTAAATCCATTTGAACTTCATAAATTGTAAATTCTTTGGTTTATATGAACAGTCAATCCCCAGAGTTCTGTGTTCACTGCCCAGACATTTCTGAGTCTTTTCTCTGGGTTCTCTAAAAATAGGGACTGTCTACACATATATGGGCAGAGGTCCATGGGAAATCTCAACCCAAAACTACTCTAAAAATTATCCACTGAGAGAAAGAGAATCCTTCAGTACTCTGTCCATTGCCCAGTTTCAGCTGCTGGTATAATTCCCGTCTTCAAGCACCTGTCAGTGGCCATGCAATCGCCCCAGAGATCTCCCAATCTCAAATGTCTACTATCTCCACTTTCAAGTTCTATCACGAATGCTATTTGTATGCAGTGTGTCAATGAGATATGAATTAAATGTTTTTCCTCCTGTTTTCTACATTTCCCAATTATGTGAGCTCAAAACATCCAGCTCACTTTTGATTCCCCTGTGCAAACTCACTTTTCCTCGGCAACCACATCACTTGCCAAATAGTGGGAACTGCCCTCAATCATGTCACAGAACCTCTCTCTTTTCTCCATGCCTATAAGCCCACCCCAGTTGTTGCATAGCTACTGCATGGCTGTTCAACTTATCTCTAACGTCTTCTCTACCATGACCTTTAACTTCCTAACTTTCTAGAGTACAGACATGCTAGTACTCTGCTGTCTATTGCCACAGGGAGCTGTCTCAATGTTCTACTATAAAGCTACATTGAATTTCTTTCCATCCCCTTCTTCCACATATTTGTCATGTCTACATTCATACTTCTGTAGTTTCTTCCGTAAAGACTGTCATTCCTTCTACCCATGTAGGCATGCTTAAATATTATATATATAGACTTTAATTTCTTCAACATCTTCTTTGGCTCTAAAATGAATCACTATTCCATCATCTACACGCTCATCTCTCTATTTTCTCTTCCCCTACTCCTTTCCCCTGCCCCACTCTCAATGTATCATGTTCTCTATCCTCTCACCATTTTTCATGCTCTAACAGTTGTTTCTGTAAGCTCTGCATAGTTAGGCTTTTCCCTTCCATGATCACCAATGACACCCAAAAACTGTAATAAATGTCAGGATGATACAGAACCCCTAAGTCCATTATTAGTCATCAAAAGTTCTAGGAGACTCCAAGTCATGTTTCCCACACATTGAAGGCTTCTCTTGGCATTTTTATATACACTTACCCTAGTTCTGTGGGACACAGACATGCATATTTTGAGATTTTCAGTCTCATAAAAACTTGAAGAAAGACATTTTCCAGTGTTCTGAATTACTCTGACTCACATTCAAAACCAAATCAAGATGACAACATTTAGTATTTCTCCCTGGGGTTATTTCTCTCTCAAGAAATGCATCACCTTTGCATTCAGATAGCTGGGAAACAGCCATCAATTCTATCACCTATACCCCATATACATCCACACTTCTGTCAAGTGTCAAACCTTAAGGGACTGTGAGGTTTCTAAGAGAACAGTCTATACTTCATAATATGTATTTTCACTGGAACATTTTTACCATGTTCAAATATTGAAATAGGACAAGACATATAGGCCCTTTCTACTTACAACTGGTTCCTCACAGTTCCTATCTCTTTTTTTTTGTACTTCTCCAACAATCACAGTCTTACAAATAGCAACTACCCTTGGAAATCAATTTCAAGATGGTATTAGAAGCAGTGAAACACTGACTCTGGCTCAGGTTGTCTTCAAGATTAAGTAACATAACACACAAAATGCCTGTGGTTCCTGCCTGGGATATAATCAGCACTCAATGAGGATTAGTTGTATTATGAAAGCCAGATTTAAAATGTAACCCTCCCCAAGTTCTACAAAGCTACATCCTCAAAAATAGGAGTTTGAGTCAAACACAAAAGTTCCTCCCCCCCCCAAAAAAACACTGTATTTCCTGTAACTTCTGCTACATTCTGCTGTCAATCATTTCCATTTAAGCTGAGAGGCTTCCTGTCTTGATTACCTCTCTTAGCCCTGCAGCCCTACAATAAAGTCACAAGGGAAACCATGGTAACCACACGCAAACGAATGCTTTCAGTAAATGAACAAGATGATTTCATCAAATTCTCAAGATGCTCTACCCAGATCTCATTTGAAATAAGGTCAAAATATCTTAATCTCTATTGAAGATGGCTTCCACACTTCCCATTGAAAACTCAGCTCTAAGCTTCCTCTGAATGAAGCAAGGAGGAAGACCTCACAGGTTTCAAGTCAAAGAGTGGCCACCTCTGGAGAGATGGAGGGTGGGTGGGATGGCAAGCTGAATTACTGAAACTGGGAAGAGAAGGAGGGGCATTTCAGGGCCAAATCGGAAATGGCACATCCTTTCGCCTACACACAAATTCACAAGAAGAAAACACTGCAAATGTTTTCACCCACCAGTGGCCTTCAAAGTTGGTATAGTGGGACAAGCCTAACCCTAAGCATTCATAGACCTTGATCTTTTCAACACCTGTCAGGATTTGCATGCTCATTATATGAATCTTAATCTAATTAGTTTCTCTCCAATCAAGTAACTTTGCAGTTTCATGAAATGTCCTCTTCCTGCAAAAGGAATTTAAATAGCACCTCCTACATTGTCCTCATTGTACTCCAGGTGAGATGGAGTATTTGCTTGTGGAGTCATGGGACCAGAGATTGACAGGAGACTGGGAACACCCCAGAGCCTAAGTCTACATTCATCTTAGGTACTGTTGGAAAGGAGACACACACACACACAAGCAATTCTCAGAAATTGGACCATTTTCATTACTGACTTCAGGCTAAATGCAGGCTGATTATACTTATCAAATGGAATTTTTAAGTCTCCCACACAGTCTCTGTTCTATTCAGTCACCTCATTTTTGTAATACTCTGCTTGGGAACTGATACAGAAATGAATCATGACCAAAAAAGAACAATCTTCATTTCTGACAACATTAACAATGCCTAAGACACTTTAAAAAGGTCATAACCATTAGAAAAGTTAAAATGCTAACTTCAAACAACCCTGCGGGAAACTGTCTAAGGCCAAGCCAATATTAAAGTGAGTTGTCTTCCTATGATACTGACACGTGCTTCAAATTGAGCCTTAACATCTCAAATAGAAAACACATTCTTGTCTTAAGACTGTTTTGCCTATCAAAATGGATGGAAGAATATAGCAGTCTCTTTACTGAAAGAATAACTGTTATTTTTAAAATCTTGGACATTTGCCCAATAACATCCTTTAGTGCAAAGAGATAATTCACTATTCCAAAAATTATATAAAAATAAAGGAACACATATTCAATCTGCATGTTGAGGACCCAAAGGCTCCTGTGTTGATGGTGGGTCCCCAGCTGGTGGCACTGTTGAGATGACTGGATCATGTGGCACTAACTTCATCATGAGATTAGCCCATTGATGAGTCCATTGAGAAACTGGTGAGACTTAGATGGAGAAGCACATCATTTGGGCATGTATCTGTGGAGGGTTCACCTTGTCCCCAAGCCTTTGCTCTTGTTCTCTCTGCTTCCTGGCAATAAGGTGAGCAGCTATATCCTCCCACCATGGTATTCTATCCACCACAGGCCCAGAAACAGACACCAAAGTGGCCAATGACCAAAACCCCTTATCGTGAGTTCAAACTAAAAACCCCTCCTACTTTAGGCTGATGCTGTCAGCTATTTTGTCAGTGACTTTTCTTTGGCTATTAATTAGTTCTGAAGCAATTTATTCACTTTGAAGGGAAAGGGAATATATGATTTTTGTGAATAAGTCTTGCTATGCAGGCCAGGCTGACCCTGAACTTGCGATCCGTTTGCCTTACCCTACACCATGGCATGCACAACCATGCCACACTAATTTCTTTGTTTCCTAACAAGCATAACAAAAGCCTGAGAAACTAAATCTATTTTCTCACCTTAAAATTATACTCTAAGATGCCTAAACGTCTCCATTCTTCATCATAAACCTTTAGTCATCCAGTATCCCATTTCAGGAAGAGTGAAACCTTACCAATATATCACCTGATGAGACCAACCTTAAGCTGAGGCAATCATCTCATAGGAACTAGATTATCATCTCAAGCAACAGGGATATCTGCACAATGACACTGAAAAATCTGCCCTAAGGGAATAACCACTAAACCAGTGTCTTGGATTTTTATGCACACCTTTCACTCACTGACAAGTCCTTCCTCTATTCAAACCAAAGCTCATGCCTCATCCCTAAAGATGGGTGGAGATACTTCCTCTTCATCTTCTCAAAACATGCATATTTATTAAAATCCTGTTCTACCTTTTCACCATCACTTCTGTTCACTGCCTTCGGGACAAGTGGCCTGATATGACATACACTAGACCCTGCCATCTCAGGCCTAGGACTGCTATTACATACACATGTATCAAAGCATCACATTTTACCCACAGGGATACATAATGATGTCAGTTAAAACCAAAGACAGACAAAAATTATCAAAGTCTTGTGGCATAATGCTGTAACCTCATGTTCTTACAATAATTTTATTTTTTGGTAGAGTGAAAATAAATTAAGCCAAACAGTAAAACTGTATACAGATATCAGTAAAATTAAAATCAAGTAGATAAGAAAAGGTATGGCTTATCTTATGTAGCTTGTCAAATAATTCTATATTTTGCTACATTTAAAATTCAAGAGTAGATATGAAAATTCTGCACTGAAAATTTCTCAAAAGCTTTTAAAAATAATGATACAATAGTCTATTGCTTCCATTAGTTGACAAAACTAGTGAGCCTACCAATACGCAGCCCACTCAAAGTGAGTCATCATGACATCATTTCCAGGCATGACCTGAACAATATCTTTAACATATGACCTGAACATAATGAGACCTTTTCAAATGATGGAAAGAATAAGAAGGAACAACTTCTTAAGTGCAAGAGCTGAAGTATCACCTTTTCAAGGACAGCTTCTTGACCAAGATTCAATGTGTGCACAATGAACTACATCACTTCTAACTTCAGTTTGAGGGAAATGTTTTGAAACAACAATGTACTGTCTTCTCTATTGCCAAACCTAACTGTGCCTAATGTATTTTCTTTTTACAATTTAACAACCATCAGCTTTAGGGAAATTTTTTAAATTTTCATTAGAAACAAGTTTGTTTTACATGTCAATCCCAGTTCCCTCTCCCTCCCCTCCTCCCCTACCACCGCCCCCCCCAACTAAAACCCTACCTATTACATATCCTTTCTGCTCCCCAGGGAGGGTGAGGCCTTCCATAGGGGGTCATCAGAGTATATTGTGTCCTTTGAGATAGGGCCTAGGCCCACCCCCGTGTATCTTGGCTCAGGGAGTATCCCTCTATGTGGAATGGGCTCCCAAAGTCTACTCCTATGCTAGGGATAAGTACTAAACTACTACAAGAGGTCCTGTAGATTTCTGAGGTTTCCTCACTCACTGAAAGCCATGTTCCTGGGATCTGGATCAGTCCCATGCTGGTATCCCAGCTATCAGTCTGGGGACCAAGAGCTCCCCGTTGTTCAGGTCAGCTGTTTCTGTGGGTTTCACCAGCCTGGTCTTGACCCCTTTGCTCATCACTCCTCTGCAACTGGATTCCAGTTCAGTTCAGCGTTTAGCTGTGGGTGTCTGCTTCTACTTCCACTAGCCACTGGAAGAAGGCTCTAGGATGGCATATAAGTCAGTCATCAATTTCATTATCAGGAGAGGGCATTTAAGGTAGCCTCTCCTCTGTTGCTTAGATTGTTAGTTGGTGTCATCTTTGTAGATCTCCAGACCTTTCCCTAGTGCCTGATTTCTCTGTAAACCTAAAATGTCTCCCTCTATTATGGTATCTTCATTCTTGTTTTCTTCAATTCTTCCCCTGACTCAACCTTTCTACTCACTCATGTCTTCCTCACTCCTCTTCTCCCCTTCTCCTTCTCAGCTTTAGGGCAATTTTTATTTCCCATGTTCATTCATAGTCTCTCTCTTTCTCCCTCCCTTTGTCTCTCTCTCTCCCTCCCTCCCTTACACTCCCACTGTCCCTCTCTCTCTCTCTCTCCTTTCTCCGCCATTTCTTTTTTAGTTCATATACTCTAAACTATTCTTTTGGCTTTCTTCACATACTATTGTTCTGATCTATCCTGAAAGGACCTGGCACTTTCTCCTGACATGTGGTCATCCCAAGTCCTTTCAGAAACACAGAAATGGGAGAGCCTTTAGGAATGAAGAAAGGGAAGGGGGGAGTGGGAACAGGCAGGAAGTAGGAAAGTACATACAACTGGTCCTGAGAAGTGTCACCAATCTACTGTTCTCCCAGGAAAACAACACTACTCCTTTTCTAAAGCAGCTCACCATCAGCAACATTCTATGGCAATGACAAAACTGTGTAAATGTAAAGAGAATAGGTTGGATAAACTGTGTCTCAGGCACTATATTACAGCTTTGCATGAATCATTTATTGCTCAGGGTACTCTGTGAGGTAGTGATGATGTCATCATCACTATTTTACTATTGAGGAAACTGAGATACAGCACAGCTTTACATCCAGTGAGGCAAAGCCGGCAATCAGCCACTCCTTCCAGGGTGGAGCCTGACCCAGTTTCCTCTTGTCATGGATAGTACGTAAAACATGCCTTGTTCTTGACCTGGATTTTCTCAAGTATGAAGCTGTGTTACATAAAAACTACGTCAAGGGTGTCTACTGAATGAAATGCTGAAATGAGTAATCACTCGGATACTACCTGACTCATTTGAGTCACCTGGAGTGGGGCGGGGAAGCACTCAAGGCCAGGCAGAGCAGGAAGCTGCATGGAAACCTACTTGAAGCACTCTGGACTAGTATCTGGGTATCTTAGTTAGGGTTCCTATTGCTATAAAAGACACCATGACCACAGCAACTCTTATAAAGGAAAACATTGTATTGAAGTGACCACTTACAGTTCAGAGAATTAGTTCATTATCATCATGGTAGGGAGCACATGGCAGTGTGTAGCCAGACATGGTGCTGGAGAAGCCACTAATAATTCTTACATCTTGACTCCCAGGCAACAGGAAGTAGTCTGACTTATTGGGCGTGGCTTGAGCATATATGAGACCTCAAAGCCTGCCTCCACAGTGATATACTTCCTTCAACAAGACGGCACCTACTCCAACAAGGCAGAAACTGTGCTATCTGGGTCCTGGGGTTTTTTTTGTTTTGTTTTGTTTTGTTTTTTGGTTTTTTTTTTTCATTGCCACTGAGAAATTCAGACACCCCCATCACCGAGTTCCTCATGTACAAAACCAGAAAGTTACTCTAATAGTCAAGGACCCTGTGGCCCTAGAGCTAAAACCCAGGCCTTCTGTTCTCCTGGCAGGCACTGTTGGCACAGGTACTCAGTGTCACAGTGGGAAAGGCATCTGGAGGCAGGTGTCCTTGCTTCTGCCCATCCCATCACACAGATTTCCCTTAGCATGATTCCATTTCAGTGAGACAAATGCACAAACTCTAGGTGAGCCACCTGCATCAGGTAGAAGATGGACCAGTGTGCAATGTCTGATGCTTCACCCACAAAGAAGCTTCACCCTCAAACTCCACCAATATTAGCCAGGCATGGGAAACAAAATCAAGTAAAACAAACGACTAACATAACCAGCATGTCTCAGGCAGGAAAGCTAGCTATGACCACACATCAGGAGGAAACAGTCCAATCAGCTAGATGGCAAGTCCTCTGAAGGAACTTTGAGAAATGCATTTGCTTATCTTCTTTTGACCTCAACCTTCAAAGCAAAGAAACTGGCAAACTTCAAGGTTAGAGTAAATAAAGCAGTGAAAAACAGAATACAGAACACATGTGGTCTTTTCCTGTGCCTCCATCTGATGGTTGATTTCCCTAAGAACTTCCCAGTTTCCTACCCACTTCCTGATTCACGCTCATGTCCAAGTCCCATGGGCCTTCCCGCTTCCTCAGCACTCTATGTCCTCAGGAACAAGTTGGCTCAACTGCTTATGCAACGTTAGCAAAGCTAGAAATCCATAACTTAGGGCGAGCAAGATGGTTGAGCTGGTGAAGGCACCTGCTGCTAAGCCTGAAAATCTGAGTTGTGCTCCAGGGATCCATGTGGTATAAGGATAGAACCAACTCCCAGGGGTTGTCCTCTGATGTCAACATGCACGCCTGGCATACATTACTATATACACTAAATAAGCAGGTGCAATAAAAATGTTTAAAAGGAATCCATAATGACAGCATATGATGTCTGTATTTTCTAATCCTAGGAAATATGAGTAGGAACTGAAGAGGGGAGAATCTTTTACGATCTCCTTAAGTCACTTCTATGTACCTGTGAACAGCACAAATCAAAATTTCCTTCGAGAGAAACACTGGGTGGAAGGGGAGTGGGCAGTGAAGTATTACAAAAGAATGTGAAAGCCTAAGCTTAGCTAGCACTAGCCTTTCTATGGCTTCACCCAAAGCAGGAAATTGCTGGGCCTCTCCGTGACTCCCCTGCACCGGTGCCCAGGCAGCTGGCCAACTCACTAACCCCTTCCCTGGCCTCTTCCACAGACCGCATAGTCAGTGCCACTCTGGCCCCACCGTAACCCTAGCTGGCTTGGGAAGCTGGCAGAGGCCACGTATGTGCTATTTAAAGCTATAAGCAGCTACTGTGGCTGGAGATGAGCTGCTTAGTGGGGAAGGATAAGGCCTGAGGCATGGATTTTCACAGGCACTAATGAATTCACTCACCTGTGGAAATGAGGCGCTCAAATTAGAAAGACAACAGCTGGGCTCCATTTGCTAATTACCAACTCTTGTCTGTATACCTCATCTAGTAATTCTATTCAAAATCAAACTGCTTGATTTTGGACCCTCTCTGTGTGAAGTTTAAAAATTAAAGCAGAGATGCATGAAGTCAAGTGGCATGTCTCATAGAGCTGGTACACAGTAAATATCTGAATTTACTAAATGTATGAAAACAAAGAACAACAATGTCTGGCACTGTAATCTGCTTCCTGCATCCCCCAAATCCACATTTTAGTGTCAAAAATACAATGAAATGACATGTGATATATATTATACATATCAAAATATCCATATGGGTGACTTTATACAATGATACACGCAGCTTTGTATGCATTATACATATGTATAAACAAGGAATGCATACAAGCATAGAGACATGCATGTGTGTATCTATGTTTAATCCAAGTTCCCTAAGTGGAATATTAAGAAACTGCACCACCAAGCATCAGCATAAAATCATAATCGGAAGTGCAGGATCTGAAGAGCAGGTGGCTTGGAGTTTCATGAAACCTGATGAGATTTTCACTTCTCTGGATTCCTCATCCACAAACCAGCATTTTTGTCAAGATTAAGACCATTTCTTCAAGGACAAGATGTATGCTTGGCACAGTGCTGGTCCATTTTAGCTAGATTCGCAGTGTAACACTTACAGTAGCTCTGACAAATGAGTTCTCTCCCAATGCTCCCGTTACCACTGCCATTGCTGCTAAGCTGGCTCTACGGTCTCCCTGTTCTCTTCCTTCACAACAGCACTACGTCTAGGGAACACCTACTGATCCTTAAAAACAGCCCACCTGGCTCTTCTCCAAAGAATCCTTCTTTGCCTGACCCCCCAGCTCAGGTCATTTAATGTTATACTTCTTTCATAGTGTCCCTTTCTCTATAGCACTTTGACACCTTTTCATTATTCAATCTGTTGCGTGACTAAAATAGCATGGTAATGTTTCCCATGCTCCAAATTCTATAGCAGTAAATCCTACACCTACTTTTGTTGCCCGGTGCATCCACAGCATCCAAGGTACTCACACATATTAGATATTCAAAAGGTGACTGGATGAAAGACTTAGTCCAGCTTGGTCCAGTTATCAGTCAGTCTACTCTCACCCTCTCAAGAAGCAGAG
The DNA here is from genome assembly GCF_003668045.3 of Cricetulus griseus. Lineage (NCBI taxonomy): Eukaryota > Metazoa > Chordata > Mammalia > Rodentia > Cricetidae > Cricetulus > Cricetulus griseus. The sequence continues at coordinate 154,649,379 of NW_023276807.1, forward strand.
AGGGTAAACATTCATTCACAAGAACATAAAGAATCTGAAGAGTTACCCCAGGTGATAAATGTTTGGGAATAAAACATGGCTGCCTAAACATGACCCCAACGAGGACAACATTAATAGACATGCTAACATGGACAGATGGAGGAAAGAACACAAGGAACCTGAGACAAAGAACAGCAGGCAACTTAGAAATGCTAAGAGAGGGAGAATCAGTCTTCCCCAGGAAAGAGCTACCAAACTGGTTGTGCAATACCAACTGGTCATCCCTGAAAACATATGCATACAAGTAACTTTATATGGACAGAGCAGATGGCATTTACACAGTTATAAATATATTTACATATATATATATGTACACACATATAAACAATTAAATAGAGGTTATGAACTTGAAAGAGAAAGGAGTGGAGGCACACACGTAGGAAGGGTTGGAAGAAGGCAAGGGAAGGGGGAAAGGATTTACCTGTATTTTAATTTTTAAAACTTGAAAAACAACTAAGAAGTTAGGAAAATCAGTCATACAACCCAAGCCACTGAAGAGGCATGGCTTTGATTTTTTTCTTGAGAAGCTTTGTTACATTCTTTCAAAGAGAAATAGTCAAAGAAACTAGAAGTTACAAATGTATAGTTCTATGTACCAAAGGGGAAGGAAGGAGAGGGACTGTGTATTGGAGAAGTTTCATTCAGTCAAGGCTCCTGAAACCTGGAAGACGCAAGGGACGGATTACAGTGTCTCCAGTGTCCAGGATTGGTGCCCTGTGTCTACATTCAGTCAACAGTCCTGATATTCACTGTGCACCAATTACATGAGACATTGGCTTTAAACAAGTACTATACTCATGCTCAGAACTCAGAAAAGTGATTCTCAGATTGCTATAGTAACAACCTTAACTGAGAAGTTAGTATTTCAGCATACTGTATTACTTCCAAAGAATTAAGCCACAGCATAACATTTTTTATAAAGTTTTAAAAGTCCTCTCTTTAAAACAAACAAAACCCGTTACCATGATGAATTTCTGTGCTTCTATTGTTTACTAGCAGTAAACTAATTTAATACTGCCTTTACCTACCACTATGTTAAACTCAATTGTGGGTTAAAGTCAAGATGATGTGACCCAGGAACTCATATGGGAAAGAAAGGACAGTAAAAGGAAAAAGAAAACAAGAGCTTTGAGATATTATTAACGTATATAGCATCCATTCACACAAAAGGCTAGAAATTCTAAATCTTTAACTATTTCAAGTTCTCACATCTGTCTTCATCTTGTGAGCATTTTATACCAGTAAAACTAAGGACAACAAGGAAAGGTTTTTATAACTCACCCCTCACAGTGGCAGTCAATCCTCAACTCCAAATCCACACCTATAACCATTAACTTTGACTTGTTTAACAGACACTGTTACAAACCATTGTCAGAGATCCATGGAAAGAGTTCTACAAGCCCCACCCCAGCAAACTTCACGAAAGATTCAAAATGACAATAGCATCGACTGGAAGGTTAGTGCCACTCCAACACCAGACTGACTGACTTCTTGGCTTTCGTTAGAAAGGCCAAAAAACCTCTCTTTGAAAAGTGAATTCAACACACAATGATATGTGTTAGTTTCTAGTTTTTCTACTTCAAACTCTAGAAAAGACTATTCTGAGGAGAAATACCAGACCAGAGACAGGGAAAAGTTAGATTGTTTAAGAAATAAAACACAAACAAACCAAAACAATGAGAATGACCAGACAAATATAAAGCAAAAAGAAAGTATAAAATAATTGCATCACACTAGCAGGTGAAGAGCAAATCTTGCAGTGTTACCCTAGAACATGTCAGAAGGAGAAATTCTGGGTCCCTCATGACAATTCAGTCAGAGCCTCCATGGTGATGCCCTTCAGGGGATTCTGTGCCCACAAGGTCCGCTGTAGAGAGTAAGAGAATCTCAAGCTAAGCTACTGCAGGCTGGAATCATCTGCTGGGTTCTTAATCTATTTGTCCTGGGCTTTACACACATCCGATCCATCTGCATCTCTCAGGCTTGGAGTGGATATGAAGAAACACACATGCTTTTTAGAAAGGATTATTATATATGACAATCATTATTGGAACCATTGGCTTAGGGTTTTAAAAATTATGGCAATTAGTCTTATTTTACTGGGAAGCCACTCGAAGGGCTTATAAACAGACAGAAATTTGTTAAATTCAGACATAGAATTTTAGCTCAGTGACAGATGAAGAAAGGCAAGAATAAAGCAAAAGAGCTAGTAAGCAGATCCCTATAACATCCAGGGAAGAGAATACAGTGGTTTTATCAAGGCTGGAGCTCTGAGAATACAATAAGAGTCAAATCAGAATTTCTAGAGAAACATCAAATGTAATGTAGATTTACAAGGAGAGATGAGCTAAGAAAGAAGAATCTAGAAAAAGCTTCAACTGTTGACGGAATAAAAAGTATCTCAATTTCTTTTCAGAGGAAGGCACACTGGGGCTGCAATCAAGTATCAGTCTTTGTTTGGTCTTATTCAATTTGTGATTTGTCCCATTCCATTAGATGTTTCTTTGGAGACACAAAGAGGCTGTAACACATACACACAAGTCTGGGATTCAGAAGAGAGGTCAAGAGCCAAACACATCCAAGAGCTACCACTGTATGGATAGTACTCAAAGCTGTAAAGCCAAGTGGAATTGTATGGATTGAAAGCACAGACACAGTTGAGGGCTGAGTAAAGCATAAAATACTTTAGCAGATAGCAGAGTTGGCACACAAGGGATCTGAGAGGACAGATGGCCCTAGACTACTAAAGTACAGGATGCCTGACAGTGTCAAGAACAGTGGTGCTCAGGGCACAGTCCACCATCACTCAGTGGGAGCAAAATGACTTTAGACATTCACAATCACTTCTTAGAAATTCATGGCCACTAAAGCAGCACAAAGAACAACCTCAGAGCCCTGGCAGGACATGCTGGCCTCGATTATAGGAGGAAACCAAGATTCAAGACTTGTTAAAAATACTTTGTTCAAATTCACCATTTTCTGTGTATTTCCAGAACCTGGCCACAGTCCTGGAAGATGGCACTCATGTGTAATTCCAAAGAATGTGTAGCTTCCAGCCAAGGGGACTGAGAGGAAGTTGTAGTTGTACATACTTAATCCAGCCTGAGGCTGACAGGTGCTGAGGCTAGCCAGCTGGGATTATAAGAGAACAGCGGGCAATGCCAAGACAGTATTACTGACAAAAAAGTTCAAAGTCCTACAAGAGAAAGCGGGTCAGCTGGTGTGATGAGTATTCTTGGTTATCAACTTGACTACTTCTGGAATTAACTAAACCCACAGAGCCAGGTACAACCATGAAGGATTTTTCTTCATTAAACTATATGAAGTGGGAAGACACACTTATAATTCAGTTCTTTTGAGGTGAGAATATACACCTTCAGTCCATATCTTTTGAGGTAGGAAGAAGATCCACCTCTAACCTGGGCCATCACATCTTGGGCAGTCTACATATAGGACATTGATGAAGGAAGCTTGCTCTGTTTGACTGTTCACTCTCCCTCTTACTGGTACCTCCATTCCTTCACTGAAATTAGAACCTACTTCTTCAGGATTCCAGAGTACACTGAAGACAAGCTGAGACATCCAACATCATGTATTGAATAGTTACTGTATTCATGGACCTTCCATTGGTGGAAAGCCATTGTTGCACTAGCTGGACCACAACCTGCAAGCCATTCTAATAAAACACATACACAAATGCATGTGCCTCTAGAGAACCTTTGGTTAAAATGGGCAGGGAAAATCAGCATCCAACACTAAAGCTTCTAAAGGAGGAGCAGTCAAGTATGAGAGTTTTGTACTCGCTGATGAAGCATTAGCAACGGAAGCTTCAGGATGCTCTGTAGACTTAGTAGACCTGACACTCTGGGGTGGTGCCCATCAATCTATTTTCATAAGCCCTCCAAAAGGTCCCAATGCCCTTGAAAACAAGTTCTGTCACTGGTCTGGCTGTACACCCAGCAAATGCAACATGTGAGAAGCTTTCCCTCAGAAAAGGATGCCTCCATGTAGTGGCAGGACATCCCTATCCTGAGATGACTGGTGTGTCCCTGGCAGCTCATTGTAATTAACTTTATAATAAATATCTTCTGTACTTTAAAATGGTTTTATTTCCTCATCTCATTCATAGTCAAGCTAAAACACTTTCCAAAACTGTAATTGCTGGCAAGATTCTTGGAGCCTTTAGGAACACAGAACTTTTTGTGTTTAGTGGATTAAAAATCATTATCAAAACAATGGATAATGTGTTGCTAGAAAGTAAGCATATCTCAGAGTCTGGAAATATAAACACTCATTCACACAGTTTCCACTCCAGACCCTGAGTAAACAACTAACACTTGTCATTAATCATTAGCAAGGGTTAGTGTGATGTCTCCCTCAGCCAGGAATGCACTGTCCATAAGGATAAAGAACACAAAACCTACTAACTCCACAGTCATGGAACAGAGTCTAGGAGGAACCTCAGGAAGCTAATCAATATATTTCCAAACTTGAGTTTCCTGAAGTCGAAGAGATCCATCCATCATGAAAACTGAGAATGTCTGTGACTGTGCCATCAGACCCAACAAAATGGGGACAGTCCACAACCACATTAACTGTTTCACAAGAAGGGTAATCAGTGAGCAGACACAGTGTGTAATCTGCACCCATTAGGACTCTACCAGCATTTTAATACCTTCGATGATTAAAAGGTAGGGGAAATGGGGTCCATGAGATGGCTCAGCAGGTTAACTGCTTGCCCTGTAGTCTTGAGTTTGATTCCTTGAACCTATATAAAAAGGTGGAAGAAGAAACCTGATCCTACCAAGTTCTCCTCTATATGCACACCATGGCAATGCATGTTCACACAAATGATGGCAAATTTAATGAATATAATAATAATGTAGGAAAGAACAGTTCACCACATGTGTCAGATTTACAAAATGTTTCAAAACATTTAAGATCAAGCAAGTAAACAAAAATTACATTGATCTAATTGGCACCCCAGTTTTAAATATGGTGGTGTGGCAGGGTGAACACTGCCAATTTCAAAACATTCTTGTAGATCAACATTTGTCTACTTTTTTTTTCTAAGCATGGATTTTTAAAAAGAGATCCTTCTCTGAAAACCTTATTATCAGTTGTTAGGAGCTAGGAATAAAGTGGCTCAAATCCTTTGCCCATCCTTATATTTTAAGTCTAGATGTGGTCCCACAGTTGAAGCCAAAGTTAGCAATGAGGCACAGCTGACCAAATAGAGATCTCATGGTGACTTAACCTTATCTGGATGTGCATCTCTAAGCTAGGGCTGCACTCTTGGCCTGGCAGACAGTGAATACCCTCCTCAGAGCCAGGTATGCAACTTGAAGGACTGTCCAAAGCCAGTCAGAAAATCCTTAAATGCTGGCACACTCTCAGTAAGATCAAATATCCTGATTTTCCAAAAGAGGTATTATCCTAAAAGTCCATTCGCCATGTTGAAAGCACCGTTTTTCACAGACAGTGTTAGATAAAATGTTTGCCACGCTATACTTGCCTTGCTAATGTTTGCAAATTCTTGAAGTATTGCTCATTTTCTCTCAGGAGTCGCATGCTCTGGAGCCTACCTTGGCATGGGATCTGCTAGGGTCAAACAACACCTGAGCAAGTGGCAACACAATCCTCTTGCCCCATACATGTCTTCTACCTTAAGGAAGTCACTGGATGGAGAAGTAAGCTTCCAGAAAGCACCTACACTTCCAACTGGCGTTAGAAAATCCTGTCAGGTAAACAAAAGCTCCCTACATTCCCAAAGTCTACCTTGACAATGTCATTCAAGTTCAAAACTGAATTCCTCTATAGTTGGAGCTACACAGCCCCATGCTACCTCTGTTCCCATGCTCTTAAATTACACCCACAGAGGGGTCAAGAATTCACACCCTTGGATCTTCCCTGGGAAAGAGCATACCAACTGTTCGTACATCCCTGAAAACATACATGTAAGCAACATTATGCAGACTGAACAGTTCATATTTAGGAAAATATATGTATATACACATAGCATGCACTGATAATTAGTGAAAAGGGTCATGAATTTGAAGGAAAGCGGGGATGGTATCTGGGAGTGTTTGGAGGGAGGAAAGGGATGGAGAAAATAACTAAATTATAGCCTCAAAATAACAAAAATAAACTGTAACAAAAGTATCTTAATGTTGATATTTGAAAATCAAGAATCTTGTCACTATTTCTGCAATCATAAAACAACTGAGAAAAGAAAAGTAAAAAAGAATGCATATTCCTTGCCAGGCTTTTGCCGGGTTTTATTTGTCATAGAAGACTCCGGACGAGACAAAAATAAAGATAAGGTAGAATGTTAACTAACATCACCAAAGAAATGAGATTCAAAATGAATAGACTAAGGAAGACCATCAGAATAGATGACCCCAGGAGATGGGCAATGGCTCAGTTAATAAAGGGCTTGATGCATAACATAAGGATCTGAGTTCAGATCTCTATGCATATTCATAATCCCAGTGCTGGTAATAATTCCTGCGAGTCTGCGTTCAGTGAGAAGCTGTTTCAAAAATCAAGGAAAGGGGCCAGAAAAATGGGTCAGGGTTAAGAGCACTGACTGCTCTTCCAAAGGACTCAGGTTCAATTCCCAGCAACCACACGGCAGCTCACACCTGTCTGTAACTCCAGTTTCTGGGGACCCGACACCCATGGCAAAAATACCAATGAAAATGAAAATTAAAAATATATGTAACAAAAACCCAGGAAAGACACACAACATTGAACTCTGTCCCCCACTGCATGTGCATACACACACACACACACACACACACACAGAGAGAGAGAGAGAGAGAGAGAGAGAGAGAGAGAGAGAGAGAGAGAGAGATGGAAGAGACAGAGGGAGAGAGGGAGAGAGGGAGGGTATGACATCCGATGCCATAGAAATCTTCCTATTTCAACATCTCACACTATAATTCACAACTTGAAATACATGACTACAATGAACCTTAGAGGAATAGTAACATTACAACCTCTATTCTAATGACATCTCGGGAACTAGGGTGTGGGCTGTATCACACTACTAAAGGAAACTTGTGTACACCAGAGGCTGCTTTGCTGCAGTGTGATATGCTGTCACAGTTACCTTGCTTCTGCTAACCAAAGAATCTAGTCAGTGGAACAAGATGTTTCCAAACAGAACATAGATTAGAGTATCCTATGTAGCAAGGGTGTTGAGTAAGTAAGATGCAAAGTGTGGCTTGTCTTGCTTGCAAGTTTCCAGGCAGACAGATCAGTGTGCCCCTCAGAGGAATTGTTAACATAGGCCTGCTCACATCCTGTGGAAAAGTAACCTGAAATTTACAAGAATTTTTTTCCTAGCCTTTACTTCAGAGCAGTCTGTGTTTTCTACAAACGATTTCACAGTCTCAGTTGGGTGATTGCACTACCTTTCATTTTTCAGCCTTAATCATTAATAAACCTCATAATGAAATATTAAAATAAATAACCCTAAGCATAAAAAAACAAAAGGCTCTTGAGCAACAGTCTGGTTTTCAGAGCTGCACTGACATCCTTTCCAAAGCCTTGATAGGACAAGCATCCCTTCCTACTTCACTGAGGAAAAGAGACACAGAAAGGCTTTGGGGGTACTGAGGAAAGTAAGTGATAGAAACACCATCCAGGTTTGTCTGGTTCTGATACAAAACTGATCACTCAAAACAGAATTAATTTTCCTCAGCCATTTTGTAAAAGGTTTCCCAATTATCAATACTAATTTTTCAAACTAAACTCCTATAAAATGTCACGACCTTGCAGAATTTAGCTACTTTTCATTCTTGCTGATAATTCTTGATTCTGACAACAAAGCTTGAAATTATTAGGTCCTAAGAATTCTTTGAAACTAAGATGTAACAAGTGGATTCTGGGATTATGAGGTTAAGAACCAGAAACACCCCTCCTAAACCCAGAAGCTAAGCACACAGCAAAACGTGCATGGTGACAGGACTCTGGACTCTGTTGAAGATGAGCAACAGAGAAAGTAGGAGATACATCAGGACATGTGTCTTCTCCAAGGAGATAACAGAAGAGCAGCTGACATTACATGTCAGCCCTGCATTGGGCAGTAACAGAAATGTCCTTGTACACAGCTCACCCACATCACGTGAGCTACAAAGGACCCATCTCCTTTGCAAATGCTTGCAATCTGCTCGATCACAGAGGGCAGGCGACATGGGAGCCACTGTTCCTAGATTCACGTTCATTGTCCTGGTGCCCTTCCCATCTGGCTGAAGTTACTTCAAAAAACCAACACATCTTTTTCACATTTTGTTGGACCTTTGTGGAGAAACTGACAATGACTGTTCCAAAGCAACTGTGTATGGGGACAAAACTAGAAAGTCACTGTGTAGACCTGGGGAATAAGGAGACTGAGGAACAAACAAAAACCCTTAGGCTTCCAAGTCAGGAAAACGCCCCCCAAAGAAGCCTGTTACATTTGAAGGGTTGAAAATGAGCAAACTTGGAAACAATGGAGAAGGAACCAATCTGACTTCTAGAACTGATGTATTCTCAGACTGAAATGTCTAACATAAAAGAAAGAACTCACATGGGAATACTAAGAAAAGTATGAGTTATTCCAAGGGATATAAACAAAGCCAAGAGATGTTATATCCAAAAACACTGATGGCAAATCTACTAGACAAATCATAGGGAGGATGCAGGAGGCCAGAGGAGACTCCACATAGCTGGCAACCAATGACTGTTGTGGGGCAGGGAGGGGGGAGCTGGGGGGGATTAGCCTCTCCCAGGAATGAGATTCTGGTTAGTCAAAACAAAGTGGTCAGCCCTGAAATCACATATCCACAAACCATGTTAAACAGACTCAGCGGGTTTATTTATATATTTATGCACTTAATTATATGGGATGGGTAGCAATAATAGTTGAAGAGGGACAGGCCATCAATTTGAGCTGGAATTGGGGGGACACAGGGAAGGGTCTCAGGGAGGGGACATGGGTGGTGTTGGAGGGAAGAAACAGGGTAATGTTATATTTTAACTTTTTTAAAAAATTGAGTAAAATAATCTTAAAACATATTAAGGAGTTTAGTTTAAATTTTTAGACATGAAATTTATAAAGATAAAAAAATAAAAATAATTTTTAAAGATAAAATTTTATGATATCCACAACTGAAAGAAGGGACAGAGCTACTAAAAGAACAGAGTTTTCATATTTTATCACTGTTAAAATAAGTTCAAACTGATAAGTATACAAATAGTTGTCATTAAAAAAAACTATAGTTAAAAATTAAACTAGAAAAAAAGCTAAGTTGAAAACAAGGATTTATAATTTTAAGATGTTAAATGAAATTCCAACAGTGGCCACAAAGAATACAGCTAAAGGATATATACCAAAGGTGATGATAGAACAATTAAAATATTTAGCTCCAAAAAGATCACCTAAACATAAAGGAAAATAATACAGGAAGTGAGAGACAATAACTGCTATCAACTACTTGAAAATAGACACCAAAATCAAGACCTTTCCTCATCAGTAACTAATTTAAATGTAAATGGGTTAAATTCCCCAATCAAGACAGATGGACAGCATGGATTTTCAAAATGAAAATAGGGACTGGAGAAATGACTCAGTGGTTAAGAGTCCTGCTCCTTTTCAGAGGACCCAGGTTATATTCCTCTCCCCACCCTCTGCATGGTGGCTCACAGCTATCTGTGACTGCAGTCTTAGAGGATCCAACACCCTCTTCTGGCATCCTTTGGCAACATGTGAACAATGGTGCACAGAGTATACATGCAGACAAACATACATACACATAAAATGTGTTATTTTTAAAGAAAATAAATAGCCAAGGCTGCCTGCATGGTGTAGGGTATACAATGGAGCATAAGTAAGACATCAGGGAGAGATCAAGCCCAAGAACCCCCAGCCTCCCAATCCATAACTGAATATGGATAGGCCCAGTGATTTATAGGTATGGTACAAGGAGATGCAGATGTTATGAATTGATGGGTAAATTCAGTTGATCACAAAACAAGAAGACATGACAATAGAAGAGGGATATATAGGAAAGAGAGGTGATGAGAGAATGGGTTAACAGAGAGAGGGCAGTAAATATGAACAGAATGCATTATATAAGAGGAATGAAACTGTCAAAGATAAAATATTTTTAAAAAAGGAAGAAGAAGAAGGAGGAGGAGAAGGAGGAGGAGGAGGAGGAGGAAGAGAAGGAGGAGGAGGAAGAGAAGGAGGAGGAGGAAGAGAAGGAGGAGAAGGAGGAGGAGGAGGAAAAAGAGGAGAAGGAGGAGAAGGAGGAGGAGGAGGAAAAAGAGGAGAAGGAGGAGGAGGAGAAGGAGGAGGAGAAGGAGGAGGAGAAGGAGGAGGAGAAGGAGGAGGAGAAGGAGAAGGAGAAGGAGAAGGAGAAGGAGAAGGAGAAGAAGAAGGTCAGTCATACACTGCTTTTCCAGCATGCCTGAGAGTTCCTGGAATTACTATACCAGAATACCATAGACCAGGCTGTTTAAGCAGTGGAAATACATGATCTCAGCTCTGGAGACTGGAAGTTCCCCTCGTGAAGTTGGTAGTGTACTTCTCCTGGGGCCTTTCTCCTTGGCTTGTAGACACCTACTCATCTCCATATCTTCCCACAGGCTTCCATCTTGGCTTGTCTTTGTCCTAATCACTTCCTCTTTTCAGAAGAGTGGACTAAGGCCCACTCTAATGACCACAGTTTTACTTAATCACCAAAAATGTCCTTTCTCCAAACAGTCACATTTTGTGGTTTTGTGAGTGAAGATTTCAGGTTAAGAAACTTGGGTGGATATATAGTTCACCAGATAACAATGTGTGTGGGCGTGGATCCTTACTACAGCATAGGGAATTTCTATCCAATTTAAAGAGTTTAGGAAATACCCTTGTAAGCCCTTCACAGTCTACTATGACTCAAATGAACACCACACACAGAGTTCTTTGTTTTGCAGGGCCTTCTCCACAGACACCACAAAAGCTTCCTCACCCATGGCGAGTTCTTGCTTGCTAAAGGTTAGGTGTCTAGATTGCCCTCTTAGTGTACTCAGACCTGAGACTCTGGGTTTCGTCTGTGACTTCGAATATTCTGCAGATAAGACCCAGGAGGAGAAACAATTGGCTCCTTTAGAGAAGGATGAAAAATAAGATGGAAGAGCACCTTGGATAGACCATTTACTTCATCATAGAACCCCTTTTTAAAAGTTATGTGTGCTGACATTTGTTGCAAACAACAGTCCTTTGAAAAACTTGGACAAGAAAGAATGAGAGGAAAACATATAATAAAACAATAAGCATAATTCAACTAAACAGTGTTTATAAGACAATCACTTAGATCCAGAGACATAGGTTAATTAAAAGGAAAGCCCATCCCATAGATCATTATTAGGCAAAACAGAATTTATAAAACAAGTTACAAGAGACAAAGGAAGATGTATAGTAATAAAAGCATATTTAACAATCATAGATATTCGTGTATGAATAACAGACCATAAATATATGAAGAAAATGGAAGCACTGGAGGAAAACAAACAGTTCTACAATTAAATTTGAAGACATCAACGTTTCATACTCAATAACGCATAGAACAGCCACCCAGAGGATGAGTGAGAAAATTAAAACATACAGCTGGCTATAGCTGACCCTTGAACGTGAGGATGAGGGATATTACTCCTAGACAACTGTAAAGTCTCATGGGGCTAGAGGTGTAGCTCAGCAACTGAGAGTCTACCTAGAATGTGTAAGGCACTAGGTTCAATGTCCTGACACACCAAGAAAAGGAGGGAGGGAGGGAGAGAGAGAGATCTCATATAAAGTCAACTCCACAAAAACTTAACTGTTGGTAGCTTTCAAATGATTGGAAATCTTACCAATAACAGCCAATTACTACATATTTTACATTAAGTATATTAAATACAGTGAAAAAATACACAAGAATCTGGACAGTTGGTTTTCTCTTTTCTGAACTACTATAATTGAACCCAGGCTACACATGAAATAGGCAAGAACTTTCCATGAAGCTCAATTCCCTTTAACATGTTTATTTTTGAGACAGGTTCTTAGAGATACACTTTTTTTCTACTGCTTGCAAATTATGAAGGTAAGTAATTAGAATCCCATCAATTTTTAGAAATTAAGCTGGTAACATTCTAGTTCACTACAAGGACAATAGAAAATGGCTGCAAAATTCTTCTGGCAGTATATAATATGTACTATAGTTAATTTTATGCAATTATAATTTAAGAATGTATCTTTAAATTTGGTTATATTTCTCTTGACTGTAAGTGATGCCATGTATGGCTAACTTTCCCCATTATACAATGTGTTTATAAATATACATATATGTATACATAACTATGTAGAAATACATATTCCACGTGTGAACATATGTTGGGAGCTGCAGAGTACCTCGCCTAAAAGATGGCGCTGGTTTCTGCCTTCCGCCAGCCCAACGGCGAGTGCTCTCAGTGATAACTCCTTATTAGGAGAGAGGCCACGTATCCTTCTAAATCTGTTTGGTGACAACCTATCCTAGCGTTTCACCTGGGTGTAGATGATTGGTAGTTGCTGGATATATTAAGCCCCGCCTTCCTGGGTTTGGGGCCACTTTCTGTAAAGCAAGGTTCCCGAATAAACTGTGAGAAGAGTCCTTGGTGTTGGGTCGTTCTTGCTGGTCAACAGTGGACGTGACAAACATACATATACATATGTATATAGACTAGATACTATAACATAAAGTATGAATGAATATCAATTCCCTTATTAATAGAGGTATTATTGGTTTGTCCAAGAGTTTATGACATTGATCAGACAAAATTATATTACCTTAATCTACATTTTACTTTAATTTTTGTGTAAAAGTGTATTGTAAGCAGAAATCAGTAAAAGACATTAGAAATGCCCTTTAGAGATAGAATGAAGAAATCTGATCAGAATGTAAACACATGGGAAGGTGTGGAAAACATACCTGATGAAAGAAATCAGACTCATATAAATCTTCCTGAAGACTAGCATTTAACTCCTCAAAATTAAAGGTTGGGGAGCCTGAGATTATGAGAGTCAGCTCTGAGTCTCCAAAAGCAAATTCCATACTTCTCACATAAAATTCAGAACTCTAGAAAGAGAACTACTATTTGAACATGCCCACCTAGATACCAGAAGTCCACAGGCCTCCAAGGACATGCTCTATGAAGAAAACTAAGGTTCACCAATCCTTGTCATATTATCATCTGAATATCCAGGTAACTCTGACAGCACCAGCCATGCATTTGAGCATTGTCTGTGAGATGGCCTTCTTTTCCTCTTTCTTCCCCTCATATCCTATCATCCTTGTCCTTTATTCAGGTAACTATGGGTCTATTCTACATTGACTCTCCCACATTTTGTTGCATGGGCTACAACCTTCATGAAATCATTTTTCTTAAGCTCTCCCTAGTCGTATGAGCATCCAACTCTGTCTTCCCCAGAGGTTTTCAGTTCTTCCCACCTATTCCCTTTTTTCAGCTTTGATTATGTTAAGGTACATGTTCACCTTCTCAATGCTCCAGTATCGGAGCATAGCTTTTTCCATCAAGACTACTACTATCCAAGGCAAAAATAATCTTTCCATAATCTAAGCTCTCATATCTCCCCTCTAATCTTGCAGGACCCTTGATAGCAGCCTTATTCTTTGATTATGTCTTTGCATACAATATTTCCAGTGAAAACAAAGGCCAGGCCTGGCCTATTGTAATTTTCACTCCAGCCATCAAATGCACAGAGCCTGACATAATACATGAGTGTTTCACTGCTGTACTAGCTTGGATCATAGTTTCCTAAGTGAAACAGCACTCTTAAGGGACTCTTTAGGGTAGGTTTAGTTTGTAGAACTCTGTGGTCTCAAAGTACAGTCCCCCACAAGATATGTCATTTCCACAATGTTTTTTTTTCTTGTTGTTTCAAGTATAATTTGCCCAGGAGTAATATAAGAAGCTCTTGCCACTGTTTTCACAGTCACCTATGTATTTCTTCAGTATCTTCAAAAGCTTATGTCAGCTATTAAGTGACATGAGGTCTGATAATGATAGGACTAACCTATCACTCTTCATTCTAAATAAGTGCAAACTGGCTGCCTAGCTGCATGAAATGGAAGGCAAGGTGGATGATGTGGGCAAGAGCTCAAACGTGGCATAGGTCACACAAAACTTGATAATATCATCAGCTACTATTGGGCATTGAGGGACTATGTGTAGTTTAAGAAGCAAGCTTGCAACAGTCATGGTCTCAGATGAAGTAAACGGGAGACTTTTACCAACTCCAATGCCACTTTCTTTTTTATCCCCTTCTTTATACTAAGAGTTACAAGTCTTTCATCCTAAAACAGCCTCATGTCAACCTGGAAACATGCTTTTACTCTTCCTTTCCTCAGAGTTTCTATAGCCTATAAAAATCAGTATATAAACCAGAAAGGTATGGTCCTCCCCTCTCTGCCCAGCAATAGGTACACAGCCACTTCCACTGGAATCTCTGGAAGTAAACAGTAAGAGGACACTGGCCCAGAGAGCAGCTTCAGCTCCCAGAAGCAGATATCCACCATCGGCATCTTAAAGGTCAGTCCCCAACAACCGGCTTCTCCAAGTACCCTGCAAATGGCTACATGACCGTGCCTATTTTTAGTGCCAAACATTTCACTTACCAGATTGAGCTGAATCTACAATTACCAAATGTTCTCAATCACACACACACTGTCTGATTCTTCCAAAAACAGACTTGGTTAAAAAGTACCTCTACAACCAGACTTACTGAGGCAAGCCCAGCAGCAGTAAGTTTTTGAAGGGGCCAAATCTCAAAGCAGAAGCCCTGAGGGTGTTTTTGTTAGACACTGGCAACTGCCCACACAGCTCATTTGGTCTTGCCCAAGGATCTGACAAGGATGAATGCCTATGATATTCACCAGATGTGACTATCTAATATTTTAGAACAAGGCATCCATCCATCATTACTAAACTGTTAGCCTTGACTTCTAAGACCCCTGATGCTATGAAGACTCTCCTGCTCTAACCCTAGGAGAACCAAGGGGTCAAGGACAAGAAGGAAGGGAGAAAGAACAGCTTGCCTTTTTCAGCCAGACTTTTCCTGAGTTTGTTCTTTTTACATACTATTTTTTACTAGATATACCCTCATACTTTCATCAGAAGTTAGAAGTCTTTTTTTTTAATTTGGAAAACCATAGCACTTGAGAATCTCCCTTGATCTTAAAAGCAGCCCAAAAGGAAATCATTGAGCTCCAGTAACCCAGAGAAGCAATTAATTTACCCATTTCCTCCACTCCCAACCAGTTCCCTCTGATGACAAACCAGGAGAATTAGCAAGGCCACAGTGTATTAGTAAGTCTAGACAAACTTAACATCTTTGTATTGTAAAACTCATGACACAGGATTATAACAGCCCTGTTTTGGTAAATTTATAGAGCACAAAAATCAGTATGAGTTGTCACTACTCAAATGAGTGGTTTAGTGGTGCAACAGAGCCCATGGCAGGACTCTGTGGAGAAAAGAAATTTTCATGTATGGTTTCCAGCACCAGTGTTCTCCTACCCCAGTGTGAAGCATCTGCCACCATCATGCCTTCTTCTCCCCCTTGAACTCACTTCACAGAGGAAAGCAAGAAGGTGAAGTAGGCAAACACCTCCTGCCAAAGGCCATCAAAGGCTGGGTATGTTACAGGAACTCAGGGATGGAGGCCATGATCATCTTAGAGATAGCTAGAAAAACACCTACTGACAGAATTGTGGCCAGAGATGGGTGGATAATGTGGAGAGATGGGTTGTCTACGGAAGCAGAAGTTTGTTCTGGAAATCTACACAGAGTAGGGACAATTCTGGGACTGGGTATCTCAGTGTCTCTCACCTAGAACTATGATAGCCTAGCAAGAAGGACACTACAATTTGTCAAAAATTATTAGTCACCTTTGTTTAGTCATGACCTCCTGCAGTTACAAGACTCAGAAAACTCAGAAGGTTGTAAGATTCTCAAGGCAGTATACATAAGCTGTAACAGCTGCAGGGCAGAAGGGGCCTGCACACCACCCACCAAGCTGCCTGTGAGTTGAGGTTCCTTTCTACCTCTACCTTGCAATGCTGAAGACACACTGACTGCCAACACCTGCACACTCCCATGTGCACACACATAGGAAAGGAAGTGAGTCTTACCAGACCATCACAGTTGCTAATGGCAACAGAGGTTCCTGGAATGTCCATGATGTCACCAACATAAGCACAGCTAGTCTGCAAAGGCTCTGATCTCCAGATTTTTTCTGAAGCGCTTCCGTGTTGATGGCTGTTTCCGGGGTCAGTTATATTCCCAGGTCTCGGAGATGTCTCATGCCATTCCACAACAGCCCCGGGAGCTATGAAGTGAGTGTTGGGTTTTAGTCGAAGATGAAAATCTCTTCCAAATGCAGTGACGTTAAAGAACAATTGCTCTGAGTTAGACGACACATCCCTGGGTGACCTCTTTTTGTGATTTGCAGAAAGAATATGGGAAATATAGTGTCCTTTTAGATTTGTGCTAACTGGTGTCACCAGTTCATACTCTCTATATCTCTTTATTGGTAAATCTGTAGGTAAAAAAAGAGAATTGTAAGACATCAGACAGTAGGGGTACACAACATGAAGAACCACCTCAAAAAGCTAAGCCACACTTTGCAATAAAATCTATCCCTGAGCCAAGACACATTTAATATATTTTAAGAACCAAAATAATTTCTCAAATGCACTTAGGTACTTCAATTAATTCTCTTTATTTTAAAAAGTGTATTTAATCATGAACATTTACATCTTGTTGCTATATTTAAGACCATGAATATGTTTCTATAAACTATATCTGGCTCTTTAAAAATTAGAACATACCCCTAAATAACTCAGGATTCCCATAAGAACTTTTAACAAGGTTGCTATCATATAAAACTTCTTGATTTTATTTTCTGTCTCTGTAGAATCCAAGAATTTATACTGCATTCAGTATCTTCCATATGCTGCTTCTTCCTAAAATTTAGGATTTATACTATAACTTATAACTTATAAGACTACAGTTTATGTAATTTTTTCAGCCTAACATCCCTGATAATCACATACCACTGATAAGGAAACTGATATTCAGGAAGAACCTGAGTCCAAAGCCAGCCAATTGTGAAGGTTGGATATAAATCCAAATAATACTACAAAATCTGTATATATACACACACAAAAAAAATTCCCTGTTGTACTAATGGTACTATTCCACACTACATAATTCTGATTTAAAAAAAAAAACACTTAGAGGAAACCACAGACTATTAATTGACATGAGCATGGTATTCTCATTTTATACTGTGGTCCTTCCAAGGAACAGCTGTCCATTAGCATATGTATTTGGAACACACCTTATAACATAGGTAGCAACTTACATACTAAACTAAATCTTTGAGTCAGAACTATTTCCCCCAGGTAAGTTGAATATATGGACTTGGGAAAGCTTAAAAAGAAAAATAGTAGATACTGGAGAAAGAAACAGGGGGCAAAGGGCACGAAAAAAGCAAGCATGG
This sequence comes from Cricetulus griseus, assembly GCF_003668045.3. NCBI lineage: Eukaryota > Metazoa > Chordata > Mammalia > Rodentia > Cricetidae > Cricetulus > Cricetulus griseus. The sequence continues at coordinate 154,666,990 of NW_023276807.1, forward strand.
GAAGGAAAATATGTGACTTTAAAGATTCCCACCTTCAGAATTCTCACCCTAAACTGGTCCTTTAATGTGTTCATGTTACCTGACAAAACTGACTTACAAGTAATGATTGTCTATAGAAAATGAATCTTTGTTATCCCTTAAAGTATTCAGAGTCTAGGGTCCACAATGAACCCATGATGTGTGCACTTAGTGTTGTTATAGAATCATTGTGTCCTCAAGTGTAAGGTCCCAGAAGACAGATGAGACATGTAACATGGGAATTTTTGGTGTTTATGTTAGGCTACCTATGCTGACCAATTCATTAAAACAAAATACCACTCTTGGTTAGAAGTATAAAGCAAGTGACACATCTGCAAGTGTCATTAGACAGAGAGACGGCTGGGTCTGATCGTGAGAGCTCAGCCACACATCCCTAAAGCACCTAAGTAAGCTAGTCTCCCTGACAACCAAACCCATAGTGAATATTTCTATCGACTTTGGTTTAGAATGGAGCTGGAATTTTAGGGGATGAACACAAAAGTTACAGGGACAGAGTGTTAGGGGGAAAATGTTCACAAGCAGGTCTGAATCAAGTCTTAGAATGTGGCCTATGAAGGACCAACTAAGTAAGTTCCATAAGGACAGTGGACCACCCTTCGTTTACTTTATACTCTCAATACCAATACATAATAACCTAACATAAGGTTTTCTGTATATATCAGAATCTACATCCAGGTAGATTTGTTCAGTGTGTATTTGCTTTTGGCAACCAGACAACTTGTGCTTTGTCTGTGCTGCTAGTCATACTGACTTCTAGTTCTACTCAGGACCCATGAGCATCTCCCTACACCAATAATCTGCTCTAACTCTTTCTCCATTAGTTTGTTGCTTCAAGAGAAAGAGAGCACAATGCTTATATTTAACGTATGGATTTCCTGTCTCCTCTGAATGGAATTTACACAAGAAAGTCTAGACAACATACTGATGCCTGTATTAAAAGACTGGAGAATATGAATGCAGGAGAGCCTGCCACACCCAAGAGGATACACAGACAGCAGCCATATATCCTAGACCTCTGAGACAGTTTCAATTTAGACAACGTGTTCTGAATTTTTATTTAAAAGAAAGATGCTACATAAAACCTCTTTCCCTGATGTGAAAAAAAAATCATTTTTTTCAAGTGTAGACATAAGAATCGTTTCTTAAATGAAATCCTGAATTCCCATTTTCCTGTTGGTAATTAGGGAACTTGGGAATAGATGAACTCAGCAACTTCTAACACCCTAGAGATAAGAAACTCCCCAGTTGCCTGCAATTTGTTGGCAAAATATGATGCTCTGTCAACTGTGTTTGGGAATGTATCATCCCTAACACAGCAATTGTCGTAGGTTAGTACTATTACTCCTATAAATGAGGAAGTGGAACTAAGCCTAACACAGCAAGCCAGATACCTAAGGAAAAATCTCAGTCCTGAACACTTGGGCTCTGAATGCACACGCATTCTCATCCAACTTCAACACAGATGGAACATCTTGCTGTCAATTTCTTACTCAAAGTCTGACCTATAAAGGAAAGACAGCATATAGCACAACTTCAGTAACTTCTGTAAAAGTCTTTAAATTCCATTTTGGGTAGGAGAGGTGATGAAAGTGGGTAGAAAATTAAAACTACCATAAGCATTTTAATAGCATATTACAATTATATAAGAAAACCAAATTATGTCCAATGTTTACTTATTCAATGAAAACATATGTATTTGACAGACCCAACTTGTACAGAGCAGCACTGTGTGTGGTTAGGAATGAACAGCAACTAGCTGAATTAACAATCACCTTGGTCAAGGTCTTTATATTCCTGTGAACTGTTTCCTCAATTATCAACTGGATATTAACAGTAGCTACAACATCAAGTATTTGTCAAGAAGTTCATATTATGTCAACCAGAGACTCAGTGAATACTAGTCACTAGAAATATAAACATTTAATTATTTAGAGAATGTCATGTTCAATTTTTAAAGATTAAAAATTATACAATTGTCTGATCAATGGAATAGAACCCAGAAATAAGTCCACAAACATATGGAGACTCAACTTTTGATGGGGAATCCAGAAACACAGACAGGAAAATAGACATCATCAACAAATGATGCTGGTTAAACTGATGTCTGAATGTAGAAGAATGCAAATAAATCCATACTTATCACCATGCACAAAACTCAACTCTAAATGGATCAAAGACCTCAACATAAATCTGAATACACTAAATATGATAGAACAGAAAGTGGCCAATAGCCCTGAACTCACTGCCAAGGAAAAAACTTTTTGAACAGAATGCCAATAGCATAGGCACTAAGATCAAATAAGAACTCATGAAACTAAAAAGCTTCTGTAAAGCAAAGTACACTATCATTCAGATAACAGAATGGCACAAAACAGAATGGGAAAAGTTACCACCTACACATCCAATAGAGAGCTAATATCCAAAATATACTTTTTAAAGAACTAAAAAAAGTAGAAAAACTTAGACATCAAGAAAATAAATAACCTAATTTTAAATTAAAATGAGGTACAGATCTAAACAGAATTTTTAAAAGAGGAAACCCAAATGGCTAAGAAACATTTAAAGAAAGGTTCAACATCTTTAGCCATCATGAAAATGGAAATCTAAACTACTTTGAGATATCACACCAGTCAGAATGACCAAGATCAATAAAACTGACAGCTCATATTGAAGAGGATGTGGGGCAAATGGAAACACTCACCCATTGCTTGTACAGCACTTATATAGCCACTATGGAAACCAATGTGGCATTATATTGTTTATAATATAATAAAGCCACTGAAGATCAGAATGTAAAGCAGGTCATAGCCCTAGAATCCGGAAAGTGGTGGCACACACCTTTAATCCCAGAACTCAGGAAACAGGCAGATGGATCTCTCTGAGTTCAAGGCCACCCAGGACTACATGAGAGTGAATCAGACTAGAGAGGTATATAAGGAGGAGCCCAGGGTCCTATGTGGCATTCAGTCTTCAGTCTCTGGAAATTGGTCTCCAGTCACATTGAGGATAGGATCACCCAAGTCTGGGTAGAGATAAGAGCTCCCTGGTGACTTGGTTGCTTTGCTTCTCTGACCTTTAGCTTGAACCCCAATATCTGTCTCTGGGTTTGTATTATTTGTATTATCAATTGTATCAACCGTTGACATCTTAGAAACCTCAGTTTTATGTTTATTTATGGATTTTTTTCTCTGCTTGCACATCAGCTTCACGGGAGTATCTGTTCTCTTCATTATGGAGCCCAAAGTGGGTCAACAGGTGTTGTGAATAAAGAAATGAATGAGAGCAGTTTGAGCCCAAGAAGTATCTAAAATTAGCATACATTCTTATCCCTAAACAGCAAACTGTAAAGGCTGACACAAACCTAGAGCCAGAACTCTGTCTGCAAAACATGTGTATAGTTCTCCCAGATCGTACTGACCTATAAATCAACGTTTCACAGCATTCACGCCTTACAACTTAATCCACCAAGAGTAAGTAATGGGTGCAATTATTAAAACAGACCTCCAGGAAGGCAGACATGGAGCTTCTCATTCACAGCAGGAGGAAATTAATTCCCACACTATACTAGTCGAAAAATAATTTTTTAAGTTGAAAACCCATTAAGTCCATGTCTCTATTACACAGTAAGTATCTCCAGTAGATTTGTTTTTTTTTTCTTTCCCTTAAATTATAGGAAGAGTGTCTTTAGCTTGATCCTACTTCTCCTGCTTGACCAGGGGGAATCCCAGCACAACCTGACCCACCAGGATGGGAATCCACGGTACAACTTGTCTGTCAAAATGAAACTGGGCTCCATCATAGTCTCTTTTGTAAAGAGAAACATCTTTGATGTTTCCATTTCTCAGTATGCTCACAACCCAGGCAGGCAACAGAGAGAGATTCCTCTTTAGGATTTTCTCAGAACTCAAACCACCCCTAACAAAGTCTTCCCACATGTTCTCTGGCAGCCTGATTATAACAGAAGTTTCTAGGGAGGAGGGAGTTCTCTTGTACTGAAATTCCTTTTTTCCCCCACAATGTACCTTATTAGAATATATTATACCAAATAATGAGTTTATAGCTTTTTCACATGCACTCTGATCATACTGACTCACCCCTCCTCCTTTCCTCATTCCTCCATTAGTCTCCACTCCACTTCCTTATTAATTACTCTTCTGTCCATTTTCCTATATTAAATCACTCCTCTCACATATACATGTTTGTCAGATATAATCATTGCACACCAATCTTACCAAAAGTCACATGCAAGTTCTACAGAGAGGCTGAAAATTCTAATCCCAAAACCTATGGAAAATGGACCCAAAATGCTCTAAAATCTGAAATCCTGAAAACAGCAGAAAATGGACCCAAAATTATCTAAATCTGAAATTCTGAAAACAGTGAAAAATGGATCCAAAATGCTCTAACTTCTGAAACTTTGAGGGTGGATAAGATGTCATAAGCAGAAAATCTACACTTGACTTCTTGTGACAAGCCACAGTCAATATCCTGGTACAATAAAATGTATAGGATTGTCTTTCAGCTATGAGATACATGAAATATATATGAAGCATAAGTGAATTTCTTGTTTTGGGTTGGTTCTTATCCCTAAAATATCTCATTGTATAGATGCAAATCTTCCAAAATCTGAAATCAATAACATTTACAGTCCTAGGCATTTCAGAAAGGAGCCTTCAGCTTGCATTTAGAATTATTTGACTTTCTGGTTGAATGTTAACCATGGTAGATTGTCCTTAATAATTTCTAAACTTGAATCATTTCTGAGGTTTTAGTTCCTTTCATACATGTCTGTGTTTTTAGCATGATACTGTACACACAGTCAACAAATCAAGGCAAAATACACTCAAAGAAAACAACACCTTTCACACTGTAGCTGAAATCCATCAGTTCTCTGCTGAGAATCCTTAACTCATCTAAATAAAAAAATGAATATTCATCTTGCTCCTCTGACTTCACCCTTTCTGCTCACAGTGTGCTTATAGTCATAAAACAAGTCAGGAAGTTACACCAAATTTTCTTCCCATTATGGTATTGTTTAAGACCTAATGATTTTCCCTACAAACTGCCCCTCCTTTTTTCTAGTCACTTCTAAGTACTCATTACCTCACAAAGAAATACTGCCAAGCAAATAGACAGAACTAAAAAAGTCATCCTGAGTGAGGTAACCCAGACCCAGAAAGATGAACATGCCATGTATTCTTTTATAAGTGGATATTGGGCACAAAGCAAAGGATAACCAGGCTACAATCCACAACCAAAAGAAGCTAGGTAAAAAGGGAGACCCTAAGAGGGAGACACATAGAAGTTCCTAGGAAGGAGAAATAGTTAAGATTTTCTGGGTAAACTGGGATCAGGGGCAGAAGTGAGGGGATGAGGATGAGAATATGAGGGATTGAGATGGCCAGGTTGTGGGAGGGAAGGAGAGGGAGAACAATGAAAGAGATATCTTGATAGAGGGAGTCATTATGGAATTAGCGAGAAACCTGGTAGGTACTAGGGGAATTCCCAAGAATCCACAAGAATGACCCCAGCTAAGAATCCTAGCAATAGTAGAGAGGGTGCCTGAACTGGCCTTCCCCTATAATCAGATTAGTGACTAACCTGTCATCACAGAACCTTCACCCAGTAACTGACGGAAGCAGGTGCAGTGATCCACAGCCAAGCACAGGGCTGAGTTCCTGGACTTCAGTTGAAGACAGAGGAGGGATCATGTAAGCAAGTGATGGGTGAAGAGCATGATAGAGAAAACCACAGGGAGAGCTGACCCAAGCTAGTGGAAGCACATGGACTCGGACTGACAGCTGGGTAAACCTGGATGGGACTGAACTAGGCCTTTTGAATGAATTTGACAGTTGTGTGACTTGATCTTTTTGTCGGGATCCTGGCAGTGGGACCAGGACTTACCTGGGTACATGAACTGGATTTTTTGGAGCCCATTCCCTGTGGTGGAATACCTTGCTCAACCTTGATGTAGTGGGGAGGATCCTGGTCCTGCCACAACTTGACCAGACACTGTTGACTCCCCAAGGGAGGCCTTACCCCCTCTGAGTGGATGTGGGGATAGACAGGATGAGGGAGAGGTGGGGTGGGAGAAGTAGAGGGAGGGGGAACTGAGGTTAGTATGTAAAATGAAAAAAAAATTAAAGAAATACTACCAAGGGCCAAGTCCAAATTCCCCACCTATAGTTTTCCTTACTAAATATTATGTAAATTATACCAAAAATACTGTCCAAATCACTGCCAAGAGAACTACTGTAAAGCCCCAGGTCTGCAATGCCTTGACTATGCCATCCCTTAGTGATTTTAGTGACCTAAGATATTCTATGTCCACTCTTATCCATGAAAATGAAGATGACAGTATTTACTTCACAGGGTTTGTCTTAGTTGGGGTCTCTATTGCTGTAAAGGGACACCATGACCAGACCTATTCTTTTAAAGAAAAACATTTAATTGGGGCTTGCTTACAATTTCAGAAGTTTAGTCCATTATCATAATGTCGAGTGGCATGCAGCCAGACATGGTACTGGAGGAGCTAAGAGTTCTAAATCTTGATCCACAGACAGCAAAAGGAGATTGTGTCCTATACAGAGTGTATCTTGAGCATAGGAGACCTCAAAGCTCACCCCCATAGTGACACACTTCCTCCAAGAAGACTATACCTACTGCAACAAAGCCACACCTCCTGATAGTGCTACTCCCTATGGGGGTCACTTTCTTTCACACCACCATGGAGTCATTATAAAAATGAAATGATACAATCAATTCAAAGTGCTTACAATAATATATATTGAATATGTGCACATATAGTAGCAGAGGTCTCTACCCTGAGTACAACCCCCAGCATCACACAAACATGTACACAGAGTAATGAATTTTACCATGCTGTTCTTTCCAAATAGTTTCCCATTATTTCTTGATAAAACTCATAACATTAATATATGTATTCATGTTAGACTCCCAAACTGCTAGCCAAATACTCTAATAAAACAGAAACTTGGAGACAAAGCAACTTAATTTAAATGAAAACTTAAGTTGTGTTGTGGGAGATTTGTTTGTGTTGTTGCTCTGAGACCTCCAAAGGAGTGGGACCTTGGTTGGGGGAGGGGAGTTCACATTTGGGTGGCCAAAGTGGATCACAGAGGTTTCTGGCCATCTCTGAGGAGACAGATGAACACACAAGAATAAGGAAGGGCCAAAGGAGATAGGCAGCCCTTTCAAGCTGGGAAGAGTGCAGAGTGAGGTCACTGATCATTTTCTCCACTGCTCTGTGGATCTACCAGGTTTTATACTAGTATCTGACTCCCCACCATTTTTTATTAATACAACAATAAAGGAAGCCACTTTAAAGTTGCATATTAAGTCCCTCTGCAATGTGGTCTCAGCATCATCCCCAGTAGCCCCAGTTGTGCTCCGAAGGCCTGGCTTACCCACCCTACTCTTACAGACCACTCTGCTGGACTGCCAGGCAAAGGGATGAACTAGGTGAATCCAGCTGAGCCCCCAACATGGGCCCTTAAGTCCCATCCTTTCCAGGAAACCAGTGCATAACAGACAGACTTCCTGGTCTAAGCTTCCATAGTTCTCACTATCAAGTCATATGACACAAATCAAAGCCATCAGTATAAGAGGTTTCTAGCTATGTGTGTGACTTAGGATTTCCAAAATGTGAAGGCCTCTAGGGAAGACGTGTAAGACAGTAACTGGGTTGAATGTCCCTTCTCAGAGTGGGGAGGAAGGGAAAGCTGGCGCTTCTGGGGCTGTGGTTTCTTGGGAGTGAGTATTCTATGTGGGGCTGGTCAAGACACCTAGTCATCATAGTTCCTTTATACATTTAGCCACAGGTGCTACAACAGGGAAAATGTGTCAACTGTCCTTCAAGGTATGTTATCCAGTGATACACATATGTCTCAAAGGATTCCAGATGCCCCCAGTGCATGATAAAGCTCCCATCTCAGTGACGAGGTATAAATTCCCCATATCCCAGGCATGTTTATGTGTTCTAACCAATATCAAGGCTTTCACAGGCACAGGACATATGGGGACACTTGAGACTGATGCTTATATCCTTCCCCAGAAGAGACCTGGGGGTGGTGTTTGGGCACTAAAGGTCTGGAGTCAGAAAAGCCTGCATTTGGGTGTGGGCACTAGCTTGATGAAGGCTTTGGCATCTTGCAAGCAAATTGTGAAAATGAAGGCTCACTGAGGGAAATCTGTACAATGGAAATGAATGACAAGACTCAAAGTAAGCAACGTGAAGGACCAGCTCCACTTAGCACAATCGGAACACATGAAAAATGATTTACCACTGTCAAAGGAAAGAAGTTCTTCCCATCCCCGAGGACCTTTTCCCTGTGCTCCTACTCCAGTCTGCAATGCCTGCTGTGGCTACAAGGACCCTAAACCTCAGCTTACAGAGGCCCTAAATCCCAGGAGAGCTGCAGTTCTTGCCCTATGATCCCACCAAGGGACCTGGGATTCTTTCCCGAGAACTGCTGAGCACAGCACTTTGGAGAGGCAGCTCATGTAGGCAACTTCCTTGATCAGGTACAAATTCTCAGAAACACAGTAAGCTGGCCTGGAGAGTGAAATCGAACCAGCATTTCTGAGACCAGCTGAAGAAGCAGCTCAAGCAACAACACCCCCAAATCCTGAGCCCAAGGGAAAGAAAGAACTCTCATCGCCACTGACAGTGGCCAGCTGTTCTACCAAACAGGAGAACAGGGTGAAGGGTGGACATTAAAGTGGACACCAGATGCCGAAGGGCTTAGCAGGGCTATAAACACTTGCAGGGAAGGGAACACATATTCTCTCCCAAGCAATTACCAACATGTTGAAATTTGGAACATAGCCAAGTGCCCTGCCAATTTTGTCTTCTCCATTCACTCCTCTAGGCTCTTATCACCACAAGACAGACTGTTCTCAGTTTCTCAGTGGGTCTTTAGCCACACCTCCATTTTCACAGTCCAAGCTTCTTCATGAAGCTATTTGAAAAATGAAAAGGCAGTGGTGGGGGGGGGCTCATTAAGAAATAAAGAACTGTGAACTTAGAGATTATCCCTCTTTTTTATCTGCCTTTTAATAAATATCTGTTGCGATTGCACAATGTTTATTATGTTCCACAAAGTCACTTAGGAGGGAACAGCACATTCTTCAGTGTTCTGGAACATTAAATCAGGTAAGAGAAGGAAATGTGGGCTTTGAGGAGAAGTAGCCAAGTATTTTCTGGGCTACATCTTCAAATAACCAAATAATAACAGAATAACAATATGAGGGGGTAAGTTGGGATTGTGTTTTGTTTTCTTTCTTTGTTTGTTTGTGAGGAACAAATGCCAAAATGTTAACATTCCTAGCTTCGATTTTGAAAAAAAAAAAAAAAAAAAAACTCAACTGGCTGGCTATCACTTTTAGAAACTGTAATCCCAAGAGCTACATCAGACATTACAAATCAATATTCATCACATTTGTTACTATTTGGAGGGGGTTAGTAATTTAATGATTAATACTGGATCTAGAATTTAAAACCATAAACATTAGGATTTGTTCACAAGTGGTAAAGCCAGGGAAAGTAGTGCTAAAATGTAGAGAATCCTGAAAGGTCTTCATGGAAATGCTCTTTATGACAACTAAGTTTTCAAAATCTGAAATAATTTGGTTTACAAGTGGTAAAGCTATGAGTGTTCTATTTTTGGTTTAACGGATTAGTGTAAATTTAGTGATAATCAGCAGGAATGCTCAAAGGCTATGCTGCATCGAGCTGGGTGTAAAGGAGGGTGCCAGTAGGGCCAGTGCTTCTGGAAGCTCTGGGAGGGGACTGTTCCCTGTCTTCCTCAGCTTCGAGGCTTATGATCTCCCCATCTCTGATCTGCAAAGCCACCCCAGACACAGTCCTCCTTGTGCCATCATTCCTCCAGCACCCTTTGCCTACCTTTCTACTTAAAATCTATTTTAAGGTCACTTGATTAGCAACCTACTTTTACCTACCAACTGTCTCCTCCTTTACTAGAGGCACAGATTCCAAGGATTCAGATGCAGGTCTTTTAGGAGGGTGGGAACTAATCCACATACCATAGGCACCATTTCAAAGTTAAGCTTATGAGTCAGTAAGTCTCTATCGGCAAATGTACTGAAGCTATCTAGACAGAGATGTCTCTTTAGTGAAATAAAATGTGGAATGGCCACCTAGAGTACTGATGACGAATTTTTTCACAACTTGGGGACACCAGGCTAGTCCTGGTAGAAAAAAAGAAAGACAATACAGAGGCAGAGAGGGCCAGTGCAGGGGAAGAGACTGCTGGAAGTGGAGCTGGGGAAAGGTAACAGCATATTTTGAACTGCAGCTTTAGCCATGGCTGAATTTCATTACCTTATCAATCTGTTTTTTGTTTGCTTTTTACCTATGAGCACCGGATCCTATCGCTTTTATTCAAGATGGCGGGTTATGCTCTATAAATTTCCATGAAATGAAGACAAAGGAATTCCAATAAATAAAGTGGAGAAAAAAAATCAAAGAATTGAGCCAGGTAAGGTCTTCCATCCTAGTCAAGAAAATTTCAAATCTGATAAGCTCAGAACCCCCAAATGTGCGGAGAACTGACACGACACTTAAAAGTTCTACAACCTTGCAACCTTTCAGACTTGAGGTGTTTGGGTTAGGCAGCAAGGCAATTCTACACAAATAGCCTAGAACCCCTAAACTCAAATCCAAGCACTTCTGGCCCCAAGCATTTCAGATAAGAAAGACTCATGCTGTACCACAAAATACAGCTATGAGTAACCCAGATGGAAGAACTTTTTGTCTTGTACCTTACTCAACTCCCTTCACTGCTGTATTTCAATGACTTAAGCAACCCTGCATTGAGAAATCAGCATGAAGGTAGTATGTGAAAATAAAATGCTCAAAGAGGGTTTGGTATGCTAAGTGGCTGGACACTTTACAAGGCATGGCACAGCAAGTTGATGTACCTGAAAACTCATGTTGGGCACTAGAACTGAAATGTAGGAAACAGAATGAAATACCTGTCTTTAAGTAAACAGGAGGGATTTTGCTACATGGTATCAAAGTGCAAAGCACTTTGGAATGTCATATTTATGCATACTAATAACTTTTTAAAATGTTTTTCTAAGTACAAATCTAAGACATTCTAATGCCAACAGCTGTTGGTCTGACTTGTTTACCATGGAGCAGCATTTTAGAAATCTAAATAAAAGTATCACACCTCTAGGAAGTAAGAAGTAACATGATATGCTGAAATTGTACACAGGAAAGTGACACTGGAAGGGTTAGGGTGTCAGTTAGTACAGCCTGTTCCCTGACCACTTGATAATGTAAAGATATAAGATACCAATAAATCCTCAGGACAGACTTTGCAATAAAAGAGAGGTTTTTACATGTAAAAGAACTCCAAGTTGCATCACTAATTATTTCAATTACTGCTTTGTTTAAATGTATTTGTGAACACGTGTCTATACTCAATATGAACAAAAATGTTAAGACTAAGAGATAGTGCCTGAGTTGGGAGCTCATATTTTTAATTCTATTTGACCTACAAGTTCCCCAAAAGCTATTTTTGTTTTAGAGTCAAATTAAGATATGTTTCAAGCTGCTTGCAATCTGTCTGAAGTCCACACAGATTCATCATGCTGAATTTGTGGCAGTCATTCTTATAAACAAGAAAATGACATTTTACCACAAAATCTGTCTTAGGGATTATAGTTAGTCATAAAACTCATGCACAGTTACTTGGGAAATTAAGATGAATCAATTACACATGGGATCAGAGATTCCTTGTCTTGGAGACTCCACACACATTGCTTTCTGTTTTAAAGATGTAAGTCTTGAATTTTATTTTGTCTCTGCTCTCCTTCTAGTCTATGGGTCTTCCCAAAGTACTAATAAAATTACAAAACCATGCTTATATAACTGCTCATATTTATTATTTTCAATAACAAAAATGACAAATAATCTTGCATCTTTCACTCTTTAAGTATTTAAATGTATTTTAATATTTAAACAAAGCCAAAATTAATTTTAACTGTTTTAATAGCCAATTTACTCCTAAGTTGCAAGTAGTTTATTCCATGCTTTTTTTCCCCCAAAAGCCATTTGTCAAAATATATGATGTGCATCTGCTTAAAAACCAACTTCTGGGACTTTCTCTGTAAGGAGTCACTTAAAATGCAGGTAATGACCTATATATAACACCAGCTGGCAAATTTCAATACTATGGGAAAGCAGATACCATGAGAAAGATAATTATCAAGTTATGGACAATTAGCATGATGGAATTCTGCATCTTTTGCAAGAAGCTTGTGATGATATGAAAAACAAAAACAAATATGCCAAACCAGTTTTTCTTCATACAAAAACATATCACGAGTAATTCCAACCAGACTGCACACCAACTATGTTTCATGTATACAGGCTGATCATTCCTTAGCCAAAATGTTTAGGGCCGTGGTGTTTATTCTTTCAGGTTTTGGAACATCTACATACACTTTACCAGTTGAGCCTCCCAATCCAAAAATCTCAAGTCTGAAAGGCTGCAATTAAAAGAACAGTGAGTAAAAAATTGCTAACCTGTCAGTTCTTTTGGCTTTGACTATCAGAGTTTCAGAGAACACAGAAACAGTAAAGGAGATAACCTCAGTGCATTCATGTAGTACATCTCTAATCAGAATACAAGAACAACAGCTTCCTGGAGAGGTACCAGTGTAGTTTAGGGGGAAAAAAGCTGATCTGTATTCCATCACAGGATTGCTGAGGAGAGGCTCCACTGCTAACTTCAATCCTGGTGCAGAGAGAATGAACTCCGTAGAAGTCACCCCTGTAGACAGTCCAAGTGATATAACCAGATTCTTCATCCCGAAACCACTCATAATTTTACCAGGCCATTTGGAACTATCCCTAATGGATTTCCAAGGCAGTCTGAATTTTGGCCTCTCACAGGCAAAGAATGTTTGAAGTTCGTCATCCTGAGGCAGGGGTGACCTTGTGGGTTTTCTTAACATTTCTAAGCACTACAGCATGATTTTAGACAGCAACAGGGAAACAGAAAAAGCATGGGCAGGAAAATTTTCAGTTAAACAGCAACAACGATCTTTAATTACAAGGGAGAGCAGGCAAATGGGACAATAATCCCAAACTGATTATACGAAAGGCACACAAAATGAATGGGCCCAGGTCCTTGTGCTTTGTGGTATAAAAGTAGCCACAAGATGCCTTGCTAACATTGAACGATTAACTAGTAGCCATTATCATAGTCACTGTTTTTTTTTTTTTTTTTTTTTTGTAGGGACTCCCTAAACCTGAAGAAAGGCACAGAACAAAAGCATTTAAGGAAATCCAGAACAGAAAGTTCTCGATGTAATGATGCCCTGTCTGCTAAAGCTAGTCACCGAGTACTGAGCCTCTGTGGACCACCAGGTACCAAGCATGGCTTTATTTACTAAGACAGAGCTATCTTCAAGCCAGGGTCTTAGCTTTCATGCAGTAATCAGTGATAGTATTTCCTTACTCGATGTCAACCAACAAGTAAGTGACTCCCACTAAACTCTGAAAACTATGCATAGAGATAGATATAGATAAAGGCCAGTGATGACAAAGCAATTCTTAGGAAACTAGATGTCTGAGTGGACAAAGACAGCCTCCTTTATAAAGAATGAAATGCAATGGGTTTTGCAACTAAAGACTAGAAATAGAGCAGAGAAAAATGAGCATTCCCCAATTCCAACAAGGGTTGCTGAGGAAAGACAGCTTCATGCAACATCATGAACCTTCCTCAAATGATACCCAGAGAATAGCAAAGTGATGGTTTCAAAACAAAGAGACTGAGGGTTCTTTTTCAGATTTTCCAAATTCTAAAGAACTATAATTGTTTCCTAACCCTCATGTGTCACGGAGCAAGCCTCCTAACCCAATTAAGCCAGTCAGCCAGATGCCCACAATTACTCCCTTGCATCCCACCAAGACCATGTGCTGAGTCAGACAAGAAAGAGTTCCCTAACAGGCGGCAGAAACATGCCAGTGAGCTAATGAAACATGCTTGACCATACAGACACACACGAAATTTACTTCAACATGCATAGTTTGGGGGAAAAGTAGGTAGTTTCTACTTGACAAGCCACAAACGAGATCGGAGTTCAATATCTGTTTCCCTAGAATGAGTCATACTTCCCCACACGCCAAGAATGTATTTTTCCTACTGGCTAAGAGAGAACTCATATCCCCTATAAGACTATGTAGGTAAGAAAACCAATGTATTCTAACCTGCCATTCCTACCACTATTAACTGCCTTCTGTCTACCTAAATAAAATCCTTCTCCTACTCTAGACACATGTCTTGCAGATTTTTTTGATTGACACCTTGGGCCATATATTACAGAACAATATGGTGCGATTTCAATTATAAAAAGAAGTGCCAGTTAAAATTAATCTAACCCTGTTAGAAATCAGGAATGTGATTACCTTTAATGAGGGATTCGCACCAGGAAGGTGATGGACAGGGGCACAAGGGTGCTAGTAATATTCTGCTTACTGATCCATGTACACTAGTACACACCATATAAGCAGCAGCAAGCTGTACACTGAATACGAACTATCTTGCAAGCATATGAAACTTTAATCCCTCTCAAATTTGTCTCCTCCATAGTTTGTGGTTTATTGGTAAATTATGTTTATCTCTTCCTGAAATATACTCAGAAACCATTCAGAGCTATGGAATTTCTCTAGCCAATGTATAATGAAATAGATATAAATAATAAATACATAAATTTTACGGACTAGATTAGTTGTTCCTAATGTATCAAGCAGTATCTCCAAGTGTTGCATATAACCTTTCAAATGAATGGCTATTGAAAGAAACAGTTAAATTCATAGAAGCGCATCTTACTGAAGCTGTAAGTCCCTCTTCAAATGGAGACAGCAAAGAAAAACTCATTACTACAGATAAGATTTTCTGAAACAGAGCATTTTAAAAACTCCACAGAGTCAGCTCATTGACTATAAATGATGGTTATACTTCATTAGTACAAGATTCTGGGTTCAAAAATCTCTTAGGTTGTTTTTGTTTTCATTAAACTTGAGTAAAAATGACAATAGCAAAGAGGAATCCCATAGAAAAGGTGTGTAGGGAGACAAGTGCTATAAATCTCCAGAAATCCAACCTAAGAGCACCAAGAGTGCCCCTGCCAGGCTGCTGACTCATCACCTTCAAGCTAAAACTTAAGCATACCTTCACTGCTTTCTTTTCTGCAGAAAGGACTACGAAAGTAATTGACACCAACAAAAGGTCTGGACCAAAGCCAATCCCAGGCCTCTTTCACTAGAGCATCCTGATTCTCAAAACTGCATCAGAGCAACTCGTGTTATTATGTGAATAAAATGTGTTGGAAGAATGAATGGGCCATCTTAAAACTCCTTTTTATTACATATTGAAATGCCAGAGTGTACATATAATTAAAACCAAGACTGTTCTTTTCCTACTTGGGGTTTTATTGTTTTATTTTGTTTTTTTTGTGTGTGTTTTGTTTTTCTTTAAAAAGATAGATGGCTGAGTGCAATCAATCACACAACTAATGCCTCTTCTTAGGCAGTTTGCAGTGCATTCTCAGCTGCCATTCTCCCTTCTGTGCTACTCTTGCCACTTAAAACTCTAACGCTGTGGAGGAGACTCACAACACTAAGCCCCAAGTAAGAGTTCCATACATGCTTCCGTGCATGCATGCTGCACCTATAGGTGATTCACAGCTCCTCGGTGTTACAAACGTGAAATGGACTGAGGAAGAACTACACAACTTTGAGTTTTGATCCTTCTCAAAATAGCACTAACAGAACTACCATGCTCACACATGGAGCTGCAGCATCAAGATCCAGCAGCTACCTCCATCCATCAGCAATCCACATCAGCAATACTCAACAGTTACACTTCTAGCCAGACTTCTTCACTCCCTAAGTTGGGTGTATTAAATGCATTTTCTGAGTCACAGTATTTCCAATTCATAATGAGCCTACAAAACATAATCTCATCCTAAGTCAGAGGACATTTGTACACAGCTCTGGCTCTGGATCTTGGCTTCACTCATTAGTTAACAAGTGTGGACCTCCCTGGGCACTGCAACAGACAGCTGGAGCAAAGCTTCCTCGTCTCTTTAATAAACTCACCTAGCCCATCCTGAGACTGTGAGAATCAGACCAGATAATGCATATCAAGCAATTAACACACACCCAGCATTTGGTAAGTCGTCAGTTACTTGTAAACAAGTATACAGCAGAACAGATAAAAACTTTTCTCTTAAGAGAAAAATGACTTTACAGCCTGGTGTAACAGCAGATACCTCTAGTCTCAACACTTGGATCAGAAGTTCAAGGACGTTCTTGCCTACCTAGTGAGTTCCAAGCCAACCCTGAGCTGTGTGAAACCCTGTCTCGACAAACAGATTTCACATTGTCACTTCAAAAATACAAAATTCAGGGTCTGCCAAAACTAATACTATCCTTCAAAGTAATTTAAATAAAATGTGTTATCATGGATGGTGTGGTGGTTTGAATACGAATGTTCCCTGTAGGTTCCTATACTTGAATACACCGCCCCTAGTTGGTGGAAATGTTTGGGAAGGATTAGGAGAAGGGCTCTGTTGGAGGAGTTGTGTCACTAGGGGTGGGTTTTGGTTTCAAAAGACTCATGCTATTTCCAGATAGTCTCTTTCTCCCTTGTAGCTGTGTCTCAGGATGTGAGCTCTGGTTACTACTCCAGCATCATGCCTGCCTGTCTGTCTGCCCGCCTGCTGCCACGGTTATGTCATCTGGCTATGATGATATTGGGCTCTAACCCTTTGAAAATATAAGCCCCAAAATTGCCTTGATCATGGTGTCTCATCACAGCAATAGAGAAGTAACTAAAACAGTGGTCAACAGCACTGGGTGCTCTTTCAGAGTACCCCAGTTCAATTCACAGTACCCAGATGGTGGCTAACAACCATCTGTAACTCCAGTTCCAGGGGATCTGATGCCCTCTTCTGGCCTCCTTAGGCATTGTACACATGTGAACCAACATAGGCAGCAGGTTACCCATAGAATAAATTTTAATATGTGTTTAGGGTGTTGATTGTATCCTGGCTTTCTAATGTGAGCATTCAAAACATAGTATTATGGATGACTTCGAGAAATGACAATTGTTTTTGGAGTAGCCTATTACAAATCATATACCCTGAACTTTAGTCTCCTCACTGGTAAAAAAAAAAAAGGGAGTAATTAATAGCCCCCACAGCAGCAGGTATTACTCAAGTATTTAATTTTGTTTGCAAAAGGCCTTAATAGTATCATATATTTCAAAATAATTATTTTATGAAATAACTTTCATGAAATAAAAGAAGTCACCCAAGAGTGTAGACAAAGCAGACAAAATTGAGAGAAAAAAAAAATGTGAATTCTCTCTTGATCATTTCCCTTTTCTCCCTGGCCTTCCTACAACTGTCACCCTACATTACACAAGTTGATGGTCTGACTTGATGCATCTCTTGTGTTCCAGCCCCGCAAAAACCCTTCCAGTGCATACCAGTGACTCTTACCAAATCAGTAATAAATTAAGGCTTGGGAAGTTGAACTACTAGGGAGGATATTGACACCACTATAATTTAGCCTGGGAAAAATAGGACCCTCCCACGGAAATCGGACTCGTAGAAATCGTTCCAGACTACGAATTATTTTAAACACTAATTAGAAAAGTTTCGGGACCAATTCTTTTGCTCAGCTTACTTTGTTCCCCTCTCTCAGCTAGGGAAAGCGTGACATCTGAGAAGGAGGCTTACCTATTTGCACCATTTCTTCAGTACCAGCCTAGAAGGGGGGTAAAAAAAGAAACAGTTACTGGATTTCATCTTATCGTCCTGTGCCGTTTATTTCTACCATCAGTGCTTTTCGGGGAGCTGGTTAATCAGAAGACCGAGAGACTGTAAATTGCTGCCTGAAGGCTGAACCTTACTTAGTTCCTAGAAGGTTCCTGTGACAGGAGCCAATTCAATGACTATTTGAGAAAGGGACTTGTTGGCCGGCTTTAATTTTAGTATCTGTGAAGCCAGTAAAATAAATAGTGACCCTCAATGGCCTCTTCGGAAAACTCCAATACTAGGGCACCAGACCAGAGAGGTTACAAAACTCACAGAGAAACCATGCCCTGAGAGACGCACCGGTTCAGCAATGACTTGATTTACTACAAAAGGCTCGCCTGCCTGAGACTCCTTCAAAGACTCTTCTGAAGCATCAGCTTCACCTGGAGTCTCCGCGGGGTGGGGGCAGGGCCGAAAAGCACCAGAGCTGCACTCAATTTAGCTTTAAAAAGAGGAGGAGTTGTGTGGAGGGGGAGGGGAAGAGGCGGCAGACTCCTCCAGCTTAGGCTGCCCGCGGAAAAGGCGAGGGCAGGAAACGTCCCTGGCCCTCCCCAACTGTCAAACTGCAGCCGGGCCGCGGTCCTCCCAGGACACGTGTCTGCTGGGTAGCACCGGGTCCTGCCTGGGGACTTCTTGAAACCCCTTGTCCCTGGCTACCCGCAGAAACAGGGAGTCAGGAGAAGGGAGATCCTCTGGGCTCCAGAATCCGCGATCCGAAACCCTAACTTCACCAGAGCGCCCCGAGCGCCCTTGCAAAAGGGGACAGCCTGATAGCCCCACTAGGATGCGACCTGGCTGCAGTCTGACATTTGGACTGCTCCTGTTCGCCACGGACTAGGACTAGGGAAGCCCCAGGTGTGAGGAGCCCCGGCTCCCGGGAGAGGGTTGTTCCTCTCCCGTGCAATTAGCCCCCAGCCCCCCAAGCCCTGCGCAGCGCCGGGCCCTCCACGCGTCTCGGAACACAGAAGATGCCCCAGAAGGGTGGCAAGAGGAGGGGGGGGAGTGAAGGGGACGGAGGGGAGGAACTCTGTCGGGAAAAGGCTGGGTTTGAGTTTTTTATTATTATTTTCCACTTACTTGTCCATCAGCTGACGTCCTAACCTCTACCAGAGAGGCTGCTATCAACCAAAGTGACAGGAACACCATCACGAGTCGAGAGCACTTCGCAACTACTGGGCAAAGCAGCAACCCCAGCGCAAGCCACCCCAAAATAAGTTTCCTTTAAAAAGCGCAAAGGAAATGGAAGAAGGGGAAGGGGGGTTGCAGAGCTTAAAAAAAAGAAGAAGAAGAAGAAAGAAAGAAAGAAAGAAAGAAAGAAAGAAAGATCTTGGGCTTTGCTCAATGAAAAGGCAATGTGAGCTGTGCGCCTGGCCCCGTGCCCTGTCGGTCCTTTCCACTTCACCTTCTCACCCTGTCCTCCCAAGGTGCTGCGAGCCGGGCAGAAGCTGACCCAAGCGGGGGAAGGGACCGGGGCGTCCCACTCTCTGCCCCGGGGCTGCTTTTGCGAGGCTCTCGGAGCACCGTGGGCCGCCGAAGCTAAGCACGGAGACTGCTCGGGTCCCGGGAGCGCGGCGGCCGGGGAAAGTGGGAACCAGAGCCCAGCGAGCGGGAGAAAGAGGCAGCGCAAGCCCTGGAGCCTCCGCCGTACACGCAGTGGGGGCGGGAGGACGAGGGGAGGAGGCGGCCGCCTAGGAGGAGGGAGGAGTGGGCCGCTCGCCCGCTCCGGTTGCTCGCGGCCCGGGCCGTCTGCTCTCTACCCGCGACCCGCCGGGCGCTAATAAGGCGGCCGAGCCATCCCCCCTCCCCCAGGCGGCCCCTCCCGCCGCACGCCCACGTCACGCGGGGCCCGCGCCCCCCGGCGTAGGGTCAGGACTCGCACCGGCCCGGGGCTGCGAAAGCGCCGCCTGGACCCCGTGGTCCAGGTCTCCGTGATGGGACGAGGGCGGGGAGGGTCCAGGCGCGCCTCCCAATCCGACTGGCGGAGGGAGGGGGAGGGTCGGGGGACTAGACCTGAGCTGGAGGAAATCACCTCCTCCAGCCTCTCCCCTATCCCCCCTCCTCCCACCCCGCCAGGCACGGGAAAGTCTCCCGACAGAAGCCCAAGGACGTGGGGGATTTTCCCCTCCAGACACTCATCCCCTCCCACCCTTGGATGGGCGTGGGGGGCGGGAGGACTCTCTCCGCAAAGCTCTTGTTTATGCTTTATTCGTTTATATTAGTTTTCAAAGATACCGCGTTCCCTTTCTTGACTCAGCCGGATGTTTCCGTTTATCACTAGAGTACACAGGCCGCGGGGTCTCTTACTTAAACCCAGATTAAGTTATCTAGTGACTTCTGCGGTTTGCAGCTTTCTGGGAGGAAAGGACAGTGATCCGAGAGTTGCTGGAATCCCAGACCCACCTCGCTGGAGTAGACCAGGGTGGCCGTGGGTGGGAGGTGGGGGAGCGGTCCCAGTCCTGAAGGACCACCCTCACCCAGGATTAGAACAGAGAGTAATAAAGCTCATGTTGAGGTGGAATTTTCAAGACTTCACCTGGAAATACGGAAGTGGAGTCAAGTCCTGAAGAGGTGATCCTGCCAAAATGCGGCTAATTTTTTGCTATGCACCTTTATAAATTGTTTATTCCTAGAGAGCTAAAGGAAAGGCTGTCCCCTAGCTTACACATCACACAGTGCTCAGTGCCGTGTTGGCTTTGTCTTGTCAAAATCGTAAAAGGAGAACATTTCCAGGAACATTTGGAAAGTGGCCTCATCTAGTTGTATTAGGTTAATGAGTTAATTATTGTTTAGAAGTAGGATTAGACCCTCAGGACTGAAGGACCTCTAAATTGACTTTCCCCTCTCAACTCCAGCCTGCAGCATGGTTGTGGGCTGTCCTTGACTTGAGGTCTAGGGAGGAACACCTGAACTTTGCACCAGGTTGTCCTATCCATTAAAAACCAATAAGCCTCAATCTTGCATAAAGTAAACATGTGATCATTGTATACAGGCAAAGAAAAGAAAAGGGGAGTACAAGCAGACCTGAGCTCTAGAGCGGTTCCCTGTCCCAACAGCTGTCCAACTGGCAAGTCCTGGAACTCCATTTTGGTTTCTCTCCTCTGAGGTATTTCCGCTCTAAAACTCCCTGATCTTAAGTGATGACAAATGATGCTACAGTGGTGTTCTTGTGTCGGTTTACAACTTTCAGACACTTGTCACGGAACCACTTTTTTGTACAACAAACAACAATTCAGAGAACTTTCAGGAAAATGTTTCAAAAAGTTTAGCCTTGACCCTGTGTGTGTGTGGTTTACATTGTCATTCATTTAAAATTCTATTATTTGGGTTTTCGACTCTTCTGCATACAGCGACTCTGGTGTTTTCTTTCTGCTCCTTTTTCTTTAAGTTCTGATTGGGACTCCCTGAATTTCACAACCTCCTGAGTCATGACCCTCACTCTGACAAACGCTGATTTAAGTGCATGCCATAAGGTCTTTATTTATCTGATTCTAATGTGAGCTCTCCTTAACAAGGTTCTCCCAAACACAATCCAAGAGCTTCGAAGACTAGTCCCTGGTTTGTTTCTGTTGGGGAAAAGACTACCAGCCAACTGAAGTTTGTGAAATAGCCATAGAAAGAAA
Source organism: Cricetulus griseus (assembly GCF_003668045.3). NCBI lineage: Eukaryota > Metazoa > Chordata > Mammalia > Rodentia > Cricetidae > Cricetulus > Cricetulus griseus. The sequence continues at coordinate 154,688,532 of NW_023276807.1, forward strand.
ATGAAATGAGTTTCTTATATCCCACTTCCTAGGGACATCATGACAATCACATGGTTTTACCGTAAACTGTCTCACATGTCATTTAGAATGTGGTAAGGGCTTACATTTAAATTTCTGTCACATGAGAGTGTACTGACAGATAGTTTACCGGAGTTAGTGAATTCCTGTCACAAACTGACCCCTCTGGCCTGCCTGGAATTAATCCCCTCCACTTCATAAGTCTCAGTTGTAGCTATAATATTGATCCTCACACATTCTCCTATCCAAGTGGCCAAGGGCATTGTACACAGGAAAGCATACATTTACACCTCAAAATCACTAGGCATTTTGAATATGCTTTCTTTTGAAGTATGTTTCTCATTTACAAATAATTTCAACAGCAATCCTATGTTTCACCAATATCTAGCACAGTTTCCATCCTGTGGTGGATGCAGGAATTTTACCCTGAGCACGTACAAGCAGAAGGGTACCGAATTTACCCTGGCTAATGTGAAGCTATATTTTGGTTCCTGAGATTTAGGACACTTGGTTTTAATAACCATCCCCTGTGATGATTACTTTTTAATTACCAATCTGATGTAATGTAAAGTCACCTGGGAAGAGGAATCATCTTGGTAAGGTTGGCCTGAGGGCATGTCTGTTGGGGTGGGTTCTTTTCCTTGGATTAATTGGCATGGGAAAACGCTGCCCACTGTGGGTGGCACCATTCCCTGGGGTTGGGCCCTGGACTGTGTAAGGGTGGGGAAGGTAAGCTGAGTAACAAGTGTGCTTGTATGCATTCATTTTTCTCTGCTCTTAACTATGGACGTGATATGGCTGGTTGTTTTTAAGTTCCTGACCCCTTTTCTTTCCTGCTAGGGTGGAATGTAACCTGAATGTGGGAACTAAAATAAGTCCTTTCTCCTCTACATTGCTTTTTGTCAGGGTATTTTATCATAGCAACAGAAATGAAACTAGACGTCCCTTTAAATTTAAAATTTTGGGATGAACAGGTGTACCATAATTTCCTTTGTCTCAGGTTTTGATTCTCAAGATTTCAGCCCCAGCTTGAAAATACTAAACAGAAATTCCAGAAATGAATGATTTATCAGTTTTAAGCAATTGCTCTATTACTGGATATTATTAGTTTCCCATTATGCCTAACTTATATTTCCTATAACACAACATTTCTTTTTTCTATTTGAATTACAGACAAGATTGTTTTACATGTTAATCCCAGTTCCCACTCTCTCCCCTCCTCACCTACCACCCTCACCCAACTAAAACCCTACCTGTCACATATCCTTTCTGCTCCCCAGGGAGGGTGAGGCCTTCCATGGGGGGGGGTCATCAAAGTCCCTCATATCCTTTGGGATAGGGCCTAGGCCCACCCCCGTGTGTCTTGGCTCAGGGAGAATCCCTCCATGTGGATTGGACTCCGAAAGTCCACACCTATGCTAGGGATAAGTACTGAACTAATACAGGAGGTCATGTAGGTTTCCAAGGTTTCCTCGTTGAAACCCACATTCCTGGGGTCTGGATCAGTCCCATGCTGGTATCCAAGCTGTCAGTCTGAGGACCAAGAGCTCCTCGTTGTTCAGGTCAGCTGTTTCTGTGGGTGTCACCAGCCTGGTCTGAACCCCTTTGTTCATCACTCATTCTTCTCTGCATCTGGATTCCAGTTCAGTTCAGTGATTAGTTGTGGATGTCTGCTTCTACTTCCACCAGCTGCTGGATGAAGGCTCTAGGATGGCATATAAGGCAGTCATCAATCTCATTATCAGGAGAGGGCATTTAAGGTAGCCTCTCCTCTGTTGCTTAGATTGTTAGTTGGTGTCATTTTTGTAGATCTCCAGACTTTTCCCTAGTGCCTGATTTCTCTGTAAACCTAAAATGTCTCCCTCTATTATGGTATCTCCTTTCTTGTTGTCTTCTATTCTTCCCCCCCTCAACCTTTCTGCTTCCTCATTTCCTCTTCACCCCTCCTCTTCCCCCCTTCTCATTCTCCTAGCTCCCTCCCCCCTCCTCCCATGCTCCCAATTTGCTCAGGAGATCTTGTCCCTTTCCCCTTCTCTAGGGGACCATGTATGTCTCACTTAGGGTCCTCCTTGTTTACTAGCTTCTCTGGCAGTGTGGATTGTAGGCTGGTAATCCTTTACTGTATGTCTAAAATCCACATATGAGTGAGTACATACCACGTTTGTCTTTTTGTGATTGGGTTACCTCGCTCAGAATGGTTTCTTCTAGTTACATCCATTTTCCTGCAAATTTCAAGGTTCCATAACATAAAATTTATAATTCATGATTTCTTTAGGTTTTTTCTTCTTGTACTTTTCTCACACTTTTAATATATCTCACTATTGCCAATTGATAATTGTTGGAGGCCTCATATTTTTTGGACAAAGAAATTTGTGAAGTTCAGTACTCATGGTTGTTCAAAGGACAGATTGGAAGCTAACTGGTTGGGTTTGTGTCTGTGTTTCCCTCCAAATTCCAATGTACATTGGGTACTGTTATCTGCCTAATTCACTTTCCATCACCAGTTTCCAACATTCTCTATTATGAGGTACTTCCCCTTCCTCCTCAAGAGCTTTCTATTCCAGGTCCTGAGTCTACAGCAGTATTAGAGTAGGTACATGCTGCTTGTTACTCCTGGACTGTGCAAGCTGGGTTTACCTGCTATCTTCACCCTGCCTCCTTGGTGTTCATAGAACATGGGGCTTGAAGTATGAGAACACAGAGATAACAGCAACTCCTCCACACAGCAGGAGTTATCCATCGAAAGTCTCTTTCTTCTAATATAATACAGAGTTTTCACTCATGGGTCAGTGCACACTATGTATGTATTACTTGTAATATATATGTATTTTTAACCAAGGCATCACTGGCATTGGTTAGCAGTGAGGAGGTTGAACTGGCTTACTCAGAGGCAACCTCCCTGTACATAGCCCACAGGGATGGAATATTTGCTAGGTGAAGCCGTGAATGCCTATTTACTGTTTCTACCAAATAGAGTAAAATAAGTAGTGTGTTTTCTCCAGGACAAATGATTAAGCTATTTCCAATTTGCTTCTCTTTTCACACACATTTTCAGAAGTCTCTTCGAAAACTCCTAAAACCAAAGCCCAGGAAAATTTATGAACACAACGACCAAGAAACTAATGATGGAAAGCCCTGTGAGGTCATCCCACCCATACTCCCGCTGGCAGCTGAGCAACACTGCCCTGATGTCTTTTCCTTAAAGGAAATCTAGTATCTTACAAGGATAAATTTGAGTGTCTGGGATTTCTTAATTGTTTGCTTTTAGAAGAATGAATCCACAATGGAACAAGTCCGAGAGAAGATCATTCCTGAGTGGAATTATTTCTTACACCAAACAGTCTCCCCTCCCTTAACATGGTTTCCTATAACAATTAACATTGCTAGCTGTTCATATCTATATAGCCTTTATGGAAATGGGTATTACTATCTACCTTCCTTTGTTTTCAAAGTCTTTCTCTGTTTCTTTAAGCCTTCTAAATGCTTTTATTTCTTGGAAATTTTAAGTGGTAATGGAAGATCATAGTCTTCCTAGGACCCCAGTTTTAAAAGAAACAAGGAAGCTATCAAAATATTAAAACCCTTCAAATGTTCTTTCTAAGGGTCACAACCTAATTGCCATAAACTATGTTAATGGAAAGGCATTTAAAATTATTGTCAAATTGCTTGCACTGATGCCCTTGTTTTCATGATAGTGCAAGGAACCCAATGGAGAAGAATGCTGGAGAATGCAGGTGTGTCTTTAAAACTATTAATTAGTAGCCATATTCCCCTGAAGAGGAAGGTATTCAAAGTCAGAGACATGGCATAGTGCTTCCCACATAGTAGATCATTCCACAAATATTTGATAAATAATTATGTCATTCACCAACTCCAAATAACTAACTATATACAAACCCACAAATTCTCAAATCAATATTGTAAAGCATTTGGAGGTATTTCAAAAGCCCCAAACCTTTAAATTATCTATCTTTAGTTAGAAACTACAGAAGAAATGACAATTTTCAGTTGGATTCAAGGAACTTAATGAAAAGTGAAAAAGATCTCTTAGCATGTATTGCTCCTAAGTATTCTCTCATAGGTAAGTGTGAGTATGTGCAAGTCAGAAATGCAATCAGGTGCCCTACATGTATAACTAAAGTCAAAACAAGATGACATGGTTTGAGAGGACTTGTTAAAGTTACATATGACACAGCCCTTTCATGTAAGGGCTGTTCCTGTTTAACAAAGCCAATTCTGTAATGAAATTTCCTATGCGTGTCTGAGACTAGAATAAAGACAAGGCTGTCAGGGGCAGACAAGGAGTCTTCTGGGTATTTGGCCCAACAGCTGTGCAGATGAGCAGTTCTGCTGCATGAGACAGGCTGCATCATAACATCACCCACTATCATCACACTAGAGTTCATATTTTGCTACCTTTCCAAAGCCTCATTTACCTAATGTCTTGAAATGTTTTCCTAAAATTCAGAAGAGTTTCGTTCCCATTTTTTGTTGCTGTTGATGTTTTCAGGTTAATTTATTTGTTGAGGGAAACAATAAATATGTCTCACTGAGTTACTGAAACTTATTTCATCAAAACAACTTTCATTTAAGAACAGTCCTCCCGTTCTCAAGCTATTATGAACATTCATTAGGATAGCAATTGACTTTTCCCAGACTAGAAGTAGGAGTAGTGAGCACAGAGAGGATGGACAACACAAAAACAATCCATGGAAGAAAAACAAAATCAGTTATGAAATCAACAATCACTGGTAAACTGTCTCTGCTGAGAAAAACATCTAGCATGTCAGAAAGAAAGAACAAACCCAAAACAAATCAAACCCTGAACCCTGATCTTAGGATGTTTTAATCTGTATAGATTCAAAACCAGATGCTATTAAGCTGGCAAGCATTGCTTGTAATCAGTTGTTTAACAGCAAAGGGTCACATAAAAATAAGGGGTGAATAAGGGTTCTAAGATTTATGTTTGGGGTCTGACATGTCAATTCTGTTATGGCCACACTAAACAAAGGATGAGAGCTACCTGGCAAGCTGCACAGTAGGTACTTGGTAGGTAATGTTCAAATGGGAAAGTATAGAGCTATTTAGTTTTATTATGCTTTACAAAGTTTTCAGAACAGAACCAAGGCTTAAAAACAAGATGGTGCTTTTTAACATATTTTGGAAAATGTGTAGCAAATAACTTATTCTCTGGTTGAAGTCATTTCTATCAAGAACTCACATTACTTACAGCATAAGGAAGTAATACTGACCTATAAACTTCAGTTAATCCTCAAATTGTTGCCTTGGTCACCCAAAAGGAGTTCCTACCTTTGAACTAGGATCCTGCTTTGAACTAGGATCCTGCTTTGTGATACTCATGACCTGAAAACACCTGTCACCATTTACTATGTGGTTTTCTTCTAAACAGTAGAAGGAATGTTAGATGCACATAAACAGTTGACCTTAGAGGACGTGGGGGTGGGGGAGTGGTAGAATCACCCCAGGAGTTTCCAGCCATTCAGATCCCATGAGCTAATGTGGAAGAAAGGTTGGCATCTCTTTTTAAACAGCTTTAAGGACAAGTCAGTCTAAACAGAGACCTAAGCAAAGGCCAAACTCCCCTGCTGTTTTATCCTAATACATGTAGATTTGGATGTGGTGAGTTTAGGGGTTAACTCCAAATTCACAGCTAGCATTGATGTCTCTGTTCTTCAGAAAACCCTGAGTGGCAGGACCAGAGAATGTACTATTCACAGATAATTGCAGAAAATAGGAACCACCTGACATTTTTAAGAGTCAAGCATGAACTACTTAGAATAACAGCTAATGTTTTTCCCGATTTCTTACTAAAAACCCGTGATATATGATCAGCATAAAATTCAGAACTGTGAAGAAATGAGTCTGGAAAAGTGGTTCTGACATTATTTAGGAAACTGTGCTCATTTTTTTTTTTTTTGAGTCACTGAGCTGTGTACTTTTTTACACAGTGAACACTTAAGAAAGCCAGTTTATAATTTGTTAATTATTAATGTTTAAAAAACACATCACAGTCTACAGTCTACCATCCCTTCTTGAATATTTGTTGCTCACAAGTGGCAGGTTTCTGCAGGTACTGCATTTATGAACCACTTAGGTAGTGAGTGGCACTGGATCCATATACTGCCCTACAGTTTTCTGCTCAGTCCATTAACCCAGACTGAGTTTAAGTTCAAGGATCTGACTGAGGTTATTTATAAAACAAAAGGAACATTTCATTGGTGCTTTTATTGAAAAAAAATCACAAGAGTCTCTGTCGATTCCATATTGTGAGGAACTTAGATAAATTACAAAATCATTTTGTTGATATACATGAATGTATACAATTCTTAAGGAATTATTATATTCTAACCTATGTTTCCAGGCCACATTAGACTGAGTTTATGCTCCAGTTGGCTGCTTTTGGATAATCATCTAATAAGAACTCTTTGAGTCTTAGGTTTTATGTATAAAGACATCCCATAAATATCTCTGATCACATTAGAATAATGAATTTCTTTGGTCCTCTATGAGAATAAAAAATGTTATTAAAATTCAAATAGGTATAACCTTTATCAAGACTGAATTCTATAGAAGACCCAACCCCCTTTGCTGCAGCAGGTAGTCATTTAGGATTTCATGTTATATCTGTAAGGTTGTTCCTCCCATGTCTGATCCAAGTTGCTTCAGAATGGCAGAAAAAGAAATGCCCCATGTACAATGTGTTCTTATTCCTCTGTCTCTAAGAAACTCAGGGTGAGGAAGCAAGTGACTCTGGCAGAAGAGGTAGATGCTATTATCTGTGTTCTTTTGGGAAGAGGATGTCCACTGGGACAGTCAGGCATTGGAGGAAAGAGCTGCAGGTATACCTAAGGGGCGACAGCCCATGTACCCGTGCTTCACAATGATCCAGAATAGGTTACACACAGAGTATCTCCATGCTTCCCAAGCCTAAGGAGGCAACCCCCAGGCTTTTAGTGAGTGGGAAATTCTAGGGAGACAGGACAAGTAACTGAGGTGAATGTCTTGTAGCCCCAGACCTGGGCACTAAAGATGCTTTAGAATTAAATAAAGCAAAGAAAATTAACACTAGATGGCCACCCTGCTGTGGAATAATCCTTTTGTACACTGTGAAGATTTGTTGCTGTGATTGGTTTGATAAAGAAGCTGACTGGTCAATAGCTGAACAGGATAAGGTTAGGTAGGAGAACCAGACTAGGAGAATTCTGGAAAAAGGGTGGAGTCTGGAGTCATTAGCCAGACACAGAGGGAACAGGAGATGAACATGCCATGATAATAAAAGTACCACCATGTGGAAGAGCATAAATAAGGATTATGGATTAACTTAAAATATAAGTCAGGGCTAGTTCATAAGAAGCCTGAGCTATGGCCAGACATTTGTAATTAATATTGAGTCTTCCTGTTGGTGATTTGGGAATTGGCAGGTGGGACAGAAACTTCTGCCTACACCAACCTAATTGTATGCTTATAAAATCATGAATGATATATTTAAATATGTTCAACTGAAACATAATATTGGTCCAGGCCCATAGTGTCTATCTTTATTTATCACTACAATAGGAGAGGTAAGTTGAGACTTACAGCCTTTAAAAATTATTTGTTGAGAAAAATCAAACCTCTATCATGGATGGAGAATCCAGATGTATTTTGTCTCATGGTGAGTGTAATCACAAACTGTCACTTGCTTGGCACTAAGGGCCTGTAAGACTTCAGACTGGCTAAGAGAATGTTGCCTTCTGGTTGGGTTTGGATTTACTTCCTCATGTTATTCTTCAAGCTTGACTGATTGCTTATGTGAGTCACAGAATCTGTTTCTTGCTAATTTCAAAGATACCAGTTGCCTTGTCTGTCTAACAGTGCTTCAGTGACAGATTTTATCATTTGCAACCATAAATGTTCACAGCTACCTCTAAGAAAACCATAATAAACCCATTAGTATGTGCAATTAATATAGATGCACAGGGAAGGAGAAGAGAAAGATAAATGTCAAATTAATTTTCTAGTATTCTAGAGTCGTTTTACTAATGCTATTGTTCCTGCCCCCCTCCTTCCTGCTCCCCTTCCTTCTCTTCTTCCTCCATTTTCTCTTTCTTCTCCTCCTTCCTCTCTGGTTTTCTAAGGAAAAGTGTAATTACTTTAACTCTGCTGCACACTTACTTGAAACCACTCTGTTTTGGGTTGTAGCCCAAGCAGGCCACCTTGAATTCCAGTTGGTGGAAAACATAAGTTAATTTCAGGAATGCAGGTGAAAACCAGTCTTTCTGTGGGGAGAAGCAGAACTTCTATCACCAGGGCTGTTCGGAAGGAATTATTGTTATTAAGATCTGACCACTGAGACATATCTTACTTTCGGTGCGTTTCTTTCAAAAGTGTTGATAATGTCAACCAAGTACATAAGCAAAAGCCCACTACTCACAAGGAAGAAGAAGCTGAATATATCAATGGCAGATTAAACAATATCTAAACCAACCCATTCAGAAATCTAGGCTCAATTCAGTAACATATACTGCGCAGCCAAACTGCACTTAGATGCTATAGTTTGTTCTTAAGAGTACTGTAGATTTGCTAGACTATGAATATATATTGCTAAATATTTTGTCCTTAATGTCTGCAACTTTGAAGATAGGATTTAGGGCTGGGAGATGGCTCAAGGGCTTAAGTGCTTGCTGCATAGCCTGATGCCTAGAGTCTGCAGAATTCATATAAAGTTAAACAATAGCACAGTTCTGTAAACTCCAGTGTTCCCCGGCAAGACAGGAGATAGAAATAGGAGAATCCCCAGGAGTTCCAGGCCAGCTAGCCTGACATATAGAGCAGCACCCAATAAAAGACTGTCTTGAATAGGGTGGAAGGAGAGAACTCCACCCCAGGCTCTTTGGCCTCCACACTCATGCTCCCACACTTGCACACATGAACTGTTCATGTGTGCTTCTACTCGTGTGTCAGCACATGAGGACACACACACATGAGGGTGTGTGTGTGACAGAATCTTATTTTAATCAGAGAAAACTCAGAATGACCAAAATAGTCATGTGTATAAGAGTAAGCCATCTCCGGCAGTTTTCTGCAGCAACCAATGTATTAATGTCAGAAAAAAAAAAAAAAAACATTCTGAATTACCACAGTGCTGTGAGAATACAGCTCCTTTCCTCTCAGGGAGCCTGAGAAAGCAAAACAATGACCTTACACATCATGCAAAGCACGGGCTGCTCAACTGACAAAGTAGTAAAAATATCTGGTTATGCAGCATCAATTTATCTCAATGAATGGAGCTTTCAGAAAAGCCGTGAGAACTGTGAAGATAGCATCTAATCCAAACCGACTTTCCCCTGGTCCCTTTTGGACAACATGTGTTTCCCAGTCCTACTAGCTACCTCCAAGCAGGAAAGAGGGTGACATGAAGTCTTATCATTGTTAGTTAACCACGCTTGAAATCCATTTACCAAATTTGTGTGATGTATGCAGAATATGCTTTATTTTTAAACTTATATGGGATATTGTATACATACACACACATGTAGCAACATAGTATCCTGCTAATGTATTTACATCTCTATGTAAGTATTGTCTTAGTAAGGGTTAATATTGCTGTGAAGAAACATTATGACCCAAAGCAACTTGGGAAGGAAAGGAGGGGTTATTTGGCTTTCATGTCCTGATCACAGTCCATTGAGGGAAGCCAAGGCAGGAACTCAAATCCAGCAGGAACCTAAAGGCAGGAGCTGATGCAGAGGCCATGGAGAAATGCTGCTTACTGACTTGCTGCACATACCTTGCTCAACCTGCTTTCTTATAGCAACCAAGACTTCCAGCTCAGGAGTGTTACCACTCACAAGAGTCACCAGTCACAATAAGTTGAGCCTCTGCAGTTAATCACTAATTAAGGACATATCCTATAGGCTTACTGACAATTGTTTTGTTGTTGCTGGTGGTGTTGTTGCTTGTTTTTATTTTTTAAAATTTTATTTTACATTCCAACCACAGTTCTCCCTTCCACCCCTCCTCCTGCCTCCCTTTCCTCCCTCCCAGCTCCCTATCCACTCCTCCCATAGAGTATGGCCTCCCATGGGGAGTCAACAAAGCCTGGCACATTAGTTAAGTCAGGACCTAGCCTCCACTTCCTGAATTAAGGCTGAGCATTGTGGCGCTTGCACCATGAGCAAGTCTAATGTATTGGGGGAAAGTCTGGAGATTTAAATGAAAGACAAAACATCTGGTCATTTCCTAAGAGAATGTGTGTCTCCATCTTTATTCCAGGAAGGGGGCAGCCTTATATACAGACTTACAGCCCAGTGGAAAAAACCCAGGTGTAAGAGCTTGTGGAAAAGTCCCAGGTGTAAGAGCTCCTGTTTTGATGCCAGTGGGGCAAGGCCGGGGCTGTAAGCCAGGACTAGAAAACAGGATGCTGTAGGGGTCATCCTAACCGATGCCTCCTGGGGCTGGCTACAGGATGCACCTGTGGTTACTGGCTGACAAGCAACTCACAGAGACCCTGTGAGGGCTGGGGCCCAACAGAGCATGGCATCCCACCATAGGGAATGGGCTCCAACAAGCTAGCTCATGCACCCGGGATGTATCCTCCTACTACTACCAAGGGCCCCTCAGCTGGTCCAAGCTACACAACTGTCTCCCACATGCAGAGGGCCTGACTGGGTCCCATGGAGGCTCCACAACTGTTGGTCCAGAGTGACTCTGTAGATTTCTCCATCATGATCTTGTTCATGTAGTCCCTCCTCCTCTGCAATTGGATTCCTGGAACTCAGCCTGGTGCTTGGTTGTGGGTCTCTGCATCTGGTTCCATCAGTCACTGGATGGAGGTTCTATGATGACAGTTGGGGTATTCACCAATCTGATTATGGGGGAAGGCCATTTCAGGCACCCTCTCTGCTATTGCTAGGGTTCTTAGCTGGGGTGAACCTTGTGGAATCCTGACAACCCAGTCTTACACAGGCACTTTCTCAGCTGAAGTTTCCTCCTCTTGGGTAACTTTCATGAAATTGCCATTAAAAACCAGCAAGGACAAATATATACCCAGAGACCACAGTGCTATAGTAACTAAGATTAATAGGTAGTTATTTATATTGCTATCTCCTAGCCATAGAGTATCACATATATAAGAAACACAATGACACACATAATATGTGTGTGCATAGATACACAACAGAGATATGGAAGAGAGATTTGCATTTTAATCACCATAGCATTAAAATATTTTGTGATACCTTTCACAGTTCAATTTTTTTTGGGGGGAGCTCACCTTAGTTATACATACTTTTTAAAAGGAAATATACAATCCAAATGAATGAGTGGGAAGAAACCAAAGAAGACAAAAAGAAGAGGAGGGACTCACCCTCATATTGCATTAGCACAGGAAAATTAACACTTACTTGTGGAGAACTGCATCATTACAAAATTCAAGTCCACCCCTTACTTCCCATCATGCAACCTTTTCTCCACTCAATATTTTTGGGATCTTAGTACATTTTTGCCCTAGAACCATTTCCTATTTTTTTGATCAATTATTCTTATGGGGGTCTGCAGAGAGTTGTAGAGATTAGAGGACACTCGTGTGGAGTCTAGATGGGTTCCGTGATCAAACTCAGTCTACAGGCTTTATTTATTTATTTATTTATTTATTTATTTATTTATTTATACATCAAGTGCCTTCCCACTGAACCATCTCACAGGCCCAACTCTTTAAGCCTTCTTTATAGCTTCATTGCAATTATAAATTATTCCTCATTTATAATGTTGATGCTTTCACATTTTTTTTTAAAATTGGTAACAAGCTAAAGAAGTCTGCAGCTGCATCTATTTCCAGTTGCTTCAATGATTTCTCTACATCTCACCTGGTCCAGGAGGAGGAGTCAGTATGGCAACAACTGTCATTTTGTAAACCTGTTCTCAGGGACAAATGTTTAGATCAATCTTCTGTTGGCACTGGTTGAGAAGCAGCACTACTTCATAAGGTTCCCAGAATTAAGTCATTCTTACTTTCTGATATAATTCCTTCTCAAGCATGGTGTATACTTTTAGACCAAAAGCCTGTTGTATTAAATTAGCCAGTCTCTAGTTTAGAATGTTCATCTTGTCGTGAGTGAGAGGGAAGTGTGACGCTTTATCCTTTGTCGGGTGTGGCTATTTAGATTCTGTTAGCTGAACTAGAAGGCTGCCATTACCCCTTCACATTCTTTCCTACATGGAAGTTTAGAAAAATTCACCTGTGAAACTATTTGAACAGAAGTCTTAAAGAACAGAATTTAAATTTAATTATTTCTTCCATCATTGGTCTTTTCAATTATCTTATACATCTTACTAATTTATAGTTTGTCTAAGATTGAACATCATTGACATTTTTACTGCTCCTAATATAGTGCTGTGGAAATTCTCTTGTGTTTTAAAATTATAGCTGTACAATTACATTAGCCTCCTAATTTTTTTGCTGCTGTTTAGTTAGATTTACTAGCATTTTGTATTTCTTTTATTCTTTTACAAGGACAAGTTTTTAGCTTTATGATAGTATAAAGATTTTAAATGTGCAGCTTCTATGGATAAATGAATATGGTTTGTCCCCTCCAAATTCATGAAATCTGGTCCCACTGTAGTGGCAGCAAGAGCCCAACAAACTGTAAGACATGCGTAGGTCAAGGAATATCAGTGCCTTTCTAGAGGGATTTAGCCACTTCTCCTGAGACTAGTGTAGTTACTACAAGAGAGGGCTGTTACAAAGCAAGACCACACCTCCTATTTTCCCCTTCTATACATGCCAGGCCATTATCTTTACTAATTTTTTATGAGACCCTCAGCTGGTATGGTGGCTAAATCTTGGGCTTCCATCCTGCAACCAGAACTGAGCAAATTAATCTCCTTTCCATTATAAACTACCCACTCTTGGGTACTGTGTTATAGTAAGAGCTAAAAAGTCCAAGATACTAATCTTTCATATAACTCCCTTTATATCTCTTTTCCTCAAATTTGACTGCTCACTTTCAAGTGCTCTGAGGACATTCCTTAACATTCATTTTCATCCATTCGTGTTTAGTCATCACTGGTTATTTATTGTAAACTTAGAATGAATTATTTTCTGGTTAGTCTCCAAGCTATCTGGGAATGTTCTCTTCCCATTCATGAGCTGTTTACATGTAACTTGATTTATTTCCTTTAACCACATGCCGTTTACTTCCCCTTTTTCTTCATTTTGTCCTATGCTTAGTTTCAGATTTTTTTCAACTCATTAAAATTTGGCTAGTCTACCATGGCATTGGCTGTTGAGTATCCATCTTGTGTGTACTCAGCTTCTCTCCTCTGGTACCTTTTGTCTTTGCTTTCATCATTATTGCCTTCATTTCCCTTTATTTTGAATCCTGTGGAGTTGCTGAGCATGTGAAACTAAAAATTCAATTTTGCTATAGTAGACAAACCATCCTCTCTTCATTGCCTCTTCAGTTGCTTTTATTTCTCCATTCTCTCTTCTTCTTAACTCTCCTTTATGGTAAAGTTTCTCTTAGACACTAGCCAAATATTATACTGCTAAGAAGCCACCAATAATTGTGTAGATCTCTGTCATTGTGGCATAAAGGCATGTCAACAGGAAACTTGAGATTTACTGTAATGATAGTTTGCTGGTTCAGACATACAGTGGCCTAGGGAGGAACAGGAGGTACCCGAAGCCAAAGACAGCACATAGCAGCCAGGAATGAGCTGGCAGTGGGCCACATTCTCTGGCTGGCACAGTCATATTTGTTAGGAACCACAAAAGAAGAGCCCTACACCATGCCAACTAGTCATGGAGTAAATGCCACCTTGAGCATCTACACTTGCCATGACTTCCTGGAATTAATAGTATTTTCCAGAAGCAGATAATAGGATTCACATCCCTCCTACCCATAATTTTGGGTGAGAGAGAATTAACAAAGGCTGGTGGTTTGCTAAGATTCAGACAGGCTATTAGCAAAATATCCCTGCATTTCACAGACAGAAGATAGCCTAGTCAACCATTTGTCCATATATATCTTATTCATTCAAGCAAGCAAACAGAAAACCTGTCAAATTCCTTGAGTGGCAAAGTCGCTGTTTCTGGTTTACAAGAACTGATCCAAGTTACTCCTTATTCTTATACCACACTGGTCCTCTCACCCATGAGTACATCATCACTTGTCATACATGCCTAATAAGCAAGCTTCCTTAACATGGGGTTCCTTCAGTGCTAACATGCCTTCTAGTGGCATCTTGGGATATAATATTAAGCTTTCTGTTTCATGTTTCTCTAGCTGTAATGTTTCTACAAAATGTGTTTAACAACCCAATCAGTTTGTCCACTGACATCTGGGAAAATTCTAGAGTCACTTTTGTCCATTAGTGGAAGAAAAGTCACATTGAAGTATATGTTCTCTTTACATTTTCCCCACTCCAAGCACCTCTTTAGCAAGTCCCCTACCAGGTATAAGGAATTCCTCTCACTAATATATTCCAAAATACATTATCAGTATTTACCAGCTTGTGTTCTAACTTGTCATGAATCTCTTTTGACAAGTATTGGCTACAAAAAAAAAAAAAAATCATGAACAGGAAACCAGAGACATACAATGCAGTCTGGTGTTGCCTTACAGAATGGTTTCTCAACCAAGAGTGGAAATTCTCTACATTAAAGACTAGAATACCAGGATACTGGAGTCACAGATCTATATTAGATATCCTGGTGTTTGAGTATGAATGGACCTGATCCAGAAATTGATAATCTCTTCTCCATTCACTTCCTGAGAAATCTTCCCTGAAGTTATCTTATACATTTAAGCCACTTTCTTAGTAAGGGATGGTTTTAATGGATGCAATAGAGCACAATGACTGTTATACAGATTGCTCAAAATAAGGAAATTATAACTGTGTAGACCAGGGCAACAGATCAAAATTATTACTGATATGGGGCAGGGGCGATGGCTCAGTGGTTAAGAGCACTTTCTCCTTTTGCATAGGAGCTGACTTCAGTTTCTAGCACCCACTTAGATAGCTCACAACCACCTATAACTCCAGATCTGGGGCATGGAAGATCTTCTGGGCTCTACAAACCACACACAGACAACACCAATTAAAAAACAAAAAACAAAAAACATGTAACTAGAAACCTGGATCCCCATCTTTTTATTCTGCTCTTCTCACTATGTGGGACTCATCCTCAGGGTTAGACTTCAAGTAAGTGATAGTAAATTATCTCAGGTTGACCTCAATTATCAACCTAGGAATCCTCTAATGAGAAATCTAAAGTTGCTGGATAGAAAAGGGACATTGTCTACTAAGCATCCTTCTCTGCAAGGTGAGGTGTCTCTCTTTTATCTAAGAAGCACATCATTAGAGACACTGAATATGTTACAACAGCTGTTTCCTGTTAGTATTAACAAATAAAATAATTTTGTTTAACATCTGACAATGTGAGGTGATGCTTACCCTAAACAATCGACCTTGTTCCATGTATATACATTTTGTTTCATTCTTCATGTTGCTGACTTAAGCAATTTTGTACAATGTACTCACTGATATTACTATCGACTCTATTGAATTTACTACCTTGGCTGCTTTATAAAAGCTTCAAGGACACAATGCTCTTCAGCCTTCCAATACTTCAGATTACCCCCACATGACTGACATCTTCCTTATTCAGCATATTGAAGCCATCCCCCCCCAACTCCATCTCTTTTCCAAAGCCCGATCTTACTTATTTTTTGTCTAAGAGAAGGAAAAACATTTCCAATCTCAATTTCAAAGCAAACCATTGAAATGTACTGTTTTAAAAACTATTTTAGAACACGGACATTCCCTGATTTGCAAGGCTTCACTTGGGAGCTTTGGGCTTTATAATGGTGTGAAAGTGATCTCGGTGCATTAGAAGCTGGTTCAAATATCTGCTTTCCTGTGTAAGGATAAGTAAGAAAGGAGTCTCTCAAGGTTCTGGGCAGCCTCAAAGAGCTGATCAATACTCCAGTGTACTGCATTCCTGAGTAATTCTATTTACTGGGTTTTGTTTGTTAAATTCATTTCCAACTTATGGTGTGCTTAGGCTTCAACCTCATGGCAGGTTCATCTTGAAATTACATTTGCTACTGGACCCTGCTGGGCTAGACATTCCTCAGTTTACCATGCAAAGTCCTCTTAATGCCACAATGTGTTTTCCCAAATTCTTTTCCCTCATTTTCATGTCTAAAGCGTGAACCCCTTCCATTTGTACAATTTCTCTTCCTAACCATTGCCATTCTGATCATACTGCACACTCCTGATAGAGTACCTGTCACTCATTCTTGTGTGTCAATCAGGGCTCTCCAATTTCTCACTAACCTGAACCTAATTTGGGAAAGCTTAAACAAGAAGACCTTGACTGGCTTAGATAGCTGAAAAAGTCCATTTGGGAACTTGAGAAACAAGCCCGGGGGTTGAAGTGATGTTATCAAATGTGGTCCTTATCCTCATTTTCCTTTCCTTTCCCTCTTTCTATCTCCCCTTTTCCTCCTGCTGTCTTCACTTACTTATTTTGCTGTTCACCTCTTCTTTCCTCTGTGTTGGATTCTATTTCATGTTAGATTTTTTTCCATGTACTAAACTTCCATAACTTCAAATTTAACAGCCCACAGAAAATCAAAGTTCCTTTCCACTACAGAAGCCATATATTCTTCAAGGTAATAGAGATGCTGCCAGACTGGCTAACTTTGGGCTTCATGCAAATGCTAGAACCAAGGATGGGTCAACTCCATTCAAATCACACATGAAGGAGGGAGAGGTTGCCAGTAGAGAAAAATCAAAGTGATTTTACCTGAAGACAAGGAAATAGCTCTGATTAGACAAAACTAAGGCACTTGGTACTGGTAAAGCCACAGCCCTACAAACAGCTCTCTAATGTTTTCCCACCACAGAATTCTTTCATGTCTCAATTTGGGTTTGATTTGTATGTGTTTAACTCTTTCATCTATGTTGTTGCTGTCTCTCTCATAGCAACCACAATATTTTGTGTTGTATGATCTCTGTAATTGATCCTATAATCTTTGCATTTTATTACAATGTCCTAATGAGGCCCTCCTGATCTATTGATAATAAAAGTGATGTATTCATTGAACTAAATAAAATTTGTATTTAATATTGAGTCCTAAAATTAGTCTAATGCCATAAGTAAAAATAGAAATAATGTGTTTTTATTAAACTAAAAGGTAGTACTTAACTTCTATAGTTAGAGCAAGTATGAAGAAACTTGTAGCTTGTAATAAAGTCTTTAAAATAATTTTGATTTTATATGTGATCATTTACAGAGTAAAGGAGATAAATATTGTAGGAGAAAAGGAGTGACAAAGAAGGACAAAGTCAGAAAGGGGGAAAAGTAAGATGAAGAAACTAGGTAAAGTTCTGAGAAGTAAATAAAAGTAGAATGTTACCAGGAATAGACCAGCACATGAAATAGAATAAGGTGGAAAACCAACCATCATCTCTATGCTTTAAAAGAAACTGGGTGCGGAAATCTATGCAGAGAAGACAGGAAGAGTGTCAGCACCTTGGATGAGGAATGACTCCCAGGAAACAGTCTTCCAGATATAATGGGACTGATGGGGACATATGACATCAGAGTCTGTGGCATCATGCACCAGACTTCATAGATTCAAGCTATATGTAGTCCAAGCACTGAGAGGGGCTAGACATGGGCTCTCAGCCCTAACCAAAAAGTTGTTTGCAGTTGGTATCTGCTGGGAGGGAAAGCCAGTTTTCTCTAATGGAGTGACACCGGTAAAGGAGTAGTTGGCCAACATAAAACAAACTCTGTGGGTTTTTGTTGTTGTTGTTGTTGATGATGATGATGATGGTGGTGGAGGTGATGGTGGTGGTGGTGGTGGTGGTGGTGGTGGTGGTGTGTGTGTGTGTGTGTGTGTGTGTGTGTGTGTGTGTGTGTGTGTGTGTGTTTGTGTGTGTTGTGTTTTCTTTTGGCATTGTGTGGTGTGTGTGTGTGTGTGTGTGTGTGTGTGTGTGTGTGTGTGTGTGCATGTTTTCTTGGCCATTTGCCTGTTTGATTTTCAGTTTTTTGGGGGTCTTGTTTTGTGTTTTTTAGGGGTCTTTTTTGAGCAAGATAATAAGAGAACATAAAGTTTGGCAGGGAATAAGATGGGGAGAATCTGGGAGGACCAGAAGAGGGAACATGATCAAAATAAATTCAATTTAATTTTTTTAAAAGGGGAACTCCAGAAGCTAAGGGAAGAACTCCAAAGTTTGAGGTCCAATCTGGATTACAGTGAGTTCCAGGCCAGCTTGTAATGAGACCCTATTTCAAAAATACTAAATTTTAAAAATCAAATAAAAGAAAATAAAAAATGAACGGGAGCAAAGACTTTATCACCCAGAGGTTTAAAGAATAGCAGGAGGAAGTTGGGCAGTGGTACACACCTTTAATCCCAACACTAGGGAGGCAGAGGCAGGCAGATCCCTGTGAGTTCAAGGCCAGCCTGGCCTACAAAGTGAGTTCCATGAGAGCCAGGGGGCTGTTGCACAGAAAATCAAAAGCTGTGGGGAGGGGGTAATCAAGGTCAAACAGCAACTGTGTCTAATGAAAGAATGAATCAATTTTTGTATCTTTAATATATAAGGAGATTAATAAATGAAAATATAGCAGAAGAATTGCTTAAGTCAATAGTCAAAGAAGAAATGGAAAGGTTAATAAGCAGACAAACCCCAAAAAGGGAAATAATGACTCTACATGGCAATGAAAATTTTTCACGCACATATTTTTAGTGGGAATGAAAATGTATACTGCTTTTGCTCTGTGGGTTTTTGCTGGGTAGCAAAACCCATCATCACTCCAGGGTTGTCCAGAAGCAAGCCCTTAGCTCACACTCAACGGGTTTTCTGAGCAACCAGGGTGTCTCATGCTGACATTCCTCCTCCATATGGTGTCATATACTTATGAAGCCAGGTGCAAACACATTTAGTCCTTCCAACCCAGGCTTGGGTCTGAGGAGTTTAGCACATTGGAAATGGCACCGCCCAGAGCCCTAAATCATGAGGCGGTCCTGCAGCTCAGGGCAAACAAACCTGTTCCATCAAGAGTGGAACTGTTGTGTTGCAGGAAGAAGTGGGCCACGGAAGGGCTTCTCTAGGTTTTTGTTCTTTTGAAAAATAAAAGTCAAGAAATCTTAAACCTGTAACTCTAGTGTCAAGCGTGCCTAGGCAGGTAGTATTATTGCATATTGTTGCTGGTTGTGCTATGAGGGTCCTCATGTGACGCACATAGTCCCCAGGACTTATTGCACAGTTTCACTCCTCCAGTGAGCTGGGAACTTCCCTTCACCTTTGAATCACAACAGTTTGAGTTCTCTAGTTGAGAAATATACACATCCCTATTGTAAGTAATTCTGAAATACGAACATTCTCAAAGCCAAGAAAAAATTTAATTTCTAATATACAATTCTATACAACAATAAACTGGTTCTATAAATTACTTTTATAACATTTAGAAATCTTTCAATACATAATAAAATTTCCTAAATTATATATCATTACAGTTAAATATGTGTATATAGTTATGCACTTTTAAATTTTACAAGTAAATGCATGTATGTAGGTATGTATATCATTACCTTTGAATAGTACAATTACCAGCGTTGTTTTCTGTAGGGAGCCGTCCCTGCATTCTCCATTACAAGATGGCGCCTGCATCCGGCAGGCACCGAATGTAAACAAGATTATTGCGCAGGCGCTGGGTAATTTTCCATTCCTTGATCTCTGCCTATTCCGTGGCGTCATATGGCCTGATGAGCTACAGCCAATCATAGGGTGACACGTCCCAGGCGGCGGCTGCCAGCCTTTATTAGGGGACGGGATTCTTGGCTCAGGGTCTCCACTCTGGTAAGCTTATGCTCTCCTCTCAAGATGCATTAAAGCTTGTCTGCAGAAGGATCCGAGTGTCCCGTGTATGATTTCTTGCTGGCGAGAAATACAGAGAGCGCGCGGGACATATGGTGCCGAAACCCGGGAACATGTGAACATTTCCAGCACCTCGGAGACCCCTCTAACGAGGCGGATTCAGAACTGCAGGGTGGTAAATTCGGAGAGGTATGTTTTTTCTGGACTTTGGCTTGGGAATGTTGCTATTGCGGGAGGTTAATATGCTTTTACTAGGAGCTATTTTGACTTTTCTCACTGTTGTAGCAATCTTAAAGAAGTCCAGAATTACATGTCAGAAACCGAATGTGGTGAGAGATGGGGCGCGCCTAACAATAAAATATAAGAAAAAAGGACCTCCCGAAATGTCTAGTGACAAGGGAGTGAATAATTTATTAAGAGAAACAGCAATAAATAAGAAAAAAGGACCTCCTGGAATGTCTACTGACAAGGGAGTGAATAATTTGTTAGATGATTCTGTAAATAAGTTTAAAGCTTTAAATCTTGATAGCTCTAATGACTCTAAAAGCTCAAGAGATAAAGTTTTAGAGGAAACAGCTCAGCTAGGTGAAAAAGAAACAAAAATGGAGGGAGAGAAAATAGGAGATAACCGGTCACACCCCGGTAAATTTAAGAGAAATAAAGACTCAAAACCTAGCCTCTGCCCTACAATGAAACTAGAGGCCTTGGAGCTGAGCAGCTCAGACTCTGAGATTTTAGACTCTAGCAAGGAAGCAGAGCTAGAGAAAGAAGCAGCACGATACCACCCCGATAGATATCGGCTGCCAAAAATGCCAGCGGGTGTGCTTCCATCAGCACCCCCACTATTTGGTACCGACTCCTTTTTACCATCAGAGGAGCGGAGAAAATTGCAGATGGCTTTCCCAGTCTTTGACAGGGGAAAAGGCCGCGCATGTTATTCGCTCAAGTAATTTATGTATGCTTGTTTTAAAATGTTCCATTTCCTGGTATGGCCATTTTGTAGCTGGTCACATGACTGACGGTAGCCATTTTGCTAAAGTTAAAAAAAGGATACTTAGACCGCCATCTTAACTAAAGGTTACCGCATGGAAATTAGAGGTACCATCTTAGAAACAAGTTTTTCAGTTAAGATTTAAAATGTTAATGCTTCTATATATTACAGAAAGACCTTAAGGGAATTTAAATTTCTTTTTAAAACCAGTTTTCAAATATTTAATTTTATTAATGTTTTTACTTAAAGAGCTTCAATTTAGAATTTTTAAGCAAAGCCTGACAATGTAAAGTTCTTGTTTTGTAAAAGATGCTAATCTATTATGTTGGTAGCACACACCTTTAAGCTCAGGGTGTTGGTGACACACGCCTTTAAGTTTAGGGCGTTGGCGGCATACGCCTTTAATCCCAACACTAGGGAGTAAGAGACAGATGAATCTTTATGAGTTCAAGGCCTGCCTGGTCCGACAGATCGAATTCCAGGACAGGCTCCAAAGTCACAAAAAAAAAAACCCTGCCTCAAAAAGAAGTTAAGCTACTGTTTAAGGAAGTTCAGCTGTATTACAGAAATAAGACTTTACCTAGCCACCTGTGTGCTTCTTAAAAACAGATAATGGGCCGGCTTATACCTCTCAAAAGTTACAGATGGAAATTACCCATCTAACTGGCCTACCTTATACAAGGCATTGTGGAACGTGCCCATCACACACTTAAGTCTTATTTAATCAAACAAAAGGAGGGAATGGGAGCATCCCTACCCTCGGTGCCAAGAGTTGCAATATCCATGGCACTCTTTACCCTTAATTTTCTAAACACCGACGCTCAGGGCCATACAGCGGCCAAGCGTCATACCTCAGAGGAGATGGTAAAATGGAAAGATGTCTTAACTGGTCTTTGGAGAGGCCCGGATCCTATTCTCATAAGATCCAGGGGAGCGATATGTGTTTTTCCACAGGATGAAGAAAATCCCCTGTGGATCCCGGAAAGACTCACCCGAAGAGCCCCTTCGGACCTTCAAAAGTCAGAACTCCACCCTCTCCCCGGGAGTTGAGAGCCGCTATTATCCAGATTAACTCCTGTCCTTGACGGAGGGACTGTCATCATGGATAGCTTCAGCTGTCTCCTATTTTAAGGAAATGGGTGGAGGTGGGATTGTTTGGTGCAGCCGTTTGCTGCGGATTGATGTTGCTTCTCTGGCTGGTCTGTAGGCTCAGGGCTCAAACTAAGAGAGACAAGGTGGTTATCGCCCAAGCGCTTGTAGCTTTGGAACAAGGGGCTTCCACTGATATTTGGATAACTATGCTTAAGCAATAGGCCGCTGGCCAGACAGCTCTTGCACACCCGGAGCCTAGGCTCATTGCACAGGGTAGAGTGCCTGGCTTGAGCAGCCCATGAGGGATGCTGAGCAAAGGCATCGCACAGAGTTGCCTATTATACAGGCTTCTCTGGGAGGTACGTTGACCTGCATAAGGGTTACCTGCCCTGAGACTCCCTTTCCCAGAAAAACGGCAGAGGACAGGTCGAGAGTGCTTCGGGTCAAGCTAACAGCCTAGTCGCGACTCCCGTACACAGTCTTAATGTTTGATTTTGGGAAGGTACAACCTCTACCTCTATCCCTCAACATATGGGTGACCTATTTGCTTGTAAAAATATAAAGCCTTATCATTAATTAATAAAAAAAGGGGGATATGTAGGGAGCCGTCCCTGCATTCTCCATTACAAGATGGCGCCTGCATCCGGCAGGCACCGAATGTAAACAAGATTATTGCGCAGGCGCTGGGTAATTTTCCATTCCTTGATCTCTGCCTATTCCGTGGCGTCATATGGCCTGATGAGCTACAGCCAATCATAGGGTGACACGTCCCAGGCGGCGGCTGCCAGCCTTTATTAGGGGACGGGATTCTTGGCTCAGGGTCTCCACTCTGGTAAGCTTATGCTCTCCTCTCAAGATGCATTAAAGCTTGTCTGCAGAAGGATCCGAGTGTCCCGTGTATGATTTCTTGCTGGCGAGAAATACAGAGAGCGCGCGGGACAGTTTTCCTAATTTCTGAGATTTAGTCTCTATAATGATTATTATAATTATAATTAGAAAAGAATTTATAAACAAATTGCTCCCCTACAAATCTTCACTGGACATTTAAACACTAACCATGCTACTGGGGCTTAGAAGTAACCACATGTGTGCCATCCCTTTCAGTTTGCTAAGCTGCATATAGTGGGTCCATGTTTAGGTAACACTCTGTCATCACTCCTGCCTCTGCATAGCATATTCCTTCATTCATGCTTCAGTGTTTCCACCTGTGAGTAAATTATACACAACTTTGAGATCAGAGATGGCTGAATCATAGTAGATCCTTACCTCTCACCAAACCTAATTTCTTATACATTAAAACAACACTGCTGTACAAACATGAGCTCATCTAGTCTTCCCAGTCTTACAGGGTAATGTTTTTCCTACATGGTCCTCATTTCATAGATAATTAAGACAAAAATTTGATACTATTATCCACAGAATAAGTAGCAAAGCTAGAATTTCAGCCCAAGCATTTTGGTTCTACAGCCAATATTGAATGAAAAAAAAAATTTCCAAAGTGTGTGTACCAAATTCACCTCTCTTCCTGCCTCTATATCAGTGTTTCTCAACTTGTGGGTCATGACCTCTTGTGGGGTGCGGGTCTAATGACTCTTTCACAGGAGTTGCTTAAGACCATTGGAAAACACAGATATTTACATTATAATTCACAACAGTAGCAAAATTACAGTTACTAAGTAGCAACCAAATAATTTATGATTGGAGGTCACCACAACATGAGGAACTGTATTGAAGGGTCACAGCATTAGGAAAGTTGCAAACTGCTCTATATCCTAAGAGGTCAGATTTCCACAGCCTTTTTCTCAGATTCCATCATCCACAGGTTCCTTTAGTTTAGCCAGTAGGAAGCATCATCTGGATATTGAAGGCCCGGAGTAACAGGGAAAGTACTTTGTCCCTTTCTTTAATGCCCTTCATCGCCTCCACCCCAGTCTCTAGCTTCAGTACACTGACTCACTATGGTTTCTGCCTTTGCTGTGTGACTCTGGCTTCTAATCCATCTCCTGAGCCCTCCTGCCTGTTCTCACCACACATGTGTTGTTAACTTCTGCCTCCTGACTTCTGTGGTTCTTACTTCCCTCACACTGTGTAAATCCATGGATTAAGTTCCCTCTTGAAATATTGTCATCTCCCCACAAAGCATCTCCTCAGCTAAAATTTTCCCAGAAAGACACCTGCTGTGTTTTGTATCCAAATGTTATTAGAGTCAATGAACTTCTCAGTATGCTGTCTTTTCAGGTGATGTTTGAGAAGGAAAGGTTATTTATTTATTTTTTATGGCTCACAATGTAATAAACCATTCTAAAGAAAGCCAAGTTCCCCATTTCAGGTGACGGCCCTGTGTCATATTTGAAACATGAGTAGTAAGGCAAGGGACCCAGTCTGGACACTCCATCTTCTTAGAGCTATGAGGGCAGGCACTGCATTCTCTGCTTTAGGTCCTGCTTCAGGAGCAGTGTCCGCATACATTTCACATTTAGTTAGTGGATTAAGTTAATGGCATCTGTCCCTTCAAAAGGACGTTGGCTCAATATCTCTGACTGCTTTGCCTGGTGATTGATTAATGGTTTATATAAGGAATACGTAAAACTTCATAGAAAGTACATAGAATATGTTGCTTTAGAGTCATCTAGAGCTCCAAGAGATAGTCAGAAGTGCAATGAAGGATCGAAGGGGCCACTCTAAAACCACCTCTGAAAACAAAGAGAAGGGAAAGGGCAAAACTGAGCCTTGGAGGGCCTGAAACACTCCCACTGCCACTACAGCCCCAAATAAAGGCTACCCTGAGTAGAGGTCACACACAACTATGGATACCTACTTTGTCTCTATTTCTTCATATGTAACTGTGGCTACCTACAATTTCTAGTCACAGGAATTAGAGAAGCTAAAATATTATAAAAATCACCTGTTAGTTAGGAAGAAAATGTAAGATTGAAGTATTTACAAAAGAAAGAAATGCCACAGGTGGAGTAGAGCACATTCACTAGTGTAAATGCTTCCATGACTGTGGGCCTAAACATTGTCAAAACTCTCTCTAAAACCTATTGAAGCATACAGGTGAGAAGATGAAAACCCCTGACCAGTCTACAGTCTTCCAAATGGAGGAAGAGAAGGGTTTCAAATGCTTGTACTGTCATTATATGTATTGTAGATAGTGGGAATTAATATTGAAAATTGTAGATGAATATAAATGCCTGGTGATTATTGGCCATGCTAGGGGCACTAGCAACTAAGGAACCCCAGGTTGTAAGACAAGCTGCATGATATTTAAACAGCAGAAGAGCAAAGGCCATCTAATACTAAACAAACATAAAGCAACAAGAAATGCCACAAAAAATATTGGAAAGGCAAAAACTAAAGTACTAAATAAATACTCAGATAATCCAGTTGTATACTGAAAGTGATCCTCCCTACTCCAAAATGGAAACAACCTACAAAAGCTGTATTCTTTCCTTCAACCAAAATAGCGCCTTTCTTTCATGGTGTGGGAGGACCCCATCAGAACAGCAAATGCTAACTGGTGAGGTTTTTAAGTTGTTCCAAGTGGCCTTTCCTTCTCCTCCCTACCTGCTTGATATGGTTTGTTTTCCCAATCATCTCCATGTGCTTGCAGCAGGCTTGGCTGTACCTCCCTGTGCACTGGTCTGGGCTTCAAGGTGGTGACACTGGAGTTCTAGCTGTGAGGTCCTGAGCAAGGATAGACCTCGGATATCCCAAGAAAAGATCCGCATTGTCACTTCAGAGTTCCCTTTTCTCACGGTATCCTGGCAACCAAACTGCATCTCTTTGATGGAGGGCGTTCCTATTAGAAAACAGCTTTATGAAAAGCGTCAGGGTCATCTTTAGAAACCCAAAGAAAACAAAACAACCCCCCCCAAAAGCCTACCACCAAGAAGGCAAAGAGGGGAGAGGGAAAAAAAAAAAAACAACTGTGCACAACTTAATTATTCAGCTGCACACAACTGTGCCTGTCAGGTCTTGGTAACAACACTCACTTGAATTTAATTAAGTTTGTCCCTGTAGCCTATGCACTTCTGGGCAGACCTGCTGGAGGGGGATGAAAAGCAAGCAGGCCCCTTGAGGCCATTGTTGATAAGGAAGGGCATAGCATTCCCAAGTGAGGTAAATTCCCACCCCCTTGCACACAGAGTGCCCTGGGGGATAACCTTTTGAAGGGACAGTTAGGAAGTTGGGTGGCCTGAGAACCAAGAGAGAGGGCAGCTTTTCCCACCACCACCATGCCCGCCCCTTACAGAGGCAGTGTGCTCAAGGCTGAAACGCTGAGTCTTTGGACCTTTAAGTCACTAGATTCAGATGCCAACTTTGCCACCTCATAGTTCTGGCCTTGAACTCACAGAGATCTACTTCCCTCTGACTCCCAAGTGTCGGGATTAAAGGCATGCACCACTCTGCCCAGCTTTTGCATTACTTGAATTTTTAACACAGTACCAAAAATAATTAATAGACAATTTCTAGAGCATCTTTAAATGAACATAAAAAAATCTATATTTTTTTGTCAGCAGCATTCTAAATTAACCTAGAGAGACTATATAGAAATATCATACTGAAGTCCATTATTTGGTACATTACAAAACATTTTTTTTATTTACATGAAAAAGATAACATCCATAAACTAGACAAGAATGAGGTCTGAAACACTACACAGAATACTGAGATGGGAATAAAAGTGCTATGAAGTAAACAAAATGCTGACCTGTAAATCTGTAGGCAAAGTGACCCCAGAAAACTGGAAGCCACCTCCCAGGAAAGAAAGTGTCGACATGGTAATTATGAGGAAATTTTGTTATTGAAAGAATTACTAGCATTTTCATTCTGATAAAATAAAAGTCATTTTATTTTGCTTTTTTTGGTTAATTTGATTAAAATTTTGATTTGATTAAATACAATTTGATTTTCTGAATTTGATTTTGATTAGTAAGTTCCTTTGTCTTTCTGACAATAGAAAATTGTACTCACATATTTATAAGATATTAGAACTAAAAAATACCTTAGATACTAGATGGCCCTTCTTATTTTTCTACAAGTAAAAAACTAACAAACAAAAAACGCAGAGACCTGGAATTGTTGAGAGACTCATCTGTACTTTATCACCAGTCAAAGGCTGAGCCCCACAGAGGTCTCTTTCCAGCCTAAGGACCGATGGTCTTGTCTACATGTGGCCTAGTCACCTAAGACCCATGAGCTAGACCTGAAGTCTGAAAGGAGCCAGACTCTATGGCTTTAAACAAGCCAGATATCAACCCATTTCATCTGCAATTGATTAGAGGACACCATCTTGGTGGTGGAGAACTTGCAGCCCACTGACAAGCTCACCAACCCATGGAAAAATGGTATTTTTCCAACTGTGTGGGCATCCCGAAGCCTAGTCAAACTGACATGTAGAATTAGCCAACAGAGAATTATTTCAGGGCTATGCAAATTTTTCCCAAGAAAAGGTTCATAGGGGTTTTTGATCAATCTCTGAGTAATTACATGCTGGACAGAGTTTATACCACCGAGCAGATGTAGGCAGGATTATTCAGCGAAACTAAAACACATCTTTATTTCACAGTCATAGTTGAAAGGAAACTACAATGATTTATCATTTTATAAGCCAGACAACTGGGGCATGATTACTGGAGCTAACAGTAAATAAATACTGGAGAATGAGTGTATAATAGGTATCAGCTGCTTTGAATTTCCACTAAGCTCACATTAAGAAATAAATGGCTGAAGTTTGAGCATGTGGTATCTAATTTGTTTTGGACATAGTATTTGAGAACTTCCAGAGGGTATGTTTTCTCAAAGTTTGTGTGTGGCATCCTTTGATTAAAAAATACTCCATCTGGCTTCAGTTGGTTCATGTGACAAGCCAGGACTAATTTCAGCTATAGGACAAGGGTTTGTGTTAGGGGTGTCAAAGGAGAAGAACTGATTTAGAGCCCACAGATACCAAGGGATAACATCTCACCATAAGCAGAATCAGGCCAGGATGATTTATTGTAGATGTTCCTAAGCTGGGCATGAATGTTGCTATCTCAAATTGTTACCAGGGCCCATGATGAGCTGTTTCTGGGAAATATCCTGTCACCTCATATCATTCCAAGAGTCAGAGCATACAACAGAATGTAAGGACACTAATTGTTTTTTATTTAACATTCTTAAATTTGTTCAACCAAGACCACCCTTACACAAACATTAGCCTACGAGCAAGCTGTAAAAGGGTGGTGTTTCACACAACAAGGTTATGGAACTCTGGCATCTGAACTCGGTAAGAATGCTTGAATAAGACCCCTGCTTTGACTTCTGAAGAAATGCATGGCAGTGGGCAGCACCCATAGAAGGTTGTCTCTGTGGACTTCTTTGTTATGCAGGCTGATGTGTCTCAACTTTGTTTGCATCCCTCTAAATACCAGCTGTTTCAGAACTCCTCTCTCTCTCTCTCTCTCTCTCTCTCTCTCTCTCTCTCTCTCTCTGTGTGTGTGTGTGTGTGTGTGTGTGTGTGTGCGTGCACGTGCACACTGAGATATGTTAACTGAAACACCTATGTCTATATGACTACTAGCTAATTTGCTGTGGTATTATGGTAAGTCCAGAACATTTAGTTCTGTATTTAGTAGCAGTCATCATCCCAAATAATGGATGCTTTTGAAAGTGGAATAAAAGGAAACTCTAGCTTACCACTAAGAGCTTTTTCAAATGAGTCTGCTTTCTCCACAGATTTGTCAATCACTTCTACTAGATTACATGCAGGATCTTAGATGCCTTCCTCAAAATTCTCTTCACTTTTTAAAAAATTAATGTCTCAGGGCTGGCAAGATGGCTCAACAGGTAAAGGCACTTGCCTCCAAGACTGATGACATAAGTTTGATCCCTGAGATGAACATGGTAGGATAAAACCAACTGCTGCAAAGGTCCTTTGACTTCCACAGACACTGTGACACATGTGTACCTACACATACTAAATAAATAAATGTAATTTAAAGATAGAAATTAATACCTATAGTTTCTATTAGACCATAGCTCTGTGTGGTTATGACAGAGTTAACCCATATGTTATCTTTCTGGAACACTGCTGCCTCCTGAGTATTTAGCCCAGTGTACAATATACAATACTCAATAAGCACATTAAATTTCATGTTATTTCTTTGTAAGATTCACCGATGTATATCTCATTCAATGAATGAATGAATATACTTTTTTGTTTCTGTTTTTTTTTTTTTTTTTAAGACAGGCTTTCTCTATATAGCCCTGGCTGTCCTGGAACTCTCTATAGAGAAAGCTAGTCTTGAACTCAGAGATCTACCCACCTCTGCCTTCTGAGTGCTGGGATTAAAGTCATGTGCCACCACACCCAGACTGAATATACTTTAAGAGAAAAAACTCAATGTCAATAGATCATATTGATAACCTGAAAAAGCACATAAAAGAAAGTAGGAAACATGATCCATTATTCACACTCACCAATGGGCTGGCTACGAGTGACCAAGGTCAGAATTAACAACTAAAATCTTTTGGACAACTGGTTTCATGCCAAGTCCTGATCTTGAACTTGGAGTATAGGAGTTCCAAATCTATCCCTATAAATCCATCCAACCCCATTCTCAATGTTGACCAATAAGAACTTGGTAATCAAGGCATGCTTGACTGATGCAGCCCTTTTAACCTCTCAGCTATCCCTAATTTTATAAGGTCATTCAAATGTCTTCCTTGTCTATAATTGCCTAATTTTGCTTATGTATCCACACAGGCCACCTACCCTTCTAGAACTTACTTGAAGTTTTTTTCCCAGTGTCCTTTATTTCCTCAAGTTTCTTTTAATCCCCGAGCAATTAATACTTAGTATACTATCATGTCCTCTTATTGCCCATATATAATTTAGTTCTTTAGAATCACAACACAATTTACTGTAATGTCACCTCATTGCCAAGTTGTTCTAGATCATTCATTTTAGTATTTGGAAATATTTATCTCAACCCATAGTATGTATTATGAAAGTGTCTCTCAGTAGAGAGCAAATTACACTGAAATTGCCATTTGGAGACTACCTGACATTTTAAAAGATAAAAATCCACAGAGCTTGGATGACTAACTACTTTGCCAGGAGGAAACAAAATGAGAAAATGGAAAAGAAATGCATAAGGTAAAGGCATATGGAGGTAATTTTCTACTTGTATTATCAACTGTAACTCCCAAAGCACTATGAGATAGAGTAGCCTACTTCCTTCTTTCTAGTCATTTGTGAGGCTGACTAGATTAGGGACACCTGTACCTAACTCAAGCATGTCTCCTAAGTGTGCACAAGCACAGACATACAGAAGAGACACACTCAGAATCTGAACCCATACTCATTTAACCCTGTGAAATCCATGACAGATATTAACTTACCAACTTTTTAAAATCTATTACATTTTATACTTACTTTGTTAATCACTTCTTCCTAGGAATGAGGCAAAACTTTGTAGAATTAAAAAAAATCAGAATTCTACTTATTATTATGGTGACCCTAAAACTTAATTACTTTGAATAATCATTTATAGTGGGAATCAATATGCAAAACCTAGTGAAGATTATGGTTTTAATGATGAAGTTTAATAGCAAGATGTGGTTAAGTATTATAGATATACTCTTCTTAAAAGTGAGCAGATGTAGTATGAAACTTAGTGGGGTTCTGTGGGAATGAATAAGAGAATATAAGTGAATACACAATTGTAAGTTATTGCTAATATATTGTTATTACTGCCAAGGCATCAGAAAATGAGCTTAACAATAAATTGTGTTCGGACTTCATTCTAAGTCAGAATTTGAGATATCGGTAACATTTGGTATATTGTCTAATTTTCTTCATTGTGACCATGTGTCTTAGAAAATGAAAAAGAAACTTCTTGGAAGACAAATTCCAAGTTACAAACCATTCATTTCCTTATCTCTGTTTATCACAGAGAATCCCACAGGACAAGACAAGTAAGGAGCATTTCAGACACTCTAAATATGTTAGACAGTAATGATGGGCAAGACTTTGGACCTAACGTCAAGTAGAGCGAAGGTCCCGACTACCTCACTTCTAGAGTTCTATTTTATTTGTAAGCATTCTGATTTTTTGAATTAATCTAAAGTGTGTCTTATGCTGCTGATGCTGTTTCTTGTAATAGCAGTGCACACATACACATGCTGTCATGGAACTTTTTTTTTTTCTCAGAAGGAAAAATTGAAATACCAAAATGGGATTTGAAGCATAAATAAGCAAATGTTATTCTTTAATGCATTAGACGTCTGAGTAAACTCTCTGACTTGAACAAATACAGTCTGAATTTTCATTTTCTGTCTTGGCAGTTAATATTTATAAAGGTCATATGCTTCTTTATTTTCTGTTTAAGTTTGATGTATGCCAATTTTGACATAACCAAAGAGATTCATTGACAAATTCTCTTCAGTGAGACAGGGCAGAAATGCAGAATGTGAGTGGTGCTGAGCAAGTGAAAATGGAGCAGCAGAGAAATCCTGAGGCATGGTAGCACTGTTTTCACTGCAGCAGGCTTCAAGGGCACGATTACTACTATTGTAATTAATTAGTAATGTTATCCTGCATAGGAGAACAATGAACTGGGGACCACAATGGCTGGTGATCCTAGGAGATGTAGGGATGCTTGAGCACATGTATAAGTTTTTCAGTAATTCAATTAGGGCATACCCTTATTTAGCTTTTTAAGA
Organism: Cricetulus griseus; assembly: GCF_003668045.3. NCBI lineage: Eukaryota > Metazoa > Chordata > Mammalia > Rodentia > Cricetidae > Cricetulus > Cricetulus griseus. Next base: position 154,720,246 of record NW_023276807.1, read on the forward strand.
CCTAAATGAAAAGCTAAGTAGTTGTATACTATTTTAAGAAAAATTCACATATACCGTAAGAATAATGCATTCTCCCGCATGCTGTTAATCTGCGGCCTGAGCTCAGTCCTAGCATGCCCTTCTCAGGCCCACACTCAATCTGCTCACGCCCTTCCCAACTATTTGATCTTGCTGTGTGCGGGACTTCAGTAATCAAAAACTGTTAAGATGTCAACTCAAACTTGTTGGAGCTGATGCTGATGTTTGACAAGCTGGCAATATGTGATTATTTTTCCCATCAGCTCAAAAATAATGAATTTTTAGCAACATTTTGTTTGTAATATTTATTTTAGTATGTGACAATATATATACATATACATATATATCAAAGTTGATATATATATATATATATATATATATATATATATATATATATGTTGAAGGTTGACTTTAAGTACCTGACCAGCACACTGGCAAATTATAGACTTCCAGTGACAGTAGCCTTGAAGTTCAGATAAAATAAAGAGTAAACAAACAAACAAAAATAATGCATTTTGATGCAACAACCTACTAACAGGAATCATCATAATTGAATAATATAAAAAATGTGACTAAAACAAAGCAAGGCTAAAAGACCACAAGTATCTCCTCTTCCTGAGCAAGCCTCAGTCACTGCTACTGTGCTATGGTGATTCTATAGTTGGTTCCATTAAATTTCCTATGGTTCCCTACGCACAGCAACATGTTTCCAAGAGGCATAGATCTTGCCCCAAATGCCTGAGCCCTACATCCCAGTCACCAGGATACCTAGCTGGGCCACTGGAGAGTAGAAGGCAGCCCCCAGAAAACCCCTGGGCAGCTGCCTTTCTCCTTATCACTATGAGGTAAATTTGCTAGCAGTCTTTAACAAAGCAAGCAGTCACTGCTTCATATTGGCCACGTTTAGCTTTGTGTGTGTGCATCTCGTCTCTCAACAGCAGGGTGACATCTTAAGCCAGTAGATTTAATATATCGGGCCACTCTAATTTTCTCAGGGTCTGCTGAACTTTTCTAGCAAATCATCACCCTACACTTAATTTTGAACAATAAAAGCCTGAGACATGAATGACTCCCATCTGCCATCAATCTACTCTCCATTTAAGAGACTGACCCCCCCACCCCCAAACACACACACTGAATGATGGAGTATGGCCAGGTAGAAGTTACTCATCCCAAGGGTTTACTCAATGTGTATCCTTCTACACTATTGTTATAATAAATTATATAATTATATATATGCATATATATGTAAAACAATTGGAAATCAAATTATGATCCTTTCTTCTTGATATTACAGGTTAAACTATGAATGTGAGCTCAAGACAGCAATGAAAAAGGACTTCTATTAAATTATAAAGTTGGGTTAAGCAAATGAAAATTGGATTACAAAAGTAAATATACTATGAATCTTGTTAATTACACCCAATTGCATCTTATGGTAAATTTGGACAGTGCTAGAAATAATATAATTATAAATTTGGTACTGTGGAAACAAAGTACACAGAATCATCAGATAATTAAAGAAATCAAAATAAAATGTGTCCAAGTAGTGTGGCTAGGAGGGATGGCAGAGGAAATGTCAGATGCCTGTAACCTTGGCTGTATGGTTGCCAAAGGAGAAAGATAAATGTCCTGACCATGAATTGGAAAATAAAATGCAGGATTAGATTGGCAAAGGAGACACCTCTATGTCTCTAAGAAGGCTATCAAATGTCAAAAGCATAATTTATAACTTTAATATTAAGAAAATAATAAAACAAAAATGTACAGGTCAGAAAAATTCTAAAGACCCAGACCATGAAGGGAAATTGTTCTAGGCCGGGAAGCAATCAGTATAGCAGAGAGCATTATAACCTCAATGCTATTAGGTTCAATATGTCACCAGCCTTCTGACATGTCTTCTGAGCCAGAAGCATTGAGACAGATACACATCAAAGAAAAGCAGAACGGAAATTCGACTAAAAGATGTGTTGAATCAATATACTATGAGTTTTCTGAGATTATGGTCCCCAATTCCTGTATATCAGATTCACCTGTGGTGCTCACTAAATACAGGAATATTGTGGCCAAATCTACCTTGTAGGAGTGAAGAGGGCACAGTTGAGAATAAGTAATTTCTCTGTACCAAAGTTATTCTTTAGAAATTTGTTACATTTATTTATGTGCATGTGTGCACTGGCACATGTGTGTGCTCACAGGCACATGTGTGTGCATGCATGTGTGTGCTCACAGGCAGATAAGTGTACTCACAGGCACATGTGTGTGTTCACAGGCACATGTGTGTGCGTGAATGTGTGTGCTCACAGGCAGATATGTGTACTCACAGGCACATGTGTGTGCTCACAGGCACATGTGTGTGCATGCATGTGTGTGCTCACAGGCAGATATGTGTACTCACAGGCACATGTGTGTGCTCACAGGCAGATATGTGTACTCACAGGCACATGTGTGTGCTCACAGGCACATGTGTGTGCATGCTTATGTGTGCTCATGGGCACACATGTGGAGATCAGAGGATAACATGTAGGATTTGGTCCTCTCTTTTCACAATGTGGGTCCTGAGGATCAAAGTAAGGTCAGCAGGCTTGGTGGCAAGTGTCTTTATCCCTTGAGCCATCTTGCCAGCCCAACCAAAAGTATCATGATACACATGACATTTTTTAATTTCTTTCTGTTTTGTATTTAAATTAGAAACAAGCTTGTTTTACATGTCAGTCTCAGTTTCCTCTCCCTCCCCTCCTCCTGTGCTCCCCGATAGTCCTCTATCCCATCCCCTTTCTGCTCCCTAGGGAGGATGAGGACTTCCATGGGGGATCTTCAAAGTCTGTCATATCATTTGGAGCAGAGCCTAGGCCCTCCTCCATTGCACATGACATTGGGATTATCTTTCAGCACTGTATTTAGTTGTAATGATAGAAGAAGAGCTACAGTATGTATGTTAAAATACCACAAAGTTACTTACAACCAAATTCACAACAGAATTCAAGATATAAAAAGGTTTTATGTTTGTTTGTTTGTTTGTTTGTTTTTTCTGGTAAAGAATATCTTGTTTTCAATATATAGAGACTGGACTGTTGTGAATATAAGCAAGAAAGGCTGTGGTAAAAGGAATTAGCATCTTACTGGGATTGTCATGTAATTCAATCTTGTTTGTAATTCAAATAAAAAAGTCAAAAAAGGAATTAGCATCTTTATTAAAGCAATAATAAATTATTCTAACTTGTTTTCCAATAAACAATTTAGACTGTTCATTGTAGCAAACCAATCTTTTATCCACTTCTGCCTTCATCATACAGGATTCATCATAAAAATATTCCTAAAAGATGCTCTTTTTGAAGAAATGAACAAATGAAAGGTCTTTGCCACATGACAAGTGTTTAGGACTATGAAGGGCATATCTGGCTGAGGAAGAGCTGAAAACTTAAACTGCATATTCATCACAAGCAAATGGCAAGAGCCTGCAAGATCTTGCCTGATCCCCCAGTGTGAGCCTGGAGGAGGTACTGTTTGCACCAGCGCCCTCAAATCTGCTAAACACTGAGAACATTGCAGAGCCTTACTGGTCCTTCATCCAAATATCCTCAGTTTATGGCTCAGATTAAATATTTAAATATGTTTTGTGAGAAGTCTATAGACATTTCATTTTTATAAGATTATAAAATATTAGACTGGTCTGATTTCTTAGTTGGTAAAGACACTTGCTGCCAAGGGTAGCAACCTGAATTTTATTGCTGGGACCTACATGATAGGAAGAGAATGCTGTCCCCTGCAAGTTGTCATCTGACCCCCATATATGTTACGATAAATCTTTATGGAAGCTGCTCTGATGCCTCTCAGCGGCTCGACAGGGCAGGCTGTGGCAGCAGGTTTCCCTCTTTCTTTGGGAACCATGGGGCATGGGGGTCATCCCACTCCTGACACCATTCTGTTACAATAAATCTTTCCGCCAAAAGCCGCCGCTGAGCCCTACTGCCACATGTGAGCTTTACGCCAGCTGCCTGCCCAAGTTAGGGCCCAAATGAATACACAGAAACTTGTAATAGGTTCAAAGCTGCTTGGCCAATGACTAGGATTCCTCATCTGTTAGCTCAGTCTCAATTATCATAAATCTATATATTTTATAAGGCTTATCTTATCGGATGTTTTATTAGCGTCCCTCCTTGCCAGTGGATCACATCGTGCTGCTGAAGTAACAAGGGGAAAAAAGGAGTCGCTTCCTATTTCCTCACTTAGATATAAGTCTCCTTGCTATGTCACTTCCTGTTTGGATAACCACTTCTCTACTACATTTCCCAGAATCCTCTTTGACTCCTAGTTCTGTCTAACTTGCTGTCTCATAGGCCAAACAGTATTTTATTTAACAATCAATAAGATAAACACACACAGTACATTCCCCATCACATATACACACTGTGGTAACACACAAAACAAAAATGAATAAATGTAATACAAATTTTAAATGCTTAGACAAACACACATGGCTAAGGTGACAAGAAAGTAACACTATACTTAATTTCCAGAGGGAAACTCAAGTCTATATTAGAACTAAAAGCAAGCTAGGCCTATAAATGCAGTTTTGTAATACCTGCTGTCAAGGATTCAGACCGGAGGATCACATATTCAATGCCAACCTGGAAAATTTAGTGACAACCTGTTTCAAAATGGTTTGAAATGAAAAACAGGGCACAGCTCAGAGATAAAGTGACTGCCAGCATGTATGGGACCCTGGTTCAATCTCTGGTCCAACAGAAAGAAAAATGAACAAAAACTAAAAGAGATTTTCAAAATACTGGCTGGGTATATGGCTCAGTGGGTTAAGAGTTTATTGCATGTGTGTGAGGATCTGAGTTCAAATCCTCACAATCCAGGTAAAGCTGGATATAGTAGCAAGTATCAATAATCCCAGTGTTGCCATAGTGAGATGGACAGGTGGGACAAGAGGATCATCAGAAGCTGATAGGCCAGCTAGCCCAGTGTATGCAATAGACAGGAGACCCTTCTCAAATGGGGTGAAAAGTTAGTGATTTGAATGATTTGGTCATTTGATGGTTTAGTGTTTTAATATTTGGTCCCTAGTTGGGGAGAATTAGGAGATGTGGCTTTGCTGAAGGAAGCATACTGTTGGGGCAGGCTTCAAGATTTTGAAAGACACATTTTGAGTTAGCTCTCTTTCCTTCCTGTTTGTAGTTTGAGATTTGAGCTCTCAGCGTCTTCTCCAGAACCATGTCTGTCTGTCTGCTAGCCAGCATGCTCTTATCCCTCTGGAACCTAAGTCCCCAAATAAATCCTTCATTCTGTAAGTTGTCATGGTGTTTTATCCCAACAATAGAAGAGTAACTAATACAGTCTACCACCAAGATTATCCTCTGATCTCCACGCACGTGCATGGCACATGTGTGTCTACATTAATACACACACACACACACACACACACACACACACACACACACACACACACATTGGTATTACCACATCAACAATACGACCGTGTTCCATTATATTTTTTAACTATAAAACAAAGGAAAAACATTCACTCAAGATCAAGCAAAACCAAACAAACCAATCAAACAAACAAATGAATCACAAGCTGGAAGGAGGGGCTCCTGGAAGTAGAAAATGAAATAGCTTTCAGTACCAGGACTTTAGATCATCAGGAATTTGTGGCTGCCCATGCAGGACAGTAAATAATGACTAGGGCCTGCCCTGAAATGATCTGAAACCTTGCTAAGCAAAATAGCCTACACCTTACCCAAACAGGTCAACTGAGAAAAACTGCCCTTCTTGCCAGGAACTAAAAGGAAGTTACCTTATCTCTGGAATTCTAGATTCAAAGAAAGAAGGAAAAAAAAAAGCAACAGTTCTAACAATCTGCCCTGAGGACCACAAAAGTATTGTCATAGAAGTCTAGGATTCAAATTGTTATTACCCATGTGTTCCTGTAAAATCCAGACTGAGAATTAAATTTATCTGGTCCTAGATGGAAACAACCATATGACAATAGTAAAAAGAAAAATACAGAATTATCGAATGAATGTGAATGCATAGTGGTTCATGCCTTTAATCCCAGCACTCAGGAGGCAGAGGCAGGTAGATCTCTGTGAGTTCGAGGCCAGCCTGGTCTACAGAGCTAGTGCCAGGATAGGCTTCAAAGCTTCACAAAGATACCCTGTCTCGAAAAATAAAAAAAATAAATAAATAAACAAATCACACATATGCACAAGTATGAACTTCAAAAATAAAAGCAAATTTGGTTCAGTATTATGGTACAAGCCTGTAATCAAAACACACACAACACAATGTGAGCCACCAGCAAGGAGGGATGTCAATAAGGTGTCCGATAAGATAAGTCTTATAAAATATATAGGTTTATGATAATTATGATAATTAAGACTGAGCTAACAGATGAGAATCCTAGTCATTGGCCAAGCAGCTTTGAACCTAATACAAGTTTCTGTGTATTCATTTGGTCCCTAACTCAAGCGGGCGGCTGGCATAAAGCTCCCACGTGGCGGTAGGGCTCGGCGGCTTTTGGCAGAAAGATTTATCGTAACAATGAATCTCAAAATCAGGAACTCTTTTCCTCATTTTATAAAGCTCTATCCATCATCTCCAAAGTCAGCATCTTCCCTAGTAGAAATGTGAGTGATACTCCCATGAAAATTAAAAGTAACCCAAAGAAAGTTCATTTTTGTCTGATGCATTAATGCATTGATGCTACACCAATGAAATTAGAGACAAATATGAACCTTAATCAAAAGGAAAGAATTTAGTTTTTTGGTTACTGATGAAATGATTGCATATATAGGGGACTGTTATGATAAATCTTTCTGCCAAAAGCCACCTGAACCCCACAGCCACGTGTGAACTTTACACCAACCGCCCACCTGAGTTAGGCCCAAATGAGTACACAGAAACTTGTATTAGGTACAAAGCTGCTGGGCCAATGACTAGGATTCTCATCTGTTAGCTCAGTCTTAATTATCATAAATCTATATATTTTATAAGACTTATCTTATCAGACGCCTTATTGGTGTCCCTCCTTGCCGGTGGCTCACATTGTGCCGCTGGAGCAGGAGCGGAGGGGAAAAGAGCCAACTTCCTGTTTCTTGTTCCCTTAAATAGGAGTCTCTTTGCTATGTCACTTCCTGTCTGGATCATCACTTCTCTACTACATTTCCCAGAATCCTCTTTGACTCCTAGTCCTGTCTAACTTGCCGTTTCATTGGCCAAACTGTATTTTATTTAACAGTCTATAAGATAAACATACACAGTACATTCCCCATCAGGGGACTCATAATAAAATTTCATCCTACAAATAATAAAACACTTTGTAAAATATCAAGAAACAAAAAAAACCAGCAACCCCTAAATGTATACAAATTACCAGTTTGTAGATAATAGTGAAAAAGAAGATTACATTTTTCACAGAAAATAGTAAAATTAAATACCTAGTCACAAACCTGGGAATGTGCAAAATCTACAAAAAGAAACCCCTAAACACTGTAAGCCCTAGGAATTATCAGAAGAAATGAGAAGACAAATGTTCTTATCAGAAAGATTCAAAATCATTAAAAGATCCCTTCTAACTTTTTAAAAGTAACCCAACTCAAATTCCTTAAGATCTATATTTTTGTAGTTAGGAAAGGTGACTTCAGAGTTCAGATGTAAAACTAGATAAGCAACAATAGTAAAAAGAATAATTTGGATAAGTCAAAGTGTGGGAGTGAGTCATAGCTGGGAGACTTATTAACTCTTCACTATTTAGTACGCAAAACTAACAATAGATACAAGAATTAATAGACAAATGGAAAACTCTATAAAGATAACATTTGACTCACAAGTATATGGAAGTTGGTACAATAAAGAGGGCACCTCAGATCAGTAGAAAAAGAGAATTTTCAAATAAGAACTAGACAACTATATAGACATATGGAAAACTGGATCCACTCCTCAAACCATACCCAACATGAATTCCAAAGAGGTCAGACACATAAATGTGAAATATTAGCCCCTGGAAGCCTGACTAAACTCCAAGTTCATCATAAAAATCAAAGAGAAATAGCAAACTGGGAAAATATTGGTAAGTAATATAAAAATATAATATCATTTATGAACACTTAAATCCCAAAATTTAGGCAAATAAGGCCAATGACAACAAAAAATGGGCAAAAGATATGAACAGACAATAGGAAAAAGTTACAAATGTCTTGTCCCAAGTTAGTACTGTTCCCCTCAAGTTCATGGTCATTCAAAACCTCAGGCTATGATGTTATTTGAAAGGAGAATTTCTGCAGATGTGATTAATTAAGATGAGGCAATAATGGATTACATTGGGCCCTAAATACAATGACTGGCGGCCCTATAGGGAATCTATGTGCAGGCATGGAAGGTAACAGTGGCAAGAAGACTTTGAGAGGTGAGACATAGAGGTGACAACACTGCAGCTACTAACCAAGAATCTCTGAGGAAGTAACAGCCTACCAGCACCTGGATGGAAAACATCCTGCCTCCAGATCAATCAGATAGTAATTCTTTACTGCCTGAAGACACCAGGTGTGTGGACAAGTCATATGGTTCCCTAGGAAATCAATACATGACCTTAAGAGAAAAAGAGACAAATTCAAATTTATTTAGAATTCTATTTACTATTGGAATTTTCTACTTCAGCCAATACCACATATTGGTAAGTAGCAACTTTCACCCATTGCCACCTCTGAGAATAAACTGAAGACTAGTCTGAAAACCCTTTAAGTGGGTATATGCATTACTCTCTTCCTAGATCCTTAGAGCAAGGGGAGATAGTGTACCCAAGACACATAAATAGTGTATCTTTTGTTTTGTTTTGTTTTGTTTTGTTTGTCTTTTTGTTTTTCGAGACAGTGTTTCTCTGTGTAGCTTTGGAGCCTATCCTGGCACTAGCTCTGTAGACCAGGCTGGCCTCCAACTCACAGAGATCTGCCTGCCTCTGCCTCCGAGTTCTGGGATTAAAGGCGTGCGCCACCAATACCCGGCACAAGTAGTGTATCTTGCATGGCAGGGAGGTCAAATACTCATTCCCTTATTCTTGCTACATCGAGGATGAGCTGGGCAATTGATTATGACTATACCAGGGCAACTCCACTTATTTCTTTTGTCAAATATAGAATGAATGTTTGAGTGACAAAGCATTTGCCTAGCACACATGAGACTGTTGGTTCAAACCTCATCAACACAGACACACACACACACACACACACACACACACACACACACACACACTTAGAAAAATTACTACTTCAGAATATGTATTGTTAGACAACGGGGGAATGCAATCAAGGCAGGAAAGCAAGGAAAACTATACATAGCTGTGACAAGCGTGAATCTCAGAAAGGAAGTCTGAAGTCACAGGTGGTGGCCTATGACCAAAATCTCAGTTACCTAGGAGGCTGAGGCAGGAGGGTTGTGAATTTGAAGCCAGCCTAGGAAACTTAGTGAGACTAGTCTCAAAATAAAACAGAAATATTGAGTGTAAAAGGGAAGTTATGATCAAGCATGGGTTATACAATCTTGGCATTCAATAGAATGTTTCTTAAAATGGACAGTGGACTCCCAAGGTTGATTTGTTATTGAGAAGTTGCAAGAAATTATTTATAAATAATTTTGAATTTAAAAACCAAGGTTTCCAGGAGTAGAGATATTTGTCTGCAATACCAGCACTCTAGAAACTGAGGAAGGAGAAACTTGAGTTCCAAATCAAGCCAGTTCCTGAAATTACATAGTAAGATTCTCTCTCTCTCTCTCTCTCTCTCTCTCTCTCTCTCTCTCTCTCTCTCTCTCTCTGTCTCTCTCTCTGTCTCTCTCTCTGTCTCTCTCTCTCTCAAACACACACACATACACACACACAGAGAGAGAGAGAGAGAGAGAGAGAGAGAGAGAGATTTAAATTATCCTCAGAAGCAGCATTTCTTCTAATCATCTTCTAATAATTACATCTTTGAAATAAACATAGTTTTGGTAATATACAAACAATGGGCCCATGTTCCATTTTTAATAAGAAGCATTCTACAGAGGAAAGCCATGCTGTAATTGTCTTCAGACAACCACACCCACCTTCAGGCTGTGTGGGTCACAGTGCTATTAGCACAGCTAAAATCACAGGTAGCATTTTTAGAATAAACTGCCTTCTCTAGGGATGTTGGTTATAAATTTAAAATAATTTTTAAAAGGACATTATAAGGGCTGAGAATTTGTTTCCTTGACCCAGGATTGTCTGAAAGTCTCTCACTCTTTTCTAGTATACAGATTGGACATTCTTGAGATCTGTGATTTTGAAGCATAAATCCAATGCCCTCAATGCTTAATCATTTCTCAGTAATAGAAATGCCAGTGGCCCAAGTGTCAATACACAACTAAATGATGGCCACTTGTAAGTGCACATGTTTGTATGGGTGTATTGTTCCAGTGTTACTACATTGTGAGCAACTTGCTAAGGAAATAGCATCTTACCAGATACTGATTTGTATATGGCCTATTATAATGGTGCTGATCACAGACCATGTGGTAGACTTAGTCTAATTGCTCTCCTGTCCTGCCTGATGTATCCCTATTATCTTTGAAGCTGTTGTCTCTCAGTAGATCTCTGCTTCTTCTCTGTCAAATTCTGCTGTTCTGTACTTTTAAAAAGCATTACTAGCTCAGTTATAGCTCTAGGCACTTTTTTCTTCATTTTTTTTATTTAAGTTAGAAACAAGATTGTTTAACATGTCAATCCCAGTTCCTTCTTCCACCCCTCCTCCCTACCCCCCCCCACTAACACCCTACCTATCCCATACCATTTCTTCTCCCCAGGGAGGGTGAGGACTGCCATGGGGTCTTCAGAGTCTGTCATATCCTTTGTGATAGGGCCTTCTGCTCCTCTGATTAGAGTTTGCTAAGACTAGAATCATGGTACCCAAGCATCTGAATTCTCACTTGCAGATTCTGCTGAGGAAGGATGGACCTCTAAGGTCATTGATGGAATTTATTTCCTTGAGACTTTAGAGTTACTGTGGATTGCACCTTGAAAAACAGCTACAGAGAAAAAGACAGAATCTATATTGCTTGTCATTCTGGCCTTAAGAAAGGCCTAGGCTTGCTCAGTCTGTCTATCTGTCTGTCTGTCTGTCTATCTATCTATCTATCTATCTATCTATCTACCTATCTATCTCAAGGTGCACAGTTATTCAACAGTATAACACATTGGAAGCCATCCTCTGTCTGCTGCAATACAGTGGTCACCTGGGAAATTAGTTCAAGATTACTGTGAGTGCCTGAAATCATGGATAACAGAAACCCCAGCTTGTGCTGTATTACACATACAGACCTATGATTAACTTTCTCCTTTCCTTCTAACTAAAGCATCCTATACCCTCTCTTTGGTGTATACCAGTTGCCAGCATTACTACTCTCATGCTTTATCCTAATTTTTAAATAAGGCATAGATTACTTACATATAAACACTGAGATACCACAGTAGTTACTATGTAGCCTTGTATGAGTGAGTGATGTACACAACTGAGTATCTTCATATCACAGGTAGGATGGAAGGGACTGGACAGAGACATCTCAATACTCTAAATGGTGTGCACTTTGAAATTAATGGGCAATTTATTTCTGGGAATTTTCTTCTTAACATTTTTGGACAGTGTTGATCATGGTTAAATGAAGGTGGGGAAACTGACTGAAGATAGACATGCTGTGAGTACCATCCATTTTAGGGCCAACTGAAATAGTTCAAGATCAAGATTTTGAAAATGGCACATTTCTCACAAACTCAAAATACAAAATACAAATTCAAGTCAAAAACAAAACAAAACAAAACAACAGTCCTTTACCTGGCCACGTAGTAACTAACTAAATAAGACAATGTGGTCATACCTGAACTCTGAGATTTCAGTACCAAAGTTCTCCTAAACATCCCTCCAGCCTTGAGAGGAACACACTGTTCCCCAACTCCCTGGTCTATAAAACTTTGGACTCCACACTTTTCCCAATTCCAAAACAATAGACTAGGGACATGATCATATTTTCCAAGCTCCACATGGCCCTCTGCTGGGTCACAGCAATGGCAAAGGCACACAGACAGACATGGGCCTAAGAAATGGACCAGGAAGGCTGCTATAAACCACCAAAACAACAAGCATTCAGAAGCCCATGGTTTTGTGTGTCCATACCCACACTTTTTTTAAGGGGTAGATTATATTGGGGTCCTGTGACATCAGATAAAAAAAACTAAGCTCTAAATGCGCTAGCTAGTTCACACTTGGAAATGAAACGAGATATTGTCACTCTACAGAGACCCTGTTCAGAAGCAGCTGTGATAGCCCAGGAACTGCCTCTGTCCTTGTCTTGTTAACTCTGCAGTTTTCTCTATGTACTAACCTTGGATTGTTCTCATGGATGCCCTCGGGCCTCATCCTGCTCAGCTTCTGACAGGGTTCCGAGTTCTTGACTTTGGCTGACTCTCTGGATTGGATCTAATACCTGCTCTAGTTTTCCTGGACTGACCTGGCAAGGTCCATTGTTTTGACCCTGGGTAACCCTGTACTACCATTGCACTTGGTGGTCCTTGCAAAAAGTAGCTTTGAAAAACAAGGATTAGGTGATGGTTCAGCAGTGAAGAGCATTTGCTGCTCTTCCAGGGACCTGAGCTTGATTCCTAGCACTCATGTGGTGGTTCACAACCATCTATAACTCAAGTTCCAGAAAACCCAACACCCCTTTCTAGTCTCTGCAGGTACAGCATGCAAGAAGTACATTCATGCAGACAAACACCCTTATACACACAGTAAACCAATCAACAACAACAACAACAATAACAACAACATAACTAATTTAAGAGATTAACCATTTTATACTTCCGTAATTATCTGCTTCCCCTTCTTTATTTTCAACCTTTTTTCTTTCAGATTTTTTTATTTGAATTAGAAACAAGATTGTTTTACATGACAATCTCAGTTCCCTTCTCCCTCCCGGCCTCCCCTAGCACCCCTTCCCCCAACTAAAACCCTACCTATCACATATCCTTTCTGCTCCCCAGGGAGGGTGAGGCCTTCCATAGGGTGACATCAGAGTCTATTGTATCCTTTGGGATAGGGCCTAGGCCCACCCTGGTGTGTCTTGTCTCAGGGAGTATTCCTCTATGTGGAAAGGGCTCCCAAAGTCCACACCTATGCTAGGGATAACTACTGAACTACTACAGGAGGTCCTGTAGATTTCCGAGGTTTCCTCAATGAAATCCATGTTCCTGGGGTCTGGATCAGACCCATGCTGGTATCCCAGCTATCAGTTTGGGGTCTACTTCCCCTTCTTAATCTTCTCTTTTGTCAGATTTTAGAATATATTTCATATTGTTTTTAGATTTACTCATTTCTTTACTTAATGTATGTAGGTGTTTGCCTGCATGTATGGCTGGACAACCAGAAGAGGGCATCAGATCCCATGGGACTGCAGAATACATACATATATACATATACATATACATAAACATATACATATACATATATATATGAGCTGCCACAGGGGTGCTGGGAATTGAACCTAAGACCCGTGGAAAAGCAGCCTGTGCTTTTAACCACTGAGCCATCTATGAATATAAATCATAATCTTAAATTTAGTGAATATTTAAGTAACAAAGAAGAAGGAAGCATTATTAGTAAATAAGAGTCAATAAAGTTGAATAAACAAATACATTTTTGAGTGAGTCCTGGAAGGTACTCACATTGGTGAGTATTTACCTTTTTTCTTGGGTCACCAATTCAAGTGCTATCCTTTTGGGAACAGATGCTCCCAATTTTAGTTGCCATATGAGCATTCCTTCAACCTATCAAGTTGATATATAAGATCAACCATCTCAGTAAATGATAAATTAATTTTCCCCAGAGTCACTACACCCCCAAGTTTGTTGTATTAGTATTAAGCCAGGCTGTGACCAACTCCATAATCCCCAGGATCTTCCTTAATGCCCCCCAGTCCCTGAGCAGACTTCAGTCAAGCTGCTCCCAGCTTGTGAAGTGCCTGGGGATGCCTGAGCCCCAGCTTATCTACTAGATTCCCTCTGCACTACACAAACGTTTATTCTAAAAATAAAGATTAAAAGAGAGATCATAAACCATTTCAGAGGAGAAATGTTCTTTGGCCTAGGCTTACCTTCCTGGTGGCTCCTTACGAATTTAGGAATTCGGGGTAAGCTCATTATAATTAGAAGCAAAGCTTGAAAGTCTCCAGCTGCCAAGATGCTGAATATAATGGGTGTGTCTCTAGATGTCACCAGTTTTTGATGAAATACACTTCACCTTTCAAAAACATATTCAGGGTTTCAGGAAGTCCATGCTTGTCCTCCACTTCTCGAGTGAAGTGGTTTCTGGGGAACCACTCGGGAATTCTTGGATGTGTGGCAGACCAAACCTGGCTGTCTCTTTTCAATGTTTACAACCAATCTGGGTTCCAAATGTTAACTGCCAACCTGTTTCGGGTCACATCATGTCATCCCATCTCTTGATTCTCTATCCCAGTGTTTCATAATGAGGACCATAGAACCCTTGGTGAATTCTCCCAATGTGGCTAGGTCCCTAACTGCAGTGTTTCACAAAACTATCAAATGTGAAAGAGACAAGGGAAGTACACTTTGTCAGACCACAGACCAACCCTCTAGCTGCTTTCTCCCTCCACTGCAGTGTCTTCCCATAGACAGAGTTGGTAAGGAAGCACGCTGGGCCATACAACTCTCACAGAGCTCCATCCCCTTCCTCTGCCCGGAATCAACTCCCACTCCCTGAGGTTGCTACTGCCTAGAAAGATGGCCTTGAGTTGTAGCTAGACCTTTTTCAGTGCCTTCCTGATCTCTAGCACATGACATCACATGAACACCCACTCCCTCCCACCCAGAACCCCTCCCCCTTTTCTTACAGAATTAAAGACTTTCTCCCTTCTGTACCTCCAACATGCTATTGTTAGACCCCCGAAAACTCAAGTATTCGGGGTCCCAGGCCACGTTCACGGTCACCCCAATCACCAGGCGGATTCGAGAGCTTGCTGCAAACTGCACGAGGCTTTATTGTAATTTAACGAGCTAACCCCAGGTTAGCTCGGGTCTTTCACCCACCCGCCATGGCAGATAGCTAGAAAAGACGGTTTGAAGCTGCTGCGTACAGATCTTTATAGGGGAGCGTAAGGGGAGTGTCTATAGGTACGCACAGGCTCACGATTGGTGTGCCTCCAGGCTTGGAGGGCTTGCCCTGTGTTGATTGGTCAACTGGTTGTTATGGCTCATAGGCCCTCCCAGGGTGGTTGCTATGCTCTCTACGTCATTGCTGTGCGCTTGTCCGTAAAGCACACCCAGGGTCGTAAAGCATAGCGCCACCAGCTGACTTCTGATTGGCTCCTTGTCACGAGACAGGCATCTGACTTTCTAGTGACTAGGTCAAGGTCATAGAAGCACATGTTCGGCTGTTATGGCTGCCAAAAGGGAAGCCGGTTCCTTCACTATACATGGTGCCTATTTTCCTTAAAGCTCCTCCCTCTAGCTATGAGCCTGTACCTCTCCCAATAAAGCTCTTCCAAAGGGTAATTTAGTCTCAGTGTCCTTTCCATAGACCAGTATTTACCTTTTATTTTAAGGCAAGTTTTGTTTCTAACATACTTAACAGTGGTGGATATGTTTGGGTTCTACAGTAACTAAACACAGCTTCAGAGTCCTTACAGGGACCAGAACATTTCCCCATGGCACTTACCAGATTAACTTCCACAAAATGCCACAATGGGATTGTTTTTGTTTTTTGTATTCTTCCTTTAGCTGTTGTTTTCATTGTGGTTGATATTTTTATGTCTCTGAGTCTACTTTTATGACTCTTAAAATTACAGAATGAGGGACTGGCAAGACAGCTCACCGGGAAAAGGAACTCGCTTTCAAGCTTGGTGACCAGAGTCTGATCCCTAGAACCTACATGGTAGAAGGGGAGAACTAACTTTCAACAAGTTGTTCCTTGAGCTCCACACATGTGTCGTGACTTAAGTACACATCAATAAATAAATGTGATAAAATTTGTTTTAATTACAGAATGGAATATGGCACACCTTACAAAAATTCTCCTTTCCTGGCAAGTAAAGTCAAAAGTAGGAATATTCACTGCTTCCCAAAGAAATCATAGCCCTTCAGAAGTCATGGCATTTGGCACTGAGACCAGTAGAACCCCACAGAGTAATAACAGTGGTTAATGGCATATTTCCCAAGCTCTAAGGTATTAACCTTTATGCAACATTGTTGTCCTTTTCTTTAAAGTGTTGCTGCCTTTTAAGCCAAGGCTATCCTATCAACAACTGCAACCCCACAGCTACCAGCAGCAGTTATGCAGCAAGAGCCCCAGCCTGAGGGAATTATGTTCCCTCAGGCACTGACCCTTTCAAAGCTACAAAGGGAATGTAATGTATCTAAATCTCTGTCCCTCTAGAGAACTCAGAATTCAAATGTTGAGGTAGAACTCTTCCTCAGAGAGGCTGAGTAACAAGTATCTCCCCTCCCTTCTCTCATCTCTCCAGAAGTCCTTGTGCATTTTCTCACCCCTCTGTATAAACAATTCTCTACCTGGCTCCTCCCTACAACTTCTTGTCAGCTACTTGCTGACTCAGCCTCCTGACCCCAGGTGACTTTTATTTAATAAAACACATCTTTGCATCAATAAACAGATGTTCCAGAGCACAAACAAAAGTAACACACCTTAAAATAATATTCTACAATGCAACATTGCGCAAGATAGTCACAGTTTGAGTAAGTTCATGATTGATGTAATTATTACACTAAAGGCAAAATCCAGGGGGAGAAAGGAACATTAAACTCTCAAGAGAGAGCAGAAAACAACTCAGCTTGGGGCATCTGCATTCAGGTTTAAAAAGACTGAAAAATAGCTTCTAGAAAGTGGATGGGTATTTATTTTACAGTAGGATAACTTAAGAACCTGCTGGCAATTTTCCTATAATGCAGTGTATTTGTTTTCAAAAATTGTGCCTCTATTCTTTCAGAAACCCAAAACCCCGGCAACTCACAAAAGGCAATTCTCTCATTTAAAATATTAAATTTCTAAAATTATCAAATATCCTAGTGAAGTCCAGTAACAACTCCCACTACATTTATTTATAGAAGAAATGTTCAGTAAATATGTGAGCTCCCACATGGACCCCAGACTGCTGTCTGGGAGGCCAGCACAGGACTCATCCAGACCCCTGAACATGGATGTCAATTAGGAGGCCTCCACACTCAAGGGGATCCCTGGTAATGGATTAGTATTTTTCCTGGTGTAAGAAGGGAATTTGGGAGCCCATCCCACTTGAAGGGATGCACTCTTGGCCTGGACACATGGGGGAGGGCCTAGGCCTGGCCCAGGATGATGTGGTGGACTTTGGGGAGTCCCTATCAAGGGCCCTACCCTGCCTGGGGAGTGGAGGATGGATAGGGTGGGGATACGTGAGGGGTAGGGGGATAGGAGTGGGGGATAGGGGAGGGAGAGGGAGAAGGGATTGATATGTGAAGCAAGCTTGTTCCTAATTTGAACTAATAAAAAATTACAAAAAAAATATGTGAGCTCCTTTCCTCATCTCTGGAACTGTGGCTGGTACTGCTTCTGCAGTGTGGCCCACAGACAGTGAGTTCTCATGTCTGGGGGAGCACACAGCCCGATGAATGAAAAGTGCCTGTCATTTTACCTTGTCTTAACAATAGCTGGTTGAAAGTCAGGTTTTACTTTTCATCTTATAGACAGAGAAGCTAGGGCTTAGTAAAATTAGGTGTGTGTGTGTGTGTGTGTGTGTGTGTGTGTGTGTGTGTGTGTGTGTGTTGGCCAGAGCAAGACACTTAGTGTCTTCCTCTATCATTTTCTGTCCCATTACCTTGAGACAGCATCTCTTACTGAGTTAGAAGCTCTAGCTGGCTGTCATGATCTTCATATATCTGTTCCACAGTGCCAGGGTTTCAAACACCTGTGGCCATGCCCTGCTTTTCATGTGGGTGCTAGAGATTTAAACTGAGGTCCTTACACTTGTTGGACAGGCACTTTTAACCATTTAGCCATCTCTCTAGTCCTCATATTAAATGTTCTAAGTTATGCAACCAAGTCTGTATGGCGAGACCCCCTACTGCTACTGACACAAACCCTGTGACTATCAGGTACACGCAGCAACAGACATTATTCTGAAACTTCCTGTCTGAGAACATCTAGTCAAACATGTCACTTGATTCTGTTTTGGTCAAATGTGGATTAACTAAATAATACCTGTGAGGACATCAGAGATAAGCAAAATGGTCAACCTTCCTGAAGTCTCTCTGAATAGGTAATTATCAAAGACTCGAAACATTATAATAATGTGTCAAGAAGACAAAACTGAGTATGGTGTGAGAAAAGTATGTCTCAGCTTAAGAAATCTTCTTTTTCTTTTTCTTTACCAGTTACAATTGTGCAGGCTCGCCTTCCTGCACTGACACTCCACCCCCTCACAATTTATAGCCTAACACGACTATTTAATTTTTTAAAATATGTGTAGTTAGACAGTTCAGTGTTTCATAACACAACTTTTTAAAACTGAAGATGAAAAAGCTATTCCAAGGCGGAGGAGTTAGTCTCTGCAAACAAAACTTCAAAATATAGAACGCACAGTTCAATTTGAAATTCAGATGAACAATAAATAATATTTTAGTATAAGTATGTCCTACGCTGTGTTTGGAGCACACTAACTTTGAAAACAGGATCGCTCTTCTGAGCTCAAGTTTTACTGGATACCTTGTATTTTATCTGGCAGCCCTGGTCTCAGGACACAGGCTTAAATCACGAAGCTGCTACTTTCGTGCTGTGCACTGGTCATTTCAGGGCACTGTGAGAAATGAACACTTGTTTCAGTCTGTTTGGAAGTTTCAGCACACAGTGCTTCAAATTGCTGCACAGCTTGCTCGGTCCCCTATAGTTATTTGCCATTACAGAGATTTGCAGCATATGTGGCCCTTGATCTGAACTATAGTCAACTCAAAAACTGTCTGTGATACTCTGTTATTTTCTGCTGTGCTGAAGCCAAGGTAATTATGGATTTCTCTGAAGGAAAACACATCCATTGATTTTAAGTTGTTTGGGGGAATGTTAATTTAATGTAAGTTTCCTCCTCCCATGACTGCTACTTTCTTTGAGTCTACACAACAGTCGGGCAGCAAACAAAACGTCTTTTGTTGAGAAGTCAGCGTTTTTTGCCTTTTGGGTTTGTTTAGCTTTAAGGAGGCAATTTTGGGAGAGGGGTTGGTGGGAAGCGAGGGGAGTTGGTGGAAACTGAAGCAAAGTTCTGTAACCTTAGGTCACTGAGCTTTTGAGGGGCAGGTTCACTTTTGGTTTGGGGATTTTATTTGCCCTCAAGTACCCATCAGAGCAGTCCACCACAGACTAGACAGAAACATGAACACCCTTCTGTCACTCCGCTGATGTTGGCTCCTGAGCCTTCCTCAAACGAGTTCCACAGGAAAGTCTAATATTTGAACTTTTCACTCTTAGCTCATTTTATTAGACAGCAGTGAAAGTCATCCTTGTACTAGATGCTGAAGAGAAAAAATGTGAAACCCAGTGTTCATTAGCCTTTGTGTCTGTCCTGTCCTCTCTTTAACGTTTCTTTAAGAGTTCCCTTCCCTCTTAACCCACTTGTCTGTCAATGAAACATATTTAAGGAAATTGATGATAAGAAAAATAGAAAGGATGGGTTACAGAAGACCACCCAAGGAAAATGTTTTTATATGCCATTAAATACTTTCCAGTCTTTAAAGTCAGTTTTACTTGTGACCTGAACAGACTAGAATTGAATTTCTCAAAACTTTAAAAAAAAAATTTGAGAGAAAAATAACAAATCTGCATGTGGCCTTTCACAGATGTTGTAGGGGAAATCTACATTTTATAACATTTTAGTCCCATCTTAAAATGTTTCTCCACAAATACATATGTTTGAAAATGAGGATTTATTTTAAGACGAAAGCCTGTAATTAACTCCTTGTTCTCCTCTTTGCTGATGTTCAATAGTCAAAGCATTGTCCAAATGCCAGAGAACCTCAGTGCACAGCAGCCAAACTGGGGATGCCAAAAGCTGTTATAGACTTTGTCAGGACAGGGTTGGGGTGCAATAAACTGAGCAGAAGGTCTGGCAATTTCTCCTACTATTCTCAGCCTTACACACACATAGCTCACCCTATTGTCAACATTCCAGTGTGCTTTTAACCCCTTACCCCCCAAACAAAACGACAGAAACATGGTACAAGGGTATGATAAATGGGGCTGAAGAGATGCCTCAGCTGTTAAAGAATAGGCTCACAACCAAAAAATATAAGAGTATGATAAATGAGTCTACAAATATTTTATTTTGTTAGTAGTTTCCATATTGTTGGTGCACACACACACACACACACACACACACACACACACACACACACACAATCCCTGAAAATGTATTTTCATAAAATAAACCCTTTGTTTATCATATTAGTAAAACACTGGCAAAAATTCTGTATGACCTAAATAAAAATAAATTTCACATTGAGGTTACAAATTGACAATTGCCCAAAACACTTCCAGTTGATGTTTTCTATAAAGAAAATAATCTAAACAAGTCCTCTCTTCAGGCAAAGGAAAAGCCATGTGTCATGGTGAACAAGGACTCATTAATGAATAGGCAATTAAAAAGATAAACTAAGACACATCTAGTTCATCAAGCATGCACTATTAGGAACAAGGTGTTGAAATAAATATTTGGGGAGCCACGTGGGTCCAAGGTTTGTATGTGGAAGGCAGAGGTACTAACCCTAATTAGCTTTCTGGTCCATGGAATGGCCACTAAATTGTGGACTTGCTTTATTGAACTTCCACATCAGTTATATAAAGAACAGTGCTGCATCCTTCCCTATGAACACTGAGACTGCCAAGGAAATGCATATTAGGTGTCTACATTTTAAGAAACTACATAAAGACCTAAAGGGAAGAAGTATTGTAGTTATTGTCACTTTGCTCAAGAGAAAAGCAGCTTATAAGGAAGGAGGATTTATTTGGGTTCATGGTTTGAGAGCTTTAGTCCATCAGGATAGGAAGGGAATAGCAGAACAAAGAAGCCTGTATCAAGATGGTGAGCAAGCAGGGGCAGGAGGGTAGGAGGGAGGGGAGGAACCACCCAGCCTCTTCTTTCTCCAGTTTCATTCTATCTGGGACCCCAGCCTATGGACAGTATCATTTACATTCAGGGTGGGCTATACCTCTTCTGCTATTGAACCACAAGTCAATCATTCCCAGAAATGCCTTTATTGACAGACACTCCCAGGGGAGCTTTATTAAAATCTCTTAGGTATCTCTTAATTCAATCAAGTTGACACTCACAATTAACCACCATAATTACAATAGAAACATATAAAAGACATTTCTTTTCTCTACAAAGTTGATAAATATGGCACATTATCACTAAAATGAGTGGATGGATGTTACATGGTCCTAGTCCTTAATGACCTTGCTCCCAGTGAGGCATAGCTTGGCAAGTTCGATGCTATGAGCAGTCCTATAAGGCAGACTCAGAGGAGTAAAGCATTAAGAGTATCCAGCTTTGCCCTTCTCAACCCATTTCACAAGCATCTTGTTATTTACAGATGTCCATTGAGTGTGTGCATGCTCACAGTGTTACTCACTCAGTGTCTGGGTTTCTTATCAATGTTCTGGTGACTGTCCTGTGTATGGTAGGACATTGAGTAGCATCCCTGGCCTCTATCTCGACATGCCAGAAGCACTAACCCTTGTCCCAGTTATGCGGAGAAAAATGTTTCCAGATGTGGAATGTTCTCTTGAGGGCCAAGTCACCCCTAGTTGAGAATTGTTGATCTATGCTAAGATGGTGATACCCAAACTGCAATGCATGCAGCCCCTTAAGATTTTGGTTTAAAACATGGGCACCAACTGGCAGACTTTGGATCCTAAGTTGAAGGAAATACCATTAGTCTGGATTTTCAGTAGACATGCCAGGTAATTTAGATGCAAGAGATAGTACAGCTTTGAAAAACAGAAGGCTTAAGGTACAGAAATCAAAGTTTCCATTCTGGAAGAGAGAGTAAGCAAGCCAGATGTAAACTGTGTGTGCTTATAGAAAAGGAGGTCATGGATGAAAATTACAGATACTTCCCTGTAGGCATCTTGTTGGTGAACTTGTAATGGTGGCCGAACCTCCTTGGGCACGGCCTCAGGAAGATGGAAGCAGAAAGAAAGGAGCTTGAGGTGTGGCTTTCCTTTGTGAGATCATTCTGGTGGGTCAGTGGATCTGGTAGGAAGCACTGGGAAATGCTCTCATGGTTCTTTGTATTTTTCTGTGTAATTGTTCCCCAATAAACACCTATTTATCATTTCTCTTGGGTTAGTGATATCATTACATCCTCACCTTCACTTCCCAAGCATGGTGGCACATTCCTGTAATCCCAGGACGTGGGAGGGAACTGAGGCAGAAAGAGTGTGAGCTCAAGGCTAGCCTGAACAGTTAGACCCAACTCAAAAAATAATATGTTTGTAATCATATTTATGTATATATATAAATAATATAAATAAATATGTGTGTTTACACACACACACACACACACACACACACACACACACACACACACACACATAAACACACACACTGGAGGTTTAGAGGACAAAAGATATGTTTTATCAGATTGAGCAAAGTTAGGAAAATTCTCAAAATCAATACACACTAAACTGTGAAGTGTGCCTGATAAATGAGATTTTCTCCACTAAATTTGGAGTGAAAAGAAGAGTCTGTACTGAGGAAGGGGCACAATGAAAGGGTGAAGTACTGGGAATTTCAGAGCTCAAATCTAAGAAGTATGGCCCCGCAAATGTATTTTTGAGACAGTTTGAAATGAACACACAACTGTGATTGGCATATGACAAGTGACCACCAAGTGGCTGCCCCTTTGTGATGACAACAATCGCTTCTCTGAAAGCCCTCCAAGAACTCCCTCCCTGGAGAGCACTCCTGGCATGCCAGAGCTGGCCACTTGTCTGCCCATTCCTCTGCCCCATTTTCATTGTGGAGTGATAGAAATTATTTCGTGGTTCAGGTTTGTGGATTTTACAAGGCTGGATGGAAGTTCATAAAATGAGGGAATAGAATAGGAAGTCCAGTTAATACTAACACTTTGAAAATGGTCCCTTAATGTGCCCTCTTCCATCTTATTTAAGATGGCTTAGTTGAGGAATTTAACAGCAACTTCAGTGCCATGTGAAGAGATGCAACAAATAAAATTAACTGTGGATTTTATCTTTAGTTCAAACTCCGGTTTTCTAGTATTTCCACTGTTTGTTCCCTACAGTGTCCCCAAGGATGCCACATGCCAGGCCTCCCCAGGCCTGTAGATTTGAACTACTTTAGGTTATATTGAACTAAATGAATAATCATCCTTTTTCTTCCTTGGAAAACATGCAAATAGCCTTGGAAGAGGATGGAGGGGAGTATTTCTCTCTCTCTCTCTCTCTCTCTCTCTCTCTCTCTCTCTCTCTCTCTCTCTCTGTGTGTGTGTGTGTGTGTGTGTGTGTTTCTCTGTATAGACCTAGCTGTCCAGGAACTCACTCAGTAGACCAGGCTGGCCTTGAACTCTGAGATCTACATGCCTCTGCCTCCCAAGTGGTGGGAGTGGTGGGATTAAAGGTGTACACCACCATATCCTGCTGGAGGAGAGTTTTTAAGTTTTTGACAAACATTTTCATAACACTGATTTGTTTCTCTGCTGTTACTAAATGTGCTATATTAATTTCCAATCTAATTTTTAAAAAGTGTTTTGCTTGTTTCTCTATTGAAGCAGTACTGTCCTTCTTGATGGTGAAACTTACTCCTGTAATTACGTTTTATAGTTTCTGTCCCTGTCCCTAGCATAGTGTGTGGTACAGACTGAAAGAACAATGTGACTTAAGTCACACATATTGGCAAAGGCCTCTAGTCCCAGTGATCTGGAAGGAGAACTAAGAGGATAGTCACATTTCAGGCTAGATTCAGCTACATAGTAAGTTCCAGACCATCCAGGGTTACATAGCAAGACTTTGTCTTGGGGGAGATGGGGTGATGGAGGGAAGAAAGGAGGAAGAGAGGGAGAGGGGCACACACACACACACACACACACACACACACAGAGGGGGGCTGTGATGTAGCCTCAATTCTTAGACTGTTGCTTGGTCCCAAGTTTACACTCACTACCTACAAGTCTCCTTGAAGAACATCTACTGTCCTCCTGTTTGTTTGTGTTAGAAATGTAGACCAGGTGATAGTCTTTTTCCCTTGAAGGCAGTACAGTAAGTTTTAAAGGAATTAATTGTACATTTAAAGAGGTTTAAAGAACTTGATTATTTTTACTACTTGTTTCACTTACCAGATTGTGAAGAGGTCACAAGTAGAGCCACAAATAACCCCCGTTCCAAAAGACACAGAATCATTTGGGAGATAATATTCCTATCTAAAGTGGTTCAACAATGAAATACAGCAGTCTATAATTAATTGCCAGTGTCTAGAATTTGAAGGTAAAATTGGAAAGGCATTCTGTGAATGTAGGGACCAAGGTGAACAAGAACAATCAAACAAAAGGCTAATGAGGAGGAAGTAAGGAGAGTCAACAGGGTGTATCAGTCAAAGGATGGATGGGGTGGGAGAGGATTCTCAGAAATGAGGGAGTGTGGATCCTGCTGTGGAGACATCAACTTCTGGTCATGCTTAAACAAGACTTTCTAGAATGGCCAGCTCCGGCAATGGGCTAGGCTGTTAGGTGATATGAGCAGCTGAGTAACAGAGTGAGAGCCACCACAAGCTGGACAGGAAAAAGAGGAAATACTTTGAAAATCACACAGAAAAAGAGGAACTTAAAGGCAGGAAACCTAGTAAGGAACGGATCACACTAACCCAAGGGGACAATGAGAGCCTGAAGTCAGCTCATACCAGGAATAAATGAATACTTCTAGTTCTGTAAATGTGAGAAGATAGAATCAGGCAAATCCATCAGATATGCAAGATGCAGTAAAGGAGTCATGAACTGTTCCAATTTTCTTTACAAACCCTGGAACACAATGTGTCTTCCTGTAGTCACTTTAATTGTCTCCAGCCGCCCCCGCCCCCCAATCCTATTAAAATCTGTGCGTTGTATTGTGGCCATCGCCACTAAGAAACTTTGCTGTTCTGTTAAGATTTCCAAGTGAACAACACCTATAACTTCAACCCAGCAACACTGGCAATGTGGCATTTAACAGGCCAAGCTCTAACCCTGTACAGTCAGAAAATGTCCAAGATAATGGTCTATCTGCTTCACACTCCTACCACATGTCTTCATTTCTTCACAGCGCCATTAAAAAAATGTTCAGTGTTCATTCCTGAAACGAACCAGCTATTGTAGGGTCCAATGGTGGAGTCAATTATATGATTGCTTAAACATCAAAGCTTTCTCTCACTAATGTCCTTACCAGTGGACATAAATAGGCAGGTCTTTTCTCTCTGGTTGAAGTCAACGCCTATGTTGTTCAAACCAGCATACTGTACATTCCTGTGTGATTTTATGTGTTTGATCATTGGACAGATGGAATATCTGCTTTTCCCATTGGTATCAATTGAATGTGGGCAGTGCACACTCTGCCCAAAGCAGACCTGTTTTGTTGGGCAGAAATCATGGCTCCTTGCCCCAAGACAGCGCATTTCTTGGAATTGCTCATAGGATCTTCAGTTTCCCTTTCTGAGGTGTACAAGGAAAATATTGCCCTGGGGAAATATCAAAGGTTTTCCTGACACTAGCCAAAGAAACAGGTGCACACATATTTGATGTGATAAAAATGGGATCTACAGCAGTGACCACAGTCCAAAGCACATTAATTCCCTTGCTCCACAATTTCAGTGGTCTACTCAAAATTTTTCTATGTTCCGTAATCACAGTTGCCATAATAAATTTGGATGTCTTTGTCTGGAATTCAAGTTCCCTCACAACCTGGCCTCAACTGACCTTTCCAATCATTTTGTGCACTACACCCATTTAAGATGTGCCAAGCTAAGCCATTTACTGCTCCTCAACCTAAGCCCTACCCTTGTTTATATGCTTTATCCACTTTGTGTTACCCTAGAATCCAAATGTCCTGAAAATTGTGTTCATTCAACAATTTGTGAAGACTTCTCCATCTCCCTAACAGAAGTCAGATTTGCCCTTATTCTCTCACAGTCACTTACGTGTGCTTCTCTAATGCTATCTCCAGTATCTCTGTAGTCCTGGCCTCTATTTACCTCCATCCTCTACTTCTGGAGGGGTGGGATGGGGATTAGAGGCTGATTTGTCTTCAAGTGCTGCCCCCCTCTGGTACAACACAGTGGAAAACAGCCCCAGAACAAGAAGATTTAAGCTCATATCCATTTCTACGTAGCAATTTCATCAGGTCCAAGTGGCCTAACTTTTCTGGCTATTCATTCTTAAATTACAATATATTTTAAAGATGTCATAAGGGCATAAAATTGATTATCTTATCTCCACAGGGTTAGATTAATGTACTTTGTGATGTAGCTTAATACTAACATTCACAATGACAAAAAAGCTGTTGAAAGAAACAAAGGTAATTTTTGGCATTGATGGAGAGATGATTTACTTTACTGTATACCATCACACATTTGCACAATTGTCTTCACACCTTGAAATCATCTTGATTGTGGAAAAAGGACAACTTAAGAAGGAGGCAAGTGATGCTTCTTTGTAGATGGTATGCTATTATAATGAGAAGTCCCAAAAATTCCACCAGGAAATTTCTAGAAATAGTAAACACTTTCATCTAAGTTGGAGGATGTAAAAATTTATTTATAAAACCAATAACCTTTCTGTAAACTAACAACAAACCATGAGAAAGAGATCATGGATATACTTCAGTTTACAATAGCATCAAAGACAATAAAATATCTTGGAATAAGCCTAACAAAGGAGATGAAAATATTTACATTGAAAATATCAAATCTCTGAAGAAAGACATTGAGAAAAACACTAGAAGATATCTTGGTAAAAGTTAATGTAGTAAAAAATGGCGATCCTACCAGAAGCAATTTACATATTCAATGTAATCCTAATCAAAATACCTGTAACATTTTACACAGAAATAGAAAAAACCTTCCAAAAATTCATATAGAACCAGAAAAAAACGCTTATAAAGAAGAGGAGTGGAGGGATTGTCATTCTAGATTTATTGTATTATATTTATAACATAATTAGTATATCATATTAAGATATAATATAGAGCTATAGTGATAACATGGTATTCACCTGAAAACAGATATGTAGAACACTGAAATAAAATAGAAGAGCAATGTACATGTATATGCAAGTGACACTGAATGGACTCAACAAGTTGTATTTATATATTTGTTCATTTATATGTAAAGAGGAGGAGGCCCTGCAGATTTAGGAGGGAGTTGGGATGGTACATAGCATGAAAAAAGGAAGATAAAAATATGTAATTATACTTTAATTAAATAAAAAGTTTAAGTGTGATCTTGTTTATAAATTTCTCAAATGCCTAGACACCTGGGGGAGAGCCTAGGCCCTGATCCAAATGATAGACAGACTATGAAGATCCCCCATGGAAGCTCTCCCTCCCTGGGGAGCAGAAAGGGGATGGGTAGAGGGTCAGTGAGGGGCAGGGAAGGAGGGGAGGGAGAGGGAACTGAGATTAACATGTAAAACAAGATTGCTTCTAATTTAAATTTTAAAAAATCATAAAAAATTCCCAAATGCACTTCCATCTCATGATCACTGACATAAACAGATGGCATATTTGTAAAATATCCTGATTGTTTTTTGAGTGATTCCTAAAAGCTGCCTCTCTCATGTAGTAGGCCACTTAATAGGAGAAACAAACAAAAGGCCCCACTCATTCATTCAATGGATACAGATTAAATATTCCTAAAGACTAGGTACTAAAGTGAATAGGACAAAGACTCTTCTTGCCCTTGAGATTTTTACAAACTCTAAAATAAGTCAGAGAGGATGTCTTACTTAGGGCTTCTGGTAAAACACCATGACCAAAAGTAGCTTGGGGAGGAAAGGGTTTATCTGGCTTACACGTCTGATCACAGTCCATTACTCAGAAGTCAGGGCAGGAACTCAAGAAGAAACCTGGAGGCAGTAACTGAAGCCAAGACCTTGGAGGGGTGCTGCTTACTGGCTTGCTCCCCATGGCTTGTCCAGCTTGCTCTCTTACACAAGTCAGAACCACCTCCCAAGGGTGATACCACTAGTAGTGATATGGACCCTTCTACATAAAGTATTAATATTTAAAATGCCCTATGGATTTGCCTACAGGCAATTTAGATGGAAACATTTTCTCAGTTGAGGTTTCTTTTTCCAGATAACTTTAATTTTCATCAAGGTGACAAAAACCAAAAGACAAACAAAAAAAAACAAGCAAAAACCCCAAGTGGGACACATGATATTCCATAACAATATATGGTTGTTAGTTTTTGTCACAGAGTAGAAGGAGAAACTGGCCAAAGGGAAGCACAACAAATGAAATGAATGATATGCTTTATAACGTCCATTTCTTGCCAAGCAAAATTCATTTCTCACTGAAAGCATATTTAAATTCAGTCTACAGTGTCAAAAGATAATGAATGTTGTCTAGGATGTACAGCAAAGGGAACTCTTGTACATTGCGAGAATATAGATTAGCCCTTATACCCTCCAGTTGAGAGGAGAAGGAGAGACCCCACCTATACCTACTGAAGGAAGAGATGTGAAGACAACAGCATAAGAACATATCCGACAACATAAAGATTTATATAACACCACCAGAGTCTAGGGACTCTACACCAGCAAGACCTGAATATTGCAACACAGATAAAGTAGAAGAAAATGACCTTAAAAACAATGTCATGAAAATGATGGAGGCCCTTAAAAAGGATATGAGAAAATCCCTTAAAGAAATGGAAAAAAAGCCAAAAAATGCAAAAAACATCAACAAATCTCTTAAGGAAAGCCAAGAAAACACAATCAAACAGCTGAAGGAAACAATTCAGACAGTTCAGGATCCGAAAACTGAAATAGAGACAATAAAGAAAACACAAACTAAGGGAATTCTGGAAATAGAAAAGCTGATTAAACAATCAGGAACCATAGACGCAAGCATAACCAACAGAATACAAGAGCTGGAAGACAGAATCTCAGATGGTGAAGATAAACTAGAGGAAATAGATTCATCGACCAAAGAAAATCTTAACTCCAACAAATCCTTAACAGAAAATATCCAGGAAATATGGGATACCTTGATAAGACCAAACCTAAGAACAATAAATATACAAGAAGGTGAAGAAGCCCAGCTCAAAGGTGCAGAAAACATATTCAAAAAATCATAGAAGAAAATTTTCCCAACCTGAAGAAGGACATGCCTATGAAAATACAAGAAGCTTTCCAAAACCAAATAGATTGGACCAAAAGAAAAAAAAAAGTTCCCTCACCACATAATAATCAAAACACCAAACATACAGGATAAAGGAAGAATATTAAGAGCAGCGAAGGAAAAAGGCCAAGTAACATATAAAGGCAGACCTATCAGAATCACACCCGACCTCTCCATGGAAACTCTAAAAGCCAGAAGGTCCTGGATAGATGTTCTAAAAACACTAAGAGACCACAGATTCCAGTGAAGACTACTATATGCAGCAAAACTCTTAAACACTATAGATGGAGAAAACAAATTGTTCCAGGACATACCCAGATTTACACAATACATATCCACATATGCAACCCTACAGAAACTTCTGGAAGGAAAACTCCAACCCAAAGAAGTTAACTACACTTACAAAAACATAGGCAATTGATAATCGCTCTTTACCAAAAGCCATAAAGAGGGGAAAGACTCACACATAATACCACCACCAAAAATGAATACAAAACAAACAGGAATCAACAACGAATGGTCATTAATATCTCTCAGTATCAATGGTCTTAACTCACCTATAAAAAGACACAGGCTAACAGAATCAATATGAAGACAGAATCCATCCTTCTGCTGCATACAGGAAATGCACCTCACCTTCAAAGACAGAGTTACCTCAGAATTAAGGGTTGGGAAAAGATTTTCCAATCAAATGGACAAAGGCAGCAAGCAGGTGTAGCTATCCTGATATCTAGCAAATTAGACCTCAAACTAAAATTAATCAAAAGAGATGAAGAAGGGGAATGTTACAGGATCTCCTGAGCAAATTGAGAGCATGGGGGAGGGGAGAGGGAGCTGGGAGAAAGAGAGGGGGAGAAGAGGAGGGGAGAGGAGGACATGAAGGAGCAGGAAAGTTGAGTCAGGGAAAGAATAGAGGAAAGCAAGATAAGAGATATCATAATAGAGGGAGCCAATATAGGTTTAAAGAGAAATCTGGCACTAGGGAGATTTCCAGAAATCTACAAGGATGACACCAAATGGCAATCTAAGCAATAGTGGAGAGGCTAGCTTAAATACCCTTCCTCTATAATGAGATTGATGACTACCTTATATGCCATCCTAGAGCCTTCATCCAGTGGTTGATGGAAGCAGAGGCAGATACCCACAGCTAAACACTGAACTGAACTCTTGGAACCCAGTTGCAGAGAGGGAGGAGTGATGAGCAATAGGTTCAAAACTGGGCTGGTGAAACCCACAGAAAGTGCTGACCTGAACAAGAGGGAGCTCAGGGACCCCAGACTGATGGCTGAGAGGCCAGCATGGGACTGATCCAGACCCCCTGAACGTGGGTGTCTTGAGGAAGCCTAGTCAATCTATGGGGCCTTGGGTAGTAGACCAGTATTTATCCCTGGCACACAAGTGGACTTTGGCGGCCCATTTCACATGAAGGGATGCTCTCTCAGTCTGGACACATTGGGGAGGGCCTAGGACCTGCCTGGGATGATATGACAGACTTGGAAATCCCCCATGAAGGGCAGCACCCTCCCTGGGGATCAGAGGGTGGATGGGGTGGGGGCTTGGGGGGTTGGTGGAGGGTGGGGAAGGAGGGAAGCAAGAGGGGAGTTGGGATTGACATATGAAGCAAGTTTGTTACTAATTTAAATATAATAATAAAAACAGGAAAAAAAGAAACAAAGAAGACTTGAAATTGAAAGGATCAGGAGGTAGGGAAGATCTTGGAGGAGATGAGGGAGGGAAAACAGTGATCAGAATATATTATATTTAAAACCCTTTTATTTTAAATAAAAATAATATAATAAAAGATTCTAAGCACTATTTTAAAGAAAAAAAGAACAAAAATACCTTAGGGTTCAACAGGCTAGGGATAAAAGTGGAGACAGCTGGGAATCAGGTGTTTGACAGCACCTTTAATAGTGGAACCCATGCTCTGCTGTCTTGGAGCAGAATGGGATTAGAGGTGATACCCAAAAGCCACATGTAAGTCTGATGACAAGAAGGCCAAGAAGATCTTCCTTCCTGGGCAGATTCCAGAAGAGGAAGCAAGGAAGCTGGAGCTGCTCTATACAGTAGAGATGCAGGTTGGAAGACAACCAGGCTGAGGGTGTCTTAACTCTCAGAAAGGATTAGAGAGAAAAAGAATATCACTATAAGATACAATAATAATGTTGAGTAACCTAAAAACATGGATGTGGACAAACCATCCCATCAGCTCTTACTGAAAATAAATGACAAGTGGTCATTATTAATGCTACCTATCCTAAACTGTGTGAGTTGATCATGATTTCCAGACTTGAATTTCTATTTTATATGTTATGATGTAATTTTTAAAAAAAATGGGTTTGGAGAGTAAAACTGAAAAAAAAAAAGGTGACAAATTTTCATTTTACTGGTTTGCATAAGCTGAAGTATCATCCGAAAGACTACATTACCCATCATAGTTCCATGGTCTTGGTCAAGTATCTGACATTTTAGTGAGTTGAATCCTCTTAGTTTCCAAATTTCTTTATGCCTATGACTTAGATTATGGTTGAAGGCCGTTTCTTAAAGATTCTTTTTGTTATTTCAATTCATTATTGTATCATTGTGAGGTTCATATACGGTAGCTGGGTTTGGCTAGACAGTTTCAAGGTCCAATATATGGGAAGGTTTATGCTTAAGGCATGTTTACCAGATGATAAATTAAAGGTGACTACAAAGTGCTAGGGAATGACTGCTACATTGGTTTAATTTAAATCATTACTTAACAATTGCCTTGTGTTAAATATCTTTTAGTCTAAACACTGTGTTGTCTGTGTTCCAACATTTCCAAAACCTTATTTAATTGTCAGCTGCTAATTAACATATTTATTTACCGGCATGATATAAATATTTACCTAAATAAAGGTAGGTCTTAGGCCAGCACTGTAGAGGCAAACCAGTAACATTTTACTTATCAACAACAATTTTAAAGTTCTTTTTTAAAATTAATATTTTTTACTTAAGTCCAAATGGATCAAAGACCTCAACATAAACCCAGCCACACTGAACTTATTAGAAGAGAAAATAGGAAACACCCTTGAACAAATTGGTACAGGAGACTGATTCCTGAACATTACACCAGTAGCACAGACACTGAGACTGACAATTAGTAAATGGGACCTCTTGAAACTGAGAAGCTTCTGTAAGGCAAAGGACACAGTCAAAAAGACAAAACGACAGTGCATGGATTGGGAAAAGATATTCACCAACCCCACAACCGACAGAGGGCTGATCTATGTCTAAAATCCACATCTGAGTGAGTACATATCATGTTTGTATGGGCGTGAAAAACAAATCACACATTGAACATCACAGAGACAAAGGCAGAGTTCTCGGAGCAGCCATCTTGACTTCTCTTGAAATTCAATTTCATTTCCATTATAGAAAAAAAATCAAACAATAAAATAGTTACTGATATATTTGCCTGGACAAAAACCTCCAGTTGCTTTTAGTTTCTACTCTTAGTTTCAATACATCATTTCATGCAATTGCTGTGTGTTTTGAATAAATTGTTAAATTTCCAAAGTCAATTCCAGTCACAAAGCAGTGATGGTACTATTACCATGTTCATAAGATTTTTGTGAAAACTGATTATTGTTGTGCCTAGGTGAAATTTGTGAATGGTTTATAATGTTTATAATATACATTATAATTATAATGCATAATTGTACATAAATACAAACAAATAACTGTTGTGGAATAATCATTTTGTACACTGTAAATATGTATGACTCTCAATTGACTCAATAAATAGCCAACTGGCCCATAGCTACACAGGAAGAGCCAGACTGGGAAAAAGAATAGGGTTGCCAGCCAGATGCAGAGGAAGCAGGAGATGAACATACTGTGCTGAGAAAAGGTACCAGTACATGGTGGAACATAGATAAGAATATGGGTTAATTGAAATTCTAAGAGCTAGTTAATAACAAACCTAAGCTATCAACCAAGCTTTTATAATTAATGTCTCTGTGTGGTTATTTGGGAGCTGGCAGGACAGAGCCAACTGGTGAAACAGAAGTCTGCCAACAAATAACTTTGAAAAACATTAAGAAAGACACAAATGTGAAGAGAAAAACTTAGTTGTAAAAACCACATATAAAAAAAACAAAAAAAAATTAAAGAAAAACATCGATTTTTAAAAATGTTCCTCTTTGGCTCAGAGGTTGAGAGCACTGACTGCTCTTCTAGAGGTTCTGAGTTCAGTTCCCAGCAATCACATGGTGACTCACAACCATCTATGATGAGATTTGATGCCCTTTTCTGGTGTGCAGGCAAAATGCAGACAAAACACTGTATACATAATAAACAAACAATAAAACAGAAAAAAACTTCTTCTTATATGGCTTAAAACATCTTCACAGCATCATCTTGGAACTTCATTGTATCCCCTACACATGCTATTGGAAAACTACCACACAACCGGAGAAACTTCTCAGGCAGACATGTCCACTTTTTGATACTGTAATGCAAAGTTTTCACCTTCAAAACTCAAGTTCCAGAACTGTGAAATCTAGTCATAAAAAAGTAAAAATAATCTCAGAATTTTTAAAACACATCTATGCTTCTGTGTTGGGCAATATTCAAATAAGTCCTGTGCTATTTGTGGCCTGTAGTGAGATATCCTCCCCAATCCCGCCCCCCACCTGTAGTGTTGACCATGCCCATTTGGGTGTGGTCACAGGTTCGGACATGATGGAGAGTGGGTTTAGGTCTGGGGTTGGGATAGGTGGTCTCTCTCTCTCTTTGGCTTCCAGTTGGGTCACAGAGAGCAGCCTGGTACTGAACAATAGAAACAAACTTCTGAACTAAATCAGCTGGTGTACTTCAAGGATGTATTGACCTAAGTATGGAAATGAGGATATGTGTGAAATTGGGGTAGGGTTTTCGCCTTTGTTTCTATAGGAGAAGAAAAGTTTTGGATACCATCAGAGTTGATCAAGATCCGGTTTGAACAGGAGAAACCTCTTGGAGAGGAGAAATGATAGGTCATCCACCAAGGTATATCCCAAAAATTGTTTGGAGACCTCACAATGGTAGGGAGAGTGTTTTGTTCTTGTCTTTATAGTTAAACTGAAAAAAAAATCTCCAAAAAGCAAAAAGACAATGAACATGTAGATTCCTAAAGAAGAGAGGATAACTATCTAGAAAGAACAAACAAGAATCTGACATATGGTAAAATACTTATATTAAACTCTTGCCTTCTTACTTCCCACCACAATGGTAGTCCCAATCCACATAAAAATCAAACCTGGCTTTGGAGTTGGACTTGATCCTCCTTCTCCAAATTCCCACATGTTGCTAAAATAAAATTCAGACTTTCTGTCTCATATCAAAAGACCATTGGTGTAAGACAGAAGAAAATAAAATCTAGAATTACTATTATCTCAACTCTGTCTCCTCTAAAATCCTATTTTTCCTCATTCTTAATTTCATCCTTATTGTTACCTTTCCATGTATGTTTACCTATGGAAGTTAAACTTTCTGTGCTGATATTAATGTCCTCCACAGCTAATAAAAAATTTCCTAACAGCAATCTTTGAACTCTCCGGAAAGAAGATGGGGCCCCACACTTCATCAATTCCACTTGATTCAACTTGATGCCTCTGAACTAACAAACACCACCCTAAAACCAGTTTGGGTCTATAACGCTCTAGACAACTCCATACTATCTAGCTGAAACAGTGTACCTTCTTATTACACCCTGGCCAGAACTTCAGATAAGAACTTCAGTCAAGCATCTCCTGCCACACAGAGACTAGCTACAAATGTTACAGTAAGTCCTCTCGAGGCTTTTTTTTTTTTTACTCTTTTTTTTTTTTTTTTAACTATGGGATCCCATGGAGTAATCACCATCCCATTTCTGCAGGAAGTAATCCTAAGAAAACAATGCTTCCTTTCCCTACTGTTGGCATTAAGGGATAGTATTCACCTTTATAGGGTTGATTTTTAGTTGTATAGGGATGGGTATGAAAGGTGATGCTCAGACTCAGGTATCTCTTTTACATAAGTTTAAGGGTATGGATGGGAAAGGTTTGGTTAGGATAGGATATAGGTAGATTAATATACTTTCTAGTGAACTAACTTTAGCAACTATTAGCTATAGATAAATTGTTAGATTCTTGTATATTGACCATTTAGGGTCTTCTTTCTGTTTATGATGTTTTTCACACAAATATAAAACTATCTTGATGTATATACATTTTGTATATTGATCCAACTTAGGATATTTTATCATATTACACTTTACAGATCTACCTCTAGTCAAGATATTTAAGTTCTATCTCTGTTAGTGAGAATTATATATATATATATATATATGTATATAGTTACATTTTTTGAAGTCATTGTCCTTGCTAAATTATTTTGGGAAGCTTCAGCCATTGTATAACTATGTTCCTGAGAATTATACATTATTATCACCCATGTTTCTTGCCTATGAGATTAGTCAGACATAGATATTTGATCTTCAAATACTTCATAGACCTGCAGAACATGGCATTTAAATGTTTAGTACTAGTATTCTGTACTCTGTTGACTTGAGACACAATTGCTCCTGACAGCACCAAGCTTTCCCGAGAAAATTTTGGACATTGATGACACTCCTTCTGGAGTTCATTTTTGCCTCGGTTAATGGCCTCTTGGGCAAAGAACTGCCCCCCACCTTGACCACTGACTTTGGACATGCTGTCCTACTGGGCTTGAAGGAGACGAACATAGAAGACTGCTGTACTTTGCCAAGTTAGGGTAAGACAGCCTTTCTACCTCCCTGCTTCTGTGTTGGTCAGTCAGATACTCCATGCCTTAGCCAAAGCTGGTTGCCCCTATGCTGCTATGAGACTTTGGGTGACTGACCAGGTAGCCTGCTGTTTCTGTCTTTGCTGTACCTTTTGGAAGTTGCTCACCTGCACTTCCTTCCTACCCTAGTATTTTTATCTTCCTTCTCAGCTCTTTGATGAGGTTGAAGATTAGATTGTCACAATTACTGTTCTCTCTTCCTATATAGAAGTATTAGGTACAAGACTTAAACTTTCTAGCTTAGGACAACTGTATAGCAATCCCTGTTATGCCTTTACCCTAGGACTGGATATGCAGTTCTTACCATTTGCTCTTTTTGTTTCACTGGCAATAGGTCTTAAATGTGTATGTTTTTACATTTCCTTCTCCTACAGCATACTTGATATTTGCTATATTTGTATATAGTTTTGCATCAAGCCCAAATCTTTTTCTTTAGACTAAAAGGGGAATTGTAGTGAGATATCCACCCTGCCTGCACCTGCAGCGCTGACCATGCCCATTTGGTTTAGGCGTGATCACAGGTGTGGACATGACAGAGAGTAGGTTTAGGTCTGGGGTTGGGACAGGTGGTCTCTCTCTCTGGCTTCTGGTTGGGTCACGGAGAGCAGCCTGGTGTGGATCCTTGGAGCGGTAACTTATGGTTGTCATCTGCTTCTTATGTAAGTGACTTCTTCCCGAATAAAATTATATTAACCTATATTGAGCCAATGAGCCAAGTCCCGTGAATCTTGATCTGTGCATCCATAGTGGCCCAGAGACTGGAGGTTGAACACATCTATCATGGATCTTGAGTCTTTTTCCTTATTAGTATTGCTACCTGAAAACTAGCCTATAGTACTGTCAGAGGAACCACAGAGAGACATAAGACTCCTCTCAGAGCCTATTGCCTTCTGAATGATACTGACAATTTTCAAATCTATTCCACCCAGCAGAATTACTTTAGAATCTGTGTCAACTCAAATTCCCAACTACCTCTCCCAATTGGCAACACGAGCAGTCCGTGCCTGTGGTTTAGCTACCAGTTGTTTGAGTAATGACTTTTATGATGCCACAGGCTTCTGAGCCAAAATAATATGTGCTGGCAAAAGAGGCAAGCCTCCACGGATATCCACCCCCACGCAAATAGCACATGAGCCTAACAGAAGGGAAACAAGGGCAGCTTTGCTTCACCAACATCAAGGCTAACAGAGTAAACTGATGAGGGATGCTAGAGCCCTGTGTGTCCTTTCTACATGCATAACCTCAAGTGCAGCTTGTTCCTGGGGCTTTCCAAAATTTATGATGCCTACATCTGCCTCTGACATGTACTTTCTGGCATCATACCTAAGTTTTTAAACCTGTTCTCTTTCCATCACTGTGGTTTTAACCATCACCCTCATTGCAGGTGGCTGCTTGCCTTATGACACATGCTCAACAGGGCTCAACCGAAGAGATAGAGAAAGAGAGATCAAGGTTAGGACCTCTTCTATACTGTCTCTATGGTCTAAACCAGGCTTTTTATTCCTGATGGGTACAAAAAGTGGCCTCCTTTTCTGTTCAGAGAAACCAGAGCACGACATGCCATGTCTGAAAGCAATGCAGTACTGTATGCTTTGCTATAACCACATACTTTATAACCTCTCCTATGAGATTTGTGATTGTATGTATATATTCGTGTGTGTGTGTGTGTGTGTGTGTGTGTGTGTGTGTGTGGTATGTGTGTGTGTACATTCATGCCTAGTGCATGGCATCTGGTGTCTTCCTCCCTCTATCATTCTCCACTTTATTTTTTGAGACAGGGTCTCTTACTGAGACTGGAGCTTGCTGTTTGGGTAGATTGGATGGCCACTAACTAACTATATATATATATATATATATATATATATATATATATATATCAAGTTATATCTACATATTTGTTAATATATAGATGTGTGTATGTTCTATAACAATAATAATCAGAGATAAAGAGGCCATTTTTTTTTTTGGTTTTTCGAGACAGGGTCTCTCTGTGGCTTTGGAGCCTATCCAGGAACTAGCTCTTGTAGACCATGCTGGTCTTGAACTCACAGAGATCCACATGCCTCTGCCTCCTGAGTTCTGGGATTAAAGGCATGCGCCACCAACACCCAGCTGAGGCCATCAATTTTTGAGGTATGTGAGATAACCTAGAAGGGGTTTAAAGGGAAGGGGGTTATGTAATTACCTTTTAACTAAAATACACTTAAAATAATTGTTAAGAGTAAATGCACTCCTAGAAGTCAAAGAGGATATGAATAAATGCTGGAATGAAGACCTTGAAAACACACAGATTAATGACATAGTAAAATAATAAAAAACAATTCAATATATAAAAACAGAATTTAATAAAGAAAATCTCTGAAAAAGTCAAAATCAAATAAAACTGAAAATGATAGGAAATTTGAGGAATTCAAACAAAAAAGAATTCAGAAGAAATCTTCACCAATAGAGTAGATGAAGTGGGATAGAAAATATTGGGTCTGGAAAACATAATAAAGGAATTGGATTACTCTGTCAACAGAAAGATCAAATAAAAATGGGTTAGAATATGCAGGAATTCTGGGGCATTTTTAAAAGACCAAACATATGAATAACCAGTATAGAAGATGGAGCAGAGACTCAGGTCAAAGACACATAAAACATCTTCATCAAAATCATAGAAAATAATCTTCCCTAATCTAGGGAAAGAGATGCCTATCAAAATACAAGAGACATATGCAACACCAAATAGATAGGACCATAAAAGAAACATCGTATAATAGTCAAAACACCCATGTGCAGAGCAAAGAAAGGATCCTGAAAGCAGTAAGACAGAAAGAACAACTCGTATACAAAGGCAGGCTCATCAGAATAACCATGAAAGCCAGAGGGATTGGATCCATGTTGTACAAGTTATAAAAGGCCACAGAGGCCAGTCAAAATACTATACCTGGCAAAACTATCGGTCATAATCAAAGGAGAAAGGACATTCTTCCATGTTGAAAACATACTTAAGGAATTTATGAGCACTAAGCCAGCTCTACAAAAGATTCTGGGAGGAACACTTAGTTGTAAAGAGAAGGCATTAAGTAGTGGCGGGCACTGCTGGGGGAATATCCACATGCCACTGTCATAACATATATCAGGGCATGGACTGGGAAGTTTCTACTTAGGAAAGGAAGGGCTGGGGTGTAGCTCAGCAGGAGGGTGCTTGCCTGACAAACATGAGATCTTGGGTGTGGTCCCCAGTTTTGAAAAAAAAACGAAGAGAAGGGAGCTGGTTGTACATGTGTGTTTGTGTTCACAACCTCAAGAAAGGCAAGCGTTAGTAAAAGTTTATTCAAGTATTTTTGTGTTCAAAATACTTTTTCATGCAAGTGAATTTACCTAAGCCAGCCACCTTAATTAAATGTTAAGTGTGTATCTATGAATGTTTACATGTTTTTGAGCCCTTCCACCTTTGCTCAGAGAACCTAAAAATAAAGTAGATATCTGCAATGGCCAACATTTAAGAAGACTGGGTGGCATGGTTTCCTTTGTCAACAACGTCTTCACATCTTTCTTGAATTAACACTTAAGGAGAAATTGGGTTTTCTCTCTCACTCCCATTTGCTCTCTGGCATGTCTCTAACTAACATCCTCAAACCTCTTTAGTCAGGTGGCTTTGAGTGCTGGCAGGAATAGCATTGGAAAGTGCCTGCTGCCTGCGCCTGGTGGGCTGAGCTAAGGAACTAGGAATGTGAGTGAGAGTGGTAAGGTGCTGAGCCAGTCCTGGAATTGGAGTCAGCTTGTCTTCAAACAGCAGAGAGTACATTCGTTTGCTTCCAAATTCACAAGATTTTTCACATTTAGCTTCCAAAGTCTCATTACAGTGTCTCCTTCTGGCAAGCAAAGGGCTCAACAATAAGCAACTCACCAACCTCAAGAGACTAAGAAGAGTGCAGAAAGGTGCTCTGGCTTAGCAGAAGTGCAATGGTTTGTGTTTTATAATCTGCCGGGGAGTTAGAAGTAGATGAAAAGTTCCCATTTGTGCTTCAGAAGCTTGCAATGAATAATACGATGGCATTTCTATTATACTGGTCCCAATGTTGGAGAATGTCAACTCTTGTCTTCCCAACTAGGAAACATGGCTTCCTAAATCTACATGCTGTCCAAATCTCATCAGATCACCTCCTCTTTTACATGCATTATATCCTGAAAGCTTAGCTTTCCAAGGTAATGATTAGATGCCATGATGAGCTGTGGGTTTCCTGGCATCTCTGTTTAAATAGTTCCATCACTTTGGGATGTACTATTAAGAAAGTCTATATCCATTTTGTAGGAATCTTTAAGATAAGACCTTTCTGGCATTTGCCACAGTTCTGAAGACAAGTACGTGTCCGGATGTCTCTGCCTTCTTCTGTGCTCGCTTCCTTAAAGCTGTCTGTCCCCTTCACTTTACTTTCCTGCTTCCCCCCTTCTCTTGCATTTCTCCCCTCCCTTTCTTTCCCCTCTTTTCTCCCTTTGCTTCCCTTCTCATCTCCCTTCTTTCTCCGCCTATTGCTCCCTCCCCTTCCCCCTCTCCTTCTCATTCCTATTCTCTACTCTCTTCTCTGCATTCTTGTATTCCTTGTTCAAGTATTCATTATATACCCATTTGCAAGGTATTATGTGGGCACAAATGAATAAGCCATAATCCCATAATGTCAGTCATGACAGCCATTATCATAATTATGTACAATAATCATGACATAATAGAAGTACGGCTAATGTAAAGACTACAGAAGCACAGGGAGGGGGGCTGTGAAACAT
Source organism: Cricetulus griseus (assembly GCF_003668045.3). Lineage (NCBI taxonomy): Eukaryota > Metazoa > Chordata > Mammalia > Rodentia > Cricetidae > Cricetulus > Cricetulus griseus. The sequence goes on from NW_023276807.1 coordinate 154,761,300, forward strand.
GCTCCAGAGGCCTGGGACTTCATTAGAACCCTGACTCTATTTTTCTGAGTCCCATGAGGGTCTGTTAACCACAAACTCCCTGGGAACTCTCTCCAAGATTAATTGGTCCCCAGGGCTAGATTAGAAATCAATAGATGTAATGTCTCTAAAATTCTCTTACAGGTTTTTAACAACCAAATCTCTCCTTTCTCTTTCTCACATTACCTCACACATTCCCACGCATTTGATCTCAACCCAGAGGCCACTGTCCTCCCTTTATTCATTCTGTGCCTCACAGCAGGCATGCGGAGGAGGAAGACAGAAGACTTTTCAGTGTGGGCATCAAGCTGTCAACTTGCTTCTGCCATCCCTCTGACCTGCTAATCCCCACCACAGCACACTTACCACCAAATGCCAGGGTGGGAGAGAAAACACACACAGGAGGCTTCTCCAATTAAAAGCAAGACTCCTTAGCACATACACAGTTTCCTGAGGATACAAAGGACACTGTGGGGCCACTGCTCAGAAAGGCTTCACAGCCAGGTTCCAGCAGAGGAAAGCACAAATACAGACTGTGACTAATGTGCATGAAAACATGGCCCTCATCAGGTTCACCCTATGCATGTCAACCTGTGGACGCCACGCCTCAACCTGCAAGGCACAGTGGGTGTACACAATGTCTTCACCCATTTTACAGTTAAAAAGTTGAAGCACAGCAAAGTTACAGGTGTCAAAAGTAGAAAGTCATTTTATACAGCAGAAATTTACCTTCAGAGTCCATGTTCTTAACCCCCAGACAGGACTGCTGGCCACTTTAGTGTGATGCTGTATATTTACTGAGTGTATATCGTGTGTTAGTCAATCAGAGAGTAAAATCTATCTTCCAGTACTTCTTCAGGAACCAGCCCTTGCTTCATCTGACTAGTAACGCTCTTTAATGTTGGCTGCCTAGTGAAGGCACTGCCACAGCATGCCTGTCAGCACAGCACCCTTAGATAGGAAGGTGGTCCCCAATACTTTCCATTTTATTGCCAGTGGGCAATCTTGTTTGTTCCTAGGTAGCCTTAAGTCTTTTAAAGTCTTTTAAGTCCTAATTTTGGTTTCTCTAGTCAAACTTTCCTTTACTACAGCAGCTTCTCACAGTCCTGACAGAATGTAAAGTGGCCCCTGATTTTCTTTGTTTCTGGAGACAGGGTTTCTCTGTGTAAGAGCCTGGCTATCCTGGAACTCACTCTTTAGACCAGGCTGGCCTAGAACTCAGAGATCCACTTGCCTGTCTTCTGAGTGCTGGGATTAAAGGCATGTGCCACAACCCCCTGGCAACATCAGCACTTTAATTTTTTTTTCTTTCTGAAGGGAAAAAATTGCAGGAATCAAATCAAATCATTATAAATATTCACAGGACATCTTCTAAAGAAGGTATTTAATAATACAATGCCCTCTTTCACACATACAAGGAGAGACTCATAAGAAACTTGCATGCCAGGTACGATGTAGTCCCCCCCAATTAAGACAAAATCTGTTAGCATATTTTGAGAAAATATAATTGATAAAATGCTAAATGCCAGTTTTTACAGCATTCTAACTTTCTGCAGTGACTGGGTTTGGGAAGTGTGTGAGTTCATTCTCTGTTAACAGAGACACTTGATAAATCTGTTCCCAGCCTGGTGAACTGGGAGTTAAACCCTGTTACAGACACTCCAGGTTTGGTAGCACCCCCACCTCAGATTTGGCTGTAAAATCTATGAGGTAGTCATCTTCCGGAAGTCAGCTTTTCTAGTAATACTATAATTGGTTAAGTATGTATTGTGGTGTGTTTAATAACTGAGTGCCTTGATTTTCAGAAACAAATGGCACCCACATGCTTGCTATTAACCTTCAGAATTTCATGTAATATACGCCAGGCTGCAAAAAAGCCAATGGGTATCCAAATGATTCTCCCCCATATTGAAAACGCTATTTACTTTTTGATGAGATAACTAGGTAAAATTACACACACACACACACACACACACACACACACACACACACACACACGTATGTATGTATGTATGTATGTATGTATGTATGTATAACCTACATCAGGCAAGCATTCTGAAGTTTAGTGACAACTTAGGAGATGGTCTGTAGTGGATTTCCTTTTCCTTACATAGGCAGAGCAGACCGTCATACTCAAGCAAAGCAGAGACCCAATGCATTGTTCTTAAAGGCAGCTAATCACAAATCAGCTGCTGGTAAAATGGGGGATAAATTAGTAACATATGTGGTGAAAAGGCTTTAGAATCCACAAATAATCCAGGAAATAACTAACACATTCTATTATAATCATGTGGAGAGGTTGTACTTTACAAAAGTTGCCAACATAGAAAATGCCCTGGCCACACTCTGTCCTCATGTGTAATTCTCAAGTATGGCTGTCAGAACATTCCTAATCAGCCAGGGTTCCAGCCCATCTTTAGAGAAGTCATCCAACAAACTTTCTGGAGAATCAGAAATGATAGAGGTGGTTTCATTTCACCTTCCAAAGCAAATAAGCTCTGGTGTTCACAGGAACATGTAGACACAGAAGTACCAAGACAAACAAAATGGAACAAACAAAAATACCAATTTCCTTGAGAGTGCATGTCTGGTGGGCATGTCACCTAACCTGTTCACAAAAGCCACACTGATGGCTTTGACTCAGCTCTCCAGTTTCAGGGTTTTTCAAAATATTTAAATACTTTAATGAAGTAAAATGCATGTTAAATCTCCTGACATCACCATGGTTACAGTCTATTCTAAATACCTTGATGAGTGTAATATGACATCATTTTAAGCTGTTGCTTTTTAAAGTCACCCCAAAACATTTCATTTAATGTCACTATACATAAATACCTATTGTCTGACCCTGCCCACACTTCGTTGATCTGTACAAATATTTGAGTTACATAATTACAGTAACCTAGAACATTCAAGATTAGAATTCAACGAGGATATTTTGGTACAGACCAGAATACAAAACACCAGCCCTCAGAAATCTACAGTGTTCATATTCTACAAAGGCATCAAATAGGGGAGTTCTCTACAGGACCTGACTGTCACTAATCACTTCCCATTTGTAGTGTCATTGAACAGAAACACGTGCCATCACTTGACGCCATGCCTGGTCCCATTTCCTTGTGCACCTTCAGGACTCTCCTTCAGCCCCTCACTTACATAGGAGGATGGGGGAGAGGCATTTCTTGTTTTTTTTTGTTGTTGTTGTTCCAGATAAAACTCAATTTAATCAATAGACAGTGTATTGATTTCCTTCTGAAGCTGTTTGCCTTCCTTAGAGGCTCAGAATTACTTGTAAGCATTTTGCTTCTGTTTTCTTTGCTTTGTTATGTTAAATGTCCACTTTAAATGAATAGTAAAGAAGGTTTAGGTTTTTTTCACCTTGGGAGTCTGAAAGTAATAAAAATGAACTTAGAGCATTTATCTAACTTCATTACCTATGACAGCCAAGCATGGTGCTGAAAACTACATTTATATTTAATATTGTCATAAGATGTCTAACATGGGAATATATTATAGTTAAAATATTTCTATTAGGTAGTTTTTTTTTTAATAGGCTTTTAGAGCATGTGACTAAAGTTAAGTATGTTTCTAATCAATGACTACAGGAAATCACCTGGCCAAATCACTGAGAAGGAATGAATTTCCACTTATAAAAAGGACATCTATAGTATCCCGTCTAAGACTCGGAGAACATCATGGAAAAAAGGGTAGACAGAATGTAAGAGCTGGAGGATATGGGAAGGGAAGAAGTGTAGAACACTGACTACCCACTCCCTTTCTCTACAATCAGCTTGTTGACTATCAAAATAAGAGGATAAATCAAATTATTCATCAAATGAGACTAATAATAATTTAGACATTAGAAACCAATTTTCCCTAAAATTGGAATTATCCATTTCTCATAAGATTATGACTAGGGAATTAAACTGGCCAGAATAAAACTTAAAATTAGAAGATAATTCATTATTTAAAATAATTCCATCATCAAACAACATATTTCAAAGCACAAGTAGCTGTAGACAGCAAGGAGAATCTATAGTCAACGTGGTATGAAAGGATAATTGTTTTGTCAGTTAAAGAGCATGATTCCCTTAAATGCTTTGTTTGCATTTTTAGGTCATGCTGTGTTCTTGATTATTTTAAGTTTAGGCATAATACTCTTATTACATCACATGTAAATGTTATATCAGATACAATGAGCAGAATAAAAGAGAAACCTGGATCGTAATTCGGGTAAATTGGGTATGATCCTTAATGGTGTTACCATTTCTCCTGAAGGCTGCTTTCTTGCCTTCCTAGCTCATTCTTTATCACACCCTGGGAATGAGCCTTCCTAGTGCCATGGAACATAAAACAGCATTTTGCCTCCATGTGTGTGAATATGATGCTTGGCCAACAAGGGAGAACTATAGAAAGGAAAGTCAGAGAAAAAGGAAAGCCACGCCTATAAACTGCAACGGTGTGGGGAGAATATGCAGACCAGAGTCAAATTATGTTGGGCTGGTTTTAGATCCATTGAGAGATTTCACCCTGTGTCTGATCTAACATCCAACATCTAAGTCACAAACCCTTAAAATTATTTCTTAGCAGACCACTACCTTCCACTAATCCAATAGCTCCAAATGCCATTAGCATCTGCAGCGCTTACCCTATTTTGCTGTAACCCACCTACCTATGGTTTCCAGTGTACTTGGTAAACATCTTGATTTATTATTTTCTTTGTTATGTAGCTATTAAAATTTCATGCAACTTCAGCAGTGGAACATGTCTTTCAGGTCAATAGGAACCTGGTCTTGATCACTCATTTGGTTCAAAAACAAACTCTTTTATTCCTTTTGAAGTGAGACCTGTGTTTTATGTTGACAATGTCACTCACTTCATCTTTTAAAAACAAGGTTCCATTTGATGTTTACCTAAGAATCATGTTGCTCATTTTAACATTATAAGGAGATCATCATGTTGCATATAATGCCCTATAGTGCACATTTGAACTCTCATTGCATTGCATAAATTTATGAGCTTACCACACACATTGTTGTGTTTAGCTGTGGCTTATAATTACTGTTAACAATCTTAACTAATTTTTCTTCTCGCATCTTCTGAATAGTTTTCTGAACAAAATAAATGGATACTATTAGTCAATTTGAGCCACTTGTATGGTATTAAAAATGCTGATGTTAAACTCAAGCAAAGATGGCTTAAACTCAGTCTAAGATGATTACCAGTGTTATCCTTCCACTCCGAAAGACTGAGAAGACAAACACCTAAATAAATAAAAGTGTTCTGCCCCCATTTAAAAAAATGCAAAGAAATGTATTTTCCTTAATTTGGTGCTGGAGTTTAAAACACTGGCCTGTGCATGCTGTACACACACACTCTATTACTGAGCTACATTCACTGCCCCCATGAAATGTGCGTTCCAATTGTATTAGGAGGACTGTGTCATTAATACTATAGTTTACCTTTCCACAAAACCAGTTTAACCAAAGTCTTACACATTACAGGCTGACGGCAAATGTCCATCCTATGAATGACAGGAATACTTAGTGCAGATCTCTAGTGCTGGTAGTGAGATACTGCCTTTGCAAAAACAATGAGGGGTCAAATTTCCAAAGGACACCTGGATTTTTCTGAGATGTCACCTTCCAACACCATTCTCCTCCCCCAACCCAGATGACAGTAACTCCCATATCTCCTGCAACACTAGGCTTGATTGCCATCCTTGAGAAGGTACTAGCTAGTACATTCCCTTTTTCTGTCTTGCTACGTTTCCACAGCCATGTGAGCATGCCATAGCAAGTCAACTAGAAGGTAGTGAGATGCACATGGAGGAGTCATGTCAGGCAGCACTGCCCTAGAGCAGGTCAAACTAACTAGCAATTTGCTTCAGCCCTGTGTATACATTTACCTGGAATCAGCAAACCTGTCCAGACCACCAGCACACTAGTCAGCCTACCTATAGTCTAGCAAGATAACACAAATTCTTATTATTTTAACCACTAAAGATTTAAGGGAGAGTTACACTTCCTACCTGGAATACTCCTCAAAATGGTCTAGTTATGAGTTCTAACCTAATGGATGTTAGGCATAGGTTTCTCTTTCCCAATCTCTATTTCTGCTTCTAGGAGATATATTCCAGGACAGATTTCCTTCCTTCTTATTCACAATTCTCTACATGACAACTGCTTCCTCTTCCTCTTCCTCTTCCGCCTCCTTCTCCTCTTCTTTTTCCTTCTTCCTCATCCTCCCCCTCTACCGCCACCACTTCCTTCTCCCCCACCTCCCTCCATCCCTTCCTTTCTTGCCCCATCGTGTGTGTGTGTGTGTGTGTGTGTGTGTGTGTGTGTGTGTGTGTGTGTGTGTGTGTGTCCTTTCTCTTTTAGACAGGTCTCATATAATTCAAATTGGTCTTGAACTAACTATGTAACCCAGACTGGCCCCAAATGGATGAGTCTCCTGCCTCAGCCTCTGAGTGCTGGGATTGTAAGTGTGCCTTTTTGCCTGACTTATCTTTGCTTTCTTGACAGATGTTGCTAGCACATTTTAATCAAACCCAAATGATGACTAAAAGGCTGTTTATATTTTCTTGATAAAAGAAGAAATTTAATTTTTGAATGCTTAATAGAAGTGAATTTTAGTTTAGGGGTAGGAGAGAATTGAGGGGGTTTTGTTTTTGTTATCTGTTTGTTTTTTTATTTGTTTGTTTGTCTGTTTAGAGTGTTCAGATCCTTTGTAATATACCAGGATAGTAAGAAAAAACAAAATGAATGGATAACTGTTAGAACAGATGGACTGTTTCTTTCATTGAAGGTAAGTACTCGTTGTAGGCATGTGTGATCCAATTTTGCCAAGTCTTACCAATTTGGTATTATGTTAATTCTAATGACTCACCCTGTAAACAACCCCATTTCTCTTCATAGTTTTGCCTGCTTATGTTGTGGGTGATACTATTTGGACAACCCTTGGGGGAGGGGGCAGGAAGTCTCAGAGTCAACAACACAGACTCTGAGAGTTGGGTGAGAGTAGCTCCCAAGGACCCATTGGCTCAGGCAGCAACTCTGCTGTGCTGTCCTTCCCTCCTTGACATCTCTGCTCAGGTGTCTCTGCATTAGCAGTCTCTGGGTATAGCGGCAGGCTTTAGATTGGCTCAGGAAGTACATGCTGTGCATGCTCATGCAGGTTGGAATAGGCAGGGCGACTGTGGCTTGAGTAGGTTAGCCGGCAGTTTCTCCTACAAGACTCCCTTTCATGCACCATAATGATGCTGTTACAGCATCACTGCATGGACTCTGACTCCCTTACATGCACTATAACTGTGCTGTTATAACATCACTGCATAGACTCTGACTCCCTTACATGCACTATAACTGTGCCGTTATAATGTCACTGCATAGAATCTGATTCCCTTACATGCACCGTAACTATGCACCATCACTGTATAGAATCTGACTCTTCTTTTCCTTCCCTGATGCACTTGGTGGGGCCCAGGGCAGATGAAGCTGCCTGAGACTGCTTCAACTTTGAAACTGGATTCTAAAGTCTGTACTAGCACTGATACCTCCAATGTTTCTAGTTTTACCCACCTCCATATGCCACACCTGAGCAGGAGAGGGAAGAATAGCCTTCACTTATTACAAGTCTCACACCCAGATGCATCTATGCTGCCAAAGAAAAACCTGAATTGGTCACATCATACCCAAACCTAAATGATTATAACAGATACCTTATTGTCCTCTTCTTCCCATTCTCTTTTTAATTTTCTTTTGGCAATCAACCTCCACCCATAATAATCAAGTCATACAACTAGAACTCCAAGACCACACCATCTATTAGCTCATTGAGTCTTCCATTGTTTACCCTAATCTTAGTGGTAGGCTCAACTTAGGATCAAAGTGAGATAGGAATCCCTCTCCCCCTCCATTGCCTTAGGAGGGCTTTACCATGAATTAGCTGCAGACCTCATGTAGATACTATGCTTTGATCTTTATTCTCTCACCAAATGATCAGATCATCATAGACATGAATAGATCTGAGCCCTTTCCAATATCTCATTAATCCCTTTAGTCATCATTCCTCTGGGCTTCGACTGCAAAGGAAGAAAGAAACTCATATGACCTTCCACATATCCACTCTCCAACAAACCAACCATGCCTTCCTAGCATCTGGACGGAGAAGTACCTGATACCTATTGATGAATAAAGGAATGTGGAACACCTCCCCACTGACCCATAACTTCAGATTCAAAGACTACTCAAGCAGTAAAAGTGGAAAAGAAAAAAAAAGGCAAAAATGTGGAAGAGTGGTTGCTTCAAGCTGCATGGTGTCCAAAAATTTGCACACACTCAAAGACAGGAAAAATATAATTGATATTAAAGCAGGGCCAACTACCATTCCTTTTTTCTATTGCACACCTCGAGCTTTGTATTGCCCGCTACACAAACATTTTGTGTGTGTGTGTGTGTGTGTGTGTGTATGTGTGTGGTCTAGCGAGTATTGCAACCACAACCATATTTGCTCTCATCTATGTCTGAATTTTAGCCCATTCAATCTTGATTAATCCTTATTCCCAACATAACCTACTCCACCAAAGAAATTCTGAGCACATTACTTTTAATAGCTGATGGTAACACCATCTCAATGGATAGCATTAGTTAATGCACCATAGAGTAAAAAGACTTATTACAGCTTTGCATGATAGTAAAAATACGTAACTTTTTTTTTTGAAATGTTAGCTGAGGTCTTACTAGAGGGAAAAAAATCAGCTGGGTTTGAGACTTGGTAGCAAAGCTCTTCCAGTATTTGAGCCATCGGGGAACATCTTCCTGCTTCCTCTGAGGCAACCCAGCTCAACCAAAGCCAGATTTACAGAAGAAAGCCCTTATGACTTCTAGCCAAGGACACTTGAAACACAAATCATTTTGGATATTTTTATAACATCACAGAGCATATCCCAAAGATTTTAAATTGAAAGCTTAGCTCAAGACTACCTATTTCTTATCTGGGTTTGTAGGGTTTTATGTTTCTGGATTGAAAGCAATGAAATTCGTTTTCACTGTGCAAGTTAAAAACATGTCATTCCTTGTGAAACAAATTTCTTTTATTAATTTTTTATTTTAATTAGAAAGAAAATTATTTTACATGTCAATCCCAGGCCTCTCTCCATCCCCTCCTCCCCTGACCCCCCAACTAACACCCTACCTATCCCATACCCTTTCTACCTCCCAGGGAGGGTGAGGCATTCCATAGGGGGTCTTCAAAGTCTGTCATATCCTTTGGGATAGGGCCTAGACCAACCCCCTTGCATCTAGGCTCAGGGAGTATCCCTCCATGATGGGATCCCAATGTCCATTCCTCTGTTAGGAATAAATACTGATCCACTACAAGAGGCCCCATAGATTTCTGAGGTCTCCTCACTGACACCCACATTCAGAGGGTCTGGATCAGTCTCATGCTGGTTTCTCAGCTATCAGTATGGGGACCAAGAGCTCTCTCTTGTTCAGGTCAGCTGTTTCTGTAGGCTTCACTAACCTGGTGTGGACTCCCTATGCTCATCAGTCCTCGTTCTCTGCAACTGGATTTCAGTTCAGTTCAAGGTTTAGCTGTTTCTACTTCCACCAGCTGCTGGATGAAGGCTATAGGATGGCATATGAATTAGTCATCAATCTCATTATCAGGAGAGGGCATTTAAGGTAGCCTCTCCTCTGTTGCTTAGATTGTTAGTTGGTGTCATCTTTGTAGCTCTCCAGACATTTCCCTAGTGCCTGATTTCTCTTTGAACTTATAATGTCTCCCTCTATTATATTATCTCTTACCTTGCTCTCTTCTGATCTTCCCCCAGCTCAACCTCCCTGCCCCATCATGTCTTCCTTACCCCTCCTCTTCTCCCCTTCTCATTCTCCTAGTTCCCTCTCCCCTCCCCCCATGCTCCCAATTTGCTCAGGAGATCTTGTCCCTTTCCCCTTCTCCAGGGCACCATGTATTTCTCTCTTAGGATCCTCCTTGTTTATTAGCTTCTCTGTCAGTGAGGATTGTAAGCTGGTAATCCTTTACTCTATGTCTAAAATCCACAAATGAGTGAGTACACACCATGTTTCTTTTGGAGGTGGGCATAGTGGAATATGACTTTAACCTAGCTACTCAGGAGGCTGAGGCTAGAGAATCATATGACTGAAGACATCCTGGGCCACATAGCAGGTCCCTGTCTCAAAATCAAGTGAATGAATGAATGAATGAATGAATGAATGGACAAATGAATGCATGAATAATTTTTTCAGCTTTATAACTACTGGAAGACAAAAGGTCCTGACTATAAGTGTGTAAATCTGTAGGGTTACTTCTAAAGAGTTTAAAGAACTAGTTTCTGAGATCTGTATAGCTATATATAATGACTACATGTAAACATTTCACAAGAAAGAAAGACAGAAAAAAGGAAAGAAAGAAATAAAGAAAGAGAGAGAGAAAGAAAACAAGAAGAAAAGAAAGAAGAGTTTCTTGACACTGCAACAAGCTTGCTTCTTTCACAAAGTATTGTCTCTCCTACTAGTGACCACATACGATAGCAAATCACACACTCATGATTTCAGGTATTTTAGCATCTCTTCACCACATCAACATATTCATATCTTCATGTTGGTTTCTATCTTAGCTACATTATAGAGGGAGAAGGCTTTTTCTATTCCCCCCCACACACACTTTCCATCTTTTAATTCCCAACATCTGGAAAAATAAAATGAAAAAGAAGGGTAATAATGTCAGGGCCTGAATATTGAATATGATATTTTGGATGCAAGCCTCAAGCTCAATCCCAGGAGCTCAAATCTCCCATTGTCTTTCAGATGTGGGCTGGTTACCTCCAGATGGCCTGGCCATGGTGGAGAATGTCTCCTAGTTTGTGTTACAATAGATATAGGCCCCTGGGTGGACACACACCCATCATGGGGTCTGGTGGGACATACCTAGGGCCTGGTGAGAGGCTAGTGGGGACATGCAGTTTTAGGGTTGTCTCTAGGATTAAAGGATATATTTGATATCAGCTTTATACATGATAATACATGTCTTATGCTATCACCCCCACTGTTGGAAAGCTATTTAAGAGGATGCTTGAATAAACCATGGACTCCAGCATGGACTGAGAGCCCCCTTGAGATGACAAGATGTCTCTGTCTCATCCTTAAAGCCACTGGATATCTAGGAGTTTCCTGATCCACACTCCCCCACTCAGGGATGGACCTGGGGCTGTTCCGCTGTTTCCTATTGCAGCCTCAAAGACATCAGTCTGGAATAGATTGCTTCTGTAGTGTGGGACTGATATAGGCCACACCCCAGCATAATAAAAGATGGAAGGAGGGGGTTGTAGAGAAGACACAGTGCTTAAGATCACTTGCTACTCCCCTAGAGGACCTGGGTTCCATTCCCAGCACCTGCATCAGGAAGCTCATAGCCACCTGTAACACACACACACACACACACACACACACACACACACACACACACACACACTTACAATACATTCTTACAAGAATAGTTAAGTACCTTGTCATGTGACTCCCTACTCTAACATTATAGGTTCACCACAACTATCAAAACCAAGAAAAAGTAGAATTAGCTCACCAACTTTACTCAAAAAAGTAATCACATCCATGTTATCGAAAACAAGGCATTTTGTTGTGGGGAACATGGGATACATAAGATTAGTAAGGTTAGTAAAAGTCCTGTAGCTTTATTATGTTTTGTCCTCCTACCTACTCACACATTGGTGCTGGACCATTGGGAGATAATTTGGGTTAGATTAGGTCATAAGAGCAATGTCCTCATGGTGGGATCCATGCCTTGTATAAGAAAATTCATACATCTATCCCTGCCAGGTGTTCACACTGAATTCACCATGAAGAAAGACCGTATGAAAATACAAAATGTCTTCCGGCCAAGCAAGTTCAAGCTAGAATTTCATCTTGATGGCACCCTGATTTTCGACTTCCAGTTTTTGGAACTGAGAGAAAATAAATTTCTGCTATATCACCTATCTAGAGTATACTATTAGGAGAACCCAGGCACATTACAGCATCTACATAGTGTGGATACTTGTTCTATCAACTCACATTGTATTTTAACCTACAAACTGTATACTCAAGCTCTATCAGAGTGCCTGTGGTTCCTGATGGCTGTTTATGCCACTTCTCACTGAGCGCAAGCAGGCCTTCTAGGGGAAATGGTTTGTTTCATATCCAGAAAACACACATTCTAAAAATGGGCAAATGTGTTCTCTAGAAAACAAATACCCTTGGGATGAAATTTAAAAGATTTACTAACCAATTTTATGATGTTCTGGCTGGTGAGAATAGAGATAATTTGGATACCAATAAAACTGCTAACAATAAGGGACTGTACATGCCAAATGTGCTTGAATTCATGCATTCACTTTCATATGACTAAGGAACTGTCATGAGCTAACAAAGGAAGATGTTAAGGACCAAATTCATTACTTTATAAGTAGGAAAAAGAAAAGAAACTAGCGTATATCATGTCTTTCTATATAAATTTTAAGCAAATACTTGATCAGAGGAATTTTCAACTAAAAGAAACATTCTAGGGGAGAATCCTGGCTCTCATAGAAGCAAAAGGATCTAGACTGTGGTCACCAATGGAAGGCACCAACATGAAACATAGGTGACCAAACACTATGACAAAATTATGATTCAAAACAAGCTAGCACCTATAAAGTAAGCTTACAAATGTATTTGTGATGTGTATGTGTGTGTGCAGACATATCCTAAATCTTGTCAATTATTTAAATAAAAATAATAAATTAAGGAAACATTCGAGATGACACTGTAGGAATGAAAGTATCAAAATTCAGGTGGTGGAGAACAAAGAAATTTAAAATGTGGTAGCTCCCATGAAAACATTTAAAGGAAAGAGATGGAACTGGAATGCCTATAAAAAACACCAACCTGCCACAGTGTGTCAACTGTATTTGGATCACAACTCAAGTAAGTGAAAGTTTTATATTTTTAGTACTGTTTAATTTAATCTTTGCTTTTCCTTCAATTTTTCTTCCATTCATTTATTTAGCTCATAAATAAAGTCATGCATAATTATGATACACAATACAGTATGTTCACAATGGCATGGCTAAATTAAACCAATTAACATGTTATATCACACATATTCATCATTTTTGTTTTGAGAACACTTAAAGTATGCTATCTCACACCTTTTAAAATGTAGCATATTGTTACCAACCATATTTATCATGCTCTCAGTAGACCTCAGGACTTCACAGAGTCTATGCCTCTTGTCCAACTGCAGTTTTATATCCTTAAACCAATTGTTTCCCCATTGTTAAAAGACCCACATTGAAGCCTAATAGCCATAAGTTTCCATAAGTTCATAATTTCTCGGTTACACATAAAATTGAAATTGTGTGACATTTTGTCTTCCAGTGTGTCACTTTTTTTGGCAAGCATATAACTTTACTACTTACTAAAGATGAAATCAAATTTGCATGCACAGGTGAGCACTCACTGAAACACCTTGGATTCATCACATATTTGAGTTTCAATTAGCATATATATATATATATATATATATATATATATATATATATAGAGAGAGAGAGAGAGAGAGAGAGAGAGCAATAATGGCAATATGTTATGCATCAATAGCAGCAACAGCTTTTCCAGGTTCTGCAGTCATTTGAACAAAATTATAGAGACATCCAGCACACTCCATTTAAAAAAACAAAAAACAAAAAGCAAACAACAACAAAAAAGTAAAAAAACAAAATCCCAGAAAACAGCACAGTTCTGTAACTCTTGTGGTACTTGGCACCATTTTTTTAAAAAAATTAGCTTCTCAGTCATCATCTGGGAGGAAATCATTCTGAACAACATCATTAAAAACAGCTCTGATAAAGCATGGTCACTACTATGTATCATAAAGCAGGTCCACATGTGAGTGAGTACATATCATGTTTGTCTTTTTGTGATTGGGTTACCTTGCTCAGAATGGTTTCTTTGAGTTCCATCCATTTTCCTGCAAATTTCAAGATTCCATTGTTTTTTTCTGCTGAGTAGTACTCCATTGTGTAAATGTACCACTATTTCTCTATCCATTCTTCGGTGGAGGGGCATCTAGGCTGCTTCCAGTTTCTGGCTATTACAAATAATGCTGCTATGAACATTATGGTTGAATAGATGTCCTTGTTATATGAATGTGCTTCTTTGGGGTATATGCCTAGGAGTGGAATTGCTGGATCTTGTGGTAGACTCATTCCCATTTTCTTGAGGAGTTGCCAAATGTGTAGCCCAGGCTGGCCTCGAACTCGTGATCCTCCTGCCTCTGCCTCCTTCAGCAAATCCTACTGGCGTGTGCCACCACAACTGGCTTTTCCTTCAATTTTTACTTGTATGTATACGTTGCCTTTTATTTATGTGTCTTGTAAAAATATATGGATTCATATGCATTGCTTATATATTTTCACCCCAGATAGTATGCATGAAATTGGTTACTTGCTTGCTTATTTTGAGAAATGGCAGACCACAAAATACATGAAAGAGAAAATTCAATAACAATAACCAAAAGTACATATTTAGAGTAATAGTTGGTATGTAATGATTAGTAAATAATTATGACTAGATTGCAAACATAGCATGTAGTATGTGTCATGTATATGTATATGTATGTATGTATATTATTCACCACATCGGTGCCTCACAGCAACCCTCTGGAACAGGTGCCAGAATTAGTTTCACTTTATAGAGAAATGGGAACACATCTGCATTAAGAAGCTCATCGTGGATGATGAGCTGATGGAGAAATCCAGCTTGCAGCTAATTGGCTTTGTGGTCCATGAACTTGATTGCTCAAATTACCTATCATAATATATCTTATTTTTCCAATAAAAACAAGCAAATCATACAATTCATATTTTCATTTCACACTTTGTATAGTACAGCACTTGTTATTTGTAACTAACTTAGGTTCAGCTCTGGTCATCTCTCTCTTATGCCCTAGCCTAAGCGTATCTATAGCTCCTTCTTCGATCCTACCTACAACAGAGGATTTGAAAGCCAAAGGACTTCCAAGGCAATTTTCTAATTTAAATTTTTATTATTTGAAATGATGGGCATGCCTGTGTGTCTATGTCTGGGCATGTACACATGAATACAGGTGCCCCAGGAGGTCAGCTACCTCATGTACCTCCTAAGACTAGAATAAAGCAATTGTGAGCCACCCCATGTGGGTTCTGGGAACTGAATTTGGGTTCCCTGAGTCATTTCTCCAGCCCTGGAAATTTTTAATGAATTAGTAGAAGAGGGGGCGGATAGATTGTAAGAGCCAGAGGACCAGGGAGTTTGTTGTGAGATTGTGTTTCCTAGCAACATCAGAAGTTATACCCATAAAGTCTCACTAACTACTGCCCAAACATGAGCTGAACAAGAGTGATACCAATAAACATGCCACAGAGGATGGAGAAAAGCCCAGTAGGCCTCAACTCTACACAAAGAACTACAGGAAACTAAGTAAAACTGGAAGTGGGAGGGGCATTCCTCCCCGTGGAAGAGCACACCCATTGGGTATCCAGTGCCAAAAGGTAAGCCCTGAAAACACAGACAATTAACATTATATAGATGCAACAGGTTATATTTAGGCATATATATGCATATACAAATTCAAATATGCATGTAATAACTGTTGATAAAAAAGAGGCCATGAATTTGAAGAAGAGTGGGGAGGTTTGGCGAGAACAAAGGGAAATAGAAAATGTTGTAATTAAATTACAATCTCAAAAACAAACAAAAAATTTTAGTGAGAGTAGTTATTCTAAAATGGATCATTCACACAAGAATATATGCAAGGAGATCATCAGTTAAAGAATGAGTTTTTCCCGTTGACAGTTTTGTTGTGGTTGGAGTCTGCAAAAAGCATAAGGTCGAGATATGAAGTGAATATGAAATGGAATGCCTGCTTCCAATAATCCCCAGCATACAAAGATACATTGTGTCTGGATATGCCATGTCTGGCCAGGCAAGTAGGAATTCTGTTTCTTTTACAAAATATGCTGTTTTGCAGTCTCTGAACTGTGGGTGTTGCAACTTGCAAATTCATATTTTGAAATCCTAACTCGCAAACTTACAGTATGTGGCAGGGGAGCCTTTGAAGGTAGTTGGTTCTTTAAGGCAGGGCCCTCGTGAGTGGGATTCATATCCTAATAAAAAAGAAGTCCCTTCAGATGTGTGAGATGACGCCCTCTGTCAATCAGGAAGGTAGCATTCATCAAACACAGTATCTATTAGGTGGGTACTTGAACTGGGCTCCGCAGCCTCCACCATTACGTTTCTATTGGTTACTAGCTGTTTGATTTTAGGAGTTTTTGTCACAGCAGCCCAAACAGACCAAGACAGCAAGTAATTCTTATTGTTACTGACCTCAGATGAGTTTTTGTTTTGCCAGGGGCTGAAACAAAACCAGCTGTTTAGGGAACTGTGCTGTTAAAGGTCCATCCTCCCAGAAGGTGGCGCTATAACGCTTGTAGCCAAGGACAAACAGACTCCTGAAGTTAATGAAGTGTGAAGTCTGGACTACTGATGTCTTGGCCTAAATTATGTTTTATACATTGGTTTTCTCACTATGCAACAAAATATTTAGGCATTCAGGCTGTTTCTAAAAGTTTCAAAAACTTAGAGGCATGCCTAGGAAATGACTTTTTTTTTTTTTTTTTTTTTTTTTTTTTTTTTTTTTTTTTTGGTGCTACAGTGATGACTTTTTCTTAAGGGCTGGCACCCGCTGACCAGGAAGTGAGCTTACTAAGGGGAACTAATGTGGCAAAATCCAAGTCTTGTATAAAAAGTCCTTAGGAGATTCAGCATTTGACCCAGTGGTAAATCTAGTGAAGTGAGCAGATATGTATCAAATAGCATATAGTCCTTGGGATAATTTTTGGAAAACGTTGTGAAATGTTTATCTCATGGTTATAATGTGCCACTTTAAAAAGTGACCCTATACTATGCATAATTTGTTTGTAGTGTAGTGTCGCCTCTGTTCCTTGGTCTCTCCCGATAAACTGAAGTGTATGTGTGGAAAGCAGTGGGTGACTACTTTGATTGTTGGGCCTCTTTCTGGCTGTCTAATAAATACTTTTGATTTTCTTCCAATTGTTAAAAAGGCAGATCCTGCCCAGAGAGGAGAGATTCTACCAGAAGTGTGAAGGAGACCCAGAGTGGATCTACAGACTAACACAGCTTTATCAGAAGACATAGGAACGCCACCCTTGATTGGCATTACTAGGAAAGCTTCATTTTCCATGAAGGCACGCATCCCCTATCCTAACCCCCTAGGAAGGGCTCTAAAAAATGTTTCAAAATTGCGAAGTTGGAATAGGTGAACATTTTCACTGCAACAGGCTAAGAACGCTAATTCTTTCTACTCCATCTTTCCCTGCCGCCCCTCCCTCATGATGGCGGACTCTGGGGGAGCCAAAACATTTAGGGGTGATGGCTGAGAGCTGAAGACAGTTTTAGCTCATTGAAGTGGAGTCTGTGTCATGGTTTTTGGTCAGGCCAGTGGAACAGTTAAGTCATTGGCAGTGTGGTTCATATGGTAATGGTGGTTTTTGTCTGATCCTATATTGTGCTCGATACTTCATTAGCCCGATCTTCATCTGTAGTGATTCCATGGTAGATGATGAGATGATTTCTGCCTTCAGGCTGTGGACTAGATGCCACAGCTCCTCCCTATTCCTCCCACCTTTTTGTTTGTTTGTTTGTTTGTTTTTGTTTTGTTTTTTTGGCTTTGGTTTTTTTTTTTTTTTGAGACAGGGTTTCTCTGTGTACCTTTGGAGCCTATCTTGGCACTCTGCCTCCCGAGTGCTGGGATTAAAGGCATGCACCACCAACGCCCTACTCTCCTCCGACCTTTTATCTTCTCCTGTTTTACCTGTATAGCATACCCTGGCTCAACTCTACTCCTCACATTGTTTTTGGAACACTCATTGTTCTTTCCTCCTGGTCACTTGTGTCATCACCTAATGATTTGTTGTTGTTGTTGATTTGACAGGAAACAGTGGCAAAGATAACATAAAACTTGTGCACCATTGCCTACAGATTCTCAGTGGCACAGCAATGAGTCATCAACTCAATACATACCATTAGTCACGTCACAAAAAAAAACACCAAAATTTTATATTTCACATTGGAATGGCACATGGAAGTTTTTCTCAGATATGACAAATGTCCCAAAATTTTACATAACACTTCTAA
Organism: Cricetulus griseus; assembly: GCF_003668045.3. Classification (NCBI taxonomy): domain Eukaryota; kingdom Metazoa; phylum Chordata; class Mammalia; order Rodentia; family Cricetidae; genus Cricetulus; species Cricetulus griseus. Next base: position 154,779,578 of record NW_023276807.1, read on the forward strand.
TACGTTATGAAGAAAGAAAAAATATTGATAAAAATGAATTTTTATCAGTCATATAAGAGAAAAGGTTAAATCACTATTCTATTATTTTTAAATATTAACATTATCTTCAAGCTAAAATTGTAATTGATGAACTATTATGACTTAGATATGACTAAAGGTTAGTAACTTTTCATTATGTTAGTAAGACAAGATAGAATGAAGGGCAGTTGTTGGAACGTTGCTTGTTCAACAACTATGCAAGAAATTTTTTGGTTTAACAAGATAATGAATTTTTAATTAGAAAAAATATTGTTCAACTTCCAATGCTATTGCATACTGTAATGGCTATAAATGTAATACATTTTTAAGTGAAGCCTCTACTACTCACATCGTCTCTAGTGCTTTTTAAAGTCTAAAAATAGAAAAACAATGAATTCAATAATTCAGAGAGTCTGCTACAGCATATCCCTTTGATTACTACTGAAAGAAATGATATTGGTGGAAGAAAATTTTATTTATTTATTTATGTTTTTATTCTTTGAGTCTTTTATATGTATATACAATGTATCTTGGTCATATCTACCACCACTACTCTCCAACTCACCATAGCACCCTCTAGTCTCCCTCTCAAATTTGTGTTCTGTTTTTTTATATGTGTGCCTGGATGTAGGGTTATCTGCTGAAGCATGGGAACCTACCTTCCCCAAAGAAAAGTAATTCTTCCTCCTTCAGCAGCAATCATCAACTTCTACTAGTAGGGCCACTGGTGTAATAGTGGCAAGATTGTCTAAAGAGGTAACCAACTACTCTCTTGACTGACTTTGAGGTCTGTTTCACAAGAAGGAATTTATGTCTAGTATTGTAAATATGGTCAATAACCACAGCTAAGAAAGTCATGGGCCCTAGAGGAGAACCTTATGATGATAATATTATTTTGATAAATAATTATGTAGTCAAATTGCCTTTTAAACTTTTAAGCTTATATCCACAGATCCATGCTGTTTTCAGACTTGATTAGAGAAGCTTCTTGTTGTAGATGGCAATGGAACTCATAACAGTTCAAAGTACTGAAATAAGCCACTGCGACTACTCAATGAGAGAGCCATTTATATCAATACCCCCTACACACACACACACACACACACACACACACACACACACACACACACACACACGGCTCAAGGAAAATCACATTAGATGATATCTTAGGGTTTCATTGTCATGAAGAGATAACCATGACGATGGCAACTCTTATAAAGGAGAACATTTAATTGTGGCTGGCTTACAGTTTCAGAAGTTCAGTCCATTATCATCATAGTGGGAAACATGGCAACATGCAGGCAGACATGGTTCTGGAGAAGGAACATGGAGATCCACAGGGAGCAGGAAGAGAGGCACACAGGTCCGGCTTGAGCATATGAAGCCTCAAAACTCAACACCAGTAACACACTTCCTCCAACAAGGGCATACTTACTTCAATAAGGCCACATCTGCTAATAGTGCCACTCCCTATTAGTTTATTGGTGCCATTTTCATTCAAACCACCACAGAGGAGTCAAAAAAAAGTAAGACTCAGAGAATGAGGAGGAATACTATGAAATTCTGGCTCTTAGGCATGCCATGGCTGTTTTACACATGAGCTGTGGTTACCACACAAGAGCTGCCCAGGATCAGTTCAGTACAGATCTGAGCATTCAATTGGTATGCATATTGGAAACCTACTTTCTATCAATCATTGGAGTGTGGAGAATAATCACCTCTGTTGTTAGTTGTAAATAAAGCAAAATGTGTGGCTCACAGAAACTTAAGCAAGAAACTATGCTACCCAATGGAAAGTCTTTTAATGCTTTTGTTATTAACATGAAAATACTCAGGAGAAACAAGTCTACAGAAGGAAATCCCATGGGGTGAGGTTCATTGCATGCAGTTGAAGATAATAAAAAAATTGGCAAAGAAAACATGGAAGAACATGTGCGTGGTGGGCAAAAAGGCTGGGCCCATGAAACACAGTGTGAAGTGACAGGAAGAATTATCTTGTGAGGATGGCAATGAACCACTGACAAAGAGTGAGGGGAGATGGCATGAATTTTAGACATGGTCCTCGGGAATTTGTGTTTATACTGTAGACAGAATATATTAGAGAAAATAGTATTTGGGTAATTGAAGTTACTTTTAAAAGGTGTGGGGGGATCCAGGCTTAATAATATCATGAGGGAAAAAATCTCTAAAAAATATCATAGACCAACAAGGATAAAAAGAGAAAGGAGAAACACATATGAAGATGAAGGTTCTTGGCCATCTGAGATATATATATATTTAAACGCAGAGACCCCAATAGACACTGTTTTCAGATAAATTCTGCTTTTGATTACAAATGAGAAATAAATAGAAGCAAATAGAAGCAAAACTAGAAAATAGAAACTGTTTCCCCAGTTTGTCTTCTCATCCTTATTTTCTACATCTTAGAAACATCCCTATTTTAATATCTTCTATTTCCTCAACAGGTACTTATTTATGTCTTACCCTGAATGTAAGAGTAAAATTAGTTAATAGAATTTTAAAAAGAAAATAAGATTGAATTCAAGGGCAGAGAAGAAATGGGGAGGAGAAAAAGAGAAAGAAAAGATGCCAGACATAAAATGAGAATTCTTACATAAGAACCAATTACTTTATAAGGTTTACATGCTCCATAACAATGTCCAAACACAAAGTAAACTCAGGGTTTGGTGGTTATTTGTGACCTGTTCCAGAGTCTTAGTACTTAAGCAGAGGGCAGGTCTGAGTATTGGGTGGACTATGGGAGCATCTGATCCAAATGGTGATTCAGCAAAGGGCCCTGGTCATCTGCTAACTGTTCACAGACCACAGCCTTATGAATGGTCCCTTGCGTTTAACATCTGCCAGGTATGTCAGGCTCATTTAGACACTCAAGGCAGCAAACATTCTTAAAGAAGCCACTCTTGTGGCTTCCCCAGTCTTGATCAGATACAAATTGCCTACTTCAGTTGGCAATCTTCAATTCATTTCTGCTGAACAGAGTGTTCTGAAGTAAACATTTTGTTCAAACACACCAATAGAATAATTAATGTTGATCCTGACATGTGTTCTCTCTCTCTCTCTCTCCCTCTCTCTCTCTCTCTCTCTCTCTCTCTCTCTCTCTCTCTCTCTCTCTCTCTCTCTCTGGGTTTTACAGCTTCATCTAATCACTAAATACCTTATTTTGGTTCACTGTTCTACATGAAAGTCCAGGAACTTGAAATCTTTAACTCAAAAAGTAGGAAGGTCATACAAAATTGCCTTATCTATGACATACATCTTAATGTTCAGTATGTTTCTGTGTCCATAAGAATTGTTTTGGTGAAATCAGAAATTTTATTTTAAAATTTTTACAATGTTATTTTTCCCCTTTAAAAAGTTGCTTAACTTGGTTCTGTCTTTGTCTTTCCTCTTCTTTCTTCTTTTAGATTATTTGTTTATTTGAATTAGAAACAAGATTGTTTTACATGTCAATCCCAGTTCCCTCTCCCTCCCCTACCACCCACCCCCAGCAACTAAAACCCTATCACACATCCTTTCTGCTCCCCCTGGATGGTGAGGCCTTCCATAGGGTGTCATCAAAGTCTATCGTATCCCACCCCTGTCTTAGCTCAGGGAGTATCCCTCTATGTGACCACAAGAATTTTAAAAAGTCAAAGGTATAGTAGTCATAATTTTCTAGATGAGAAATCATGAAGCCCAAACAGTTAAATGAAGGGTCAAAGTGTTTCATAATGTCAAGATAAGGACTAAATGCCAATCAAGATTGCATTTAGCTTGTCTGCCCCTTAGACTTTGACAAGACATTATCATTGCATGAAGTGTGGATGAAGTGCCTTTGGGGGATACATTATGCAATAAGGTTTTTACTCCAGATTTTCCAGGGGTATCTTCAAATGAAATATTTACTTTTTTCCATGTTATCACACAATCATTGCTATCTCAGCTTTGTGTATTTTAGTAATTATAAATTTGAATAGGACTGAAAAGAACTAAATCCACAGCTAGTGATTTATTTTTTCAATTTCTAAAGACATAGAATACATAAACATTTGAAGCTTCCCCATCCACTGAATCAATTTCAAAGAAAAGACTAAGGAAAGGAAAAGCAACCCAACTGATAAATAAGGTTCTGGAGGTCGGATGGAAGCTGCAGGTCATATGATGCCATCTGATGAAGCTTTTCAAGTCTACTGAGGAAAAGTGCCAAGTGCCAGGTGTGACATTATAACCCTGGTGGCTCCAGAAAGGAAGTCAATATTCAGAAACTTAATGACCAGAAACTTTTTGCTATATAAGAAGCAAAAAGATATGTAATGTATTTCGACTAGTAGATGTTAGAAGAAACATGCTCCTTTTGGCTTGGGTGGTAAGACTGGAGTCATTATGTTAGGAGAAGGAAGACAGACCTGAACAGTCTTATTTCCGAAGTCCCTGAAACTTTTATTACATGTCCATATTTCTTTCCTCCACAGTCAGCTTCCCTAGACACTTGGAATCTGTGGTTCTGGGTTCAGGTGTTGGAAGTAATCCCACTGCTACTCAATGGAGAACACATCATGAGAACACAACCTCCTGCACTCCAGCTTCTCACCCGCATCCTAGTGCCTTTCTAGATTCTCCCCATCCTCTGCTTGCTTTTGATTCTGGGGCAAAGACGACTCAGATGAAAGTGGCATGTCACTTATGTGGTGGCATGCTTTGAAACAGCCTGCAGGTTGTAAGCCAGAGAGATACAGAATGAGAAGCCCAAAGAATAACATGAAGCTGAGACTCAGCAGCCATCAAGTGATGGAGTCTGAGATAATTCCCTGAGCACAATGAGTAGTTACCCAGCTTATACTTTGTCTCACAGGACTGTGGGTTTAATGATGGCCTGGCATCTTAAGACTGACATCCCTAAGATCGCTGAATGAATGACACATTTATTATCAAGGATAATGATCCTTGTACCATTTATTAATCTCAAATCTCTTTTTGAAAATAAAATAAAATAAAATAAAAACAAAGAAACAACTTCTGGTCTACCACATATGTTATTGTGTGTACATTCTCCATCAAGGTTAAGGCTCACTGCTTACAAAGTGCTATAAACAATATCAGTGCAAAGGAAGATTAAATGACCATGGAGTCAACTCCATGGTAAACTCCACATCACAGAGATAAAGCCACAGAGTGATACATTAGTTGTACTCACAGCTCCCATGAGAAAGTGGAAGTCATAGTGAAAGCTCTTGGCTCTGGATCGAGTCTGCGGGATGATATGGATTCCAAGATATTAATGAGGGGAGGGCTCATTTCAATTTGAACAGGCAGAGTCTACCATCATCTTGTACAAGGCCACTTTGTCTGTGGAAAGAAATTCTAATAATAGTCAAAATACAATTCCAAATTACCCAAGCTGAGAGTGGGCTTCTCTAGAACCTCCCGTGTGTCTTAATTGACATGAATGCAGAAAGAAAGAAAGAAAGAAAGAAAGAAAGAAAGAAAGAAAGAAAGAGAGAAAGAAAGAAAGAAAGAAGGCATCCTCTTTCCATCCTGCTCTGTCTGGGAAATGCTGAAATGGCTAGCATCTAGGTGGCCAGGTGAGTCCCCCTGGACAGAGTCATCACACTATTACCCAAGGTGATGGCTCTGTGGTTAAGAGTGCTTGCTGCTCTTGTTGAGGCCTGGATTTTGGTGTCCAGTGTCCACACTGGGTACCTAACAACCTCCTGCAACTCCAGTTTTAGGAGACCCAACACTCTCAAGAGGCAAGAGGCACAGTTCACTCAATGTGAGTGGAAAAGCACCCAACTTCCTCTTCTTATGCTTCCTTCTGCTTAACATTTCCATCCACATTGTGGGTTTTGTTGTTGTTCAAGTGTGTAAGGTTCACCTAACTTCAGAATACTGCCCCTTTGTCCTTTATTAGTTTCTCCGGATATCCCAAGGCTCATTTGTCTTTGTATCTAGATAATTCTAAATGCTGGCACTCCTTCAAGAAGTTCATCCATGATTGGAAAATCTAAAATAGTTACCCCACCTACCACTCATATATACATGCATATATACATATACACACATATACATGTATATGTATATGTGTGTGTCATCTTCTCTACCTTATTATCTTACTTTAATTGTTTCTGAGGTGGTTAGAAACATTTTTAAAGTGTGTATATTGTTTGTGATCTGTCTCCAGTATTCTACCATATGTCCTTTGTGGAGACGTATTCTCTTCTTTATTTACTGTCACATTCCTAGCAGCAAGGATAGTGCTTGGGATATTGCACCAAATGAAGCCCATTGCCATTAGAGCTGGAGGTGAACCTCTGAAGACTGAGTCTGTTCATCACAGACTCTGATCATGAAGCCTAGGGGTCAGAAGGCCCTTCATAAATGTTCCTCTCCGGAAAGACTTGGACATGATCTTCTGCCTGTGAAGAATCCTGTCTCTGTAGAGGCTTACTGTATATTTGGCCACAAAAATGGAATACATAGCATTATTAATTAAGGAGTCATATCTCATCATGCTGCAGCTAAATGGATACCGAATACAAGAAAGCTCTCTCAGTTCCTCCAATAAGGAATCTAGCTGCTGCTTCTCAAGGCAGCTTAGCACTGTCTTATATTTCATCTTTACTAATGGAATCAAGAAAAAGAAACAAGATGGGAATTTTACCTGGACCCAGTAAAGGCCTCAAACAGCAGAGGCCAGGGAACAATGCCAACTTGAGTGAGGCAGTTTTGGACTCCAAGAAACTATGTGGGCCTTCAGAGGCTCCAGATCGCACTAATGGGCCTCGCAAGACCATGCTTGGCTTCGAGGAAGCCATTAATGAAGTTCAGGTTGAACCTGGGCAGCTTTAGCTTTTAAAATGTTTCCTTAAAGTTTTACAGGGAGCTTAGCTCTTATGACATTTGCAGAAATGGTAGCCAAGCTTTTGTTTGAAAACATGGTGAGATGCCTGCAATATTAATAATGGTGCAGCCATAGCAATAATAGAAGCATTGGAAGGAGGAGAACATGAGAGTGCAGACTCCACTGGCTTCTTTCTTTATAAACCTGAAGGGCTGCTAAACACAACGATGTTTTGACTCTCTTGGAATGTGCTGCATATTCTCAGTGGTATTTTTTATTATTATTATTTTCTTGAGGATGGAAAGAAGGGGGGCAGGAAGATGCTAAAATTTTCCATCACTGCTTTCTTTGTCTCATTCACACAGTTTTGTTTTGTTTTTTTAATAAAAGGCCAAGTTTCAAGTTACCCTTGCCAGCAAATTCTTCAAAGAGAAAGAATTCTCTGCTCTGTTTCCATGTTCACACTTGAATATGGGGAAGACCCGGGAGGAAATTCACGTATTGAATTTGGGTAGGCAGAAATTCCCCTTCCCATGCTTTCCTCACATGCTTTGTTCAACACGAAGGGCAAATACAGAACACGACCATGAACGTGTGTATACCTTTGACCTCAGATGCCCCAAATGTGTGTCTTAAGCAGAACTGGAAAACTCAGTGCTGTGTAGATTTATTTGGATATCTAGGTATAGGTGGAGTTCAGAAGTGATAGAGTTAGTGAGGTTAGGATTAAAAGAAAAACAATAGAAATTCCTAAGTCTTCTTGACCATTGTGTTACTCTGAAACACTGTGAAGAGCTATATGCAATCAATTAGAAAGAAACGCACAGACTAAATTCTGTTTCAGACACACTGGGAATTCAAAATTGAGAGGAAGAATGATCTCAATATAGTGTGTGCTAGAAAATGTTTTGAATAAAAGACTTGGGAAACTTCTTTGGGGTCAGTTTTTCTGAATCTAGTGCCTACCCATGATTCTCTTGTTGCAGAAAGTTCCTGGGGAGAAGAGAAGGTGCACTCTGTTTTGCAGGTAGTGGGTAGCCTGCAATACAATAGAAAAACTGATCCGTTCACATAAACCAGACACAACCTAAGAAACCAAAGAATAATCTTTATGTACCTATGTGAATTTGTTGAGAGAAATAGTCCATTCATATTTTCATCCTGACACTCATCATTCAGTACCTACATGGAAAGAATGGGTTCAAGAATGATTTGACGAATCAGGGAATGAATCAAGTAAGATGTTACCCAGGGTACCTCTGCATAACATATGCATTCTGTTTCACGGTTGTGCAATGTAATGTACAGCTAATAACATATCTGAGTTTGCATAGAATTTTTATGCCACTCAAAAAGAAAGTCCTGAATTATTATCATTGTTTTAGATTTGGTGCATGCACAGAAAAAAAAAGGCCCCCATGCATAAATTCCGGAGTTTCTATTTCTGTCTTAAATTAATGTTAACCTTAACAGATTAGTATAGCATGTACCATGTGTTACATGAGGTTTTAAAGTATTTATATGTATTATGGAACAACTGATACAGTTATCTTACATAATTATCTTTTTATGATGAGAATGCTTTTCAATCACTGCTGTAGCATTTTTCAAGAATAAAATATATTTTAGGTATAGTTCAAGTTTTAGATCAACCTCTCCCAACCCAACCCTGGGCCTCCCAGCCAGTCTCTTGTACTCAGAATTCTTCTGTCTATCCCCATGAGATCATCTGGTTTAATTTCTGTATGTGAGTGAGATCATGTTCCTGATTAATTTTTTTCATAAAAATTAAAGTACTTGCTTCCTCAGCCCTGCTAGAGACATCTGAGGCCTGGGGACTGCTCATGGGGCAAATCCCATCCTAGCAGGATCCAGCCCACCCAGAGACTGCCTAAGCCACAGTACCAGTTCTAATTCCACCCACAGGAAGAGGAGAGATATCAGAGTATTGGATCAGTTTGCACCCACTAGAAGGGAACCTTGGTCCCATGCCCACCAGGAGAAGAAGAGACTCTCTCTACACCCACCAGAAAAAGGAATGAAAAGAAGACAATGTAAAAATACATTTAACAACAGAAAAACCAATATGACACCAATGGAGTCTAGGGACTCTACACAAGCACGACCTGAACATCACAACACAGATGAAGGAGAAGTGAATGAACTTAAAAACATCTTCATGAAAATGATAGAGGGCCTGAGAAAATCCCTTAAGGAAATGAAAGAAAAATAATAGAAATTAAAAAAATCTCTTAAGGAAAGCCAAGAAAATATAATCAAACAGCTGAAGGAAACAGTTCAGACAGTTCAAGAACTGAAATCTGAAATAGAAACAATAAAGAAAACACAAACTGAGAGAATGCAGAAAATAGAAAAGCTGAGTAAATGATCAGGAACTACAGATATAAGCATAACCAACAGAATACAAGAGATGGAAGAGAGAATCTCAGAAGTTGAAGATACACTAGGAGAAATAGACTCATCAACCAAAGAAAATCTTAAGTCCAACAAATCCCTAACACAAAATATCCAGGAAATATGGGACACTGTGAAAAGACCAAACCTAAGAATAATAGGTATAGAAGACAGTGAAGAAACAAAACTCAAAGGTGAAGAAAACATATTCAACAAAATCATAGAAGAAAACTTTTCCAACCTAAAGAAAGACATGCCAATGAAAGTACAAGAAGCATTCAGAACACCAAATAGAGAGGACCAAAAGAAAAGGTCTCCACGCCACATAATAATCAAAACCCCAAACATACAGAACGAAGAAAGAATATTAAGAACAGGAAAGGGAAAAGGTCAAGTAACATATAAAGGCAAACCTATCAGAATTACACCTGACATTTCCGTGGAAACTCTGAAAGCCAGAAGGACCTGGATAGATGTTCTACCAACACTAAGAAACCATGGATGCCAGCCCAGAATTCTATACCCAGTAAAGCTTTCAATCACTATAGATGGGGAAAAGAAGACATTCCATGACAAACCAGATTTAGCAATACATATCCACAAATCCAGCCCTAGAGAAAGTCCTGGAAGGAAAACTCCAACCCAAGTAAGTTAACTACAACCAAAAAAAAAAAAAAAAAAAAAAAAAAGACAATAGATAACCCCACTTTACCAACAGCCAAAAGAAAAAATGCCATGGAAAAATAAAAGACCCAGGATAACAACCCTGTACAATAAAGGAATTTCTGGAGGCATCACCATCCCTGATTTCAACCTTTATTATAGAGCTACAGTCCTGAAAACATCTTGATATTGGCACAAAAATAGATAGGTAGACCAATGGAATTGAATTGAAAACCCTGATATTAACCCACACACATACCAACACCTGATTTTTGACAAAGAAGCTAAAGTTATACAATGGAAAAAGAAAGGATCTTCAACAAATGGTGCTGGCATAACTGGATGGTGGCATGTAGAAGACTGCAGAAATGATATGGGATAGGTAGGGTATTAGTGGGGGGCAGGGGAAGAAAGGGAGGGAGAGGGAACTGGGATGGACATGTAAAACAATCTTGTTTCTAATTTAAATACAAAATGGAGAAAAAAGGAAAGCATCTTCAACAAATGGTGCTGGCATAACTTGATACTGGCATGTAGAAGAATTCAGATAGATCCCTGTTTATTGCCATGCACAAAACTTAAGCCCAAATGGATCAAAGACCCCAACATAAATTCAGCCACACTGACCCTCTTAGAAGAGAAAGTGGGAAATAACCCTGACTGCTTCCTGAACATTACCCAGTAGCACAGACACTGAGAGCAACAATTAATAAATGGGACCTCCTGAAACTGAGAAGCTTCTGTAAGGCAAAGGACACAGTCAGCAAGACAAAACGGTAGCCCACAGAAAGGAAAAAGATATTCAGCAACCCCACATTTGACAGAGGGCTGATCTCCAAAATTTACAAAGAACTCAAGAAGCTAGTCTCCAAAACACCAACAAATCCAAATAAAAAATGGGGTACAGAACTAAGTAGACAATTTTCAATGAGGAATCTAAAATGGCTGAAAGACACATAAGAAAGTGCTCAACATCCTTAGCCATTAGGGAAATGCAAATCAAACAACTCCAAGATTCCATCTCAAACCTGAAGAATGGCTAAAATCAAAAACAATAATAACAGTTTATGCTGGAGAGGATGTGGAGAAAGGGGAACACTCCTCCACTGCTGGTGGGAGTGCCAACTGGTAGAGTTAGTTTGGAAGTCAGTTATGGCAGTTCCGAAGGAAATGGAAATCAGTCTACCACAAGATGCAGCAATATACCCAAAAGATGCACATTCATACAACAAGGACATCTTTTCAACTATGTTCATAGCAGCACAATTTAGAATAGTCAGAACCTGGAAGTCACCTAGATGTTTCCCTTCTACTGAAGAATGGATAAAGAAAATGTGGTACATTTACACAATGGAGTACTACTCAGTAGGGAAACAAAACAAAACAATGGAATCTTGAAATTCACAGGCAAATGGATGGAACTATAAGAAACCATCTTGAGTGAGGTAATCCAGTAAAAAAAAAAAAAAGACAAACATGGTATGCACTCACTCATATATGGATTTTAGACATAGAGCAAAGGTGTACCAGCCTACAATTCACACCACCAGAGAAGCTAAGAAACAAGGAGGACCCTAAGAGTGACACACATGGTCCCCTGGAAAAGGGGAAAGGGACAAGATCTCCTGAGCTAATTGGGAGCATGGAGGGAGGGGAGACAGAACTAGGAGAACCAGAAGGGGAGAAGAGAAGGGGAGAAGAGGACATGAGGAAACAGGAAGACTGAGATGGGGGAAGAATAGAGGAAAGCAAGAAAACAAGATACCATAATAGAGGGAGCCATTCTCTTAAAGAGAAATGTGGCACTAGGGAAATGTCCAGAGATCTACAAGGTTGACTTCAACTAACAATCTAAACAATAGTCGAGAGGCTACTTTAAATGCCCTTCTTTGATAATCAGATTGATGACCACCTTCTATGCCATCCTAGAGCCTTCATCCAGTAGCTGATGGAAGCAGAAGCAGACATCCACAGCTAAACACTGAGCCAGACTCCTGGAATCCAGTTGCAGAGAGGGAGGAGTGATGAGCAAAGGGGTCAAGACCACATTGGAAAAACCCACAGAAACAGCTGACCTGAACAAGGGGGAGCTTATGGACCCCAGACTGATAGCTGGGAAACCAGCATAGGACTGTTCTGGACCCCCTGAAGGAGGATGTTAGTTTGGAGGTCTGGTTAATCTATGGGGCCTCTGGTCGTGGATCAGTATTTATCCTTAATACAGAAATGGACTTTGGGAGACTACTCCACATAGAGGTATACTTTCTCTGCCTAGACACAGGGAGGAGGGTCTAGGCACTGCTCCAAATGATATGACAGACTTTGAAGATCCCCCATGGAAGGCCCCACCCTCCCTAGGGAGCAGAAAGGGGATGGGATAGGGGATCAGTAGGGGGCGGGGAGGAGGGGAGGGAGAGGGAACTGGGATTGACATGTAAACCAAGCTTGTTTGTAATTTAAATAAAAAAGGAAGATCATAGTGGATTATCTAGGCTTTCATAAAAATGGTTCTTACAAGAGAACTAGAAAGGAGATAGGTACAGAGAGTGGGGCAGGAGACAATGTGACTGGCAGATAGCAGCATGATACTGGAAGGACACCTACTGCTCAAAGCTGAACATAGCAAAGAAGGACTGTCACCACATCTCTGGGGAATTACAAAGATACTTACATCTAACTTAATATCCAGGACTATGATGGAACACATTTCTGTGTTTTCAAGTCACCTGTCTATGGCAACTCTTAATAGTAGCCACAGGAATGGAGGGCATGTATTGACACTTAAAGTGTTCCCAACTTAAATGGAATCCTCCTCGTTCTGTATAACTGTATAATTCAATGACTTGTCTCTGGATATTTGAAGTTTCCAATTCAGTGTTAAGAGAACAGTCTCTGGAGTCCAATTTCTTGAATTCCAGTTTAAATTTTACCTCTTGTTTGTAGGACTGGGGATAGCTTTATTGACAAGTCTGATACTTAGTTTCTTCAACCAAATAAATTTAGGTGGAAATTTGAGCTATAAACAATAGCATGTATGGTATTTTTTTTGTAGGAAAAAGATAAAACAACTGTTGCACAAAGTTGTTAGTGAAGTTTGAGTCAATAAAATAATTTTAAAAGAGCTTAACTAAATTTGCTATTTATCCTGTTCATTTCTGTTTACTTTTTTCTTTAAAAACAAATGAAGCTGGGATGTGATGGCACATGTCTTTAGTTCCACCACTTGGAATGCAGAGGTGGGTGGATCTCTGAGCTCAAGTCCAGCATGGCCACATAGAGAATTCTGGGCCAGCCAGGGACACATACTGAGAACTTGTCTCAAAAAAGAATTTACAAAAAGAGAAATCATTCACAATTAGTTTGCCTTTGATGTTCCTTTAAGATTTCTAGAAATATCCAAGAGAACAAGCAGTTCTAAAAGCATAGGTTTTTAGGTGGAACTTATATTTTATTTACTGATCCCATAAACAAAATGAGAAAAGTAGGCATTTCTTCTGTCTGTTTCCACTATGTAAAAACACCTGTGTTTTGGTCTGATAAAAAAAAAAAGTTAGCAAGCAAGATGGCTCAGCAGGCAAAAACTTGATGCCAAGCCTGAAAACCTGAGCTCAATACCCAGAATCCATGTGAAGGTAGAAAGAGAGAACTGACTCCCAAAGTTGTCCTCTGATCTCCACACATGCACCATGGCATACATGCAAGGATACACAGATATAACACACACACACACACACACACACACACACACACACACACACACACACACACACACGCACGCACGCACGCACACACACACATGCACACACACACACATAATCTCACAAAATGAATAAGAAATAAATATTAAAAATAGTCGTTTCCAATTTACATCTATGATTTATGAATAAACTAAATTTGCTAGGAAATAGAAATAAAGCAAATGTTCTGTCCAACCCTGACTGAAGAATAGCACATTTGCTTGTTTCAAGAGAACTTATAAAATGGCACAAAGCAGCATCTACCAAAAAAATAACTGACTTGTAGTAACTACACAGGTCAATTTAACTCAAGTAATTGTCCTCCTTTGACTCTGATCACCTTGTCATGGAAGTAAATGCTACTTATATGTACAACACAGCTGCAGAGACAAGTGGGATGTCTCCAGGTAGCATGTCTTTCACCAGACAAATGCCTCTGTAGTAATCTTCATTGCAGCAGCCAAACTCCATTCCTCACGACTATACACAAATACAATTTATTTACTGTAAATATATGCTTGGGCACATACTGTCTACAAGACCACAGGTAATTATTTTCCCTTTACAGCATGGAATAAAATGCTTCTCTCTTGGATGCTTGATATAGGATCCAACCTCAGCCATTTATGGAGCAAGCCTGCACACTGCAGGAATTGGCACTCTGTCAAGGGATAAAGAAGGCATGGGATAAACTAAGACAACTTGAGGCTCAGGACTGAACTAGGAGACAATTGTAACTGAAGTTTTCTTTTTCTACCCCCAAGGTCTTTATGGATGTGTCTATGCAGCAGACTTTCTGTCTCAAGAAACACTCCTTCTCACAAGGAACCTTTCTCTTCAAAACTATAGTTGGTGACCAGCATTATAAAGTTACACTTTGAATTAAGATGTTCTCTAAAATTCAGAGTTTATAAAAATCCATGACATGCATGTTAAGCATTAATCACCAAGAATCAACCAGCACTCTAGAAATAAACAGCACTAAAATACATTTATGCTTCCCAAGAGTCATTATATTTATAGATTAGGAAACAAAAAAGAAACCACAATACCTGTCAATTTAGGAAACATTGTGCAAATGGAAACATCTTGGTTGTTAAGGAAGGATTTGTTTCAGCTTACTGTTTGAGAGGACTAAGTCCATTGTGACAGAGGAAGCATGGAGGGGGAGAACAGTTCACATCACCATGACTTGGACTTGTAGGGAAGGGGCCACCCATGTAAACATATAACACAAAGACCCACCCTCATCACCTTCCCATCTAGACCTCACCACTTAGAGAACTACGCAGACATTGCCACCAGCAGGAGAGAGACCTGGGTGTTAAAGGCGGAGGCTGTGGGGGGATATGCTATGCTGAAACCATGTCACTTTCTTCCCCTGGCCAAGATGCATGTGACTCATCTCCCAAAGTCCCATACCTTCCAACTTTTTCCTTCGAGCCACGTTCCCAGCACTTCCAGTCTCCTGTTCTCCATTGCATCTTCATCTTTATTTACCCTCACAGCTTCACACATCGCCTTCTTGGGGTTTGCCTGCAGGAGTGATGCCTCCATGAACCCAGAACTTGCATGTGTCGTGTCTGCAAAGCTGATGTCACCTGGATGATGCTAAAGCCTGCTGCCTGGTTGAGCAGCTGCTAGTCCCCGTCAATCAGGGCCTGGTCTATGAATGATTGAGTGCTGACTTCAGGAATAAACTGACTCAGGTGTCCCCGTGTGCACAAGGCTCCCAAGCAGACACTCTTCTCAAGGGAATGTCTTTCAGTTGACTTCCTGGTTTCACGCTCTGCAACCCATGATGAAGCATGGAGTTTGCCCTCAAGGCATCTTTTCCTATTTTCCCAGTGCAGTATTCTTGGCATCTCTTTAAAGGACTAATCTCTGGTGGTTCCATCTTCCTTGCTTATCACTTTCAACCCATTCCTTTTCCAGCTAGCCTCCACGATTTTTCAAACTTTTCCACAGTGCTTTTCTTCTGACTGTAAACCTGGCCAAAAGCCACCACCAACTACCAGGTCACAGTTCAGGTATCATCTGGTATTAAAATTTCCCCAACCAAATCCCTTAGTCTATTTCTTTAGAGTTCACCTTCCTGCAAAGTTTCAGTGCACTGAAAATAACAGACAAGTTGTTTGTTTCTTTACCAGAAGGAATACAAATGGCCTCATTCCCACCTGAAACCCCATGAGTGTGGTTTCACTCTCCATGTTCTTGAACACATTATAGAGAAGCATATAGCAAATCAATTAAGGCTAAGATATGGGCAAACCTAATGAGTTACAAAAGGAGGTCTTCCTACAACTCTTGCAACATTTTGGCAGGATTGAAATTATATCCAAATTTAAAATGTAAAGGGGTAGGGGGTCCATTTTTATATATAATGGACAAGAAAGGCACTGAAACACATACTAGAGGGATGGTAAAACTTATATCAAAAATTACACTCCATGTCTAGGATAATGGGATTATATATTGTTGTACTGTATGCTTCTTTGTGCATGTAAATGTTATTTTGAATAACCTGAGATTAAGATGCCAACATGATACCCCTATATCACTATTTCTATGTATTTATCCTACAAACAAGGATATTTTCCTACATAATCAATGTAAGACTGCTTTGGAGTACAATCCTCTTAATTACCTCTTATTTTGATAATAAATAATTAGTCTTTTATTATACAAGCTTGGGTTGAGGTAGTAACAGAAATGTCCAAGAAGACAGCAACTATGAGAAAGGAAATGATGAAAAAAATCCAATTATAAAGTCACAGAATAATATTATCCAAACACATAAAACACACTGCATCCCTGGATGCAGAAAAGTTTAGGTTTCCTTACAACATCTCTGTGTGTTATGATACGCAGCCATCATCTCAATGTAAGGGCACAAAAGAAAGATGGACAACTACAACTTAGGAAGAATGGATGTCACATTTGGTTGTTCATTTAATCCCATGAATGCATTTGTAGGAATCCATCTGTGGGAGTCAGCTTCCATATGTAAAATCTTTGAGTATAACGCTCCCACACTGAATGGGATGCCTTGTGTAACCATTAGGGAACTGAGAGCACTGTGGAGCAAGACTTCCATGGTTGTACAATAAGACATGCAAGTTTCCATCTTGCTTCCTGTTTAGATACTCTCTGAGGAAGTACATGTGTTATGAAAACTGCCATTTTGACTTCGGACTCCATGGGACAGTCCCATAGGTTAGAGACTGAGGTCTTCTATCCTGGAGAATAGGGCAATTTTGTCACAGATCCTCTAGATGAACCCAGCACTGGTTTGAACACCTCGATTGCAACCTCAGAAGGCTTTAGTGAGAATTTTCCAGCTCTGACAATCCTAAATCCCCAACCCGAAAGAAATGATGAGATGTTTCATTCACAAGACAAAGGGGCAATGTTGGGAACAGACAAAGCCATTTTGACTTTGGCTCCATTTTACCTATGAGGTGGAACAATGTTCAAGTTCACAGACACTAGGGGAGCTGGAGACTTTCCAGAACCAGTTCCTGTTTAGGTAACAATAGTTGCCCAAAACATGATTCCTTTTCTTAAACACAATAAGAAAAATATGAATCTGATTGGTTGGACTGGAAAGCTTACATTCTACGTTGGTTGACAATGATGAAATACGTCAGGAAAGCCCCTAATCTTTGGATCCTGATTGGTGAAAAATAGCAACTGACTTGGCACAGGCATCTGTGATTTTTGTGCTTATAAACCCTGCTTCAGCTCCTGCTCAGGGCTACCAGGAGAAGCAAGGCTCCCGAGTCCTTGTCCTACAACACAGATCTATCAGCAACCCTACTTGTATGGTGTATTACATTAAAGACTGCTGTTTCATGAGCCCATAGGTGCTATCTTTCACTTTCCTCATGGTGCACAATGGACATAGTGTAATAGCTGCTGACCCTGTTCCTCAATGGGAGGCATTTGAAAAGCAAATTATATAGAAAAATAATAACTCAAGTCTAATAACTAAAGCTAAAATTTGTTAAATCTATTTTTTTCAGAAATTGTGCTAGGAGAAAATATCCTGTAACCATTAAATATTCATGAAGAATATTTAGCCAAATAAATAAGATGGCCATATTTAAAAAGCATACAAGCTATGCACATGATTTGTAAATATAGTTTACCTAAAATATATTTATAATTACATGTTTATATATTTATAAAACAGAAGTAAATAAATATGTGCATTGTGAAAGAAGAGCAATGGCAACAAATACAACTACTAATGATATTGTCCTTGATCAGCATGGAAGTGATTTGGGATAGTTATATTCTGTAATATTTTGAAACTTCTATACAATATCTATTCTACGTTTATTAGCTTATATTTTTAAGTAGGACATTTACACTTTACCAGAACAACTGAAAGTAGAAACAAAGGGTGGTATGAGACTATGCCCAGTCACGTGATCTGATTTCTGGAAAAGGCATCTGACTTGTCACCTCCTTCACAGATGAGAACTCAAGCAAAAGGCTCAAGTATAGAGGTTCAGAGATTTCCTTGACAGCCATCTCAACTGGCAATGGCAGAGCCTAAGGGGGAAATGCAAGACTCTTGTTTCCTGATTCAAACCATCCCCTATACTATGCTGTCATCAGTGTTTCCATCACAAGGATCACAAGAGGAATGAACTTGAAAAGCATGTCACAATAAAACAATGGCCAAATGCTTCTGCTCAGTTGCTGAAACAGAAGGAAGTCACCCCATAAGCAATTAGGCAGCAGTTTGCACTACTTACATAAGTAGTTAAGAACGGTCATGCACTCCAACAAACAATTGCAAATTGCAGTCTCGGTCATACCCTACATTTGGTAAGGAAAGCTGACTAGATCAGGAAAGTTGTTTTAATATCTTCAGCTTTTCATAATCTCATGGGTACAGATAATTTACTTTGATTCTAATTGTCCTTTCATTATTCTCAATTTCTGCCTCCACCTCAGCTTCTAAGCCATCTTCTCTTCCCAATAAATCCCCCTTATACTTATATCATGTGCATATGTGTGTACGTGAGGATGAGCATGTATGTGCACATATGCATGCACGAGTGTGTGTGTGTGTGTGTGTGTGTGTGTGTGTGTGTGTGTGTGTGTGTGCATGTGCACATGCATTTAATTCTGCATTTAATTCTGGTTACTTGCATGAGTCTGTGTCAGGGGTTAATTACTTGATCAAGAGCAATTTGACAGTGAGAGGCTACATCACTAAGAAATAGGATACCCCTCCTCAAGCAACCACTAACCACTTAGGGTGTGGCCTTATAAGTTCCTCCCCTCTCCATGATGGAATGCTGGTGAGGCTGGATTTTTACAGGCCTTTTACAGGGAACCACTGCTGCTGTGGGTTCAGGGGTATAAGAGCCAGGACAAGCCTAGAAGACATCACTTCATAGCACACTTTCCCATCCTCCAGCTCTTCCATCCTTTCTCCTCCCACTTCCGATATGGTCCCTGAGTTGTGAGGGGTGTGATATGTGTCCCACTCAACAGTCACATTTTTTTCAGCAGTTTGACAAGTTATGATTCTATAATTACCTACTTCAGAGGGAAACTTGTCTGATCAAGTCTGAGAAGATTTTTGATATGGACTGATTTACATGGGAAAGTGGTTTACTGTTCTATTGACTTCTGCCCACCTAGCCATTCTTACCATGCCAGAACAACAAATGTGTCTCCTTTGCCTACTTCCTTGCATATCCTAACATATGTGGCCTGGTATTTACATCCAGGCACAGTATAGATGGTATGGGTCCTCTAAAGTCTAAATAGAGAACAAAAGATTATATATACATGAAAATTGTCTTAGGGTTTCTATTGCTGGGAAGAGACACCATGACCACAGCAATTCTTATAAAGAAAACATTTAATTGAGGTGGCACCTTACAGTTTCAGGGTTTAGTCTATTATGGCAGGGAGCATGGTGACGTGCAGACAGACAGAGTGCTGGCTTCATCTTCATCAGAAGGCAACAGAAAGTGGATGGAGACATTGGGTGTGGCTTAAGCATATATGAGACCTCAAAGCCTACCTACACAATAACATGCTTTCTCTGACAAGGCCACACTTTCTCTAGCAAAGCCACACCTCATAATAGTTCCACTCCCCATGAGCTTATGGAGGCCAATTACATTCAAACTAACACATGATCTCAATCTCAAGTATGAAATATCTCTATCCTGTACCAGTTTCCTTCCTGTCCATGACAGTTAAGCGCCATCATTTTCACTGCTAAGTTTAACTTGCTTTCCACTCCTTTTCAGGTCTTCCATCAAATTACTGTTGCACATTCAGCTTTTTATCCTGTTTTCTTAGGAGAGAATGTTTTTTACATTTCTTTTCCATTTTATTTTTGTTTTGTGCTGAGAATCAAACCCAGGGCCTTGTACATGCCAGACAAATGCTCTACCACTGAGCTATAGACCCAGTATTTTTCCCTTGTTATTTTTATCTGTAACTCAGCAATAAAACACAGAGTTATATTAGTTTTTCCAAATTCCAAACACACTCACAAGAGCCAAATAAGAAAACATATATGTAATTATAAGATTAAAAGATTACAAGGGTACAAATCATGATATAACACTGAAATATTTTTTATTGTTTCTGTTTTGTCCGTATGGATGCAGAAAATTGAACTTTCCATATGATGTGAATGCCATATTATTTTCTTCCCACATTTTAAATCAGAATTTCCTCCATTCCTAAATCCTTTGACTTTTTTTCCAGCCAGCCTGATTCTACCAAGCCTTTCTTTTGTGAATAGAACCTACATGACTTTAAGTTGGTAATTGGAACAAGAAATCATTCTGAGTGCCTTCTAAACCTGACACTAGGTTTAAAGAGAAAACTTATTTTTACAAAATAACACAGAAACAACAGAATCAGTATGAAGCCCAGATCTGCCTCAGACCCTCTGCTATCAATGCCCTAACCTTCACCAGGGACGAAATCTGATTTACAGTAGAATTGAGAGAAGTGGTTTCTTCCCTCATTGTTTACCCTGCTGAGCTTGTTAGCCTTTGAGGGTTTTGTTTTACTTTGTTTTTGAAATTTTTAAGATGCAGTAAGTAAAGAAGATTTAAGGGAACAATAAAGGTCTTATCTCAGTAAGTAATCAATCTCTTAAGTTAATTTCTTAAATATTTGCAGGCTCCCAATGACTGGTAGATGCTTGAAGCTCTTCTACTCAGTGTTTTTCAGCCATGTTAACTGTCTGGAGTTTTGGTTTTCTTTTGTCATTGTTTTGTCTTTTGGGGGTAGGGAAGGCTTTTGATTTCTATTATTTATGGTCCTTCTTGATGGCTCACTTCTCAAACGTGAATCAGGTACCAGCTTGATATGCAGAGAACATACTCGTAGAGAATTTGTAGTCTGTACTCACTGTCCTCAAAGGACAGACTGTGAACAGGCTTGAGGGAGTTCTCATTCTGTTGTACATTTCCTTTCTAAATACATTCTACCTCTTTTTTTCAATCTCTGATTTGGCAGAGGGATCACAAAAAAATCATGAAAAAGTCAGCAACTCTTTGTAATGTCTTGCTAATGCACTGCTTCTTGTAATGTTTTAACAACTTGGGGGGCATTTCTGCCTGAAGAGGAAGGCTAGCTACTTGTCAAGACAGCAAATGGCTTATTTGGCAGCACTTCTACAACATTCAATGGAAATTCACTAATCCACAGCTGACAACCCACCTATCCCCTTATCAAACTTCCATACACCAAGTATTTGGCCTCCTCTAAGTCATCCAGGGCTACGTGAAAGACAACACACGACACTCACTGTGAAGCTCACTGGCATTATGAGGAGCACTTATGAGCCTAAGCTTTCTGACCTTTCTTAAACTTTCCAGAAAAAAACAAAAGGTGTTATGCCTAGGCTTTCTCCCTCATACCTGTTTCTGCCTTGTGAATAAATTGATGTTCCTCTTGGCATGTGGCCCTCTATGGAATGGCAGGCCCTCTTCCTTCAGGAAATGAACAAATAAATCTCTGGGATTTATGGAAATAATAAAATCTCTGGCAATGGCACTAACCTGTATGTCATCACTTGGTTGCAACTGTATAAATTAATGCCCAGACATAGTTTTCACACAATTGTGATGCCCCCTCTGGAGGTCTGCTCATAGACATTTTAGTGCTAGGTGTATGTAGATCAGTTGAAATTTCAATTTACCATCCTTTCTGCATTAATAATGGAACTTTAAATATA
Organism: Cricetulus griseus; assembly: GCF_003668045.3. Taxonomy (NCBI): domain Eukaryota; kingdom Metazoa; phylum Chordata; class Mammalia; order Rodentia; family Cricetidae; genus Cricetulus; species Cricetulus griseus. Next base: position 154,801,485 of record NW_023276807.1, read on the forward strand.
ATGAAGATTCAAGGATCCATATGTGCATAAGAAGTGTTCTTGGGGTGTGTTTATTCATTCAAAAGCTGGTCAATTGACAGTGTGTGTCTGCCAGTTTACTGGGACATAAATATGTAGCAACACCTACCACCTATTCAGAAACGCAATTAATGTGGATCACAACGGAGTCAGAGCTAGTTTGAAAAACATTGTTTATTAGGAAGTACTCACTCCATGGAGCCAGTCCTGTACAACCAGTTGGGAGAGGTAACAGAGAGAGCCACATGTGTGTGACCCTCATATTTAAAGCCTTGCTATGCCACTCTAACCACACCCAAGTGTGTGTGGTTAGCATCAGCTGTGCCAGCCCCCAAGCAGGATTGGCCAGTATTTCCCCCTACAACCACCCATAAGTTCAATATTTGAACCAGATGCAACTTATCACATAAAATCAGTGCCTGGGCACAGATTATTACTGTGACCTGGAGTTAGGAAGCTGCCATAGGACTGTCAACACTTTTCTTGCTAGTTAGCTATCGAAAGAACACTGTGCCTAAAGATGCAAGTTAAGCCAAAGCCACAGTTACAGTAACATGGCTCTGAGACTTTAGGGTGAAGGCATTTACCCAAATATCACCTCAAAGAGAAGCAGTCTGAAATCAAGCTACCATTTTGAAGAACTAGAAAGTAGGGAATAAAAGAAAAATTTAAAGTACATGAAGATGAGAGATGGTTAATGAGAGATATGAAGGAGTTGATGGGGAACAGAGCCAGGGGAAAGTTGTCTAAATGGAAACATAGGTGTACAGGGAGCTTTTTTATCTGACTCTTAGCAATCTGGGAAAATTCAAAAGGACAGCTAATGGAATAGACTTTATCCCAACATATCAGGCAAACACAAAAGCAGGTTACCATGTGAGATGTTGACTCTGCCACAATTCCAGTAGTCTTAACAGAGTTAACACTGGTTTTCTCTTCTCAATCAGGTAAGTATAGCAATATGGAATTCTGGAAGTTGAATGATCAAATCACTACCTACCAGAAAGGGAGGAATTCAAAAAGGTCAGAAGGAAGGATGATGAGCACAATGGGACCACTGTTCAATGGGACTTCTCCATTGGAAGAGGAAGGAAGAATCAACATTCTTCAAGTAAATAGACACTACAGGTTTGCTCACCTGGCCTACAGGTCGACCTAAGGTTCATGAGATCATCATCCTGTTCTGGAGACAGAACTCATGCTATCTTGAGACCTAAAGCATGAACCATAACACCACCTCTGGAAGTGTGGAGGGTAGCCTAAGACATCTGGCCTCCTGCTGACAGAATATGTGCAGACTTTAATGCCACATCCTCACAGAACAGGCACTTGATCTCCAGCACAACATTGCTATTGGTTTATGTCAGATAAGAATGAAAACTGACACATGATGCTGTTGTTCTATCTTTCTTCTCCTGCAAGTGAAAGTATGGGTCAACTTGGGTAAGTGCAGCAGGTAGTTAGTATGGGCCAAAGGAACAAAACTTCTTGGTATATGGAGCTAAAGGAAAGTTAGATTAAAAACAGATCTTAAGGAAGTCATCAGAACTAAGGTTTATGGTCTAAAATCTTACCTTGTGTAGACAGACCTGAAGAAATTCCCACATAAGAACTAGAGAGCCAGAGGGAAAGGTCAGCAGGCCCTTGCCTTCCATAATGATGTCACCACATGGAGTCATTTCTTTTTCTAACTTCCTACCTCCCTCAGGTTGACATCCTGGTTTTCACCAGTAAGATTTGTCTTTGCTTCTTCTGTTTCTAAAACCTGGATTTACCTGTAGAAAAGTTAATCACGGTATGTGAATTCTGTTGTGGTTTGAATATAAAATGTCCCCCACATGCTCATGTGTTGAATGCTTTGTCCCAGCTGGCAGTGCTATTTTGGGAGATTATGGAAACATTAGGAGGCGGGGCATACATGGAGGAAGTAAGTCACCACAGGCATGCCCATGAAGGGTCTTTCATTTCCTAGACCCTCTCTCTTTGTCCCTGGTGGCCCTGAGGAGAGCTGCTGTGTTTGTCAATGTGCTCTTGGACATGACTCTATCTCGCCACAGCCTAACGCAATAGAGCCAGAGAAGCAGAGACTGAAACATGCATGGACTAAAAGAAATCCTTCCTTCATCTTAGGTATTTGTGAGTGACATAAAAACTAACACATGTATATACTGTTCACACAAGTCTAGTGATTGTCTCATATCCTAGGATACACTGAAGGTGTTCTTTAGATAATCCTTGAAACTGAGGAATTGTACTTAAGAAGTACTATGGGAGGAGTTGCTAGATAGATGGTTCAGTGGTTAAGAGTACTTGTTGCCCTTGTAGAGGATGCAGGTTTGATTCCCAGCACCCTCATGGTGGCACATAACCAGCTGTAACTCCAGATCCAAAGGATGTAATACCTGTGATTGCTTCCATGGGCATTCTACACATGTGTGCACAAATATGCATGCAGCTCAAACACCCGTACAAAGAAAATAATAATTTAAAAAGAAACATTAAAGAACAATTTCGGTGTACTATTCCAATTCATATACCATTCTGTTTCTCCACTAGCAACTACAAGGCACATCCTTTTGGTCAGGAGATGCTATGAAGTACTTACTTACATTCAGAACAAATTTTGTATCTGAGACATAGGGTTGGACTGGTTTCTAATTTAAAATCAGATGGTGAGGAAAAGAAATCTGGATACTATTAAAAATTATACCTGTATCATGCTAAAAGGGATTTTTCAGCAATTGTCAAGCCAACACATCATATTGCCAAATCCATAAAATGCTTCCAGAAACAGATGGGATTTCTATCGCCGACTCTCACACCTCATGGGAGGGATCTTTGTGTCAATTAACCCGTTGGCAGTAGTATCTAATCTGGAGGGGTACGCACAGAAAATCCAAAGATATTTTATCTAGACTTCTAGTGTAAAATTTTTTGTGGCACCTTCTCTGAGGCAGGGCACCATGAAGTCAGAGCAGTTGGCAAAGTTCAAGGATATCTCCTCAAAATGCAGGCTCTCTCTTCACACATTCTCAGAGGTATCTTCGGAACATAGTGACCGTGCAGGTATTTTGTCACAGTTGGATGTACCATTCAGCCTCTCTGAGATTCCCAATCTAAATGTCAAGCCCAGAATTAAGAAAGAAAAAAAAATAGACAACAAAAATGTCAGTATGTATTGAGCTAGTACTGATATTTCCAGTGGCAGACACTGAAGAATTGGTTCCCCTATAAAATGTGTCAATGTGATTTTGATATCTGCAATCAATTTTAGGAAGAACTGTGGTAATAAATTTATAGTTCTTGTGGCAAGCATTGTCTGCCAAAACAACTTAATTTTCTTTAAGGATTATGTGTGTGTCCATATAAGGCACAAGAAACTTTGGTTAGGATAGTCCAAGTGACGCAAAAATAATATAGATTATAGTTGTACCCTAAGTTACTCTTCAGGGGTTGGGGGAGAGTGGGCTGCTATTGCTGAAGATGCTGACACACACTTAGAGCATAGGATGCAGATGGCTCAAGCTGAATCTGACCATAAAGCCTCTTTTCTGCTGTCTAGTTTCCATGATTCCAGAAAATACTATGCAAGCTGACAAGGGAGGGAATCAGCTAAACTGTCCTACCTAGCTGGGAAAACTATGAACCATGAGAAGTACCAGCATGACAAGATATGGATCAAGGTACAATAAGTAGCACTCACATGTCATTGGCAACCAATAGCTCTCTGAGTGAACCTTAGACTTATCCAACAGGAAGGAAATCATGCTGGTACTAGACACTTAGCCAGCTTCCCAAGGGTAGTGAGGTGATTGATTTTAGAAAAGAATCTACTACCACCATTTTGCTAGACCAGCATAACCCCTTACTACATCCTAAATCTTATCTTTACACCCACAGATAAGTATAACTACTAATCCTCATCAAAGCCTCTTTTTGCAACATCACAGAAAAGCCCAGGCTCTACACATACATCGATGTCGCAACTCCTACATGTATTACTCAGGGAGCACGGAGGAAAAGAGAGGTTATGAGAGCCAGACGATCAGGAGGCCTGTTATGAAATAGTATCTCCTAGAAATGGATGCATAAACCAGACCAAGACAATGGCTATATCGATAGATATTTTAATGTGGGAGGTGAAAATCTTGAGGGGGTCCCACCCTAGATAAAGAATTTTTTTTTATTAATTCAAGTTAGGGAACAAGCTTATTTCACATGTAAGTCCCTTCTCCCTCGCCCTCCCCTCACCCCCATCCCTCCTACCCCACCGCCAACCTACCACCACCCTATCCACCCACGACTCCCCAGGCAGGGTAGGGCCCTCAACTGGGGCTTTGCAAAGTCCACCAAATCTTCCTATGCTGGTCCTAAGCCCTTCCCCATGTGTCCAGGGCCAGAGTGTAACCCTTCACGTGGGATGGGCTCTCAAAGTCCCTTCTTGCACCAGGGAAAAATACTAATCCACCACCAGAGGCTCCCTGGAGTGCAGAGGCCTCCTTATTGGCATCCATGTTCAGGGATCTGGATCAGTCTTGTACTGGCCTCCCAGATAGCATCTGGGGTCCATGTGCTCTCCCTTGTTCAGGCCAATGGTTTCTGTGGGTTTCTCCAACCTGGTACAGACCCCTTCGCTATTCATTCCTCCCTCTCTTCAACTAAATTCCAGATTTCAGCTCAGTGTATTTCTGTGGATGTCTGTCTCTGCTTCCATCAGCCACTGGATGAGGGCTCTAGGATGGCATAAAGAGTAGTCATCAATCTCATTTTAGGGGAAGGGCTTTTAGGTTATCCTCTCCTCCATTGCCTGGATTGTCAGATCGTGTCATCCTTGTAGATCTCTGGAAATCTCCCTGGTTCCAGATCTCTTCTCGGACCTATAGTGACTCCCTCTAATATGGTATCTCTCATCCTGCTCTCTCTCCTCTATTCTTCCCCCTACTCGATATTTCTGTTCCTCCATTTCCTCTCCTCTACTCCTCTTCTCCTGCTCTTATTGTGGCAGCACCCTCTCCCCTATCCTCATGCTCCCAATTAGCTCAGGAGTTCATGCCGCTCCCATTCATGGGATCTATTTATCCCTTAGAGTCCTTCATGTTTCCTAGTTTCTTTGGTGAAGAGGATTATAGGCTGATAAACCTTTGCTCTATGTCTAAAATTCATATATGAGTACATACCACGTTTGTCTTTTTGTGACTGGGTTACCTCATTCAGGATGGTTTGTTTCTTCTAGTTCCATCCATTTGCCTGCGAATTTCAAGATTCCATTGCTTTTTTCTGCTGAGTAGTACTCCATTGTATAAATGTACCACATTTTCTCTATCCATTCTTCAGTTGAGGGGCATCTAGGTTGCTTCCAGGTTCTGGCTATTACAAACAATGCTGCTATGAACATGGTTGAACATATGTCCTTGTTGTATTAACATGTACTATTTGGGTATATACCCAGGAGAGGAATGGCTGGATCTTGAGGTAGATTGATTCCCATTTTTCTGAGCAACCGCCATACTGATTTCCAGAGTGGTCTTACAAGTTCACACTCCCACCAGCAATGGAGGAGTGTTCCTTCTTCTCCACATCCTCTCCAGCATAGATTGCCATTGGTATTTTTGATTTTAGCCATTCTGAAAGGTGTGAGGTGGTATCTCAGAGTTGTTTTGAGTTGCATTTCTCTGATGGCCAAGGATTTTGAGCAGTTTCTTAAGTGTCTTTCAGGCATTACAGATTCCTCTGTTGAAAATTCTCTGTTTAGTTCTGAACCCCACTTTTTAATTTCATTGTTTGGTGTTTTGGTGGCTAGCTTCTTGAGCTCCTTGTATATTTTGGAAATCTGCCCTCTGTCAGATGTGGGGTCAGTGAAGATCTTTTCCCATTCTGTGGGTGGTCATTTTGTCTTACTGACTGTGTCCTTTGCCTTACAGAAGCTTCTTAGTTTCAGGAGGTCCCACTTATTAATTGCAGACCTCAGTGTCTGTGCTACTGGTGTGATGTTCAGGAATCGGTCTCCTGTGCCAATTTGTTCAAGGGTAATTCCCACTTTCTCTTCTAGAAGATTCAGTGTGTCTGGATTTATGGACAGATTTTTGATCTATTTGCACTTAAGTTTTGTGCATGGTGACAGGTATGGATCTATCTGCAATCTTCTGCATGTCTGAATCCAATTGTGCCAGCACCATTTGCTGAAGATGCTATCTTTTTTCCATTGTATAGATTTAGCACCTTTGTCAAAAATAAGATGTTTGTAGGTGTGTGGGTTAATATCTGGGTCTTCAATTTGATTCCATTGGTCTATCTGTCTATTTTTGTGTCAATACCAAGCTGTTTTCAGAACTATGGCTCTATAGTAGAGCTTGAAGTCAGAATGGTGATGCCTCCAGAAGATTTTTTATTGTAAAGAGTTGTTTTGGCTATCCTGGGTTTTTTATTTTTCCATATAAAGTTGAGTATTGTTCTTTCAATGTCTGTGAAAAACTGTGTTGGGATTTTGATGGGGATTGTGTTGAATCTGTAGATTGCTTTTGGTAGGATTGCCATTTTTACTATGTTAATTCTACCTATCCAAGAGCATGGGAGATCTTTCCATTTTCTGGTATCTTCTTTAATTTCTTTCTTTAAAGTCTCAAAGTTCTTATTGTACAGGTCTTTCACTTTTTTGGTTAGTGTTACCAAAACTAGCGTTATGTTATGTATAGTGTTATGTTGCTTGTGGATATTGTGAAAGGTGATGTTTCCATGATTTCTTTCTCATTGGGTTTATCATCTGTATTCAGTAGGGCTACATATTTTTTTGAGTTAATTTTGTATCCTGCTACCTTGCTGAAGGTGTTTATCAGTCGTAGGAGTTTCCTGGTAGAGTTTTTTGGGTCACTAATGTAGACTATCATGTCATCTGCAAATAGTGAAAGTTCGACTTCTTCCTTTCCAATTTGTATCCCTTTGATCTCCTTTTCTTGTCTTATTGCTCTAGCTAGAACTTCAAGTACAATATGGAGAGAGTGGACAGCCTTGTCTTTTCCTGATTTTAGAGGAAACGCTTTGAGTTTCTCTCCATTTAGTTTGATGTTGGCTATTGGTTTGGTGTATATTGCATTTATCATGTTTAGCTATGTTCCTGTTATTCCTGTTCTCTCCAAGATCTTTATCATGAAGGGATGTTGGATTTTGTCAATGGCTTTTTCAGCATCTAGTGAGATGATCATGTGGTTTTTCTTTTTCAGTTTGTTTATATGGTGGATTACATTGATGGATTTTTGTATGTTGAACCATCCTTGCATCCCTGCAATGAAGCCTACTTGATCGTGGTGGATGATTTTTCTAATATGTTCTTGGATTCGGTTCACCAATATTTTATTGAGTATTTTAACATCAATGTTCATGAGGGATTTCAGTCTGTAGTTCTCTTTCTTGGTCATATCTTTGTGTGGCTTGGGTATCAAAGTGATTGTAGCCTCGTAGAAAGAGTTTGGCAATATCCCATCTGCTTCTATTGTGCGGAACAGTTTGAGGAGTACTGGTATCAGCTCTTGTTTGAATTTCTGGTAGAATTCTGCAGTGAAGCCATATGGCCCTGGGCTTTTTTTGGTTGGGAGGCTTTTGGTGACTGCTTCTATTTCATTAGGGGTTATGGGTCAATTTAAACTGTTTATCTGATCTTAGTTTAATTTTGGTAAGTGATATTTATCCAGAAAACTGTCCATATTCTTTAGATTTTCAAATTTTGTGGAGTACAGGTTTTCAAAGTATGACCTGAAGATTCTCTCGATTTCCTCAGTGTCCGTTGTTATATCCCTCTTTTTGTTTCTGATTTTGTTAATTAGCATGCTGTCTCTCTGCCTTTTGGTTAGTTTGGCTAGAGGTTTGTCTATTTTGTTGATCTTCTCAAAGAACCAACTCTTTGTTTCATTGATTCTTTGTACTGTTTTCCTACTTTCTACTTTATTGATTTCAGCTCTCAGGTTGATTATTTCCTGGTGTCTACTCCTCCTTGGTGAGTTTGCTTCTTTTTGCTCTAATGCTTTCAGTTGTTCTGTCAATTCTCTAATGTGACTTTTCTCCAGTTTCTTCATGTGGGCACTTAGTGCTATGAACTTTCCTCTTAGAACTGCTTTCAGAGTGTCCCATAAGTTTGGGTATGTTGTATCTGCATTCTCATTAAATTCTCGGAAGTCTTTATTTTCTTTTTTTTTATTTCTTCCTCAACCCAGGAATGGTGCAATTGGGTGTTATTCATTTTCCAAAAATATGTAGGTTTTCTGCCATTCGTATTGCTGTTGAATTCTAGCTTTAATGCATGGTGATCTGATAAGATACAGGGGGTTATTTCAATTCTTTTGTAACTATGGAGGTTTGCTTTGCTGCCTACTATGTGGTCAATTTTAGAGAAGGTGTCATGTGGTGCTGGGAAGAATTCTTTTGAGTTTGGATGGAATGCTCTATAGATATCCGTTAACCCCAGTTGGGTCATAACTTCTTTCAGATCCTTTGTTTCTTTGTTAAGTTTCTGTCTGGTGGTCCTGTCTGGTGGCATAAGGGGGGTGTTGAAGTCTCCTACTATAAGTGTGTGTGGTTTGAGCTTTAGTAATGTTTCTTTTACAAATGTGGGTGCCTTCGTATTTGGGGCATAGATGTTCAGGATTGAGACTTCATCTTGATGGACTTTTCCTGTGATGAGTATGAAATGCCCTTCTTCATCTCTTTTGATTGATTTTAGTTTAAAGTCTAATTTGTTAGATATTAGGATTGCTACACCAGCTTGTTTCTTGAGCCCATTTGATTGGAAAATCTTTTCCCATCCTTTTACTCTGAGTTATCGCCTGTCTTTGAAGTTGAGGTGTGTTTCTTGTAAAGAGCAGAAGGATGGATTCTGTCTTCGTATCCATTCTGTTAGCCTATATCTTTTTATGGGTAAGTTAAGACCATTGACATTTAGGGATATTAATATCCATTGTTCATTGGTTCTTGTTTGTTTTCTAGTTATGTTCGTTGGGTTGGAGTTTTCCTTTCAGAACCTTCTGTAGTGCTGTATTTGTGGATATGTATTGTTTAAATCTGTTTTTGTCATGGAATATCTTGTTTTCTCCATCTATAATGATTGAAAGTTTTGCTGGGTACAATAATCTGGGTTGACATCCATGCTCCCTTAGTGCTTGTAGGGTATCTATCCAAGACCTTCTGGCTTTCAGAGTTTCCATTGAGAAGTTGGGTGTGATTCTAATTGGTTTGCCTTTATATGTTACTTAGCCTTTTTCCTTTGCTGCTCTTAATATTTTATCTTTATTCTGTAGATTTGGTGTTTTGATTATTATGTGTCGGGGGACTTCTTTTTGTGGTCCAGTCTGTTTGGTGTCCTGTAAGCTTCTTGTACTTTCATAGGCATATCCTTCTGTAGGTTGGGGAAGTTTTCTTCTATGATTTTGTTGAATATGTTTTCTGTACCTTTGAGCAGTGTTTCTTCACCTTCTTCTATACCTATTATTCTTAGGTTTGGTCTTTTCATGGTGTCCCATATTTCCTGGATATTTTGTGTTAGGGATTTGTTGGACTTGAGGTTTTCTTTGGTTGATGAATGTATATCCTCTAGCGAGTCTTCAATAGCTGAGATTCTCTCTTCTGTCTCTTGAATTCTATTAGTTATACTCACATCTTTAGTTCCTGATCATTTATCCAGTCTTTCCATTTCCAGCATCACCTCATTCTGTGTTTTCTTTATTGTGTCTATTTCAGCTTTCATGCTTTGAACTGTTTCAAGAGCTTCCTTCACTTGTTTGGTTGTTTTTTCTTGGGTTTCTTTAGATTCTTTAAGAGATTTGTTTATTTCTTGAATTTTTTGGTTTGTCTTTTCCTCCATTTCATGAAATTTTTTGCTTGCTTTTTCTTCTATTTCTTTAAGGGATTTTCTTGTTTCCTCTTTTAAGGTCTCTATCATCTTGCTGAGATAATTTTTGAGGTCCATCTCTTCTTCATGCACTGTGTTGGGCTTTTCAGATCTTGCTGGAGTGGAGTCCCTAGATTCTGGTGGTGTCATATTGGTCTTTCTGTTGTTGAGTGAGTTCTTATTCTGTCTTCTTCCCATATCTTTTTCCAGTGAGTGCAGGAGGGGTCTCTCTAATTCCTCTTGTTACCCAGTGGTGTGTGTGGGCCAGGAATTCAATGTGCACAGCTCTGGATGGTCTTGCCTCTCCTGGTAGTCTCCTCACTCTGAAGGAGTTAGGCCTCCATAGGGGTCAGGTGTGTGTGGGGGACAGGAAGGAAGAGTGGGGTGTTTCCAGGCTCAGGGAGTTCCTCACTGCCTGGGCAGGTCTACCCCAAGTAGGAGCAGGCCTGGGGAGATGGGGTGGATGGGGCTTTGGAAGGGAGTTGGTTAAGAGCAGTGGATCACTCACCTCGTTGTGGATTGGTCGGCGGAAAGGGAATGTAGAGTGGCCTGTTCCCAGATTCAGGGAGCTCCTTTCTTCCTGGGCATGTCTACTCCATGCAGGCACAAGCTCGGGAGATCTGGGTGAATTATGCTTTGGATGGGAGTTGGGTAAGAGCGGGGGGGTCACTCACCTAGTTGTGGATCGGTCGGCGGGAAGAGCCTAGATAAAGAATTAAAGGCAACTAATGGCTGTGGGAGAAGATTAGCCTCTTCCAAGAATGAGCCCCCTTATTGGTTGTCCAATGCAGAGTGGTCAGCCTTGAAACCGTATACACAAGCAATAATGGACTCAGCAGGTTATATTTGTATTTGTGTATATACATATGTACATACATACATATATAAAATTTACATGTATGTAACAATAATAATCAAAGAAAAAGAGGCTATCAACTTGAAAGTGGGGGTGGCATGGGAGGAGTTGAACCAAGGTTATCTGGAAGTGACTGGAGAGAGGGGAAGAGGAAGGAAGTGATATAATTCTATTTCAATTAAAAGATATTTAAAACCAGTAAGTTTCAATCAGGCATGGGAGTGAGATAGATTCACTTTTCAGAAAGGAAAATCGAGATTAAAGAGGCCAACACTGTTACTGCACTGCACACTGACTTGACACTCCAGCTTTTTCTTCTGAATCATTTCTGCTTTCTGGTAGGAGCAGAAAGAAGACACAACAAGGTAATATAGAGTACCTTAGCAGTTTCACTGAATTAAAATGTCTTTATCGTAATGATGCCTTCACAGACTTTGTAAATAGCATAAAGAAGTTTCATGATTAAGTAAACAAAACTTAAAGTCAGTCATCAAACATACTCTAATCTTGTGTCTTTTACCAGTCTGATGAACACGCTGTGAAAGGAAGGCAATGCAGGTGTGGATATAGGTCAGGAAGTGCAGACAGTGTAGCTGTTAACTATGACCATGGGCAGTGTCAGCTTCACTACTAATCAATCAAGAGACTTCAAGCAAGTACCAAAAGCCTCCATTTTGTTCTCTCTGTATTAAGGACAATGATAGTCTGTATCTCATTGCAGTCATCACTTGAGTTGAAAGAGCCAATATTGGTAAAGCTGTAATGCTTATTCCACATAAGCACCACAGAAGTGTTAACCATTATTTTTGAACATGGTACAAGATAGCCATTTCTTGGAATTTCCAATATTTTAGAATGTATACTATTTAAATAGGGAAGAAAATGAGAGTAATAAAAAGTAGCCGGCAACAAATAATCTTCCGTAGCTCATTGGACTGACAGTTCTGTCCCCTCTAAGAGTCAGATCTTTACAACTCTCAGTTGCCAGCTCCTTGGGAGATCTGTCTTGCTGACAGGTTGCTGCCTTGTTTGCTGAAGGAGAGCTGTGTGAATTATAGCTATCATGAAATGGCCGCTGAAACCTGAGTAGTTGTTTGAACAAATATGCAAGGTATCCAAGATTTCTTAAAGGGACAAGGTCTGTCTTGAAGCCATCAAGCAAAAGAAACACTCACTCACTTCCAGGTAACCCTTGTTCAGCTTAGACAGCAGGTAAATTAATCAAGTCTTCCTGAGTCTGAGTCATTCATTATACAACCCTGAGCAATTCACTTTAGCTTGTTAGTCTTGCTATTTAAAAAAAGAAAAAAAGAAAAAAAGTGCATTTACCCCAAAGTTAACAAAACTAGATTCACAAGAAGCATGGCACACAGTGGACAACTGGGAACAAATACAGAAAGCAGGACTGCTTTCCAACCAGATGCTTCTCAAAGTGTGTGGCAAACGTTTTAAAGAGTTCTGTATACATTTCAAGAGACATTCTTCAAGATTAAGGGAAGCGCAGGAGGGACTCAGACAAAGAGCAGATGGTGTGCTGAACTCGTCTGAGATTTTGAAAGGAGAGATATTACAAAGTGATAAAGTGGTGGCAGTTGACATGAATTGCAGGCAGCACACGTCTTGTTTCTATGAACTGCCCCAGAGTATTCACTACTCAAATGACATCAACTTTCCACAGTGAACCAGAAACAGCATATATTATAATGTGTCAATGCTAGAGATTGCAATTTAAGTTTCCCAACTCACCCATGACTAGGAATTGGGCTACGGTTAGCTTCTAATCAGCGTTAGCATGTTTTGCAATATAAATTGGTCTCTTTGGTTCAGCCATTTGACTTCTCTATGGTGAGTTACCAGTTCTCAAAGCTGAGAAAAACACAGCAGCATGCTTTGTGCCTATGTGCTGGCTCTGTTTTGTGACTACTTACCATCCCCAAAGCACTCCGTTAAATGTCATGGGGGTTCCCAGACCTTGATACTAACCACGAAGTGATAGACCTGAGCCTCACCAAAACCTAACTTCCCAGTGTCCTGGAGCTCTCTCCCTTTATACCCAGTCCTAGTCATTAAAGGCAAACACACAGGATTTCAAACATAGCTTTTTGGGGGTGTATCCACAAACACATTTCCTGAAGGCTTCACTAGTGAGAACATAATTTCAAAACATTATTGGGATGTCCCAATCTGGGATATCATTTAAAGGTTAGGGGTGGAGGTTGAGCTCACTGGTGGGTTGTTGGGAATTTTCTTCCTGCTATTTCCTTCTATTTTGAAAATATAATGCCTATACTTAGGAGGAAAGAGAAAGACAATTTCTGTGTTTTCTAGCCATGCATACCTATTAGAGAAGGCTTAAAGGAATGTCAATGTAGTTCCAGGGTGTGGTAGTACAAGTCCTTTATCCCAGTGCTTGGAAGGCAGAGACTGGCAGAGTTTTGGCAGCTTGAGGCTAGCCTGATCTACATAGTTAGTTCCAGGCCAGCCATAGCTACACAGGGAGACAAACAATATGCTGCCTATACCTGACACTGCTAATGTAGATAAGAACCCGAGACAAGGTAGGTCAATGGCTTAGGGGAAACCCTAATGCTATTATTCTGCTAAAGGAATATAGCCATCAAATGATTTCTAGTGGCATTCTGTTATATCCATAGATCAATGCCTTACTTGGACATCATCAGAGAAGCTTCCTATTGTGATGGATGGGAACAATACAGAGACAATGAGCAGAGAGTGAGAGACTTTGGACCTCTCATTCCTAGTGGGTGTCCTCATCAAAGCTACTTCCCTCAAGTCTTAGATGTCTGATGGAAAGGAGAGCAGAAAGATTTTAAGAGCCAAAGGGGATGAATGACTCCAAGGAGACAGTGTCTTCCAGACACAACAGAACTGACTCACGTTGAACTCACAGAGACAGTGGCAGTATGCAAAGGGCCTGCACAGGTTCAAGCCACACAGAGTCTCAGCATTGAGAAGGGTGAGTGGACAAGAGCTCACATAACCAAGATGCTGTCTGCAGTAGATACCCACTGGCTAAAGAAAACTCATTTTTCCTCAGTGGACTCTTACTGAGTATATTAACCGTGCTTCAAGGCAGGCCGAATACCTGAGTAGTCAGCCAACACCAATTGAACTCAGTGGTATTTTTATATAATTTGTGTCTTATTTTGTTTTGTTCTGGCATTTTTTGTCTTAATGGCATTTTGCTTGGTTTGTTTTGATTTATACTTTTGTGGGTTTTGTGGGGATTTTTTCTGTAGTTGTGTGTGCATTTCTTTTTTTCTTTTTTCTTTTTGGTTCATGTTTGTTGTTTGTTTTAGAGAGAAAGAAGATAGAGTTGGTGGGGATGGAGGTGAGGAGGGTCTGGGAGGCACTGGAGGAGGGAAAATCATGATCAAAATATATTGTATGAAAAAACATTTTTCAATTATAAGAAAATCACTAAGTGTGTAGTCTCTAAACGAGCTTTGATTTTCTTTTGCTTTCTTTCAGATCATTCTGCTACATTCAAAGAATGGGAATGGGACAATATTGAACAAATCTAATCACACACATTCTCTGAGTACATCATGGTTTCCACATATTAAGCACTTACAGATTGCCAGCATCTTTTCACTCCCATAGCCAACCTGTCTATCTGGGAGATGGATGAAAGTTCCCGCTGCTTGGTTAGGACTTTCTGTGCTGAGATTAATCTGCTTGACAAGTTATTGCATCTCTCCTGCCAAACTGATATTTTCCTAATGCAGATACAACTTTGTGACTGAGTGCAATCCATTTTCTCCTCTGCTTCAAACCTCCATACCAAGGAAACATTTTCCCTCCTGAATGACAGCAAAAATAAATCTTTTTATGAAGATGGATGTGGACCTGCAGCTTTCAAAGTGGAAGACCCAGGTTTCTTTTGCTCATTTTTAAAATAGACAACAAAGTCTTTTCTGAGTGTCTGGTCGTATTTTGAAAATTAAGAGCTGCATATGAGAGTGGTTGTGTTTCAGCATTTCACTAGGTATTTCCCTGATTAAGCTCCTGTTCCCATAGTCTTGTGTCAGCATAATTGTACGATGTTATTCTAGAGTCAGCCCTATAGCCCAGGCTAGCCAGTGTCCTAGCTCAGCCTGCTTGTGCTTGCTCAGTCCATTTCCTGAGCATCATCTATCACTACAGCACACTTTGTTTCTCCAGCATCAGTCCTCTGCCCCTTGGTCTTTCTCTCATACTTTGACTCATTCAGGTTAGAAATGCCATTGCTTCAACTATCTCTCTCCTTCAGGATGCTCATTCCTGAATCTCTGCTTCCAGTTTTCTCCTTGACATCTGATCCCTCCTGTTTACAAATAGCCACAGGGAATTTTGGTTTGGATGCCCTTCTTTTCTTCTAAAATCAACCTTCCATGTCTAAGAAGCCGGCTTGAGATTCTTCCAAGTCTGTTCTCTACTACCACTCGGCTTCTGCCCTTGACTTCATCCTTAGAGGCCAGCTTGCCAAACCACAAAGTTTTGTAACATTTGTTCTATTTCCTTTGTTTGATTTTTAAGCTTTTCTTGTAGTTTCATAGGATAAATGTCACCAGAGTGCCAACTTTGTCTTGTTCACTGATAAATCTCTACCTCAAAACAAGAGTGCCTGGAACACAGTAGGCTCTTAATAAAGACTTGCTGAATGCCTGGACTTTGAATATTCAAAGAAAGAATGTGTATGAAGTGCTTAGTAAATCCTCTATGAAGAAAAAAATGGTGCCCTTGCAGAACTTGAGATGTGACTGCCAGATACTGGGGATAATGTGCCAGATGATGGGGCAAGGTGGATGCCATACCATTAAAATAGAAGCAAGTTTTAATATAGTATTGCCCAACAGGGCAGTTATATACAGTAATGCAGAAGACAGTTCAAAAACCAGAATGGCAGAAATTTGAACTTTTTCACCATGAAGAAATGATAATTATTTGAAGAGCAATAGGTTTAACCTGATTTAAGCATTACCCAATGGATATTTGCATAAGAATATTATACAGTACCCTATTAATGTATAACATTTTCATATATCACTAAAAATAGATTTAAATGATAAATAAAATCAAGTAAGCCAAATGCTAAATTATTTTGTTTCTTGGTAAGATAAGTAGGATTTAGTAAATGTTCATATCTAAAAATCATCAGAAAAACAACACATAATGTCAAATAAATGCAATTCAATATTTTGTTGCTGGTCTGTTTTGTCATTTAAGTGAGTCTTAGGATTCAATTTGATAACCTGCCCCTATACATATATTTGCTTTGATTTGTTTTTATGTTATTCGGTTAATATTGTTCATTGTCTCACTTTTTTCTCATGCTTAATTCATTGATTTTTGTTCTGCAACTTCTTTTCCAGAGGAGTCTGAGCAGGCCAGAAGATCTGTATGTACTGGCCTGCAGGCTTAGTGCCTCTCTGATTGGTAAGTGGAATTTTGCTCTCAATTCTTTAACTCTCATCAGTCCCAAATTATACCAAAAAATGCAGTCTAGACTTAGAGTGGGAAAATACTAGTCTGAATTCCATTTCTGGCCATTTCTAGCAGTCTGAGGTTTGAAAGGTGGCTTATAGCAGCTGTGAGGCTTGGGACATTGGCTCTAAAGTTGACTCCAGGACAGACATGCTATGGTTAGGCACCTCCTCGGTGCCCTCACTTGTAAAGTAAAAATGCTCACAAAGCCTGCTGTGTAGGTCACAGTGTGAAGTGAGCTAGCCTGGCAGCTCATAAGTAATGTGGTAAGAATTGAAGGGAATTAAGTGAGATCATGGTGGTCTTAATGATGACAAGAGCTAGAATGGTATCCTGTGAGAATTATATCAAAGGACCATCTTATGCAACATCATCTCCTTTCATCCCCATAGCCACCTCATGATGGGTGGACAGTCATCATCCTTGGTTGACAGACAAGAAAAAATGAAGCTCAGAGAAATGAAAAGACTTGAATAGGTTCATGTAGTTGGCAGAGTCTGTTTTCAAACCTGCAAAACATGATTACTTTGGATCTAGTACAAGAATTGCTCTCAGTGATCATTTTATATATTCCCTTGCTGGATTTCTATCTGCCTAAAAATGGCCTTACATTGCAGTCATGCTTGTGTCTTTCAAAGTTCTGTGTCAGGAGTGGTTTTCCCAGTGTCTGATCAGTTTCTTAGGAATTGATCAACGGTTCACTATTCCCTTTCAAATATAGGTCTATATATAAATAACAGATTCAAGGGAAGGTAGCTAGCTTTATATTTTCTATTTGTACCCATATCAGACATGACCTGAGCAGTAGAGTAAACACACTGACTGGCATCTGGCTTTGAACCTGGCTTTGCCATCTTCCAGCTATAACCTTGGGTGAGTTATTTCAATAACATTCTGTTGCTCCATTTCTTCATTCAGAAAATGGAGTTGGTAAAAGTGTGTTGCTTCAGACATTTGTTTGGAAGTATTAAATGGTACCATACATTTAAAGTCACTCATTAGTCAAATTATGAAGACAGAGAAAAGGGCAATTTCTTCCTACAGTAGTATTCTAATTCACTTTCTCTAGGAAAAGTCATAATCCTCAAACCACTAGATTGTTTACCCAGCAATTGTGTCATTGATTTCTGCAATAACTATGGGAGTGTGTGTGTGTGTGTGTGTGTGTGTGTGTGTGTGTGTGTGTGTGTGTGTGTGTGTGTGTGTTAGCACATAGCAAAACTTAAACAGTACATATGCAACACCTCTCTGTGTTTCAGAGCCATCTCTGGGGCTCATGTATCTTTCTCCATTCTCCAGAGCATCTGTTTTCCCTCAGTAACCCCTCTTAGGTGAGGATTCATTCCATCAATTTGTTATTTCTGTTATCCTTCTATTATATCCCACATCAGTGCTAGAAATCCAAGGTTATCTCAAGACAATTACTGAGACAAATTCTTACTCCTTTGTATTTTACCCATGTTGGATGATGGAACTAACCTCATGACAAATTCTGCTTCAGTGAATGGTGGTCCTCAGGGACTCTTAATGCCACAGATACAACAAAAAATATGAGCCTTGTCTAACAGACCAGCATATGCCTTTCCCGATATTTACAAGGCTTCCCTTCCTCCGACATCCAGGGCTGCATACTGAAGTATCAGCACCTGAGCTCACCACCAGCTTTTGGTAACTGAGTCCATCATATAAAGAATAGACTGGTGTGAATTGATCCACTCCCTCATGCTCACTGACAGCCAAACAAACCCTACGCTTCTCCCTGCGAATTACTGGCAATGACTGCAAAGACTTGGATGGCAGGCAGACAAAGAAAAACAGCTTAGTTTCTCTCTGCCCAGCTGCTCTTTCCAAATGAGACAGCTTTTCTAACCAAATGGCTCATGTTCTAGTCAGACCAAGCAATACCCAAATCGAGCAGTGACACCAAATGATTAGATGTATTAAGATAGAGGGTTTACTTCCCATTGCACACCAGAAACGCTGAGGTAGTTTGCATGAATAAAGAACAAGCAAGGAGACAAAAAACAGAAAGGGGGCAAAAGGCAACAAAATACCTTGAGAGATAAAAATGTCTTTAGAATAACAGTTATGTCTTTTGTTTGGTACAGTTGGTTTTGTTTATTTGTCTTATAGTTAACTTGAGCAACTATTTTGACTTTGATCTTTTCATCATGGTATGTAGAAAGAAAAGAAGGTGGGCTCATTTTCAAAGGACAGTGCTCCCTGAGCCAGTATTTGATGGGAGTTTCTGAGCACCAGCTCTGAATATATAGAAAAGGAAGGGCCTTGCAAAAGCACTTCATGCCTTGTTTTATTCTTCATGTATATTTTCATGTCACATTATTTTCTGCACATATGATTTTCTACTCTCTGTAGTTTGGATTTTTACTGAAAACTATTGTATCATACTTAATTACAGCCCTTACTCAGTTTTCACCCAATTAAAACCAGTTGTTTGTAAGATTTTGTTTTTAACAGAAATCATCAATGGAAATACCAATGATCCAAGGCAAAAAAGAATGTTGGCATTTCTTTTTGGCAAGATTAACCATTCAGGATGATATCCAGACTGGTTTTAAGCAATCAACACATTGAATGGTTATAAACAGGTCCATATAATAAATTTGTCTAATGTGGATTTTATGTGAAAATAGCAAGCAACAGAGAATGGTACAGAGAAAAAATTAAAAGAATTAAAAGACAAATATAGAAAAACAAAATGAAATTATTTGGGAGGTAGAGGCAGGAAGAGCAGGAGTTCAAAACTGGCCTCAGATACATAGTAATTTTGAAGCTAGTCTGCCTGAACTATATGAGACCCTGGAGAGAGGGAGAGGAGACAGACAGAGACAGAGACAAAGACAGCGACAAAAACTAAGAGTATATAGACAGTCAAATGAATGGAGGAACTTGAAACTAAGCTAAAAAAGACTAGAGACAGAAGAGAATAAAATGTTGGGTCAGGAAGAAAAGAAGTAAGAATACTTAAAACAGCTGCTGGTGTACCGGAAGTAAAGGAAAATGGGAGGAAGCCAGCAGCTGGCTCAGAAACACTTACTGAACCTCGGTGGCTGCTGAGACCACAGAAAGATAAACAACTATAAGCGAAATGGCCATTTGTGACCAATAAAGTAGTGCAAAAGGATTCATTTCATAGTTCATACTCTTATGATATAACAGTGAGAAAATTACTAGGATGGCTGAGATATTAGAAAGCAAGGCCACTGATCAAAGATTACCTAAGACCTACTTTATTCTCCAAAGCAGAGGAGAGTAGTCCCAGTACTCCCAGAGTGGTACTGCTAGCTATTCTGCAACCAACTGAGACTCTTAGTCAGACCATTCACCCACGGATCATAAAGCAATAAGAGGTACTCTCCCTCAAAGTCACAGGCTAACGAAACTCAAATGTCAGTCATGGGAAACCTCCCTTCAAGCTGTTAGTTAGGGGAGTTCAAGAGACACCCCCAACAATAAAGGTGACTGGTGTTGTCTTGGGTTTCTTCCCAGAACTTGAAGGTCAGACTACATTGCTGAAGACACAAGACACTCAGACACAGGACTTGAAGGAATTGAGCTGATACTGACTGAATCCTCCTCCCTGAGGGCTGGCTTGCATAGTATTGGAAGGTGCTATGTAAGCTGCCAAGGGAGAAAAGCAACCAGTGGTTAATTCTACCAAGATATAAAGCCTATGAACCACAAAAATGTCCTTCCCACAAAGATATCCCCAATGGTGCATTAATGGCACTTCTATCTTGGGGATAACCAACATTGTCAAATTAGATTTAAGTCCTGCTCAATAAAAGGGAATTCATATCCAGAACTATAAACTTAGCCAATTAACTATTGCTGGAGAGGTCATAGTTCCTAGAAAAGAACCTGCTACTGCCATTTTCTTAAAAGAATATAATTTCTTACATAGTCTAGATACTTATCCGTATACCAACATAGAAGTGTGGCTCTCAGCCCTCAATTAGATAAGCTTCTAATTACATGGAGGCTACTACAAAGATCTACAACTATTCAAAATTCTGAGAATAAAGTGCCCAATTGACACATCTGTAATATAACCAACACATTTAAGACTCAGGGAAATCTTGGAAGAGGGGGTGGAAAGACCATAATAGCCAGAGGACCAGGATGCCTGCTGCTGTATAGAGACTTGTACACATGTCAAGGAAACTATACCCATGAAATCTCTATAATATATTACCTAAACAAGATCTACATAATGACAGCACCAGTTGCCATGCAAATGGATGGGAGAAATTTCATTTAGGGTCTCATCCTAGATGAGCAGCTAGCTACAGGCAGTCGATGGCTGCTTTCTCTAGGTCATTCAAGACTCAGTATTTCAAAGTTCACAGATATCCTCCATCAACTTCATGTTAGTCGTCACCCTTGCAACTATCTTAAGTCATATGTGTATGTACTTCCTATTTCCACTATCAAAATAAACCCCCATAAAATCACACACTTTATTCACACTGGAGCTCCAGGGCCCTCCCTTAATAACTAAATGACAAATGAACAAATGCATATGTTGAACAAGAAAATCCTAGCCTTAGGGATAGATACTTTTCATTCATTTTCCAAGATATATGCCAGGTATACTGCTGTTTTTTAGCGTATACATTTTAATCTATTTTTATCAAAATAAGCAAGAAGAAATGTGTAAAGACCAACTTCTCAGAAAATGGTTCTATACTCATGAGGCAAATTGAAGTCATTTGGGGTTAAAAACTGTTTTGAGTCTGTCTAACCCAGTATCATTCTTGTTAGCTCCCTTTGCACCCCAGAGGGCAGTTACAGTCTTACACTGCTTGATGGTGGTAACAGCTTCTGAAAAGTGTGCCACTGGACAATTTGTTACTGTATAAATGTGGCAGAGTGAATTTACACAAACCTACAGTTTGGTGTACTACATATCTACACATTCCCAGGTTGCGTGGCGTAGTCTATCACTCCTACAAAGTTGTACAACCTGTTATTCTACTTAATACTGTAGATAATTACCATACAATTGCATTTGTGTATCTAAACAGAAATCACTAGGTGACAGGAAATTTCCAGCTGTATCATAATTCACAGGATCACTGACATATATGCAGATCACCACTGACTAAAATAGTTCAATGACTGCTCATTACCTACAGAAACCAAGTAGATAACAGTTACATGCAGTTGTCTGGGATTGGTGGTACTGGGCAAATGGGAATGCTCTCCCCTCATCTAAAAAAGCAACTACTGTCCTATTGCTGCTGATCTTTACCCATGAGCTAGCTGGTGCCTTGTTGCCAAAGTTTGCTGTCTTTAAAAGTATGAAATATCACCGGGTGTTGGTGGCACACGACTTTAATCCCAGCACTTGGGAGGTAGAGGCAGGCGGATCTCTGTGATTTCGAGACCAGCCTGGTCTACAAGAGCTACTTCCAGAACAGCCTCCAAAGCCACAGAGAAACCCTGTCTCTAACCCTCCCCCCAAAAAGTATGAAATATCTATTTTATATAGTATGTTTCTATTTTTTAAATGCTCTATGGCTGCATCAAATATGGCTGATTGTCAAATAAAACTCCCAGTCTAAGCCCAGTACATGTGGAGGGATATTCTCTCAGCTTGGACACACAGGGGAGAGCACAGGCCCTGCCCTGATATGATAGACTTTGAATGTCCCCCATGGAGGGCCTCACACCCTTCCTGGGTAGTGGAGGAAGAATGGGGTAGGGGGATTGGTGGAGGGTAGGGGAGAAGGTAAGGAGAGGGAGCTTGGATTGGCATGTGAAGCAGGTTTGCTTCTAATTTAAATAAAAATAAATTTTAAAAAAACTTCCAGTCTAAACAACAAAGAAGAGAACATTACTTTCTTCTACAAGGTAGTCTAGGAGATAAACAAACTTGGGATATCTTCCTTAGTTCTTTTTCATAATCTGTATCTATTACCAATTTTACTAAACCATGATTATTTATATTACAAAACATCTTATTATGCAATAATAATGTTTTTAAAAACAAACAAAAGGACAACCTTATGAACTGATTGGATTAGTGCAAATATTGAGGTTATAGCTGAAGTGGGCAGATAAATTAGACAGCACCCTGGTACTCTACTTCTTCCTATGGCATCTCATCCAGACCACATTTCAATTCCACCATTTTATGTACTGTTAAGATTACTGGTTTCAAACTTCACACAGTACATCATGTACTTGTGGGAATGGCCGTCAGTGAACCACATGTTACATGACAAGTTTCACAATGACACAAGTCAAAGCATTACTCTTTAACACAAATCTTGTTGCTACCCACAGATATCCAGAGAAGCGCCTCTACTGGCCCCAAAAAGAAACCTACACTGTACTTACTATAATTAATAAAATATTATGCTCCAATCATCATCTTTCATTTGCTTTTATCCTACCTTATTTAACTTCTGTAGAACATTCTTTTTGTGAGTGGTTTAATAATGTGGTTTAGGTTTAGAAAGGCAAAAATCATCACCACAAAGCCACATATTTGGGATTAGAAAACTCTCAAAAATGTTTTTCAATAATAAACCACACATGAACAACATTGTCTGCTAATACTTTTTTTTAAAAAACTAAAGAGAAGTATGTGTATTGGGTGGGCCTAGGCCCTATCCCAAAGGATATGACAGACTCTGAAGACCCCCTCCATGGAAGGTCTCACCCTCCCTGGGGAGCAGAAAGGGTATGGGATAGGTAGGGTGTTAGTGGGGTGCAGGGGAGGATGGGAGGGAGAGGGAACTGGGATTGACATGTAAAACAATCTTATTTCTATTTAAATAAAAAATGGAAAAAAAAAGAGAAGTATGTGTATGGATGTTTTGCCTGCATGTCTGTGCACCATCTTTGTGTAGTGCCTATGGAAGCCGGAAGAGGGCATTAGATTCCCTGGAACTGGAATTACAGATGGTTGTGAGTATCCATGTGGGTGCTGGGGATCACACCCAAGTCCTCTGGAGGAACTGTCAATGCTCCTAACCACTGAACCATGCCTGGTAATACTTCTTAAAATCCTACAGTAATGGAACCAAATTACTTTACAATCTTATTATGTTGATTTGTCTTTATTCTTGTATTAATGATAAATGCTGTTGATTCATTTTTTTGTAATGCCAGTTGTGACTTTCTTGTGATCTTGGAGTTGTGACACAGGTTTAGCCTTCTTTCTGTATTGCAGAAAGAAAAAGCCTAATTTCCTCTGCTTCTTGTCTCCCTCACTTCCAAACTGGAAATCATATTTCATGGCTATAAGTGGAATTAGAACTTTGTAACCCTTGTAACTCAAAGGATTGTCCTTAAAATGGAACCCTTGATTGACCCTAGACTTACCAATTATTGATAGCTCTTTCTTTCATCTGAATCACTGTCTTTGGGGTTCTACTCAAACATCCCCTGGTCCCCGTGAAAGAGTGATCACACTCACATTTGGGAACACTGAGGAAGCATTATCCTTCAGTTGCTTAAGTGATGCCTGGGCAGCATTTAGATTTTGAGGTCACTTACTCATATGCCCCCACTCTCGATGTCAGTAGTTCTGTGTGTGTCAGTGGAGTTTCTCTAGGATTGGATCAACTCAGGAGTATAGTTGATAGTGTTGTAAATCAAACAAAGGCTGAATAGGAGAAAGTTTCTATGGCTCAACATAAGCAATTTGGGAGTCAAGGGTATGATAACAAGTCAGAGGACTTGTGTGTCATGAATAGAATCAAAGGTCTTAAGTGTTTTTGCTGAGAGTTCCATGTTTCCACCCAAATATTTCCTAAATTAGAGGTAAATAAGAGAAATAAGTATAATTAAATGTGTTTTTTTCTATTACTAAACCATGGAAAGGTGAATATGCTCAGGCATCATAAACATACTTTAAAATACTATTACAGATTTGAC
The DNA here is from genome assembly GCF_003668045.3 of Cricetulus griseus. Classification (NCBI taxonomy): domain Eukaryota; kingdom Metazoa; phylum Chordata; class Mammalia; order Rodentia; family Cricetidae; genus Cricetulus; species Cricetulus griseus. The sequence continues at coordinate 154,825,631 of NW_023276807.1, forward strand.
ACAAAAGACAGAGTAAGCAAAGAAGGAAAGGGGATAATTTGGTGCATTTAAAGTACTTTTAACACATATGAGCAAAGTTGAAAAATTATTTTTAAAAGAGATATATTTTTAATTTCTAGTAGTAACTTTTTATAATTTTTATCTACGTGAATAGAAATGTAAAACTAAAATATATATTTATTTCTATTTATGTGACTATATTTCTACATAGTATGTGTTGTGGGGGATTCCTGCTGTTTAGACTGCCATCACTTTAAGCTTCCAATCCTCCTGCATTAGGCTCCAGAATGCTAGGATTGCAGGCAGAATTCACCAAACCTAGCTCAAAACATATGCTTTTAAAGTGAGTATGCCACTGTAGTCTTTTTGCTCTTTTTTTTAAGGGAGAGAATAATCTTTCACAGAACAAAAGATAGCGGTAGCTGCTGCTCTTGGCCATAGCATCAGGAACACAGGCTGTTTGTTCTTAACCACAGCCTAGCCATAAAATCTCAGACTTCAGCCCTGACGACCCACTTTCTTCAGTGAATCTCCACCTTCTCAAGGTTCTACAGACAAAAAACAGCACCACCAGTATTACAGTGAATAACTAATATGTAGCCCGTAATGGTCAGGATATCGTTAATAAGTAAATGCCAACCAACAGGAAACCAGAGCAAGCTGAAGCAACAGAGAAAAGAGAGTTACCTTGTGCCTTGGCTATCCCTTTAAAACTTTCTCACGTCACCCTGACATCACCTTGACAACACCCTAGTGGGTGTGGTCGGGCACACCAGTAGCCAGCCCTTAGGAGGCGTGGTTACGGTGTCTCCCTACCCACCAGAACTGGGGTCCAAAGGTTCCGGACATGAGCCTGTAAGGAGTATTTTACCTTCAAATCAGCATTCTGCCCCTGACTCCCACCTACTCATAACTCTGTTACAATGCAAAATACATTTAGTCCTGCTTTGAAACTGACCACAGTTTTAATAATGTCAAATTCCATTGCTTTTGAATTCAGCCTCACTCAAAGTATTAAGTCATGGATAGAGATGTAGCCAGTTTCTTTACCTGAATATAACACAAATGGCTTCTAGTATAATTCCTGAAAGAGTTCTTTTTCTCCTCAGAACTCTCATGAGCTTGGCTTCACTATCCACATCTCTGTATGTCTTCTGATCTTCAACATTCCCATGGGAATATCCCATTGAGCTCCCCTTACAACTGAGTATGGCTAACAACTCTAATCCTAGAACTCAGGAGGCAGAGGTGAGCTTACCTCTGTGAGTTCAAGGACAACCTTCTATATAGTAAGTTCCAGGACAGTCAAGACACATAGTGAGACCCTGTCTCAACAGATAAACAAGCAAAGAACTCTACTCTCAGTGTTCTAGAGTTGTTCCTGTCTGCTGCTCCAAACTCTACTACATCCCTCCTAAAAGTCTATAACCTGGATTTCAAGGCTGATCACAACACTATCCCTACTTCCAAGTACCAATTTTCATTTTTAATAACATTTTTAAATTAGCATATGTTTATTTGCATATGCTGGTTTCATAAGGCTATTTTTATGCAAGTATATAACATACTTTGTTGCCATAGACTTGGAAGCCACTCAAGATAGATATCAGGCTTCACTAAGACTTATCAATGGAATATTATTTCATCCTGATCAAAAGAGTCAAATTGACCTCTGACCCTGGGTAAGGTAAGAGATATTTTATCATTCTGATGCACACCCAAGATCAGAATGTTATATACTTCAGTCTCCTCTCTTTAGAGTTAATTTAGCTTGGCTTCTCCAATACTTAGTCATGAGAGGAACCCTCAGGAAGACTTATTCACCTAAAGCCATGCTAAAGAGATGGGAGGAATAGTTACCTCCTCAGTGAGATAATACACTTTCCTTCCCAGAAAGCCCTCCCCCAAGCAATTGCTGCAGCCTACCCAGAAAAGCATTGCTTTTTTTTTACCCCCAGAACTAGGCCATGGGCCATGTCTTTCCTGATAACCTGGCCATTTCTACTTTTTTTTTTTTAGGAAGCTGTTCTCCCTCTCCCACGTGGCTGCTTATCAACAGCATGCTTTTCTTTCCTCCTCCTCTCCATCCCCCTCCTCCAGGAAGTTGTGGAGATTTACAAGTTTCTTTGCATGCTGTTTTTTCTCTCAAAGGAAATAGTCATCAAGCTTCCTTTCAAGTTTGTCTACTCAGTTCTTTTATTAGTGAGACTAGGAACCTATGGAAGGGAACCCTGGTTTCTGCAGTAATGTATGCTACCCAGTGTGCGGCTCCCCAAACCTTCCAGTAATGCTGAGCATTTTCTCCACCATTCCTCCATACCTTCTATTTTCACTCATCAGTTGACTCTGTTGCTCAGCCTTAGATCTAAAGACCTGACCAGAAGCAACTTAATGGAGGAAGGAATTATGTGGGCTTGTCATCAGAGGATATGCTACCATGATGGGCAAGACATAGGAGCCAGAATAGCTGGATATGGAAGTGGGGCCATGAGGCTACTTCTCACATGCAGGGACATTGGGAAGCAGAGATCGACAGTGTTTCTTGAAGAAAAGCAGAGTGGGTGGCCAGTGAATGATAACATTTCACCATAAGGTGGAGGAACATGTGATCATGGATAGTCATAACTAGTTAATTTCATGTACCTAGAGATCTCTGGAGAAATAAAAGAAAGAAATTGGCTCATATAGCTATAAGGACTAAGAGCCCTAAAATGTGCAGTCCAGTAGGCTAGAGATCCAAGGGAAAGTCAATATTTCTTTTCAGTCTTGAATCTGAAGACCATTTGAAGACTGTTTTCTTCCTCAGGGGATCTGTCTTTTAAGGCCATTAGCTGCTAGGAAGGGGCCTCATGAAAGATGATCTGCTTGACTCCAGCTTTCCTATTTTAATAATAATAGGATATAAAAATGCTCCTGGAGCCACTCTTGGCCAAAACCCTGGATCCATACTTGGCCAAACTGACATAAAATTAACCATCATCACACATTAGCCTTGAACGTGAAACCTATTCTAATGCTATTGTTCTCTAACCAGATTGACTCAGCATGGATAATGAATTATGAATATATAATAACAGGCTCTATAATTGTTAATAGTTCAGAAACTTAATGGAAAATGTAGCTCTGAGCCAATATCAGCAACTATGGTAGGGTTTAATCCTGCTTGCTTGGGCAAGCCTAGCACCAAACAGCTAACACTTGGGGACTCTTCAAAGATAAGACCTGTGAATGAAAGAAAAAATGAAAATGAGGACATGACTGCTCCTAGGTATTGTGGAGGAGGTTTATCGTAGATATGAGGGAGAGCATAGCCAGAGGCAGAGACATCTGGTCGAGTCCATAGTGACCATGACCAGACTGAGACATATAGGGAAGAGTGGCTGTGGGAAGGGCAGCCCAGGCCCTGGACTGGAGAATTCAGGGTAGGGGGCACCATATGTCAGCCAGGAGCACCCCAAAAAGGTAGAGACTGGGGGATGCTGATTAGCATTAGCTGATTCATTAGCCCTTTGTCCCAGGTTTGAGATATGACAACCTGAAGTGGCTAGTCCTCTGACATCCTCCTAGTGACCATACTTGTAGGGAACAACTCTAGAGGTGGGGCAATTTCTTTTCTTTTCTCCACTAACCCTTAAGTAGACTTGCTAAAATTTCTCAATCGAAAGTCATCACACCTGAATTTGATTTCCTCAACAACTGTTCCCAAGTAATTCTCAGAAACAACCCACCTTTATGCTTTTCACACTTATCTTTATAGCAACATGTGGCAGAATTTTATTATGAAACAATAAGTGAACTCTAGAATAATCCTAGAATTGTCCCAATATGTATCTAATAATTTCTTTTTTAAAAAAAGTCCTGGTTAATACAAGTTGTGAAACAACTGGTTCTAGATTCCAATGATAAATTATGCTTATCATAACATGCATTTTATCTTAACTTGATGAGCACTTTTGTCTCCACAATGAAAAGAAGTGATTAATACTTCAATACTTTAGTTAAAAATGAATTTGAGTGTTCACAGTAGCTTATCATCTTGGAGATTCCTCAACTACTTTCATAACTGCATAAAAAAATTGAGAAAAAGAGCACAAGAAGCATGAAAGATCAACCCAAAGATAACCTTCAGTTTACACATCTGCAGCATATTGGAGACTCTGACATACAGAATAACTCAGCCCTTCCTGGAATGCCACTGGTTCCCTGTGATAACTAGGTCCATGTGTATATCCTCAAATGACAAACTCAAAAATATAAAAATTCCTTGATGCATTTCCATCTGCAAACCAAACACTATAACAAACAAAGATTCTGAAAAAGCTATTTATCTTCAGAGTCAAACAAGTGAAAAGAAAAATCCTAGCCACTGAACATAAAATGTAATTTGTTCCAGCCTATAACAGATCCTTAGAGGATGATTCCAGTGGTTTGTGGTGATGAAAGATTCTTAATTACAAAAGATGCATGTTGTGGGCTTATCAGCACTTCAGGCCACTGAAGTTGATAAAAGTTGACATATTAGTACATGACGAATTGCTGTGATACATGGAAAGAAGTTGTCATTTGACAGTTGATAGTAGACTGGGAAATACAGTAGGAGACAAAACACAAAATAGAGGGCAAAAAACAAATTAGGTCAATGGTGTCTGAGTTAGTGGAGATATGAAAGCCTTTTGGTATCTGAAATTATTTCATAAACTTTAGCTTCTATTTTTGCTTGTATATAATACATATCGGTGACATCAGTACAACATAATTAAATATATTTCTGACACTGATGTCTTAAGAAAATCTGGTTTACACTATAAAAATAACCATATAAGTTGTGTGCCAGCCACTATCCTAAATGCTGTGTATGTAGTAGCTTATTTCTTCCTTACTATAAGTCTATCAGATAGGAGATATTATTGTCTTCATCTTATGGCTGAGTAAATTGTGCCATAGAGAAATTAAATGATTTGTTAATTATACAAAAGCTGGGAAGATAGAATAGATTGGAAGCCACATAACCATGTCATGTTACTCAGAATGAAGCTATAGGAAAGACAATATTTAGTTCTCTGTTTAATTTAAACTAATTTCAGAATCACTTCAAAAGGATGTATTAAGTGGGGTCTGGTCCAGTTTAGACTCTAGTCAGGAGCCACCATGTATGGGGTATAAATCCCTTTTGAAAGTCAAAGAATAAACATAGATGTTTTTGTGTGTATGCTATGTTTTTATAATAATTTTTATTTTTGAAATTCCCTTTCTTCCCTCCAACTCTTCCCATGCAATCCCCCTTGTTCTATCTCAAATTTAATTATTGTTTTACACACACACACACACACACACACACACAGAGAGAGAGAGAGAGAGAGAGACTCTTAACTATAACCTGCTCAGTATATATAATGTTACCTGTGTATATATGAACTCAGGGCTGATCACTTGGTATTAGAGAGCTAGTTGTGGGTCTCTCCATTGTAGAAGATATATTTCTCACATTCTCAGCATTCTCCTGTTGCTTATAGTTCGTTGTCTAGGGTTGAGACCCCATGAACTCCCCTTATTTCCATGTTAGCATGTCTGTTGCTGCTGTCACTGTTCAGGACTTGCTTAGGCAGTGATATTTCCAGGAGACATAGTCTCACAGACAACTACTTCTTCTGGATTTTACAATCTTACAGTGATCCCTTAGTCATAGGTGCAGAAGCTGTAGTGTTGTAGAAGTATCATCTGGGACTGGGTTCCTCATCATCGTTTGTTCTCTGCATTTTGATCGGTCATGGTTTTCTGTTGCAAAGGGGGGTTTTCTTCACGAGGGGTATAGGCTGCATTTACCTGCAGATATAAAAATAAATATTTAGAATGTGGTTATGGCTTAGTTAAGTGGTGGTTATAGGTTTATCTTCAAGATTCATGACTTCACGAGCCCCAGGTGGCTGGCTAGGTTTCCAGTACCAGACATGTTTTCCTCCTTGTTGAGTGGACCTTAGGTCCAGTTGGTAAGCTGTTGGTTACCACCAAGGCATGCATTGAACCCTTAGGATTATCATGACATGCTGGTCCTTGTTGGGGTTCATAGACTTCACGGCTGGGTAAGACTATTGGTTGCTTCCCTCCTTGAAAGTTTGTATTTCACCTTCTAGTACCATGGAAGCTAGTCCCCGAAAAGGAGGCTTTCATGTCAGATCTACCTTCTATCTTTTTTGGCCCTGCCTGAAGTGCATGGTGTCTTCAGTACTGGGGACTTGCCTTTCACATCAATTTTTACAGCTGATTTGTATTCCATAATGCATGTGTGCCCCCATTTTTTATCCTTACGTATACTGAAATACATTTAACTTGTTTCCATATCCTAGCTCTTGTGAACAGAGTGGCAATGAACATGGTTGAGCATCCTGTAAAGCAGGATGTGGAACAGTCTGGTCACTTGCCAAGGAGTGATCATATGGTATTTTTAGCTTTTTGAGGGTTCTCTGCATTGATTTCCAGAATGGCAGAACCAGTTTGCATTCTGAATGAATGAGGGTTCTGTTTTCCCACATCACTCCAGCATATATTGTCAGTTGTTTTGTTGGTCTTTGCCATTCTGACTGGGGAAAGCTAAAATCTCAAACTTGTTCTGATTTGCATTTCCCTCATTGCAAGGAATCATGGACTTTTGAGGTAATTCTTAGCCATTTTTATTTCTTCTTCTTAGAACTATCTGTTCAGATCCAAGGCCTGTTTTCTGAATGGGTCATATTTTTGAGTTCTTTATATATTGTGAACATTAATCCTCTGCCAATTGTATGGCTGACAAATATTCTCTCTCACTCTGTGGACTTCTTCTTCCCTCTGCATATCAGAAGCTTTTTAGTTTTAAGAGGTCCAGTTTGTCAATTGGTGGCCTCAATTCATGGACAAGGAAGGTTCTATTCAGGAAGTCCTCTTGAGTACCTATAGTTTGGAACGTCTTTATAAGAAGTTGAATAAATGTCTTATAGGCATCACTGTTTACACATGGTGAGGAAAGAAAAAAACAGAACTTGTGAATGAAGTACACAGAAGAGAAGGGATGCAGAATGGAAGGGAGAGAGGGGCAGAGTGGAGGGGAGAGTATGGGTGGAATGGAGAGGAGATCATGGGTGGAATGGAGGGGAGAGTAGGGGCAAAGTGGAGGGGAGTAGGGGAGGCTGACACAGGAAGGAAAGAAGGGCAGCTTTCTGAGATTGACTCTGTCATACCCTCTGTGGATGGGAGCAACTTACTTCACGTCTTTGGACTTCAGTGTCTTCATTTCTAATATTAAGAACCAGGAATGATATCTGAACAATGAAGAGCATTTAGCATCCTACAATTTGAAGGTTCAGAGGAAATTTTAGCACTGTGACCCTGATGTGGTGGGAGTAGAAATTACACAGCCTGGCTCATTACATGGATCGGTATTGTTACTTAGGCAACGTAGAGACAAAGCCAGGGAAAGGCAGGAAAGAGAGTTAACATGGAAAGTAGAGCTCTGGAAGATAACAGGCTCTAATTAATTTGTATTTGAATTATGTAACTGCCTTATATGCTAATATTCTCGATCACTGATTAAAAATAACTTCGTGTGTTTTAGACTGCAAGTATGGCATCTCAGAGTTCTACTGGGGTTCAGGCTACTTTTATTTCTTGATTTTTTTTTCATTTTTTTAAAAAATGAAATCCCAAAACAGCTTTCAAAAAGTGAAATGTGAGTACTGAAGAGATACAAAATATCATCTTTAACAGAAAACAAAATGTAATATAATTATGCTATCACAAGCACACACATTTCAAAAGAAAGGCAAACTTGGCTGCAAATCATGGTAGGTAGTGAAAGGGCCAAAATGTATTACTCCATGTGGAGTATAACTAGCCAAAGACAATGTCTGTATGCCCTTCTCTGGGTTCCTGTAATAGGCTACACATAAAGGTGTGAGCTCTACTTGTTCCTGTGTAGAATTGGTTTAATCCAACCTCCACCCAAACACTGTCAGCCACTACTCAGAAATGAATCTTAGAATAGAGAAAATAGCTATTGTGTACTTAGTTGAAAATTACTATGTGGGATGAACTCTCTCCCGGCACATTTTAAAGGCTTCTGATGTCAGTTATATCATCCAAAAATGGCCTCTGCTGACCTTCTAACTCTAAGTGGAGTTTCTGTCTTTGAGTTAATTGCAAAGTGCATTCTAAATTAATCACAGAATGTAGCAAGATTGACTGCTCTAGTGATAAGAATACATCAGAAGAGACACTGTGCTCATTTGTGTTTGCAATCTCTGCTTTTAGTAGCTGACGAAAAGCTGCCCTTTCTGAGAGTAGAGAGCTTATGGACTCCTAGTTGATCAAAATTAAATGCTGTTATAAGCATAGAGCATTATCATCGTGTTCTTATAGAGTTTAGTGAAAGCAAACATCCCATTTATTTCTCTACTAATTATATCAGCTCATCATAAACTTTAGAGAGGGAGAAGGAAAGACTGGAAATCTCATTTGTCTGTTTAGGAGTTAAAATTTAACTTGCCATAAGTCTTTCATCTACTCTCACAACAATGGGCTTTAATGAGTATTCACCTGTCCCATTATCACCAAGCAGCCCCCTACTGCCACAGAGAGGATGGTCTTTCAGGCATGCCTCCCTTCTGTATGTCCTGAATTGAAAGCCAAAATAAATCTTTGTGCCCTGTCATGATTTGAATGAGAATACCCCCCATAGACTCATATATTTGAATGCTTGGTCTCTAGTTGGCGGAACTGTTTTGGGAAGGATTAGGGGGTGTGGCCTTGTGAGAGGTGTGTCATGGGGGTGGACTTTGAGGTTCCAAAAGGCTGTAACAGGCAGTTTCTCTTTCTCTACTCTCAACTTGTTAATCATGATGTAATTCTCAGCTACTGCTCCAGTGCCATGCCTGGCTGCTGCCATCCTTCCCACCATGATGGTGGTGGACTAATCCTCTGAAGCAGTATGCAAACTCCCTATAACATACTTTCTTTGTAAGATGATTTAGTCATGTTGTCTCTTCACAGTGACAGAAAAGTAAAGATCTCTTGGTGGGCGTGAAGGTCTGCCTTTGGCTCCACTTCCCTCAGCATGAACCCGATCCAGAGTTTCCACTGTAAGCTGCAGGGTCTGGCCGCCGTGCTGAACCACGAGACGGCCTGGCTGCTGCGAGCGACAAGGAAGAGTCAGGATGTGAGTACAAAGTCAGTGACTCAACCTTGGAGTTGGATGTGTGTGAAGACCTTCAGAAGCCTGGTGTGGAGGTTGATCTGTCCGATCCATGTGTTCCAAGCAGTTCTGTTTCTGAAAATCTCCTACTACGCAGCCCACAGCTGCAGTACATGGTCTCCTGAGTCCCAAACCCCCCTCCCCACGAAGTTGACAGCCTTAAAGAAGGGTGCATATCTGAAACTCCTCCCTCCAAAGAGGGGTTTATGATGTGAAATTCCCTAAGAATCAATAAAAATATGTAAAATATAATAAAGAGCAATGCCCAATTATCTGCTAACTTCAAGAAATGTATCTCACTGACAAAGACATCCATAGGCAGAGGGTCAAATGAATAAAAAATGGCAATGAATCAAGCTAATTAGCTGACATATCTATTATTATATCTGATAAAGTGGGCTTCAAAGCAAGATTACAAGTGATAAAGAGGTCTATTTCATACTAATAAATGAAATAATTATTTTGAGATGATCTACCATTTATAAACATATTTGTATGTACTGAATGTTGGAACCTACAATTTCATAAAACAAACACTAGTAGGCATAGAAAGCCAGATAGGTCCTGATACACTAATAGTGGATGACTTCACTACTCCACTTGAGAGTTAGAAAGATCATCCAAAACCAAAAATACAAAGAAAAAAGTTAAGTTAAAGTACACCATTGATCAAGTGGATTTAATGGCTATACACATAGTATTCAATCTTATAGGATACACAATTTTCTTAGCAGCTCATAGAGTCATTGAATAGTTTTTAGTATAATGGGACCATTAATATCTCAGTTGTCTGAATCACAAGGACCTAAGATGTGAACACTCATGGTCATTGATGACTGACCTGGGACAGTGTACTGTGTTGTCTTAAACCAATGAAAATTAAATATGTACACCCATGGGAGTATATAAAACAAAAGCACACATTTTTAATAATTACAAAAACATGAGACATTGAGGAAAAGTGAGAAATTAAGTGAAAGAAACTCCTTAGTGCCATAGCTAGTACAGCCATGGGCATCAGAGGGAGTAGAAAGGAGGGGAATGGTAGACAGAGACACAAGACTCTGGGCTCACTTCAACAGTGCACCATTTTTACATATTGTTTAGCTAGCTACTAGAGATAGTACTGCAAGCAGAACTTGACCAAACAGTATCTTTGACCCCCTTGTCAGAATTCTTTATATTCTTCCCTGCAGACATCTTTGACCAGCCTCCAATATGAGTTCTTTCTTTTGAATTTCTCTGCTCTTGTAGCCTTGTTTTGCTTGGTAGACATTCCTCCTAGGCTTTACCTCATGCCTGCAGTCATGGGGCCACATCTAGGCCATGGTTTGTTCCTGAGAAAGGGACTGCAGACCATCCAAACTCAACACCTTAGAAATGGAGGAGTTACCAAGAAAGGAAACAGCTACCAAACTCTTTTGTCAGGTTTCTATAGGGTCATGATAGAAACCTGACAAAAGCTGAAATAACCTCTACTATTAAATTAGTAAATTCTCTGAGCTATCATGGACTGAGGCAATGGAGGACACAAACATTCTGTGCCTGTCCCTGTGGCTCAACTAGGGAGGTGATCATCTACTGGTCCTGCACTGCCCACCCAGTTAAGGATAACTAATATATCATTTGTCCATCTTTGACAGGGGTCTTGCCAGTTATTGACCTTGACTGTCTGCTAGCTGTTGGCCACTTAGCCAGTGTTAACTATCCTCTGACCTTCGCAGAGTCTCCAGTGTTACTTAATATACATTCTAAGCTCTTTGTTCTCGTAGATACCAAGATGTATCTTCATTTGTTCTTAGTTAACTCCTTGCCTACAAGATGGTCTGGAGTCCCTTTCCTGAAGCAAGTGGGGGTGTCATATTATAAGGCACCATCACTTACCTTACAATTTAGCCTGTCACAATTAGCTGCATTACAAGCAAGGATAAATATAAAGACAATAGGCATTGCATAGATTCCTCAAGGGCTTTAGATGCCATCCAGCCTGCCATCACTTGCCCAGAGCCGTGTCTTTCCAATTCTGTCTAGATTGGTTATCTTATGCCCAGCTACAGACACTCTTACATGTTTGCCTCAGTGCCTCATACCATGTGTCTTAACCCTAAATCTTCCTTTTTATTTAAAAAAAAAAACATAGAATATCTTTTGATCATGTTTTCCCCTTCCCCAACTCCTCAGAGATCCTTCTTCCCATCTTCCTGCCCACCCAATTTCATTCTCCACCCCTTCCAAAACACAAAATCAAAACCTGTATCCCAAACTGGAATGAATTTCTTGATATATAACCTATCAAAGTTAAATCAAGATCAAATAAGCAATTTAAACAGACCTCAAACCCTAGTAAAGTAGAAGCAGTAATTAAAAGTCTCCTAACCAATAAAAGTCCAGGGCCATATGGATTCAGTGCAGAAATCTACCAGAACTTTGAAGAAGAATTAATGTCAATACTCCTCAAATTGTTGTACAAAGTAGAAACTGAAAAAAACATTTCCTAACTCATTTTACAAAGCCATTTATTCTTATACCAAACCACAACAACCAAGCAAGAAAGAAAATTACAGACCAATATCCCCTATGAACAAAGATTCTCAATAAAACACTTGCAAACCAAATCCAGGAACACATCAAAAAGATCACCCACCATGATCAAGTAAGCTTCATTCCAAAGACGCAGGAATGATTTGACATATGTAAATTGATAAATGTAGCCTACTATATAAACAGAAATAGAAAGACAAAGCCTACATGATCATCACATCTCATTAGATGTAGAAAAGGCCTTTGACAAAATCCAACATGCCTTCATAATAAAAGTCCTGGAAAGAATAGGGATTCAGGGACATACTTCAACATAATAAAGGCAATCACACCATGCCCATAGCCAATGTTAACTTAAATGAAGAGAAACTCAAAGCATTTCCAACTAAAACCAGGAACAAAACAAGGCTGTTCACTTCTTCCATATTTATTCAACATAGTACTTGAAGTCTTAGCTAGAGCAATAAGACAACTTGAGGAGAACAAAGGGCTACAAATAAGTAAGAAAGAAGTCAAAGGATCTTTATTTGCAGATGATACGATTTTATATAGAAAAGACCCTGAAACCTTTACCAGGAAACTTCTAGCACTGATAAACATTTGAATCAAAAAGAATTTATAGTAGCAAAATGCAAAATTAACATACAAAAATCAGTAGACTTACTAGATTCGAACAACAAAGAGATGAGAAAGAAATCATGGGACCAACACCTCTTTTACTTTTTTCTTCAATTAAAAATAGATTTATTTCATAGGGTATAATCTTAGTACTGTATCCCCTCCCCCTAATCCTCCCAGTTCCTTCCCACCTCCATTTCCATCTGATTCTACACTTCTGTCTCTCATTAGAAAATGGGCATCTAAGGAATAATTAAAATAAGGCAAAACAAAAACAAACAAATTGGAATATGACAAAACAGCTGAATTGCCTCCCCCAAAAAAACCCAAAGGAAAAACACAAGAAACACATATAAACACAGAAAAACACATTGGCACACACAAGAATCCCATAAAAACACAAAACTGGGAGACATAATATATACACAAAGGACCTATAAGGTTTAAAAAATGTCCTGACTTATTATAAGACAAAGAGCCTCCAAAGATGTTGAGTTCATTTTATGTTGGCCATCTATTGTTGGGCATGCAGCCTACCCCTAAGTGTGGTCTGTTTCCTCAGTAAGACCTCCCCTTGGAGAAAACTAATATTTCATTTGCACATGGCTATCAATTGGAGATAACTTCTGGGTTAGAGATGGGGGTATGTGTACACTTCTTTTAGTTTTAATAACCCATCTGGTGTAGACCTGTGCAGGTCCTATAAAAGCTGCCTCAGTCTCTGTGATCAAAACACATTGTATTCATGCAGGAAATTCTCAAACAATAAAAAGCAGTTGTTCTCACATCTTTTCCATAAGAGATTGTTTTTAACATTAATAACTGAATATACAACCATGTTAGAGAAGAGTAGGAAGATATTCACTCCTGTGCCATCTAATACAATAACCCTATAGCTACCCTTAACCAACCCAGAGGAATCATCTTATTTCCCAGAGAGAATAGAAAAATGAAACATAAAAGATGGATTGAGAAGCAAGTCATGTACAATATGAAAAGGATTAAAATAAAAATCTACAGAATTATTCTGAGAGGTAAATAGCTTAGTAGAAAAAAAGAGCAAACTACATTGTCTGGGAACACACAAAAGAACACAAACTAGAAACCAACAAAAGATAATACACTTCCACTTACTGCAGCAAAAATTAAAATAGCCATGTGGTTGAGTTTATTGCCTAGCTGATTAGCAATAGTCAAAAGCACTATTATATCCTGGTAATGTGGTTTTCTGCTAAGTTCTAGAAAATAATATGGCAAAATATTTTTTCTATTCTTGGGTTTTGAGACAGTCTCCCATAACACAGTCTAGCCTCTTACATGCTATATAACCAAGGATGACTTTGAACTACTGATTCTCCTGCCTCCACTTCCAAGTTCTGAGACCACTACATAAGACAATATCTGACAAAATACAATGCGAATTAATTCACATACATGCATATGACTAACTCAGTCCACTTTTGGCACCTACTATGACCACCCATATTTATAAATACGTACATTTGTTACAGCATTCTCAGTGTTACTGAGAACAGCCTGAATGATTGATCATGAAATAGTTGACTGAAATATATAATGGTTTGCAGACACCAAAAGGCTGTATTGAATCTTCTAAGAAAATATTGGAGTGTTTCTATCATGTATTACTAAATTGAGGTATAATCCCCTTCAAGGCCAAGAAATGTTCCCTATATGCACAGAATTTTCTCTGTGTTTTGTCCTGGAGGAAGATGCAAGAGAATTCACAACAATATACTAACATTGCCTATCTCCTGTAGGGCAGATGTGATGATGAGATAAATTGACTCATTAATTTACTGTATGCTCACTATTTCTCAAACACATAACAATTCTGAGGTCCCTAAATACTCAAATGTGACCTCTTGTTCCTAAGGGTCTTTGTTTATCCTCTGCAGGCCTATTCATGGAGACTGTCAAGTAACTTTGGTATCACGTTGGCCCTTCTGAGAAAAAGAAAAAAGGAAAAATGGCAAGTAAATAAGCAAAGCATTCTGATTGAGGTGCATGATTCAGTGTTGAGGTGTTAACCAGCATGTTTAGTTTGCTATAGAATTCAATAAAAGTTGATTGCATTATCATCACTCTGTGAACAATCTGCAGATCTGGAACTGGCAAACAGTTTTTCTGCTTCAGTGCAGTCAGTGCCAGCCTCAAACAATGGTAAGATGAAGCTCTGAAGCTCACTACTTTCCACTCTCCTCATTGCCAACCCTGTAATCTCATCACCATCCAGAGACCACAGAGATTCTATGCTCCAACAACTAACCTGTGTTTGAGTGCTTTGTCCTGCTTGGTCCCAGTTCTGGATTTTCAGGCATGTGTTCCATGTGTGAAACTCTCCATGCCTCCGTTCCACATCCCTCCCACTTTACTCAGGCCTCACCCTAGAACATCACTATCCCTGGAAAGTCCTCCTAGTCAGAGTACTGGCTTGTGCGCCTCTGTTCCATGCTCTCCAAACAAACACCCTACCCTGATTTTTTTCATGGCAGAGTCTTTACTATACACCCAGTTATTGTTTTCAGTTAACTGTGTCTCTACCAAAATTTAGGTCCCTGAAAGCAACAACCAAGTCTGTAGAGTTCCAGCATCTGGAACTCATGAGACATATTGTAGTAATAACAACATTGGTTGAGTGCTCTGAACTCAAAATTAAATACATATTATCTAATAACCCTCAAGTCTCCACTACTCCACCTCTTTGTAGACACATAACACATGATCCATGGATGCTATCACAGGCTCTGATGGCTCATATTCTAAAGGGTCCGATGCCATAGCCCCCATCAAAATATAATCATACCCCTGGATCTACTTCCTCTTGTTAGTATAGCAAACAAAAGTGGATTCATCTAAAAACATAACCTTTTAGGTCGTGGGTTTTAATGAAGCAATGTCTTCAACCCAAATAAGGGAGACTTGAGAACACTGGCTGTACTATGAAGACTTTTTAAATTTTGTTGTTCTGTAGATTACATCTAGGAAAGATCATCTCTTTTCCTATTTGGAAGGACAGAAGGCAGTTTGATGTACTTTAATCACTGCCCTGCCCTCCTCCAATGATTCATGTCATCTAACAGCAGCAAACAAGAAAGTAACTATGCATTATAATACCTTTGCTGTATTGATTTCAGTTAAGAGTTCACCTTTTAAGATGTCTATCACTCTCTCTTCCACACAGAAAGGAAAAGCCATTTTAAGAGTCTGCAGTAAAACAACAGTCTATCCACAGTCCACTGAGACAGTCTCAATGTGAAATCATTTCCCAGATGCTGGGGATGGGGCATTCTTCACCTTAACACCAAGCCCCAACCCCAGGCCGCCAAAAATGCCAACAGTTACATGGGCACATTTGAAAAAATCTTTCTCAGCATTGGCCCCCAGCTTGGGAGGAATGACATCTAAAACTTCTCTGCACAGATTCTAGCTGTTCTTGGAAGCAGTCAAGGTCAGTAGTCAAAAAGGTGGTAGGCAGTAGGAGCAGCAGTGGCAAGCAATTAGCCAAAAGTTCTTCCCTGGACATCTAAAAGGAAAAAACACTTTAACTCTAGTCTAGAGGTCTCATAGGCTAAGAAGGTAACACTGGAAGAGTGTGGATAAATGAAGGGGAAAGGAGTAGACCTTGGTCTGGTTGAAGCTAAGGTCAACTGGGTTCAGCATGAGAAGGGCAAGCTCCACACCGCTACTCTGCCATCTAGTGGTGAAAGATCACCCTGGTCTTTTACTCAACTCCTGGTCCAATGGCAGTTCTCAACCTGGGAGTCAAAGGACTCTTTCACAGGGATAGCCTAAGATCGTGAGAAAACATGGTCTCATTTACATTAAAGTTCATAACAGTAGCAAAAATTACAGTCATGAAGCAGCAACAAAAATAATTTTATGCTAGGGGTCACCACAACTTGAGGAACTCTATTAAAGGTTGGCAGCATTAGGAAAGTTGAGAACCGCTGGTTCCGTTTACAAGGATTTCCCACTCACTGTCTCCCGTCTCCAGGGGAAGCTATGAGGCAGTGACTCTCTGTTGTTCAGGTGAGGAAACTGAGACAAAGATCTCTGACTGATTTGCATATGGCCATGTGTTTCTAAAAGAAAAGAAGTAGTAATTGTCCATAAGTCCTATAGGGTAGTGATAGAGGGAAGAATAGAAAATACGCACAGGACAACTGAATATTGAATGCATTATTCGTGACCTTCGCCTACAATTCAACTTTTCAGAAAATTCAAATAATAATAACGTAAAACAACAAATCAGGCAAATGAGCCCAATTAACAATAACAACAATAACCTGGAATGTGGCACAGGTATCACATTGGTGATATGTCACTGGATCAGGGAAGTAGAGGTAGAGGGTGAGAAGCCCAAGGCTTCTTAAACATTTTCCACTCACAGCCCCTTTTGTACAAAAATATTTTATGTGACCCCTGGCATGTATGTATATAAAATAAGCATAAAACCAAACATCCAGTGATAATAATAATAAATTATAAATAAATCTATTTTAAAACAATTCTTTGATGTCCCCATGATATTGCCATTTAGGTAGGATCAGCATAGTAAAATGTTGGCACAGATTCAATGCAATCCCCATCAAAATACCGGCACAATTCTTCACAGACCTTGAAAGAACAATACTCAACTTTATGTGGAGAAACAAAAGACCCAGGAATGCCAAAACAACCCTGTACAATAAAGGAACTTCTGGAAGCATCACCATCCCTGACTTCAAGCTCTATTATAGAGATGTAGTCCTGAAACAGCTTGGAATTGGCACAAAAATAGACAGGTAGAACAATGGAATCAAATTGAAAACCCTGATATGGACCCACACACCTATGAACATCTGATTTTTGACAAAGAAGCTAAAATTATATAATGGAAAGAAGAAAGCATCTTCAACAAATGGTGCTGGCATAACTGGATGCTGGCATGCAGAAGACTGCAGATAGATCCATGTCTATCGCCATGCACAAAACTTAAGAAGGAATGGATCAAAGAACTCAACTTAAATCCAGCTACACTGAACCTATTTGAAGAGAAAGTAAGAAGTACCCTTGAACAAATTGGTACAGGAGACTGCTTCCTGAGCATTACACCAGTAGCACAGACACTGAGATCGACAATTAATAAATGGGACCTCCTGAAACTGAGAAGCTTCTGTGAGACAGTCAACAAAACAAAACGACAGCCCACAGATTAGGAAAAGATATTCACCAACCCCACGTCTGACAGAGGGCTTATCTCCAAAATTTACAAAGAACTCAAGAAGCCAGACTTCATAACACCAAACAATCCAATTAAAAAGTGGGATACAGAACTAAACACAGAATTCTCAATAGAGGAATCTAAAGTGGCTGAAAGATACATAAGAAAGTGTTCAACATCCTTAGCCAATAGGGAAATGCAAATCAAAACAACTCTGAGATACCATCTTACACCTGTCAGAATGGCTAAAAATCAAAAACACCAATGACAGTTTATGCTGGAGAGGATGTGGAGAAAGGGGAACACTTCTCCACTGCTGGTGGGAGTGCCAACTTGTACAGCCACTTTGGAAATCAGTATGAAATTTCCTCAGGAAACTGGCAATAAGTCTACCACAAGATCCAGCAATTCCACTCTTAGGCATATACCCAAAAGAAGCACATTCATACAACAAGGACATATATTCAACTATGTTCATAGCAGCATTATTTGCAATAGCCAGAACCTAGAAACAACCTAGATACCCCTCAACTGAAGAATGGATAGAGAAAATGTGGTACATTTACAAAATGGAGTACTACTCAGGGGAAAAAAACAATGGAATCTTGAAATTTGCAGGCAAATGGATGGAACTAGAAGAAACCAATCTGAGCAAGGTAACCTATAGTGAGATTGAAGTCAAACTGTAGTCCATAATGTTAAGATACCTTTATTCAGATAAACACCAGCCAAATGCAAGCCAGAACACCCAGAGGCAGCAGGCTAGGGAGGCCAGAGAGAGGGGCTCCCATGTGTCTGCCACCCCCTTAAGAACTCCCCACAAGTCATCCTGAACCTCCCCTGACCATGCCCTGGCAGGCGTAGTCAAACACACCTGTACCTAGCTCCTAGGTTACTGTAGGGAGCTACAGTAACCCCATCACAAAAAGACAGACATGGTATGTACTCGCTCAGATGTAGATTTTAGACATAGAGTAAAGGATTACCAGCCTACAATCCACACTGCCAGAGAAGCTAGTAAACAAGGAGGACCCTAAGAGAGACATACATGGTTCCCTGGAGAAGGGGGAAGGGACAAGATCTCCTGAGCAAATTGGGAGCATGGAGGGAGGAGAGAGGGAACTAGGAGAATGAGAAGGGGAGAAGAGGATGGGTGAGGAGGACATGAGGGGACAGGGAGGTTGAGCTGGGGAAAGAACAGAAGAGAGCAAGATAAGAGATAATATAATAGAGGGAGGCATTATAAGTTTAAAGAGAAATCAGGCACTAGGGAAATGTCTGGAGAGCTCCAAAGATGACACCAACTAACAATCTAAGCAACAGAGAAGAGGCTACCTTAAATGCCCTAACCTGATAATGAGATTGATGATTAATTCATATGCCATCCTATAGCCTTCATCTAGCAGCTGGTGGAAGTAGAAGAGATACCCACAGCTAAACACTGAACTGAACTGAAATCCAGTTGCAGAGAAGGAGGACTGATGAGCAAAGGGGTCCAGACCAGGCTGGTGAAACCCACAGAAACAGTTGACCTGAACAAGGGAGAGCTCCTGGTCCCCAGACTGATAGCTGGGAAACCAGCATGGGACTGATCCAGACACCCTGAATGTGGGTATCAGTGAGACCTCAGAAATCTTTGGGGCCCCTTGTAGTGGATCAGTACTTATTCCTAGCATAGGAATGGACTTTGGGAGCCCATCCCACATGGAGGGATACTCCCTGAGCCTAGACACAAGGGGGTGGGCCTAGCCCTCTCCCAAAGGATATGACAGACTCTGAAGACCCCATACAGAAGGCCTCACCCTCCCTGGGGAGCAGAAATGGTATGGGATAGGTAGGGTGTTAGTTGCGGGGACAGGGGAGAAGGGGGGAATGGAGACCTGGGATTGACACGTAAAATAATCTTCTTTCTAAATAAAATTTAAAAAAAATTAAAAATAATAATGATAAATTATAAATAAATTTATTTTAAAACAATTCTTTGATGCCCACATGTTATTGTCATTTATTAAAGATAAATCAAGTATGCATACACACTAAGTGGGCGGCTTATTTATTTTTACATAATTGATTAAATATTGGCTAAACATTCACTACTGCAAGACACAGAGCATCTTCAGTGCTTTTCATGGTTAATAAATATTTTGATATATTATAATCATCAATGCTGAGAACTCCCCTTTGCATAAGCAGTGCAAAATGGCATAAATGTATTTAGGACCATTTCAGAAATTGACAATTCTGTCCCAATTCCAAACCAAAATTCATTTAATATTATTTTAATTTTATTGTTTTGGGTTTTTTTAGACTATCAACTATGAGTACTGTATTTACATAATTCTCACCCTCTCCCCTTCCCCTTTCTAACCCCACCAATAGCCCCCTAACCCCTTTTCAAATCGATAGTGAATTCTTTAATTATTATTGTTATATTTATATATAAATTATATATGTTATGTATATGACTTATTATAATCTACTTAGTGTTGCTCATATGTACATGTGTTTAGGGCTGACTAATTGGGACCAGATAACCTATCAGGGGCCTCATCTCTGGAGAAAATGGATTCTTCCTCTCTCAGTAGCCATTGAATGCCTAGAGCTCTTCATTTAGGAGTGAGGCTTGTGAGAGCTCCCCATCCATGTTAGCATGCCAACTGCAGTTGTCATTATGCAGATCTTGTTTAGGTCATCACATTGCTTAGATTTCATGAGCACAGCTTTCCTGTGGTATATAGAGGGCAGTGCCTCCCAGCAGATGTCCTGGTCCTCTGCTCCTTACGTACTTTCCATCGCTTCTTTTGGCGATACTCCCTATGCTTTAGGAGCTGTACTGTACATGCACCAGGATAGGGACTGGGTCAATTATTCTCTGCATTTTTTACCAGTCACGACTTTTCTCTGATAGCCTTCATCGGTATGCAGCAGTTCAAACAGCAAATTTTAAAGTCAAATGTTCTAACACAAATCAGAACACACACTAATTTGATAAATGTTGAATTGTGATAGCAAGAAAATGTTGTTTGGTTTCTGTAGATAAACTGCTATGTTTTTAAAAGGGTGAAAACTTTTTATGTGTGATAAAGCATTCCAATTTATATTATGTATTTCCACTTGGATTGCTTTTGGTCAGAATGGCTTATCACAGCAACAGTAAAGTACCTAATAGAAAAGCTGTACCAGGAAAGTGAAGCTGTTCCTGTAAGAAACCTGAAATGCTGGTTTCTGGAGGACTGTGGAAGACGCTAGAAAAGTCACTGGATACTTTAAGCAGAGCACAATGGAGCCTGGGAGGCAGTGATATTGAGAGTGATGTGGGTGGTGGAGACCCAGTGTAAGGAGGCAAAGGTCCTTGTGCTCACATATAAGCACTGTGGAAACCAGGAATGTTAAACACGCAGGGTTGTTTATCCAAAGGAAGAGATATATGACCTATTTTCTGACCAGAAGTTTGGGAATGAATGTGGTTAGTAGCCTAGTGGCCTCTGAGCTATCTCTCTATGGCATGACCATACCTGGTTCCTCAAACTCTTATGTTTGCCTCAGTCATCCTTCCTAGACCCTTTTCTTGAGCATTATTTCTCATTAAATATATACAAGCCATTCTTATGGAAGATGTCACATGTACTTTACAAATGGAACAGAGTTGGTTAATGGCCTGGTGACCTTTACACTATCTATATGACCAAGACCATACCAGATCCACTTCCAGATCATTAAGATGCCACATGTAGTCAATTTATACAGCCCCATCATTATGGACAAGGTCATAGGAACTTTACAAAGAGTTTCTATGTGGTTATGCCTTAAGCTTTATTGTACACAGAGGACAGTAAATTATCACAGGACATTTTTTTCCAAATTGTGCTGTACTTAAATATGCCTAAAGTAAACTGCCCAGTGTCAGTCTTCCAAGGTTTGAACCAATACCAGCTACTGAGTTGTACTGAACCAGACTTCCTTCTTATCTCACACAGACAAATACTCTGTGGGCCATGGTATACATACAGCCAAGCTTGTGATATTCCAGAGGGAAACAAGTCCTCTATTAGCATGTGTGCTAAATGCTAATCCTGTGGTATTTTAGCTAAATCTCTGACTGTGTTCTGTCCATGCCCTGGGGACTTAGATGAGCAAAATTAAAGGGTAATGGACTGATTTATTCATGAGAGGAAATTTTAAAACAGAATAAAACTGAATTGAAGCCTGGGTTGTGATAGAAACCCCCAAGATGCTGGAAGTGCTGTAGTAGGGAGGTATCTGACAAGAAGAGCTATTTACGGGGAGTAGAACCAGCCAAAGATTGGGATTATGATGCAGGAAACAATTTGACTTCTTAAAATGTTATAAGAAATCCCAGATAAGACACTGCCTTGTGTTTCAAAAGAGACTTTGGACTTTTGAACGTTGAGCCTGTCAAAGACCATGAGAACATTTGAAACAGTACTAAATTAATCTTGACTTATGAGGTGGACCTAAGCTTATTAGGTCCAGGGGCAGAATATGGTGGTTCACATGAGGAATATCTCCCAAAGGTTCATGTATTTGAACGTGTCGTTCCCAAGCATGGTAGTCCTGCTTGGAGAAATCATGGAACCTTTAGGAGGTAGAGCCCTGTTAGAAGAAGCACAACACAGGGGTTGGGATCTGGGAGTTTATAGGCATTCCCCACTTCCTCTTTCCTGTCTCAGCTTCCTGGATATGAGTAAACATGTGATCAGCTAGCTTCCTGCTTCTGTCATTGATGGATTCTGTACCTTCGAACTGCAAGCCAAAAATAAACATTTGCTTCCACATAGGATAACAGGCCTAAGCAACCAGCCCTGGTTGTTGTATCTCCAAAAAAATAAAAATAAAAACATGGTTATAGTTATTTAAACCATGTTACAAAAGAGCATTTAAAACAGCAAAAAATGCTGAAAGCATAAAATTAATGAAAAACAGAAAATAAAAATACATGAAATAATGCAAAATTCTATGCTGGTATTTTAAAAGTATATTCAAATATTAAGACAGAATATTGAAAGTTAAAGTCTTTCAGAAAAGATCTTTAAGAGATTTAAAAGTTTATTTCTTAGGCTATTTTCTATTATTTTATCTTGTCCTGACATGTTCATTAACAGATTCTATTTATAATCCTACAAAAGAATAAAAACAACTTTTAGACTACTGCATGGTAATAGCTGGTGTTGTCAAGAGCATGTAGAAAGAGTGGACGTGTTCTATTTAGAACACAGAGAGTATCTTAGAAGCAAAATTTCACAGTAGAACCCAAAATTTAGCAATCATTCTGGGAACTGACTATATGAAGATCTCAGAGAGACATGCAAGCATTTAGAACATTTGAGTCTTAGGAAATAATGAGATACATAAGCCACATATTTCACAACAGCCCTCACAGAGCCTAGTCAATAACCTGTAAGCAAACGCCTTGATGTTTCTGTAGTACATATATTAAATGCCAAGGCAACTGGATTCAATGAAAATTATAAATAGCTTAATGTGAAATCTGGACAGATTTTGCCACAAAACAAATTTATACCAAACATTATATAATATGCTTGGTTTGAATAGCTCTTTATATTTCAGAATTACAAATGAGATGTGGATCTCTATGCCTAGAAATAATTCTTTTTTTTCTTTTTGTTAAAATTTAAACTAGAAACCAGCTACTTTTACATGTCAATCCCAGTTCCCTCTCCCTCCCCTCCTCCCCTGCCCCCCCAAAAAACCCTTATCCCATCCCCTTTCTGCTCCCAGAGAGGGTGAGGACTTCCATGGGGAATCTTAGAAAGTCTGTCATATCATGTGGAGCAGGGCCTAGACCCTCCCCCGTGTGTATAGGCTGAGAGAGTATCCCTCTATATGGAATGGGCTCTCAAAGACTATTTGAACACTAGAGATAAATACTGATCCACTACCAGAGGCCCCATAGATCCAAACTGACATCTGCTTTCAGGGGTCTGGAACTGTCCTATGCTGGTTTCCTAGCTATCTGTCTGGGGTCCATGAGCAGCCCCTTGTTCAGGTCCGCTGTTTCTGTGGGTTTCTCCAGCCTGGTCTTGACCCCTTTGCTCATCACTCCTCCCTCACTGCAACTGGATTCCAGAGTTCAGCTCATTGTTTAGCTGTGGTGTCTGCTTCTGCTTCCATCAGCTACTGGATGAAGGCACTAGGATGGCATACAAGGTAGTCATCACTCTTACTCTCAGAAAAGATCTTTTAAAGTAGCCTCTCCACTATTGCTTAGATTGCTATGTGGGGTCAACCTTGTAGATCTCTAGAAATTTCCCTAGTGCCAGATTTCTCTTTAAAACTATAATGGCTCCCTCCACTAAAATATCAATTTTCTTATTCTCCTCTATACTTCCCATGACTTGATCTTCCTGATCCATCATGTCCTCCTCTCCCCTCCTATTCTCCCCTTCTGTTCACCCCTTCCCTTTCTTCTAACTCCCTCTCCCCTCCCCCCATGCTCCCAATTAACTCAGGAGATTTTTGTCCCTTTCCCCTTCTCCAGGGGACCATGTATGTCTCTTTTAGAGTCCTCCTTGTTTCTTAGCTTCTCTGGCGGTGGGGTCTGTAGGCTGGCAATCCTTAGCTCTATGTCTAAAATCTATAGATGAGTGAGTACATACCATGATTGTCTTTTTGTGACTGGGTTACCTCACTCAGAATGTTTTCTTCTAGTTTCATCCATTTGCCTGCAAATTTCAAGATTCCATTGTTGTTGTTTTTCTGATGAGTAGTACTACACTGTGTAAATGTACCACATTTTCTCTATCCATTCTTCAGTTGAGGGGAATCTAGGTTGTTTCCAGGTTCTGGCTATTACAAATAATGTTGCTATGAACATGGTTGAACAGATGTCCTTGTTGTATGAATGTGCATTCTTTGGGTATATGCTTAAGAGAGAAACTGATGGATCTTGAGGTAGATTCCCATTTTCCTGAGGAGTCGCCATACTGATTTCCAAAGTGGCTGTATCAATTGGCACTCCCACCAGCAGTGGGAGTGTTCCCCTTTCTCCACACCACTCCAGCATAAACTGTCATTGGTGTTTTTTTGTTGTTGTTGTTGTTTTTGTTGTTGTTGTATTTTTTTTAGCCATTCTGAAAGGTATAAGATGGTATCTCAGAGTTGTTTTGATTTGCATTTCCCTGATAGCTAAGGATGTTGAGCACTTTCTTATGTGTCTTTTAGCCGTTTTAGATTTCTCTATTGAGAATTGACTATTTAGTTCTGTACCCCACTTTTTAATTGTATTATTTGTTGTTCTGGTAATTAGCTTCTTGAGTTCTTTGTATATTTTGGAAATCAGCCCTCTGTCAGATGTGAGGTTGGTGAATATCTTTTCCCAATCTGTGGGCTGCCATTTTGTCTTGTTGAGTGTGTCCTTTGCCTCACAGAAGCTTCTCAGTTTTAGGAGATGCCGTTAATTAATTGTCATTCTCAGTGTCTATGCTACTGGTGTTATGTTCATGAAGCCGTCTCCTGTCCCAATTTGTTCCAGGTTACCACCTACCTTCTCTTCCAAGAGGTGCAGTGTAGTTGTATGTAAGTTGAAATCTTTGATCCATTTGGACTTAAATTTTGTGCATGGTGATAGATTTGGATCTATTTGCAGTCTTCTACATGCCAGCATAGAATTATGCTAGCACCATTTGTTAAAGATGCTTTCTTTTTTCCATTGTATAATTTTAGCTTCCTTGTCAAAAATCAGCTGTTCATAGGTGTGTGGGTCCATATCAGGGTTTTCAATTTGATTCCATTGGTATACCTGTCTATTTTTATGCCAATTCCAAGCTGTTTTCAGGACTATAGCTCTATAATAGAACTTGAAGTTAGGGATGGTGATGCTTCCAGGCTTTCTTCATCTAGTGAGATGATCATGTGATTATTCTTTCTCAGTTGTTTATATGGTGGATTACATTGATGGATTTTCATATGTTGAACCATCCCTGCATCACTTCATAAAGTATGAAGCCTACTTTATCATGGTGGCTCTTTTTTCTGTGTTCTTGGATTCAATTTGCCAGTATTTTATTGAATATTTTTGCATCATTATTCATGAGGGATATTGATCTATAGTTCTCTTTCTTAGTTGTGTCTTTGTGTGGCTTGGGTACCAAGGTTTTTGAAGCCCTGTAAAATGTTTGCCAATGGCCCTTCTGCTTCTAATATGTGGAATACTTTGAGGAGAATTGGTGTTAGCTATTCTTTGAATTTCTGGTAAAACTCTACAGTGAAGCCATCTGGACCTGGACTTTTTTTGGTTGGCAGACTTTTGATGACTGCTTCTATTTCATTAGGAGTTATAGGTGTATTTAAATTGCTTATCTGTTCTTGATTTAATTTTGGTAAGTGAAATCTATCCAGAAAATTGTCCATTTCCTTTAGATTTTTCAAATTTTGAGGAATACAGGTTTTCAAAGTATGACCTGATGATTCTCTGGATTTCCTCAGTGTCCATTGCTATGTCCCCATTTTCCTTTCTGATTTTGTTAATTTACATGTTCATTCTCTGACCTTTGGTAAGTTTGGATAAAGGTTTGTCTATTTGTTGAATTTATCAAAGAATCAACTCTTCATTACATTGATTCTTTGCATTGTTTTCCTAGTTTCTTCTTTATTGATTTCAGCCCTCAATTTGATTATTTTCTGGTGTCTACTTCTCTGGGGTGAGTTTCCCTCTTTATGTTCTAGAGCTTTCCGTTGTGCTGTTAATTCTCTAATGTGACTATTCTCCAGTTTCTTCATTTGGGCCCTTAGTGCTATGAACTTTCCTCTTAGCACTGCTTTCAAAATTACTCATAAGTTTGGGTATGTTGTGTCTTCATTCCCATTGAATTCTAGGAAGTCTTTAATTTCTTTTTTTATTTCTTCCTTGATGCAGGAATGGTACAATTGCACATTATTCAATTTCCATGAATTTGCAGGTTTTCTGCAATCTGTGCTGTTGTTGAATGTTAACTTTAAAGCATGTGGTCTGATAAGATACAGGTGTCCAGGGCTACACAGAGAAACCATGTCTCAAGAAAAAACAAGAAAGCAAAATTATTTTGTTGCTGCTTCATAACTCTAATTCTGCTACTGTTGTGAATCATAAAGTAAATATCTAATATTCCACCCAAGGGGTGGATGCAACCCACAGGTTGAGAACCACTGCTCTAATATTAAGTGTCCCTCTATACACATTGAGAGCAATTCTGTGGTATACATTTTTTAAACTTTGGTCAAAGTGAAGCAAAGTTCATTTTGTTTGTGTGTATGTTTTGTTCACCATATTATTTCTTCTTGCTCAGTGTTCTAAGTCCTACTCCCTTATCATTTTCTTTGTGTTTAAATATATCTTCTCAGTGATATAGTGAAGAATATTTCTAGACCTGACGCCTGGGGACTGCACACTGCCCAAAGCATGAAAGTAGGAGAAAGTCAGAATATACATACAGGCAACCCTATATAGCCAAGCAGGTTGTATTTGCATGTTTACAGATGTACATACATGTACATACAACAACATATATGTATACATAACAATTAAGGAAAAGGATCAACAAATTTGAAAAAGAGCAAGGAGGGTACATGGGAAAGGTTGTCGGAAGGAAAGGGCAGGAGAGAAATTAAGTAATTATATTATAGTTTTCAAAACTAAAAAAAATTATAAAAAACATCAAAGTAAGCATATTGGAAGGAAAACAATAAGGATAAAATCAGGGACCACTGATTCAAAACATAAACAGTAAAAAGGCGATGAAATAAAGAACTCATTCTATGAAGTAAGGCAGCATAGTCAACAACTCCCTAGGAAGAAACTAAAAGGTCATTGTAACTCTGCAGATAACTCTATAGAGAAACTTGACTCACACATCTAAGACTGTTTAATCAAAACCACAACCTGCTACTTACCCAATATAAAAACACTTGTTGAAAACACTACTGAAGTCAAGAAGAGTGTCACATGCCTTTAATTCCAGTACTGGGGAAGTAGAGAGAGGCAGATCTCCATGAGTTTGAGGAGTGGCAAGGAGAGATATATAATAAATCCCAGGACAGCCAGGCATGCTTAGAGAAACCCAGTCTCAAAAAGAATAAGCAATGAATGAAGGAAGAAAGGAACAAAGGGAGTACATTATTGAGTTAATAATTTTATCCCTTCATCCCAAACACATTTCTAAACTCAAATGGCTTCATTATATAATTCTAACATTTCAAGAAGTGATATCAACTATGGAGGAAAAAAATCAACCCAACTCAAACTAAAAATCTCTGGCAGAAATAGACAGGAGGGAGAAACTGTTTTTTTCATGAAGTTAGTATTGCTGTGAGACAAAAAAGAGGCAAAGTTCAAAAAGGAAAGGGGGAAAGTAAAAGAAAACCCAGGACCAATGTTTCTCAGTATTGAATACAAAAGTCCTTAGCAACAGCCAGTTGCTTTAATCCCAGCACTCAGGAGGCAAAGGCAGGTGGATCTCTGGAAATTTGAGTCCAGCATGGTCTACATAGCAAGTTCCAGGACAGCCAGGACTATGTAGAGAAATCCTGTCTCAAGAAAAGAAATAAACAAATCATTAGCAGAATGTTAACAAATACAAATAATGCATTGGCTGGACAATAGAGTGATTGCTGAGCATACAGAAAGGCCCTGAGTTTGATCTTCTGCACTACAAAAAAAAAAAAAAGAGCAGAAGGAGAAGAAGGGGAAAAGGAAGAGAGAGATGGATAGAAAAGAGGAAAATAAGGGAGAGAAGGAGAGGATGAAGGAGAAGAGAACTAATACAAGAGTCATATAACAGCTACAAACGGGCTAAATTATCAGATTAAAAAAGAACAAAAAAGTCCCATGAATCAATTTCTAAAAGGCATTTAATAAAATGTAATACTAAGTCAAATTTGAATTTTGAATAAAACTTCTCCTCAGAAAATATAGGGTTATTTTCTAAACTAATGCTCTTACATCCAACAAGATTTCTAATAGTGAAAGATAACATTCCCTATATCTAGCTCAGATCAGGCAAGAATGCCTGCTCTCCACACTCACATTTGGCGCAGTGCTAAGAGATCCAGTCAATGCAATAACAGAAACACAGAATGAAGGAAGAAAGGAATTGAAGGAACTTTTGCCCTGTAGGGGACACTACACAGAGTCTGCCCCACTCCTTCTAAGGTCCCAATGATAAACAGAAGTTCAATGCCACCAAACTTTACCCTGGAGAACCAATGACTTTATTAGAATCACTTAACGAGTAATGGGCATGGGGTTATGGGCAAGAGTGTGGGTGACCTTGAAGATTACACCACTAGGTCTGTGTCCTGGTATGTACATTCCAGTGAGGGTCCAAGGGCCCTCCATCCCACTTGCTTTTCTTGAGAATGTCAACAGCCCACAAGCCCATCTATTGGCACAAATAGACATGACTGATCTGATGAATATGATGGCAATTTGGCACAAAGGGTAGTCCTGCACTAGCAAAACACTTGCAGCCACCTGGTATTCTGGAAAATGTTCTCTTATTGAAATGAACATAGCTTGACAATTGAACCTAAGGAATCCTTCCCAAGACCACAGAGAGACATGAAAAGATCAGGGTTGCATGGTGCTGACAATTAGATCCCATGGCAATGGCAACCCAAGTGTCCCTCTTGGTGGAGTATATGAAGTATCAGCCCTCCCTGAGAAATCACAAATTGTGTGCAGTCTTCATTCTTCAAGAAAATACACTTACCCCAAGGCACATGCCAAAGTGAATTTTCCACATTTTTGTCCTTTGTTGGTTTGTTTGTTTTGTTTTGTATGTCAAGACAGGGTCTCACTCACTTTTTAGCATTATAGTGCTGTGTATGCATGCAGAAGCTAGTGTATCTGGGTCTTCCTCTTGTGTACTTGCAGGCATTAGGGGTAACTTTATCATTTTCCAAATCAATAGCAGAGAGATCTGTCTGAATTCAGACTGTTAGCCTGTGGCATTTGTGTTCTACCCAAAAGTCATAGGTACACATCTTTATTTATTTCAAGAAAAAAGTTTGTATGTAATGGAAGTTAGGGTTGTTTACCACTGTCCCCAACTCTAGAAGAGAATCCCCAGAACTGTCACAGCTACATCTGTCCCACACAATTTAGGAGCAATAAGAGAAGAGCCTTGGATAAAACATATATTCATATATGTATATATATAATGTCTATAGAGAGGGGGTATAAAACATATGTGATGGAACAATGCTCAGATATATCCCGTCACCTTTAAAAACAGTCTGATGTCAGTTCTAAAAGTGGATAGATCATTGATACCCTCTAAAATAAATGAAGGAATACAAACTGGACATAGTGATGCACACCTATAATCCCAGCAATTGGGAGCTGGAGGCAGTTAGGATCAAGAGTTCAAAACCAAGCTCAGCTAGGGGAGATGGATAGAGAAAAGGAAGGGGTAATAAATATGTTGTTCTAACGTAATGTGGAAAGCATCATGATGAGTTATGCTAAAATGAAGGATGTGGTCTTGATGTAAATCTCAAAAGACCAAAATCATAGAACTGAGAGGAAGATGTAAATCAACTAAGATTCTTATTTTACAAAGAAAACCAAATTAAAGCTCTTAGAGTTTAAATGCTTTTATCAAAGCTACAATCAGTGTCTGTGTCTACAGAACCAGAATGGATGCCCATGTTATACATTGTTTAGGATTTCCTTCAGGCAATTCTTACTAGATATTGGGTAACACTGCCAAATTAACTTCCTTGTTTATGGGTGATAACAGATGAGCTATTATTTCTAAATACAGAAGATACTGATATGTTTTACATTCTATTCCCCCAAATCAGTCACCAGTCTCCCCACCCCCAACCCATTTACTATGCTATTATGAAAAGAAAGCAATTTCTTTCAAGACAGATTCTCTTCAAAATAAAACTTCAAAGCCATAGGGGGAAAAAGGTACAAGTTGCATTGTAGGACTTCAGTATTCATATAGAAGAAAATCTGAAGAGGTCCTTCTATCTAGAGATGCTGAGGCCCTGTGTGACTAACAGTGAGGCTGATCGTGAGGCAGTAAAAGAATTTGCCAAGCAAGACAGAAAAAGGCAGAAGTAGAGAAATTATGAAATACATGGCAATGTAGGTCAAGCAGAGAAGATGATAGAAACTGTCTACACACAAGAAGTCTGAGGGCTACTTTTATGAAAGGGCTTGTGGCTGAACAGTCAGGTAGCATTCTGATGTCACCTGCCCTGAAATGATCGAAGTTGGTCTTGTAGTGGGTAACTCTGCTGAGATGACAGTTGCATCCAGAGTCAGGCAGATGCCCTGAGACCAGCCTGATCTGAAGCAAAGTTGCCACATGCTGAGGTGTGAACAGCTCATCTGTCCTAAAGCCACATCCACCCTAATGAGCTGGGTGACCCCTTGGCTATGCCATACAGTTCCATGGAGTCTGGTTACTTGAAGCTCAGTCTCTGAATTCCTCCAAAATTAAGAAAGATTCTTTTAAATTACACACACATGTGTGACATTTCCAACCCAACTAGATAAAATTGGAAAGATATGCTTATCTCTCTCTAGTTAGGAAAGCAAGCAAAAGATTTTACAGCAAGATGTATAAACTTCTTGCCGAATTCATGCTACTACCATTCCTGACTGCTGGAGTTCAGAGCAATGTCTTCAGATAAGCACCTCACATCAGTGACTCAAGCCAGCCAGACTCACAACCGTCCTTTCCCCAGACAATTTTTGTTGAAGAGACGCATCATTACAACTGATATTTTTCCAGGCAAGGATTAAAATTTTCACGGGGAATTGCTGCACACACCACCCAGATTCTCTTACACTGCCAAGTGGAAGTGAGCCAGATTTAGTTCTTAAGTGTCATTTCAACATTCCAGCAAATACACTCAGCCCTCCATCTCACACTGCTCACTGGCCATATGTTCACAAAATATTAAAAATAATTTCTTCTATTTAATTTCAGTTATCTGACTCTGTCGCATTTGACAGACATTCTTCTTGTTTTATTTTCAGTAGATGTGAATTGTGTGTGCCTGGTATTCCTTTCAAATTAAACAGCCCATGCATAAATATTGCTATGATACAAGGTGCAATTACATGTGTCAAAGCCACAGCTGGCCTCCTCTTCTTCCTTTTAACTCAAGAAAAATCATAGAGTAAGGCATTGCCAAGGCTTCTGGGACAGGAAATATGAACTACATGCAAATGAGGCATGCATTACAATTTTGTAAAGCAAATTCTTGGAAGACAACTAGTGAATTAAGTCCACTTTACTACTGACATACGTAGTGATGCTTTTATTATAGTCTCCAATACTTTACCCAGTAGTCACCTACTAGCTTAAAACTTGAAGAAAAAAAAAATGCAGGTATGGTGGTATAATGCCAGCACTCAGTGAGCTGAGGCAAAGAATCCTCAGTTCAGGCTAGTCTGGACTATTTAACAAGAAAATGGAGAAGAAAAACATAAATATTGAAGATAAGACCCTATCAATAAGTCCATGTGGAAACTTGAGAATGTCAGTTATATTTTAAGTACCATGTTTTAACACACTTCTATCAGTAAGAGAGATATTTCTTTATATACTACATGCTAAAGCTTATTTTCACACTACATGATTTACAAATTTTCTAATCATTTACACAGGCTGTGTTTCTTGGCCCACAAAACAACTTAGTGAAGCAGGGTTATGTACTGATAAGGTAATACATGTTCAGAGCACAGCACCTGGCACATAGCTGAGTGTCCAACAATGACTCTACACACCAAAATGTGCTCTTAGGGGGCAAGGTGAGCCTGGACCTCAAGTCCTCTGCCTCCCACTCTAAGACTGTCTTGTTGTATGTAACACACAGGCAAGCGTCAACTCTGAGAAGGATGAGTCTGCTAACCACAGCAACCCAAGTGCAGGAGACCTGGGACACACATCTTGAACAGCTTTATGTAGAGGTAGCTTTCAGGTTTGTCTCTCTGTCTCAATAGCACAGGCAGCTTCAACCCTGGTACAATAATTAACAGAAAATAAAATCCCCACTGCAAACTTCCACACTCCCTATAGCTATTTGGTTTGCTTTTATTTTTTTTTAACTTTACCTCCCAACTGCATTTTCCTTTCCCCCCTCTCTTCCCAGTCCCTCCCCCAATACTTCCTCTCTGCCCACCATCCACTCCTCCACTTCCATTCAGAAAAGGGAAGGCCTCCCATGGATATCAACAAAACTTGGCATATCAAGTTGTAGTAAGACTAACCATCTCACTTTGTATTGAGACTGGGCAAGGTGACCCATATGAGGAATAGCCTGTCATTCTGGACATTTCAGATCCCCACAAAAGACGGACAACATTAAATAACCTCATGGGCCCTTACCACCCAGCATCAAAATTGCTGACATTTTATTTATCTTTTCTTCAGATCCTCTGTTCAGGAGGTCTAAAGCCCCTGGCTTCAAGGTCTTTATAAGGTGGAGGAACCAGAGAGGAAATACGGCATTCATCCCTATTTCCTGGCAACATCTCCCACTTGCAACATAAATTACTTTACTTCCCAGTAATCAATAGGCTCTAGAAAAGAAGGCAGCCTAATTCCCTGACCAATCCTGACTCGGTTATTGATTTGTCGGTCCCAAGAGTGTTCTTTCTAACTTGAAGTGTCTTCCAGTCAAAGATGAATCATCCACTTCTGAGCTCCACTGCACCTGACTTCTGTGAGAATCCCTGCTTTACATGACACTGACTTCTGACTGCAGACTCACCTGTGTGCAGTTTAAGGACTATTCTGCATTCCTCTCACAACTGGAAAGTGAGATCTTGCAATGTGTTGATGAAATATTGATTGAATCTATAATTTCACTCATTCATTATTTTTTCCTCATAAAAGCCAAAAATTTACCTTGAACTACAATATAATGGTGGTTACACCAATGACAACACATAAAAGAACAAGGGAGGAGGCTAACCTTGAAGACTATAGCTATAACAAAAAAGAACCAGTCTTCAACACTCACACTGGCAAAATAAGTGTCCAGCCTAAGTCTTCTGCACATAAATAAAATCCCTGTTCAGTTGTGGTTTCATTCCTCTGTTAAACTCTACATTCTCATCAAAACATAAAATGGTTGTTACATAAATGATAAATACTGACAGATAAAGTCGAAGTGGGACTTACATTTGACACATAATCCAAAATCCCTTTACTCAGCCAGCACATGAAAAAGGCTTTCATTACTCCTTAGAATAGCTTTGGGAAAAGGAAAAGCATATTGCCTCAAATGTTAGGAGCACCTAAAGGGAGACACTAAGTCTAAATCCCTGCCAGGTTTACAGAGAAATCAGTGGACACCTAAAGGTCTCGGGGATCAGCTTGTAGGGTTCTATAGCCAGTTAACAAACCTTACAGCATCCATACTGTGAGCAAGACACAAAGATGAAGAATACACTGATTGATGCTAAAGGGACTTACAATTTAGCAATAGGATACAAAGGTTTTAAGTCGATACAAAGAACTATTACAGGTATTGCCCTATTTCATTCTAATTGTCAACTTGACGCAATCCAGAGTCATCTGAGAGAAAACCCTGGAATGAGGCATTGCCCAGATCAGATTGGCTTGTGAGTGAGTTGGGGGAGGTGTTGATTTTTCGTTGTCACAGAAGGACTCTGTTGCTGGGCAGGTGGTGCTGGGATATATAAGAAAGCTATCTAGGCATGGTTGCTGCTTCAAGTTCTGCTTGAGTTCCTGTCCTGACTTCCTTCAACAATGGACAGTGACCTGGGAAGTGTAAACCTAATACACCCTTTCCTACACTATTTAGTTATGGTCCGAGTGTTTTGTCCCAGCAACAGAAATGTAACTAGGACAGGTATTAGATTATAATTAAACATGTAAGCTTGAGGGTGTAGTCCATGGGTAGAGTGTTAGCCTAGCTTGTGAAAGACACTGAGGTAGCTCCCACCACTGTGGGGAAAGCAGATTCAAAGGCAACACAAAGCTAAGATTAGGTGATTTTACCAGGGTGCAGTAGCAAATTGCCTAATCAGCTGAATCTTGAAAATGCCTGAGCTATGTAAGGGTAAATCGGTCCAGAGTGAGGAGCCCCTATCCTAGGGACCCTGTATTAATTTTTCACCCAGCAGCACGAGGTGTTCAGGACTCCACATCTGCTGCTTTCTATTTGTCCATGTGACTTCCAATAGGGAGCTGTGCCTTACTTCCAAATTGCTGTCCACATGCAACAGATTGCAAACATACTTGCATTCCTTTATGATTTCTGAGCTCACAAAGACACATCAGCCATTTTAATATCTCTCATTCAAGAACATGTAATTGCAAATATATCAAGTAGTCAGTGTGTTTCAGTTCCTGTTTAAAGTACATTGCATTTCCATGCTTATTAATTCTATGTATTATAAATCATTATTATTGTCTTGATTTAAAAGATGAAGAAAATGAGGCTGGAGTGATGGCTCTTTGGTTGTTGCACTTGTTGCTTTTGCACAAAACCTGGGTTCAGTTTCCAGCATCAACATGGTGTCTCCAAATCATCTGTCATTCTAGTTACAGCAGATTTGATGCCCTCTTCTGCCCTCTTCAGGCACCAGACATACATGTGGTGCACATACATGCATGTAGACAAAAATACCTTTTTACAGGATGAAGAAAACACACCTAAGAAAAACTAAAAGAGCTTTTGGAGAATACCTATGGAGTAAGAAGCTAAGCTGGGCCACTAGCCTACAGCAACATGCTCTCAGAGTCCATGTTTAATGTTTCTGCCACTTGGCATAGATAGGAAGAAGCTTTCTGAGTTACTATATATAGATAGTCAAAGCCTTTTCCCAAAAGGGGATGGGCTTCTTTATTTCTGCCAAGTGGCTTTCAGTATTATCTCACTTCTTATCACAATGATATTTTACCAAAATTGGGGTACAGGGATATGTCCTTGCTTCACAGAAAGAAAAGGGAGACCCTGGGCATTGAGTACTAAGCCCTTAGATAAAGACTGGGTAGTTACTTAATGCTCTATTGGAAAATCAGTCCAAGTCTCCCAGCCGTAGGCTCAGTCTCTTTTCTACACACATCTCCAAATGTCTACAGATGTCCCTGCTCAGATGACAACTTAGTAAACACTGCCTATCTCAGTGGATAAATGCATTCCTTAATTCAAAATAAATTAGGAGATTATAAACTGGGATTTTACTAATATCTAGTCTATAAAGTAAGATGAGCTCATGCTTTACATCTCTAAGCAGAACTCCTTCACCTGTGTGAAGATGGGTATCCTATATTTTATGGCTTTTTCTTCACCAAATTAAAGGATTGCACTGATTTATTCCGGGCAGTTTGAAAACTTTCTTTTCAACTGTTTTTGTCTGAATACTTTACAAGGTCTCCTCATTCTGCTAAAATCTCAGGCCCATAAACAAAAATATAAGAATAATCTGATGTCAATTCTAGAACAATAAATGCCGTTTTCTGTATCCACTACTGGCAGAATTTGGTAACTTGTCTTTCTGTATAAAATAAGTGGTTGATCACTATTTAGAATGTCATCAGTTACAAGCCTTTTTCTTTCCGATTTTCAAGCTCAGTCAACACACTCTAATCAATGTATGTGGACATTAAGCTTTCTTTTTATGGTCTCATGCCTCCCCTTCCATCTGGGTATTTGTTTATTTCTGCTTTGTAACAATGCTGCCCAATGCAGGCTGTCAGTGAATTTAATGGATGTGTGCTGAATATCCTTGGCTATCATTCAAATGACTGATGAATGCATTAAGAGTGTCTGCCCATCAATCACACTGACATAACTACCCACTCAAGTCTAACACATTGTCCATGTCTACAGAAGCATGGGATCCTAGCAAATGCACGCATGGTGTCATGACTATATAAAATAATACAAGTAGTGCAATCAAAGGAATAAATTCTTGTCATTAAGACCAAATAGGAAATAGGACAATGTTTTAAAATGTTGTAAGACTTCTCATTAAATATAATGGATGAACTTATAGTTGCTCAAGAAATTTTACACAAAAATGGTAAAGTGATAGGAATTCCATAATAATTAAGGAATGGAAGAAGAGTCTATAGGAAAAGTCAGAAAGAAGTAGATAAATACTAACTTCTTCAATATACTCCTGAAATAGAACTAAAAGGAAAATGTGCCCCACACCCCAAAACTCAGGAATATGTGGAATGCCAATAAGCCTGGTAACAGAGTCAGAGATACACATTTTACTTCAACTAATCAGATCCCATGTACAACTCTATTCCACATAAGACAAGAGGGTTTTTTCCTCTGGAAAGTTCTATCAGGTGGAGACATACCATATGGTGGGCATGCTACAGATTGAAAAAAAGGATTATCTTTCCAGACAATAATCCAAGAGAGTCTGAAGACTCTGCCTTCCCAAGGGAAAACACTTACAGAAACAGCCAGACTAGACACCTGACAATGGAACCCAAAAGGAGCCCAGACAAGGGCAACTATCAGGGCCATATTCAGCAAAGCAGCCAGCAGACTTGGCCAGCAGTCAAAAATCACAAGACACTTTAAAGAGGGTCTCTAATGTGAAAGACAGAAGGCCAAATAACAAGAGAGAGAGAGAGAGAGAGAGAGAGAGAGAGAGAGAGAGAGAGAGAGAGATACAGGCTATGAAGTAGCCAAGTTCTATCATTAACATGCTCTGAAAATGAAGGAGAATGAAGTAAAGACAAGGTCATTACAGTGAAACCTATTAGTTATCTACAATAGATACATAGTAACAGCAATAGTTAACAAAAAGCAGTATGTCATTTAATTCAGAAAATAAAAAGCAATCCTTGGAAACCAAAAATATGAATGCAGAACTGAAAATTTTGAGAGAAGTTGGAAGATGAATTAGAGAACATTTTCCCCAAAGTAAATTAAAAGGACAAAGAATACAGAGTGAAATCCAGGACAGGCTCCAAAGCGATACAGAGAAACTCTGTCTCAAAAAACAAAAACCAAACAAACAAAAGACAAAGGGGAACCCAAGAAGACAAAATTAAACTGTCTGGTCTTGCTGGCTAGTCCAGAACATGCTTGAAAGGAGGAGTATGGATTGAAGAAAGAAATAGACATAATACAAGATATAGAGTCAGGAGGGCATCCAATGACTACTAGATTCAGCCCCAAGTTTTTTTTTTTTTTCCAGTTTTTTATTGGAATTAGAAACAAGATTGTTTTACATGTGAATCCCAGTTCCCTCTCCCTCTCCTCCTCCCCTACCACCCTCCCAACTAAAACTCTACCTATCACATATCCTTGCTGCTCCCCGGGGAGGGTGAGGCCTTCCATAGGGGGTCATCAGAGTCTATCATATCCTTTGGGATAGGGCCTAGGTCCACCCCCATGTGTCTTGGCTCAGGGACTATCCCTCCGTGTGGGATGGGCTCCCAAAGTCCACACCTATGCTACAGAGAAGTACTGATCTACTACAGAAGGCCCCATGATTTCCAAGGCCTCCTCATTGACCCAAGTTCCTGAGGTCTGGATCAGTCCCGTGCTGGTATCCCAGCTATCAGTCTGGGGACCAAGAGCTCTGCCTTGTTCAGGTCAGCTGTTTGTGTGGGTATTACCAGCCTGGTATGACCCCTTTACTCATCACTCGTCCTTCTCTGAAACTGGATTCCAGTTCAGTTCAGTGTTTAGCTGTGCGTGTCTGCTACTTCCACCAGCAGCTGGATGAAGGATATAGGATGGCATATAAGTCAGTCATCAAACTCATTATCAGGGGATGGCATTTAAGGTGGCCTCTCTTCTGTTGCTTAGATTGTTAGTTGGTGTCATCTTTGTAGATCTCCAGACATTTCCTTAGTGCCTGATTTCTCTTTAAACCTATAATGTCTCCCTCTATTATGGTATCTTGCTTTCCTCTATTCTTCCCCCAATTCAAGCTTCCTGCTCCCTCATGTCCTCCTCACCCCTCCACTTCTCTCCTTCTCATTCTCCTAGCTCCCTCTCCCCTCCCCCATGCTCCCAATTTGCTCAGGGGATCTTGTCCCTTTCTGCTTCTCCGGAGGACCATGTATGTCTCTCTTAGAGTCCTCCTTGTTTCCTAGCTTCTCTGGCAGTGTGGATTGTGGTCTGGTAATCCTTTGCCCTATGTCTAAAATCCATATATGAGTGAGTATATACCCTGCTTGTCTTTTTTGTGATTGGGTTACCTTGCTCAGAATGGTTTCTTCTAGTTCTATCCATTTGCCTGTGAATTTCAAGATTCTATTGTTTTATTTCTGCTGAGTAGTACTGCATTGTGTAAATTACCACATTTTCTCTATCCATTCTTCAGTTGAGGGGTATCTAAGTTGCTTCCAGGTTCTGACTATTACAAATAATGCTTCTTTGAACATCTTTGATTATATATCTTTGTATGAATGTGCTTCTTTGGGGTATATGCCTAAGAGTAGAATAGCTGGATCTTGTGGTAGACTGATTGCCATTTTCCTGAGGAATGATTTCCAAAGTGTACAGGTTGTACAGGCTGTATAGGTTGGCACTCCCACCAGCAGTAGAGAAGTGTTTCCCTTTCTCCACATTCTCTCCAGCATAAACTGTCATTGGTGTTTTTGATTTTAGCCATTCTGACAGGAGTAAGATGGTATCTCAGGGTTGTTTTGATTTGCATTTCCCTGATCAGCCCTTAGTTCTTACATACCCCAAAAGTGGAGGAAGTCAAAAATTTCCTTACCATGATACAAAGAACAAACAAATTTCATTACCTCCTGAACACCCAAAACACCAAGTAACCACACCCTAAACCAAATATCTTGTTGTTAAGGTCAGACATCCATTAGTTACTCCTTACCCAAATAGCCTGTTGTCAAGGCAAGACACACAATAGCCACACATTAGGTCAAACATTCTGTTTTTAACCTTGAAAGAGCAAGAGAAGGTTTGAACTCTCTGACCTTATGTCAAGATGGAATGGAGCCATGTCTATTGGCCATGACATTAAACAAATAAACTTAAAAATCAGTATTCAAATACTAAGCGTCCAAGAAGCAAAACATGAAAATAACAGGAGAAAATTATTAATGAACTAATTTAAGAAAATTTCAATATTAACATGGCCCAGTAAGTTTTCAAGGCTAGACAGTTGGTATTGAATAACCAACTGAAGGTCTTTTCCCTGGAGAAGACTCCCACTCTCAGCATTCTCTACGTGTCTGTAGTTCTTGGTGTAGGGCTGAGGCCTCGTATGCTTTCCTGTGCCCACTTTGGCATATCTATTGGTGTCATCCTGTTCACCTCAAGTTTGACTTGTCACCTTGGTGACACATCATGAGTGTAGCTTCTGACATTACTAGGAGATATAATCTCATAGACAACTCCCTTATCCTCTGGCTCTTACTGTCTTCCCACTCCCTCTTCCAGATTGACCCCAAGCCATAGGTGTAAGAGCATTTTGTAGCTATTCAGAAGAAGGAGAGGGAAGGGAGAAATCATATATTTATAGTCACAAAGTAAAAGAAAAAATAGGACTGAAAAAATGTCTATTAAGTTCTCAGTGCAACAAAACATGTAACATGGTACAAAAAGTTCATATTCCATAAGAAAACTTGAAAGCAAAGAAAATGATTCCCTCCTAGTTGTCCTTTTTAAGGATAGAGGACTTGGAGAGAGTCATTACATGATGACCAAGGTAACAGATACATTATAAAATAATGAGAATTATTTTTAAAATCACATGAGGGAACATGTATATTCAATTTATGGTCATATTTTCCCAAGTGCCTTATTATTTTTCAAACATGTTGGTTCCTCTGTTTTAGGATCTATGATTTTCTCCTGTTTATATATCCCTGATGCTGATAATCTTAAAGCCTCAAGGGTGACTTGGTGGAGCTTTTTTTCATTTGATTTCTGCAAGTAATAAGTCATCTGAATACAGAGGTATCCATTCTACTAACAGTCTACTAATTGGAGACAGGCTTATCCACTGATGTCCTCTACAGCTATAATAAAAAGGAATCCAAAAATTGTACAGTAATATGAAATAATTGCCAAATTTTTCTCAATAAAACAAAGTAATCTGAGGAATTATGCATAAACATATTATTGTTGGAAAATGCAAGAGTGGTAGAGACATGTGTGTATTAGCTAAAGAGTATGTTGGAAATGTAACCCAAGAATGAGAACAGTTGCTCTGGTCAGAAAAATCACAAGACTAGATTACTGCTGGGAAAAAAAAGACTAAATGAATGAAATTGTAAGTCAAGTGACATTTGACTAATAAAGTGGAAAACCACACCAGACAGTATTTATGGAGGAGGCAGAGAAATAAAAAAAAAAGATGATTTTATAATGAAATTGGAGCAGTTCTTTTTTTTTCAATTTGAATTAGAAACAGGATTGTTTTACATGACAATCCCAGTTCCTTCTCCCTCCTGTCATCCCCTACCACACCCCCCCAACTAAAACCCTATCTATCACATATCTTTTCTGCTCCCCCTGGATGATGAGAGTTCCAATGGGGTGTCATCAAAATCTATTGTATCCTTTGGGATAGGGCCTAGGCCCACCCCCGTGTATCTTGGCTCAGGGAGTATCCCTCTATATGGAATGGGCTCCCAAAGTCCACACCTATGCTAGGGATAAATTCTGAACTTCTACAGGAAGTCCCATAGATTTCAGAGGTTTCCTCACAGAAACCCATATTCCTGGGTCAGTCCCATGCTGGTATTCCAGCTATCAGTCTGGAGAGCAAGAGTTCCCCAAAGTTCAGGTCATCTGTTTCTGTGGGTTTCACCAGCCTGGTCTGGACCCCTTTGCTCTTCACTCGTCCTTCCATGCATCTGGGTTCCAGTTCAGTTCGGTGATTAGTTGTGGGTGTCTGCTTCTACTTCCACCAGCTGCTGGATGAAGGCTATTGGATGGCATATAAGTTAGTCACCAATCTCATTATCAGGGGAGGGCATTTAAGGTAGCCTCTCCTCTGTTGCTTAGATTGTTAGCTGGTGTCATCTTTGTAGATCTTCAGACATTTCCCTAGTGCCTGATTTCTCTGTAAACCAAAAATGTCTCCCTCTATTATGGGGTCTCCATTCTTATTTTCAACTATTCTTCCCCTGACTCAACCTTTCTGCTCCCTCATGTCCTCTGCATCCCTCCTCTCCTCCCCTTCTCATTCTCCTAGCTCCCTACCCCCTCCTTCCTGTGTTCCCAATTTGCTCAGGAGATTTTGACCCTTTCTCCTTCTCCAGGGGACCATGTATGTCTCTCTTAGGGTACTCCTTATTTATTAGCTTCTTTAGCAGTAATCACACAAAATACACAAAGCATTAGTGAGGACACAAGCAAAATAATGGCAAGCCACTCCTGATTTCAGGGACTGAATGCCCTTTCAAACAGTGAAGTGTAAAATGCACAAACCACACAATACATAAAAAACGGTATGTAACAAATAGTAAAACATGATCGAAGTTTAACTGTTAAAAGAATAAACCTGCTAAATGAATAATAGCAACGGCCAAGCTGGGTATGATTTCATGCTTTTCCATTGTAAAATGTAAGAATCCATTCACATATAATAATTCCAGAGGGGAAATACCAGAGTTTGAAGATATTTGTGGAGTAACAAGGCAGCTTCACCAGAGTCCTCCCCATCTTCAAGACAAACAAGGCCTGTTGATGTGGCCAACTCATGAGAAATGGAGAGATTAAACTCCCGAAGACTTAGGAATGCTTAGGTAGTTACCTGCTCAAGTCATCTGCTCCATGCAGAAGCAAAAACTGGTCATGCACGGAGATGGCACAAATGCTGGGGAGACGTCCCGATGGATAAACTGCTTGCTATGCAAGCATGAGAACCTGAGTTCCGATCCCTAGTAGCCATGCAGAAGCCCTATGTGGTGGTCCATACCTGTCATCTCAGCACCAATGAGTTCCCTATGCAGAAAGTATAGCCAAGATGGTGAGCTCTAGATTCAGTGAGAGA
Organism: Cricetulus griseus; assembly: GCF_003668045.3. Lineage (NCBI taxonomy): Eukaryota > Metazoa > Chordata > Mammalia > Rodentia > Cricetidae > Cricetulus > Cricetulus griseus. Next base: position 154,868,198 of record NW_023276807.1, read on the forward strand.
CTTTGTCTTCAAAAATAAGGTGGAGAGTGACATAATGACACTTAACAATTGATCTCTATACAGACATGCATAGGCAAGCACGCCCTTGCATGTGCAGGCACATAAATAATTTTTTCAAAGAAGGTGCACAATAAACATTTGAAATCCCAAAGTAACCAGTGTGCACACTCACAAGGTAGTTATGGACTCCACCGCTACTTCTTGTTTCCTAAGGCACACATATTCCACCAACAAGACAAAACTAGTACAATCTTCAGCACATCCTTCCTCCTGTTCCCACTCTAACAAGAATAGAACTCAACTTACATTTGGTAGAAATGACCAACTGGGAGCACCCTCTTAAATTCATCAGTAATTCTCTGGGGCAGACTGCACTACTGACCCATCAACTCTCCTACCATGATTTTGAAGTTTCCCTTATTCCATAAAAGTTTATTTCTGTGACCAATGGGACGTATGGCCAGAGTGAAGCAGAAGTTATAATACCCTCTTCTGAACCTCCTGGTTCAGAAGAATTTAATTCCTAAGTACAAGTTACTTCCATTTTATCCCGAAGAATCTCTTCCATCATCCAAGAACCTGCCATAGCCCCTGTTGTAGCAGGACAACAGCAAGAGACATACAGAATAGAGCAATCTCTAGCCAATGTGGACAAGGAGGATATAGCCAAGACCAGTAAAACTAACTATCCAGGTGGGTTCAGCCCAGATAAGTTGACTGGCAGTCTCAGGAAAATAAGACATGATTACCATTTTAAGCCCTCTGTTTTGGCATAGTTTGTTACATGGCAATACTTACTTGATACATTCTATTAGCACTGCCTTTCCTCCTTTCCTTTTGAATATTCTTCATGACCATATTGTAAGGTCCTTAAATTAAAAATTCCAGTTTTGTCTAGCAATGTAAAACTTCTACTCCCTACCATACAAATCCTACATCCAAGGCTCAGGGATCATTTCAGAAGAGAGAGTGGAGAGATTATAAGAGCCAGAGGATCAGGGAATATGCTGTGAAATTGTGCCTCCTGCACAATTTCTGCATCTAATTAAGTCTCACCAGCATGATTGCCTAAACATAAGCTGAACAAGGGTGACACCAATGAGCATGCTGTCTTATTCAGTGTTCTATTGCTGAAAAGAGACACCATGACCACGACAACTCTTATAAAAATAAAGCATTTAATTGAAGGCCTGTTTGCAGTTTCAGAGGCATAGTCCATTATTGTTATGGAGGAAGTATGTTGGCATGCAGGCAGACACTGTGCTGGAGAAGTAGTTTAAGAGTTCTACATCTGGATCCACAGGCAGCAGGAAGAGAGAGACCCTAGGACTGGTTTGGGCTTTTGAAACTCCAAAGCCTACCTCCAGTGACACACTTCCTCCAATAAGGCTGCACCTCCTAATCCTTTAAATAGTGTCACTTCCTGTGACGAAGTCTGATGGGGGAAGTGCTTCTGTGTATATGTTTGTCTTATTGGGTGATAAATAAAGTACTGCTTGGCCAAACAGTACAAGATAAGTCTTATATATTTATGATAATTAAGACTGAGCTAGCAGATGAGATATCCTAGTCATTGGAAAAGCAGCATTTGTACCTAATATAAGTCTCTGTGTATTATTTTGGCCATCCACATGGCAGGCAGAACTCAAGAGGGTAGTGGAAAGACTTATCGTAGCACAAGTCTATGAGTCTATGAGAGCGCTTCTCATTCAAACAACCACACATGCCAGGGGACAGGGGAAATACCATGAGGTTTCACCCCTACACAAATAGCTACAGGCAAACAAGGAATGCTGAGACCATGAGAAATTGTCCACCCCAGGGAAGAGCATAGCAACTGGCTATCCAACAGCAAATGGTCAGCCATAAAAGTAACATGAACATGTAGTACTCGTGTATTTAGGAACATACATGTGTACACATATATGAATTTAAAACAATTAATTACAGAAGAGGCTATCAATTTAGAATTTTAAAAAGAGGTTATGGAGGGTTTGAAGGGTTAGAAGAGGAGGATTTTGTGTAATTGCATTATAATCTAAAAAAAAAACAAAAGAAATAAAATTTTAAAACCTCTACAAGCATAAAACCTCTTAAATAGTACATTATAAGCAACAATCCAGTTTGTTCTTGCTTAGTTGTTCCTTTAATCAAGCACATATATTTTCTTTTTTATCATTTTTTATTTGAATTAGAAACAAGATTGATCTACATGACAATCCCAGTTCCCTTCTCCCTCCTGTCCTCCCCTACCACCCCCCCAACTAAAACCCTACCTATCACATACCCTTTCTTCTATTCTTCACCTGACTCAAACTTTCTGCTCCCTCATGACCTCTGCATCCTTCCTCTTCTTCTCTTCTCATTCTCGTAGCTCCCTCCCCCCTCTTCCTGTGCCCTCAATTTGTTCAGGGGATCTTGACCCTTTCCCCTTCTCCAGGGGAAAATGTTTGTCTCTTGTAGGGTCCCCCTTGCTTACTAGTTTCTCTGACAGTGTGGATTGTAGGCTGGTAATCCTTTACTCTATGTCTAAAATCCACATATGAGTGAGTACGTATCATGTTTGTCTTTTTGTGATTGGGTTACCTCACTCAGAATGGTTTCTTCTAGTTCCATCCATTTTCCTGAAAATTTCAAGATTCCATTGTTTTTTTCCGCTGAGTAGTACTCCATTGTGTAAATGTACCACATTTTCTCTATTCATTATTCAGTAGAGGGGCATTTAGGCTGCTTCCAGTTTCTGGCTATTACAAATAGTGATGCTATGAACATCATTAAATAGATGTCCTTGTTGTATGAGTGTGCTTCTTTTGGGAATATGCCTAAGAGTGGAATTGCTGGATCTTTTGGTAGACTGATTGCCATTTTCCTGAGGAGTTGCCATACTGATTTCCAAAGTGGCTGTACAAGTTGGCACTCCCACCAGCAGTGGAGAAGTGTTCCCCTTTCTCCATATCGTCTCCAGCATAGACTGTCATTCATGTTTTTGATTTTAGCCATTCTAACAGGTGTAAGATGGTATCTCAGAGTTGTTTTGATTTGCATTTCCCTGACGGCTAAGGATGTTGAACACTTTCTTATGTGTCTTTCAGCCATTTTAGATTCCTCTATTGAGAATTGTCTATTTAGTTTTGTACCCCACTTTTTAATTGGATTTTTGTGTGTGTGTTTTGGAGACTAGCTTCTTGAGTTCTTTGTATAATTTGGAGATCAGCCCTCTGTCACATGTGGGGTTGGTGAATATCTTTTCTCAGTCTGTGAGCTGCTGCTTGCTGACTTGTCTTACAGAAACTTCTCAGTTTCAGGAGGTCCCATTTATTAATTGTTGATCTCAGTGTCTGAAGCACATATATTTTCATATAGCCCAGTTATCCAAGGGCACAGGCCAAAAAACACAAAAATTATCAAGTATTTTATATATTTTTCATGACGCAACACTGTAAGTCTTTGTACAGTTGGGTTTTTTTTGAGTGGATAGCATATTTTAGGAAAGGACAGCTGCACTTTCCATGGACTTGCAATGGCAACAAAACTGACCATTTGCAGTCATTTACATATTGCATATGTATATTATATGTATATATAGTATGATATCTATTAAATATATACTGATATAGTATAACATTCTAAAATAAGATGCTTACAATTTAGTTTAAGTGAAGTGGACAAATTTCTGGAAAAATACAAGTTTGCGAATTTCCTCAAATAGAAGTAGAAAATGTAAAAGAAAACGTAAGAAAGAAATGCAACTAGTAACAATAGTGTTGACACTCACCTTTGATCCTAGCTCTTGGAAGGCAGAAGTTGGCAGATCTCTGTGATTTCGAAACCAGCCTGGCTTATAGAGAGAACTCCAGGACAGCCAGGGCTACACAGAGAAACCCTGTCTCAAAACAACAAAAAAAGTAAAGAAAAGAAATGCAACTGGTAACAACAAAAAATTCCCCCCAATCTCTTCACAGTGAATAAGCAGACAAGTGTGAGGTTTAAGGGACTTTGTTTTGTTTTTACTGTTTTTCTTTCAGTTTCTCACAGGAAGGTCCTCTTTTTTTGTTTTGTTTTGTTTTTTATTTGAATTAGAAACAAGATTGTTTTACATGTGAATCCCAGTTCCCACTCCCTCCCCTCCTCCTCTACCATCATCCCCCCACAACTAAAACCCTACCTATCACATATCCTTTCTGCTCCCCCTGGATGGTGAAGCCTTCCATAGGGGGTCATCAGAGTCCATCATATCATTTGCAATAGGGCCTAGGCCCACCCCTGTGTGTCTTGGCTCAGGGAGTAATCCTCTATGTGGATTGGGCTCGCCAATTCCACACCTATGCTAGGGATAAGTACTGAACTATTACAGGAGGTCCCTTAGATTTCTGAGGTCTCCTCACTGAAACCCACGTTCCTGGGGTCTGGATCAGTCCCATGCTGGTATCCCAGGTATCAGTCTGGGGACCAAGAGCTCCCTGTTGTTCAGGTCAGCTGTTACTGTGGGTTTCACTAGCCTGGTCTGGACCCCTTTGCTCATCACTCATTCTTCTCTGCAACTGGATTCCAGTTCAATTCAGTGATTAGTTGTGGGTGTCTGCTTCTACTTCCACCAGCTGCTGGATGAAGGCTATCCACCAGCTGCTGGATGGCATATAAGACAGTCATCAATCTAATTATCAAGAGAGGGCATTTAAGGTAGCCTCTCCTCTGTTGCTTAGATTGTTGTTATCTTTGTAGACCTCCAGACCTTTCCCTAGTGCCTGATTTCTCTGTAAACCTAAAATGTCTCCCTCTATTATGGTATCTCCTTTCTTGTTTTCTTCTATTCTTGCCCTGACTCAACCTTTCTGCTCCCTCATGTCCTTGGCATCCCTCCTCTTCTACCCTGCTCATTCTCCTATCTCCCTCCCCCCTCCTCCCTTACTCCCAATTTGCTCAGGAGATCTTGTCCCTTTCCCCTTCTCCAGGGGACCATGTATGTCTCTCTTAGTGTCCTCTTTGTCTACTAGCTCAGGAAGGTCCTCTTTAACAATCCATTTTCATCCCCTGCCCATCCCTGGCACTCCAAGGATCAAGGAATATCACAGAAGCAGAGACTGGAAGACTAAATGCCAGAAGATGAGGAAGAAAACACTTTTTTCTAGATATGGCATGAATGTGTCAATCATGAACATAGGGCAGCTTCAGCTAAGGGCATAAGACCTGTACACACAAAGCAAGTTAAGCAAGGAAGGGAAAGGGAAAGAGGAAGGGGGGAGGAGGGAGGAGGGAGGAAGGCAGGAAAAGGGGTCAGACAAGACTTGGGAATGGGAAGGGGCTAAGTGGGAAAAAAGGAGCCAGCAGGAGTAAGAGGGGGAGGAGAGGATAAGAAGGGGTAGAATGGATCACAACAAATGTTTTTCATGTGTGAAATGTTCAAAAATAAAATATATACACACATATTATTTGGGGGCATTGAAGTGTTTCTATATGTAAAGGCTCTTGCTGCCAAATATGATGACCTGAGTTCAATTTCCAGAACCTACATAGTGGAAATAGAAAACTGACTGCCACAAGTAGTCTTCAGTCTTCCCACGTTCACTATGGCATGAGTGTGTGTATACACACACACACACACACACACACACACACACACACACACACACGTACACACTAAAAACCAAATAAATGTGAAATATAATTTCCAAAATAAATTTTTCAAAAAATTGTCTGTGTGCATATAAGGCTATTGTCAGCAATTGCACATGCATTATAGTTCCATATTTTGTTTATGATCTAACAAATAAAACTTGCCTGAAGATCAGAGTGCAAAGCTAGTCACATTAGTTGGCCATAGAGGCCAGGCAGAGGTGGCACACACCTTTAATCCCAGCACTTGGGAGACAGAGGCAGACAGATCTCAGTTTAAGTGCTATATGAAATTGATCCAATCTAAAAGAGAAACAACTAACACAAATGTGATCTCAGAACGTGGGATCCCACGCTTTTAATCTCAGCACGAGAGAGGAATATAAGGCAGGAGGAGACAGGAGCTCAGTGTAGTCTGAGGTTTGGTGAAGAGCAGTGCAGTCTGGAGGTGCAGTCTGAGGACAGGATCGCCCCTTTGGTCTGAGCATTGGTAGAGGTGAGAAATCTCAAGTGACTGGCCACTTTGCTTTTTCTGATCTTCAGGCAAGCTTTATTTGTTAGATAATAAACAAAATATCACTACGCCATACCATAACAAGGAAACTTTTCCCCTTCAGATACATACAAATTTACTAAATAGTCCTAAACAATGTTCTAGGATAATATTGTTTATGGAGTACATGGTGTGAATGGTTTATTCTCTACAATTGCACATGCACCCCACATTCACATGACAACAGTCAAAAGGTGAACAGAAACAATAGTAGATCCCGGGCATCAGATACCATGGGAGCCTCAGCAGGTGCATTCCAGGTCTATAATGTGGCCAGTCCATCCTCATTCCCAATATAAGGCTTAAATTTGTCACAAAATCAGTTAACCCTTTATGGCCTTATGCCTGCTACACAAATACCACCGAGCTGCACTCCCAATTCACTCAACTCCTGTACTTTGGAGGCTTCACTATAATCCCTACCAGCCGTAAAAGCACCATTTAATTCTGTGTTGGTCAGAGAAATAGGAACTGTGTTCCCCTCTTGAGCACTGAGGCAGAAGACTGGAGTCAATGAGCCCAGAGATCCTACTAAATTACTTGTGATAAGCACTCCAGTAAAAATCATAGGCTAAAACTATAAAAAAGCAGGAATTCTGTAAAAGTTTATTAGTTTTAATACTTCCTATTAGGAATCTGAATTTTCAGGAGACTGGAAATTTCCTTCAGAACACATTTACTATATTTAAAACTTTGCCATTCTGAATCCCATCCCAGTGGGATCAAGCCCACACAGAGAATTCCTAGGCCCTGGTATCAGTCCTGACTACATCCATGGAAGAGGAAAGAAATCAGAGTATTGGAACTGTTTGCACCCACCAGAAGGGAATCTTGGTCCCATACCCACCAGGAGAAGAAGAGACTCCCTCTACATCCACCAGAAAAAGGAATGGGAAGAAGACAATATAGAAACACATTTAACAACAGAAAAACCAATATGACACCACCAGAGTCTAGGGACTCGTGACCTGAACATCACAATGCAAATGAAGCAGAAGAGAATGACCTTAAAAATATCTTCATGGAAATGATAGAGGGCCTCAAAGAATATATGAGAAATTCCCTTAAAGAAATGGAAGAAAAAAACAAAAAATACTAGAAATCAACAAATCAATTAAGGAAAGCCAAGAAAATACAATCAAACAGCTGAAGGAAATAATTCAGAAAGTTCAAGACCTCAAATCTGAAATAGAGACAATAAAGAAAATACAAATTGAGGGACTGCTGGAAGTAGAAAAGCTGAGTAAACGATCAGGAACTACAGATGCAAACATAACCAACAGAACACAAGAGATGGAAGACAGAATCTCAGGAGTTGAAGATACACTAGGAGAAACAGACTCATTGACCAAAGAAAATCTTAAGTCCAACAAATCCCTAACACAAAATATCCAGGAAATATGGGACACCATGAAAAGACCAAAATTAAGAATAATAGGTATAGAAGACAATGAAGAAACAAAACTCAAAGGTGAAGAAAACATATTCAACAAAATCATAGAAGAAAGCATTCCCAACCAAAAGAAAGACATGCCAGTGAAAGTACATGAAGCCTACAGAACACCAAATAGAGTGCACCACAAAAAAGATCTCCTCACCACATAATAATCAAAACCCCAAACATACAGAATAAAGAAAGAATATTAAGAGAAGCAAAGGAAAAATGTCAAGTAACAAATGAAGGCAAAACTATCAGAATTACAACTAACTTTTCCATGGAAACTCTGAAAGCCAAAAGGACCTAGATAGATGTTCTACTAACACTAAGAGACCACAGATGCCAGCCAAGACTACTATACCCAGCAAAGCTTTCAATCACTATAGATAGAGAAAACAAGCTATTCCATCTCAAAACCAGATTTAAACAATACATATCCACTAATGCAGCCCTACAGAAAGTTCTGGAAGGAAAACTCCAACCCAAGGAAGTTAACTACAATGAGAAAAACATAGGCAATAGATAATCCCACTTTACCATCAGACAAAAGAAAATTGCGGTGGAAATCCACATATAATTCCACCACCACCAACAAATCCAAAACAAACAACAATGAACTATCAATGGTCATTAATATCCCTCAATATTAATGGTCTTATCCCGCCTATAAAATGACACAGGCTAGCAGATCGATAAGAAGACAGAATCCATCCTTCTGCTGCTTACAAGAAGCACACCTCAACTTCAAAGACAGATGGTACCCCAGAAAAAAGGGCTATGAAAAGATTTTCCAATCAAATGGACATAAGAAACAAGGGGCATAGTAACTGTAATATCTAACAAATTAGAATTTAAACTAAAATCAATCAAAAGAGAAGAAGGATGTCATTTCATATTTATCACAGGAGAAATCTATCAAGATGAAGTCTTAATTCTGAACATCTATGCCCCAAATACAAAGGCATCCACATTCCTAAAAGAAATATTACTAAAACTCAAATCACACATAAAACCTCACAAACTTATAGTGGGAGATTTCAACACCCCACTCTAACCACTAGATAGGAACACCAGACAGAAACTTAACAAGGAAACAAAGGAACTAATAGAAGTTATGACCCAATTGGGATTAATAGACATCTATAGAACATTCCATCCAGACATAAAAGAATATACCTTCTTCTTACCACCACATGGAACCTTCTCTAAAATCAACCACATACTTGGCAAGATAGCAAACCTCAACAGATACAAAAAATAATTAAACTAACCACCTGTACTTATCAGACCACCATGCTTTGAAGTTAGAATTCAACAACAGCACAAATTGCAGAAAAACCTACAAACTCAGGGAAATTGAATAATGCCCAATTGTACCATCCATGGGTCCAGAAAGAAATAAAAAAAAAGAAATGAAATACTTTGTAGAATTCAATGAGAATGAGGACACAACATAACCAAACATAACCAAACTTATGGGACACTTTGAAAGCAGTGCTAAAAGGAAAGTTCAAAGCACTAAGTACCCACATGAAGAAACTGGAGACTAGTCACACTAGAGAATTAACAGCTCAACTGAAAGCTCTAGAACACAAAGAAGCCAATGCACCCTGAAGGACTAGATGCCAGAAAATAATCAAATTGAGGGCTGAAATCGATAAAATCGAAACTAGGAAAACAATACAAAGAATCAATGTAACAAAGAGTTGGTTCTTTGAGAAAATCAACAAGATAGATAAACCTTTATCCAAACTTACCAAACAGAGCAGAGAGTGAACATGCAAATTAATAAAATCAGGAATGAAAAGGGGGATATAACAACAGACACTGAGGAAATCCAGAGAATCATCAGGTCATACTTTGAAAACCTGTATTCCTCAAAATTCTAAATCTAAAGGAAATAGAAAATTTTCTGGATAGATTTCACTTAACAAAATTGAATCAAGAATAAATAAGCAATTTAAATATACCTATAACCCCTAATGAAATAGAAGCAATCATCAAGTCTCCCAACCAAAAAAAGCCCAGGACCAGATGGCTTCAGCGCAGAATTTTACCAGAAATTCAAGGAACAGCTAACACCAATTCTCCTCAAAGTATTCCACACAATAGAAGCAGAAGGGTCATTGCCAAACTCCTTTTACGAGGCTTCAACAACCTTGAACCAATCCACACAAAGACACAACCAAGAAAGAGAACTACAAACCAATATCCCTCATGAACATTGATGTAAAAATACTCAATAAAATACTGACAAATTGAATCAAAGAACACATCAGAGAAATCATCCACCATGATCAAGTAGGCTTCATCCCAGAGATGCAAGGATGGTTCAACATACAAAAATCCATCAATATAATCTACCATATAAAAAAACTGAGAAAGAAAAACCACATGTTCATCTCACTAGATGCTGAAAAAGCCTTTGACAAAATCCAACACCCCTTCATGATAAATGTCTTGGAGAAATCAGGGATAACAGGAGCATACCTTAACATAATAAAAGCAATATACAGCAAACCAACAGCCAACATCAAAGTAAATGGAGAGAAACTTAATTCATTCCTCTAAAATCAGGGACAAGACAAGGCTATCCACTCCTCCATACCTCTTCAATATTGTCCTTGAAGTTCTAGCTAGAGCAATAAGACATCAAAAAAGGAGATCAAGGGGATACAAATTGGAAAGGAAGAATGGAGTATTACTCAGTGGGGGAAAAAAACAAAGCAATGGAATCTTGAAATTTGCAGGCAAATGGATGAAACTAGAAGAAACCATCCTGATTGAGGTAACCCAGTCACAAAAAGACAAACATGATATGTACTTACTCGTACATATATCGATTTTTAATCTAGAGCAAAGAAGTAGCAGCCTACAATCCACACCACCAGAGAAGCTAGGAAACAAGGAAGACCCTACGAAAGATACACATACCCCCCCAGAGAAGGGGAAAGGGACAAGGATCTCCTAAGCTAATGGGGATCATGGAGAGGGTTAGAAGAAAGAGAAGGGGAGAAGGGGAGGGAGAGGAGGACATGAGGGAGCAGGAAGATCTAGTAAGGGGAGGAATGGAGGAGAGCAAGAAAAGGGATACCATCATAGAGGGAGCCATTATAGTTTTAAAGAAAATTCTGGCACTAGTGAAATGTCCAAAGATATATACAAGGTAGACTCCAACTAACAATCTAAGCAATAGTCGAGAGGCTGCCTTTGATGCCCTTCCCCTATAATGAGATTGATGACTACTTTGTATGCTATCCTAGAGCCTTCACCCGGTAGCTGATGGAAACAGAAACAGACACCCACAGCTAAACACTGAGCTGATCTCCTGGAATCCAGTTGCAGAGAGGGAGGAGTGGTGAGCAAAGGTCAAGACCAGGCTGGAGAAACCCACAGAAACTGCTGACCTGAACAAGGGGGAACTCATGGACCCCATACTGACAGCTGGGAAACCAGCATAAGACTGTTCCAGACCCCCTGAAGGAGGAAGTTAATTTGGAGGTCTGGATGATCTACAGGGCCACTGGTAGTGGATCAGTGTTTACCCCTAGTACACAAATGGACTAGGTTGGGATGGGGGGGGTCAGTGGTGGGTAGGGGAGGAAGGGAGGGATAGGGAACTGGGATTGTCATGTAAAAGAAGCTTATTTCTAATTTAAATTAAAAAATATTTAAGAAAGAAAACCTTTAAAGAAAAAAAACTTTGCCATTCATTATTCATTTAACAATCATTTATAAGCAATATTATCAAGTCACATAGGTATCCTTTAAAATTCAAGTTGTATTTACCCTGGAATAATTACCAGTGCATGAAGCATACAACACTAATATTTGTAAGTACAGTAATCTCTAATCTACTGTTAACTTTTTAATTTATCATTGTATGTGCATATGATGGGGACACATGTGCATGGCATACATGTGGAGGTCAGGGGACCATTTTTAGAGTTGCTCCTCATTTTCCACTGTTATGTGGGTTCTGGGATTTGAACTCGGGTTGTGAGGCCTGTGCTTATGCATTAAGAACCTGTACCTGCTGAGCCATCTCTAAAATTTCTCTAATCCTCCTTTGTTAAGGGATGTAATGGACAAACTAGCCTGTTATAGTTGTCAAAGGCTTCTTACATATCAGTGGCACTATTGGAAATGTATTTTTCTGAGATGGTTCAGAGGCCTAGAAAGACTATACGTTCTTATCACTACTCAACCCAAAATTTTAGTGCTCAAAATGCTTATACATAAGCCTCACAATAACTGATATTAGTGCTACTATTTACTATTAGTGCCTTATTTCACATGAGAAAACTAAGACACAGAAGCTAAGTAATTTCTGCATCCCACAACTGTAACTGTCACATGGCCTATGACCTTAGAAAGCAGTTGAAACCTTTTGTTACTTCCATTCAGTACTCCTTTTCTATGGGACTCATAACAGACACTCTTCTTGTGTTATTCTTCCCAACTTCTAACTTGTGGGAGAAATCTCCCAATGTACAAAATCAAATGCTTGAATTCCTGAGTCTAAAAGCAGAGGCTGTTTATTGTGTTCCAGTATCAGACACAAGATCCAGCCAAGTAATTTGACACTCAGCACAGTTGAGTTCACCACACAGTACAGCCATAAGATTCTATCTCTTAACTACAATAGCAGTAAGCAATGGAACTTACCCCTCTCTTTGTAGAAGACTTCTCATCAAAAAAATTAAAACAAAAACTGGCTTTTATAAAGAATTTTGGGATATGGGGCCAATTAAACTCAATCAAGAAAAGTAATATTTTCCCCACAAAGTCAGAAGTTACATGTAACATGATGTTGGAAAGCCTGCTACACTGAAATTGGGGCATCTACGGCTCCTCTGGGTCTTGAGCAATGTGCTTAAAATCTCTGGAATTTAGTTTCTTCCTTTGACAATCAGTGGCTGCAGCTGTAGAAGAATGAAGAACAGATATGCAGGACCTCACCTGCTCCATGTCCTAAAAAGCATGTGGTCAGACCACAGGTCTTGCAAAGCACCTGGCTCTCTGATTCATTTTTCTTTTACAGTTTTGTTAGAGCAGATGAGAAATAATAACCTATTGGAAAGTGGTGGATATGGAGACTGATCAAGGTGCAGAGAGTAAGAGCCTGCTCATGGCACAGGGAACATCATAGAGGGGAGGACAGAAAGATTGTAAGAGCCAGAGGTCTGTGAGGACTGAGGCAGGACAGTGTCTTCTGGACATGCCCGTTCACTCATGAACTTAGCAGCAGCTGTGACTGCCTGCACAAGACCAGAGCAAGATTGAGCTAGTCAACATTCCAGAATGGAAAGGGGAGGGATTCATGAGCCCAAACCCCTGGTTAAGCAGCTGTGGACAGTTGATAGAGGCTAGTAGGAGAGTCAGTTTTCATTCAGGGTGTAGTCCTTGGTAGGCTGACCATCCTCCAGTAGATGACCTCACAGCCATGCATAAATGGGTAGCACTCATTGGATTCAGTAAAGATTCTGGAAGAATTTGGAAGGGGGTGATAATGATAAATGTGACCAAACTGTATTATGTACATATTAAGTTCTCAAAGGATAAATTTTGAAGATAAATGGCTGCTATAATAGAAACAAAAATGGTCAGAACTGTGTCTTTTGTTTGAAGATAGTATAAATTATTGAGAGTGGTTTTTCATTGTACCTTAGGGAGATGGGTGAGATCCTTTCCAGTGAACAGGGTGAACAAAATATATTTAGACATTCTGAGGCAGCAAGGGATGGAAAATATCCCATATAGATATTTCTCCTGATGGCATTACAGATGCAGTGCACCTCTTCAGTAAAACCAACTGATGACTATTATCACCTCTGTATTTTCATACCAACTAACACTTTAATAAAGGATTGGAGTGGTCCAGCCACTCCTATCACAATCTAAAATAACTATGATATATTATATGATAATCATCACTGAACAGTAAGCACTCATGGTTTATCACCAAGAAACATTCAAGGATTTGTACAGTTCCATGGAGAATTTCAACTTCAAAACTGGTGAGAAACTTCAGGAACAAGAGAGATATTTAAATGACAGCAGAGGAAAGACAAAGCAACATCAAGTCCCAGCTCCCTCTGTTCCCTGAGTTGCTCAGTCTGTGAGATGGGTGAAGGCAAATGGCTACACGAATCCCCAGTCTTGTCTCTGAGTAAACAGTACCCATCTGCTGCCAAATCTCCTGCTTGTAAGAACTTAGCAATCATGTGGATTGATGAGGCTAAGCATGCTGCTGGCTTGACCAGACTCCCCTAACATTTCTTGCCCCTTCACTTTTGGCTCACCCGGCCTTTATTCTTGGCCACACCAGAGCCTTTGGTTTGGCTGCTCACCCTCAGAGCATAATTCTGGAAGGAGAGAAAAATTGAATAAAGATATGGTCAAGGCAAGATTGTTCTAGTCTAGTCGTGCCAGCCCAGTTCAACATTCTATAGACAAGTGAAGGACTCTTTCCATTTTAATGTAATTTCAAATTAGAACTTAATTTTAAAAACTTATTGTGAAAATATGCACGTATCTGGATGAATAAGTATGAAGTCTTTAGCTCACGTAGTTCCCCAGATACAAACCATTTCCCCATTGTTTGCTCTGGGGACCTCACTTGGCTGGAGAGAAAACTGTCATTCCATGTTGATGAGTTTCTAAGTTAAACACTTGTTACCTACCATTCCCAAACAAACAATGATCTCACAAGCTAGTAATTACATGACTCAGCACACACTGCTTTACTCAGGTTTCCTTCCTTCTGGCAGACTCCTTACATCTTCTTTAAGACATGTTTAAGTGTCTACCTTCCCCTTGAGCTCTCAAGGCAGCTGACTCCTTTGCCTTTGTGATTTCCAGTTAGCTCTTACCCTACACTGTCCTATGATTCCTAGTTTCTGTGTCTGTGTCCCTCACTGGTGTCTCTAAGTTAGTGACCATGTCTTATTTGTTTTTGTAATTCTTGGGATTTGGACATAGCCAGTACTCTGTAAATTCTGTTGAATATATAAAGAAATGTTCTAGTTAACATAGATTTCTTGAGAAAAGGATTTGGAAAGAGTCATGCAGCCAACACAGTGTTGCAAGCAGGAAACGTAGACCCCAGATTTAGGTCAGACACTGGAAACTCAAACTCAGTTCTACCAATTGAGAGTCTCTTTCCAACCACCAAAAGAATACTCAGCTGGGTTATGTCTTCTTACAGCTCACCAATAAAGCATCCATGAAACCTGAAGGGAAATCCCAGGGACCACAAGAAGCCAAGTGGTGCTGCAGACTGAATAGATGACGCACATGCCCCAGCAGTTAAAGCATTAGCCCACATCTGAGTATATATTCTTGACACAATGGTACAATGACCACCAACTGTTCAATCAGAAGACAAGCAAACGTCAAGAAGGGGAAAATATGAATCGTGCATTCTGCATCCCCCCCCCAACTGGGCTTGAGTCATTCTCTATACACAGGAGGAGCTCATTAAATGTTGGTTCATTCCCTAGCTATTGTTCTGCCTGCCAGACCTGAGCTGACATGAAGTCCTCTTTGTCCACCCCTATTGACCCAGTGCAGAGAAATTCTCTACCTTGTTGCATGCTGATTGTCACATCTCAGTTGGTGACGGGCATTTCCAGTGCAGGGGAAGAAGCATGGATAGATTCAGATTTGCAGAGCCCTGCAAGCTCAGTGGCTACCACTTAACCCAGGCTTGGAGATGGAGGCCATTAAGCATTCTCCTTACACTTAATTGAGACTTCCCTGAAATACTAAATGCCAGAGAAGGACTAGCAGTTACCCTACTCAGAAACAGAAGTATTCCCGCATTTCAGAAGAACCCTCCCAAACCAAGCTTAGGGCATCTGAGAAAGCATGGCATAATTTTAAGAGAAATGAAAAAACATCATCTTTATTACACTTCTTATACATGTGCAACTTTAAAAAGTACACACTTCCTGGGGCTGGAGAGATGGCTCATCGGTTAAAAATACTGGCTGATCTTTCAGATGACCTGAGTTCAATTCCCAGCTACCACATGGTGTCTCACAACCATCTGTAATGAGATCTGGTGCCCTCTTCTGGCCTTCAGGTATACATCCAGGCAGAACACTGCATACATATTAAATAAATAAATCTTTTTTTAAAAAAAGAGTATACACTTCCTAAGTTCTAATACTGAAAATGTATATTTCCAGGAATAAGTTCAAGAGGCCTATTGTGCAACATGGTGATTGTAGCCAATTATAATGTATTGCGTTCTTGACAATTTCTAAAACTAGATGTTTTTAAGTATTCTCACCATAGAAAAAGGTAAGTGTAGGTTATCATAAATGTTAATAGATACCATTGAGCCATTCTACTTTATATACACACATTTAAAACAGTATGTTAATGATCATAAGTATATATTACCTTATTTGTGTTATTTTTATAATTGTATGTATTATTAAAATAATAAATTTTATAGAATCAATTTTTCTGATCATATCTCTTTCCAAAATTTTATGTCCTGTGAATAAAAATCCAAGTTGAGAATTTTATGTCTGGGAAAGCTGTGAGGGACCAAATATTAGAACTTAGGTATAAAAATGCAGCACTAGGCTGCAGTAACCCTCACACAGAATGTGGAAGGAGCTGCTGCCTTACTCTGTATAACAAGGAGGGACATTACTTATTTATCTGCATGTCTGACAATCCACAAACCCAGAGAATATGTTACACACGTTCAGAGACTTCTTCAAGGAAGGATTAGTGATTTCTCAAATCTATAAAATGGAGGGTAAGTTTTCACAAGGATGGCCCAGGTTCCAGCCACTGTTCATCTTCAGACAAGTTGGCTTAGAGCATAGAACAAACACATCTTCTATAAAACAAGCGAAAACAAAACTCCCAGCCATACAGAGGCAAGGTGGACCCTGCAATCAAAGACCTGGGGAGTGTCCTGCTTCACTGGACATGATACTGGGTGGAAGAGCCCATCCAGTCCCCTGATACCAGAAAGGCAGTGAATTCTCAAGTTGAATCTTTGGTAGAATTTCATTGTCATAGACCTGGCATTTTGCTCTCCAACTGCCACCTTTGTCTATTTCTCTACCAGTTCAGAACACACACTGGGAAAGTATGTGATTAGCACTCCCCAACTCCAGAAACCACCAGTGTTTAAGGAAGGAGATATGGAAAAGATGATCCTATGACTGAGTAGTGTGTAAAGTGCTGTCATGGCAACCAAGAGAATGAAGTTTCAAGGAGTTGTTAGACAATCATCAAGTTTCAGGGGACTTTCATTTCAAAAGGATGACAAATGCCCTGTTCTGTGGGAGTCAACCCAAAGTCCACCTTTACTAATAAGATCAGCTAGCAGCATCCATCCACTAGATCCCACACAAGAAAGACAAAGGCAGACATGTGCTCTGAAGCATGATGGCATAGGGAGTACAAGATTGGTCCCAACTATAATCCTGCTGGCAAGTGAGGATAGTTAGTTAATAGGATTTTTAATTAGCCAGACCCAAGAATGGCCTTAGAATTGACACTGAGACATATAATGATGGAGAGTCAGGTCTTTGGTTGTCCTTACATCAGTAGAGAAAGGAGATAGGGCTGGTACTAATTCCATATTGCACATTGAACTGACTTTGTCACAGAAAAGACAGAGTCAGGCAAAAACATAGCATCAATCAGAAGTGCATAGAGAATCGTATCCCCCCCCCAACTTTTGTTGGTTATTCCTTTAATACTTCCATGCTGGGAACTAGGGCTCTTCTTCAGATTATAAAAACTCACCCTTGACAGGTATTTCTCCTGCTACTGTTATGCCTGATACTCTTTCCAGTATTGATGCCCTGCATCAATGTATTTACTTTCCTTAAAAAGAGTTCATCCTGTATCAGAGAAACAGTATGGGTTGACAATGGGCCTTCCTGGTGGTTTATAAATGGTCAGCATGAAGCTTCTGGTATGCATAGAAGTCAGATAGGATACATTTGATGTAGTCTAGTTCATCACTTTTTCAAAAATTGAAGCAAGAAAGTAGTTCTTTCCTTTTTCAAAAATGCATGGAAGAGAATGAACTGGGAGGTAATGCTGTGTAACAATAGAGAGCAGCATGTGAAGAAGTATGATGCAATCTGACATACCACACACAGCAACAGAGAGCTGACAGAGGGGATCATAATTGGGGAGTTTAGCAAAGGCATTTCGTTAACAGTTCTTACACCAAATTCCCACCAAAATATCTACAAAGCTATGGAAGAAAACATTACACCATTGACACACAAGGAAAGTTATTAAGTCAGAGGCTGAGAATAGACCTCTAGCTATGAGCTGGTACAGCAAGATTGAGAAACAAGCTAGGCTTGGTGGCTCATGCCTGTCATCTCTGAATGCGGGCGGTAGTGGCAAGTTGTTTTCAGCTCTACAGTAAGTTGGAGAGAGGCCTGGGTTACATGAGAATGAGAGTCAGTCTACCCACTCCCTCCCATCACTCCCAGAAGTCCTGCAACTCAATCAAGTCTTGAAATAGCATCACATCTATGCTTTCATGAGGACTGAGTTTGAATAAATCCTTGTTCACACATGGACTACAAAAGTGAATATCCAAAATGATTTACTGTGGATTTTTTTAAAAAGGTAAGATGCTAAGACTGAACAATATATGGTCGCAAGTACACACCTCACATCCTTATCTATTTGTGTGCCAGTTGATACTGGGGTAGTTTCATATCTTGCTTATAATAAATAATATAAGAACGAACATGAAAGTACAGTTATCTCTTCTGGGTTCTAATTTCATTTCTTTCTTACTGTGTGTGTGTGCGTGTGTGTGAGTTGCACATGCATTGTGTACACATGCATACTTGGGGATAAAATTCAGGTCCCTAGGTGTGGTAACATGTGCCTTTATCCACTGAGCCATCTGACCAGAACCTCTAATTTCAATTTTTCAGACATATATGCAGGGATAAGATTGCTAAGTCTTCTGGTATTTCTAATTTTGAAGATATCCCATAGTCTTCCCCATACTGGTTGTAACATCTTACTTCACTACCAACAATATGGATATACATATTCTAATTTCTCTACATCCATGTCAATACCTATGATCTTTTTATTTCATAATAGCAATTGTCTTAGTTAGGGTTTCTATTGCTGTGAAGAGACACTATGACCACTGCAACTCTTACAAAGGAAAAACATTTCACTGGGGTGGCTTACATTTTCAGAGGTTTAGTCCATTATCATCATGGTGTGTCATGGTGGTGTGCAGACAGACATGGTGCTGGAGCTGAGAGTCATATATCATGACAGGCAGGCAACAGGAAATGTTCTGAGATATTGGGTGTGGCTTGAGAACATATGAGACTTCAAAGCCCACCCCCACAGTGACACACTTCCTCCAACAAAGCCACACTTCCTAATAGTGCCATTACCTTTGGGATCCATTTTCTTTCAAACCACCACAGCAATCTATAGCATGGGGAATCACATTATCTGATGTCAAGATGTCCTATAAGTCTGCATGAACTACAATAATTAGCTAAACCAAGAGAGGGACCTGTGATGTGATGAAGTGTCAAGGCACACATCTCAGTTTGTATCTAACAGCTCTACTATTTGCCATAAAAATGACTATGCACTAGGGAAACAGGCAAAACATGGGCAAACCCATGTTCCAGCCCACAAGCAAGCTGCCTTCACACACCTCCACACTTTCACATGCCAACACAACCTCATACTCCTCCAACACCTCCGCAATCCCCCAATACCTACAACACTTAAACACCTCCACACATCGGCAACACCTACACACGCTCCAACGCCTTCACACACCTCCAACACCTCCACAAACCTACAACATCTCCACATACGTCCAACACCTCCACACATCTCTAATACCTCCCACACCTCCAACATCTCCACAAACCTCCAACTTCTCGACCACCTCCATACACTCCTACACACCTCCACACACTTGCACACACCTACAATACTTAAACACATCCATACACCTCCAACACCTCCACACACCTCCACACACCTACAATACTTAAACATATCCATACACCTCCAACACCTCCACACACCTCCAACATGTTTATACAGCTTCACACTCTTCCACACACCTTCACAAACTTCCAACACCTCCACCACCTTCATACACCTCTATACACCTCCACACACCTCCACACACCTCCAACACCTCCAACACCTCCAACACCTCCACACACCTCCAACATTTTTACATACCGTCACACACTTCCACACACATTCAACACTTCCACACACCTCCAACACCTCCAACACCTCCAACACCTCCACACACCTCCAACACCTCCAACACCTCCACACACCTCCAACATTTTTACATACCGTCACACACTTCCACACACATTCAACACTTCCACACACCTCCACACACCTCCAACACCTCCACACACCTCCAACACCTCCACACACCTCCAACACCTCCACACACCTCCACATACTTCCAATACCTCCACACACCTCCAACACCTCCACACACCTCCACACACCTCCAACACCTCCAACACCTCCACATACCTCCACACACCTCCAACACCTCCACACACCTTCACATACTTCCAACACCTCCACACACCTCCAACACCTCCAACACCTCCACACACCTCCACACACCTCCACACACCTCCACATATTTCCAACACCTCCACACACCTTCACATACTTCCAACACCTCCTCATAATTCCACACACTTTCAACAAACAACTCCACACTGATGAATACAAAGAACACATAAAAGTTGCTAAGCCAGCAAACTGGGTTGACGAGGAAGGAGTGTTTGTATGCCTCAGTGCTCTGGTATTAGGGAGACTAATCTAGAGAGGATCTGGGGTAAAAGTAACCTCTACATGGACAAGAATATTGGATTCTATTTTAAATTAGATCTGAAGATTTTAGAGAGCTTCAAACCAAAAAGACAAAACAACTTACATCCTTTATACCAGTATAATTCTGCAACAGAAGACTCTTCGCTGGAAGGATGACCATCTCCAGTCACCTCTCTGTCCATTTAAATTGGAAATGTTGTAGGCTGACTTAGTCCAAGTGTTGAACTTGGTGTTGGGAAGAAACTCAGAAATGGGGGGCTCCAGGTAAAGATGCAAACTTCATGGAAACATCCAACTGAAGCAGGAATGTGACAAAACTGACACTTTAGTTTGGACTTTTTAACTCATTTTGGTTTAATGGCCCCCCAACTATAAAAACTCAATTTCAAAAGAAGTGCCCCTTCAGCCATAATACCAGGCATGACAGACACGATTTTCAAAAGGGGAGTTCTGCTACACTGAAACTCATGGGAGCCATTATCAGCTTTGGCACTTGCTCATTTTGAAAGTTCAAGGGGTTGGAAGTTTTTGTGTCTCCCCCAAAAGCTATTTATTCATGGGCGCTAACTCAATTTAATAAAGTGACCCTAAACTGAAGCACACTGTCACTGCCTCAACGAGACAGATGGGTTTCCAGAGAATGTCGCTTGTTTACAAGGCTTTATTCCAGACTGTGTCGGCTCAGCTGTGGAAAGTATGATAAAAATTCAAGAGTTGTGAAGATATATTTGGGTTTCCTCCTAGACAGTTGCAGACATCTGTGCTTATAAAACAGGTCTCACAGTCCCTCCCTCTAGAGGCAGACACCACGGAGTTCTCTCTAGAAATGCTACAGCTGCCTTTCTTTAAGTGAAGCATTTTACAGAGGAATCTAGAATGGCAGAAATACAATAGTATAAAAATACCCATGGCAAACAGTGTGAATGTATTTGTAATCAATCATAGTTTTTGGAAGTCAAAACCTATTACTCCCAGTGTCTGTTTCCAGTGCCTCCGCAGCTACCAATAAACAAGGA
This sequence comes from Cricetulus griseus, assembly GCF_003668045.3. Lineage (NCBI taxonomy): Eukaryota > Metazoa > Chordata > Mammalia > Rodentia > Cricetidae > Cricetulus > Cricetulus griseus. Next base: position 154,889,688 of record NW_023276807.1, read on the forward strand.
AGACCATTCTGGGGGTTGGGGGAAGAAAATATTATGGCACAAAATTTTAATCTGAGGTCCCTGGGAGACCCTTACCAAAATGAACAAAGATTGGTTTTCTCTTGCTGTTATTTAAAACTGTTTTGAGGAAAAAGACTTTAATATAAAAACATACTAACACTTTGCTACTTAGATAATGAATGGTAGCATGCATGGCAAGGTATTTTTAGAGCAATTAGCAGCCTGAATATTTGGATTGGAATATGACCTCACCGCCTACTCCTGGGATGATTTGGTAAGTTATTGAATCATGGTACATTGTTTTTCTTAGGTGTAAAATAAGAACAACAATAGGGTTGACAGAGAATTGACAAAATGTTAACTACTAGTATGGTCAATTGATGATGATGCAGGACTTAAACAGGAAAGGAGTAGAGATGGACCAGTGGTTAAGAGCAATTGCTGCTCTTCCAAAGGACCTAGGTTCAATTCCCAGTACCCGCATCGAGGCTCATAGCCTCGACAATCTCTTCTGGCTTCTATGGGTACCAGGCATTCATGTGCATAAACATGCATGCAGGCAAAACATCAACACATCTAAAATTAAGACCAAACAAGCAGGAAGGGGGCTAGAAAGGGAGTGAGGGAGAGATATATGAAAGGAGAAAGGAAGGGGTGCGAGGTTGATCCACTCATCAGTTCATTTTCAGTGAGTAAGTGGTAGCACCTATCCAGAGAACCTAACAACTGTCTATGATCTCCTTCTAAAAGCATTAAGGGTAGAGTGGATTTCACTATTATTGATTAGAGAGCTACTGATACCTGCAACATTACTTTGCCCCAGTAGCCAAAGCTCACCTTAAAGCGAACTCAGTAGGTTCCCAGTCACCCCAGACAGGACAAAGATCTATGAGAGCATTAGAGATGCTTAACGCCTATCCTGTGAACCAAAGAATTGATCAAATATGTGTCACTATAATGCCCTACCTCCCAATACAAAAATCAGTCAAAATTATCAATAACTTCTGTCTCCGATGGAATCATGGTCTTAAAATCATTTTCCTTCAACACTCCACCAAATAAAACAGTTTACAGCCCTAAAACCAAGTGACTCTTCTAAGAATTCCTATTCTGTGAGCCCCTTTTAGAAACTCCAAGGGCTGTCAACATGGTTTTCTTGCCAAGAAAAACTTGACCTGAAAGAAAACGCTGGTATTCTCTAGGAAGATGGAGCACCTGTGATGTTTGGCAATCCAAGATCTGGAGCCTTGGTGAAGGGAGAAGTATCCAGAGGCGCTGGAATGCTTTACCATGCAGGTTGTCCTGTGTGCATCAAAGACTTGGCCAACCACCATGAGAGAAATCTTTCCTGATGCTACGACTGTTCAACTTCATCTCATCCAAAGACTAGAATTGCCACCTTTTTGAGAGATTCATAAAATAAAATAAAACTGAAGGAAACAGAGTAAGAGCTTAGGGTTTTTTTTCCTAGTGTATGGATACACACTAGCATTCCAGGAGACACGTCAATGTACTTGATTCAACTCCAGAGGAAAAGAGAAAAACAAAGGCTCACTCAGAATAATTTGAAAGGGTGATATTCATTCATTGCTGGCTTAGTTGGGCAATGATTTTGGCCATGCACATGAGAGGCAAACCTGATCCAAACCCAACTACAGAAATATCAGGAAAGGCTTTTAGCCAACATGCCAAAGGAGGTTTTTCCTGGGGAGCTGCTAAGATTGACAAATTACACTAGATGGTTCTGCAGGAATCCCTAACTAGAATCAGAAGCCACATTGACCCTGGTGATGGTCTCCTCAGCTTCTTTGACCTTAACTGTGAAACACTCCTTGCTGTCATGTCATCAGTGGTGCAGGTATTATCAAAGATCTCCACATTGCCTTGGAGGAAATGAAGCCATCCAGAGTGAGCCATAAGAAGCTTCACTTGGTCCTCAGGTACCAACATCAGCATATTAAACTGGGAAAGTGGCATTTGGTAGTTTGTTTTTATATGCATAAGTAAGTCCAGCCATTCAAAACTCTTGCCTTCAAACAAAACCAAATATTCATAATCAGTTTGAAGTCAGAGAAGTCTTCCATATTGTTAAGTTAAAGTTCATTTCACTGAACAAACAATACCACTCTTATTTTGAAAATATACTAATGGGACTGTGTGTGGTGGTGCAGATGTTTACGCATAGTACTCCTGAGGCAGAGACAGACAGATCTCTATGAGTTCAAGGACAGCCTGGCCTGCATAGTGATCTCCAGTCTAGCCAAAGCTATATATTAAGACTCTCCAAACAGAAAAAGAAAAGAAAATGAAAGTGTACTGCTACAGAATATGTTTTTGTTTTTGCTTAACTTATATAATTTAGCAATGTTTCCATATCATTTTTACCTCGTTTACTAATGTTTACATGCTGTTTCCTGACCCAAGAAGAATGTACTTGAACACAAACTTATACAAAACTATTGAATTGCTGTGGAACACTTATTTCTGCTAAAATAAGATTTACAACATCTTATATCTTCTTAGGTTCTTTAATCATGTTTACCTAGCATCGAAATTGATAAATCCCTGAAATTCCCTAGGATACCATACTTGCTAAGGTGCCCCGATAGTTGGGACATCCATTTCTTTTTTATCATTGTGTAGGACATGTTGTCTGAATGTATGTACATGTTTGTTTGGTATCTACCAATGACAGAAGAGGGTGTAACTAGGATTACTGACAGTTGGGAGATACCATGTGGATTCAGCGAATCAAACCCAGGTCTTCTGGAAGACTAGCCAGTGCTGTTAACTGCAGAGACATCCCAACTCCTCTTTGTTGGTGGTGGTGATGATCACTTTGGTTTTGGTTTTGGTTTCTATTTTTGTTTTTATTTTCTGAGACAGGGTTTCTCTGTGTAGCCCTAGCTGTCCTGGAACTCATGAGATAGACCATGCTGGCCTCAAACTCAGAGATCCTCTTGCCTCTGCCTTTTAAGTGCTTGAACTAAAGGCACAGCTGACATGCCAAATCTTAAGGCATGCTGAATCTTTCCACTTTATCAGCAGCTGTCCTGAAGTTTAGTGATCTACATGATCAGTATGGAAGGTGTCATAAAAGAATACATTTATGCTAGTATTCTTAGCTAATACAAATAACTTTAACCAAAATGGGTAATCCCTTACCAGGGCCTCAGAATATTTAAGGTCTTATCAAGACTCAGATTGTATAATAATATTTTTAAAGAAGCATGAAGTCACTGCATTTGTAATCTAATTAGTGTACCCCTGGATACCTATGTGTGACTCATGATGGTGTGTATATATCCCTGGATACCCATGACTTCTCCTGACAGTGTCACTACACACCTGAATACCTATGACCCTCTTGACTAAGCCTTTGTTTAATCTTTATCCTGGCTTTCCTATATTTGATAATAGACAAATAACTGTAAAAGATAAAAGAATTCCAACCCACAAATGTACTAAGGAATAACAGCCTTAGAAAAAATATCATTTTGTAACACCTGAGGAAATTAAAATTTTAGCAAAGAAAAGATCACCAGTGGATACAACCATTATACAAACGTGACCATCAGGAATGTTTAACAGAAGTATTAGACCATTACCACATGACACATTGGTCAATCTTCATACATAAAAGTGAGACAACCAAATGTTGTACTAAAATTTTGTGTGTTTGAAAGTTAAACAATTAAAAATATTCCATGCACAGAATGGATGTGTCTCAGGGTTAGTAGTGACTGTCAAACTTTAGAGGACTGGAAATTAGAATGGAAACAGATCTCTGAACATATCTATGAGGGGGTTTCAGGATGAGGTTAGTTGAAATCAGAAGATGTGCCCTAACAGAGTACATCAGCATTCCTTAGGCTGAAGATTAAGACCAAATAAAAGGGAAAAGCAGCATCCATTGATATCTGCTATTTGACTGTGATCGGCTACCTCAGGCTCCTGCTAGCATGCCTTCCCCATGAGAAAAGACCATACCCTCAAACTGTGAGCCAAGAAAACCTCGTCTTTGTCAGGGATTGGTTACATCACCCAGGAAAAGTAATTAAAACAATATGTACCTCATATTTCTGTGCACTAAAAATGTCCCCTTTGTCATGAGAAGGCTATACAGATCTTTTGAAAATTTTGTTTCATTTTATGTGTACTGGTATTTTACCTGTATATGTATCTACATGAAGGTGTCAGAACTCCTGGGGCTGGAGTTACAGACAGTGGTGAGCTGCCACATGGGTGCTGAGAATTGAACCCACGTCCTCTGGAAGAGCAACCAGTGCTCTTAACCTCTGAGCCATCGCTTCTGCCCCCAGATCTTAAATTATTGTGAAAGAAGTGGACTTTTAATTCTAATATCAACTGGACTGCAGTTGGCTCCAGTTTCTGATAATGAGAACTGCATCTTTCACTGACCTATCAGAGTCCAATATAGGGGACAGGAGACAACTGTAGCTAAATGAACTAGACCCTATTACAACTGTGACCAATTCTAATAACATTTACCAAGCATGTATTCTGTGGGTAACCATTCCATACACTTCACTCTCATTTTATAGCAATTTTTGCAAAAAATGATATTGGTATTTCTAATTTACAGATACATTCTGAGTAGGAAAGATGTTAATTAATTTGTTTAAGGTCACACAGCTAAAAGAAGGCACAAAACTAATTCAAAGTTATCACTCATACTACAAAGATTGTATTTAAAAATTTATAACAAGGTAATATGTATTGTTGCAGTGCTCTATGACAATCCATCATTTTAAGAAAGAAAACTATATGTTTGTCCTCATGATCGTATTCCCACATTTGAAGAATTCACTATACATTTTTCAGGGAAAATCCTGCCTTCTACTGTAGTGATTAATAATGCAGGAATTACTTTTCTCCAATTCTGTTGGGTTACACTGCACACTAGCATATGATATACTTGACCCAGATTTTGGATCAAAGACCAGGTAGTAAAGGAGAAGCAAATGTGTAAAATTCTCTCTGACATAGTTGTAGTTCCATCAAGATAACTGTCTTGAGCTCCAAAAGCTAGATTATCAGTCTAGGCCAGACCTGTCAACTGTGGGAGTGCATGCCCAGAACTCCAGGGAGTTCTGACCACACTTCTTGCCCAGACCCCACGCTCTTCTCCAAATCTGTTGGCAATGCTACTGCTTAGTAATGGCCATTTAAAAAATTGTTTTTCCTATCAAAAAGCCAGAATGAATTTCTTGCAAATAAACATACTGGCTGATTTATCTGGAAAAAAACAATAAATTATTAAATTTATTGCTTTGAATAATATTTTCTAAATTAAGAAAATGCAGGTGATATCTAAATCTCTAATGAGGATCCTATGGATTTAAATAGTTTTCTTTTACATGAAATTAGTTCTACAACTTGAATAACATAATGGTAAATCATAAGTTTTAAGATATTTTAACCTTTGTTGAACTACATATAAACATGTTTTGTGTATGGGCATAAATGCTTTATAATATTTTGAGGTTCTTTTGGGGGGGGTTGTTTTGTTTTGTTTTTCGGGACAGGGTTGCCCTGTGTTACCTGGCTGTCCTGGAACTCACTCTGTAGACCTGGCTGGCTTCGAACTCACAGAGATCCACCTGCTTTTGCCTCCCAAATGCTGGGATTAAAGGCATGTGCCACCACTGCCTGGCTAATATTTTATAACTTTGTAACACTAAATGAGTAAAATGGCAAAGAATCTGAAGAGTAAATTCCAAAAAGAGAGAGTATGGATCAATATACAGCCAGGGAATCACTTAAGTTCAACAACAAAAAGAATCTACACATTTCATCCATTTGTACAGCAAATATCACATGCTATCTCAGGAGTGACTCCAATGTGCCATCAGCTCAGCGCTGTTCTACAACTGTCATTAGTCCTCTCAGAATCCAGTTGTTTCTTCCCCATTCATTTTTCTCTTGCTTAAAAATGTGATTTTTTAAAAAAAGCATCTGTGATCAGGAAAGAACTCAAAATGCAGAACATGAAAAATGAATGGTGATGGGCAATAACTCACAGTGAGAGTGAAGCATACAGCAATAGTCAGCAGAAATGTATCAGACTAACAAGTAAGGGAACGATGGGCAGGAAACAAATCAGTTACTTCCAAATGTAAGTCAAAAGATAAGTCATTTTCTATGGGGGAGCTAGACACACTTACTTCTCTGATAAACATTTATGGCTTGTTTGCTCACACTCCAAGATTATTCAGAGGAAATTGTGCTGTGTGACTAAAATTCAAATTTCTTCCATGACTCGATAACCCCACATATGAGCCCAATAGCTCCTCTTCTGTAGTAACTGAAATCACCAATAAACGTTCTCCTTGGTCACTTGTTTTTATTTTCAAAATGACAATTTTATGTTCATGGGATAGTTCAGAGGCAAAGGAAGGGATCATTCTGTCAATACAACTGGAAGACATCAAAGAGATTCTCGGGCAGCTGTGAGCATAAGTGAGATACCATTAACTGCATGCCTTTGCTTTTTTTAATTTTTATATTACATTTACTTATTTGTGTGAGTGTCTCTCTCTCTCTCTCTCTCTCTCTCTCTCTCTCTCTCTCTCTCTCTCTGTGTGTGTGTGTGTGTGTGTGTGTGTGTGTGTGTGTGTGTATGATAGCATGTGTATGCAGGTCAGTGAATAGCATCCATGACTCAGTTCTCTCCTCTACCATGTGGGTCCTAAGGATATCAAACCGGAGACATCAGGCTTCACAGTAGATGTCTGATGAGCCACCTCCCTGGCCCCTTTGTGTTTAATGTGCCTCGGATCATTTTTTTTTAAATCTATCCAAGGATTTGTTAATTCTGGGCTCATCTTTAAAGGTAATAATTAGAGGACAAAAGTATTTGAAACACATTGACTCTCTAGGACAATAATTTTAAAATAGTTTCAATGACACTTAGAGAATACACAGTCAATACCATTTTCCCTATGCTACATTGCCCCTTACTAATTTGCTAAGGTTGTTACAAAAGAACAGTAGTTCCCTTATGCTGATTAAGTCTTTATGTAGCCAGGTAACCTTTGATATGAAATTCATCACTCCTGCCACCTCTAGTGTGGGCTAAAATGTGTTGGGCGCATGGGTAAATCGTCCTTCATTAGTTGACACCTAGCTAAAGTGTGTTGGGTGCATGGATAAATCATGCTCTTACATGCCTCCTCTGCTTCTATACATTGGCATTTGCTAAGGTCTAGATGTCTTGTCTCCTTCAAAACTCATGTGTTGTATATTCAGAACTTTGTCCTCAGGAATGGATCAATGTCATGATACAAAGGATTTGTCTCTCTTCCCTCTTCTGCCATGGGAGGAGCAGTGCTGCCCTCCTACAGAGGGGGCCACCTTCAAGGTGTCTTTGTGAAAGTAGAAATCATAAGAATCAAGATGTCAATAGCTTGATCCTAACTCCAAATCTATGGGAAGACAAATTCATGCTCTTCATAAACTGCCCTGACTGGGGTCCTAATAAAAACACAGACAGGTAAGGCAGTAATTAAAATTCCCCCACTCCATTCTTTGTTGCTCCTTTTATATTACTACTTGTGATCCCTAATGCTGCTCTGGTGAGAGCTTCTGAGTCCCACCTTTGTCCATGGACTTCAGGACATGTATTCATCCCCACCAACACCACATCTTGGTAGCCTTATGAACTCTTAATCAGAAAAGTCATATTTTATATGGGATATTTAATTATATATGTTTAAAATCCCCAGCCCAGCTCCTTCAATCTAATGTAGGAAGACTTCACATAAGTGTGTTTTTGATCTGCAACTCAGATCTGCTGAATCAGAGCATCCTGAGATGATAAATGCTAAAATACAAGAAACTACTGTCTTTAAAAGTAGTTAAAGAAGAATTGGCCTTCTGGATAGCTTCCCCAGATAAGCTCCTGTCATAGTCACTTTTCTATTGCTAAACACCATGACCAAGGTATATTTAGGGTCACAGTTCCAGAGTGATAAGAATCTGTCACTATCACAATGGAGAAGTGTGACAGCAGGCAGGCATGGGAACTGGAGCAGCAAACTGAGAGCTCATATATGAAACCATGTCTAGGAAGCTATGCATAAATTCAGAATGGTGTGAGTCTATAAGCTCTGAAGTCCAGCTCTAGTGCCACCTTTTCCCCAACAAGATCACATTACCTAAGCCTCCCCACCAGCTAGGGACCAATCATTCAAATGTACCAGACTGTGGGGACCATTTCTTTTTGAGAAAACTGTAACTGTCAACAATTACAGTTTTCTCAAATGAAAAAAGAAAACAACTAACCAAAACTAAAAGATAGACATTAACACTAGACTCATTTATTTGGCCATGAAAATGGTAATTTTTAAACATGTTTTTTTTAAAAATAATCTTCATAAGAATGTTTGCAGAATATGTCCAAGAAACATGGAGTCTTTGCCAGAGTTAGTAGAACTTTGTTTTCTTTTCAAGACATTCATCTCAAAACTATAAATTTATATGAGGGTCACAAAGATCCTGCCTGAAAATGTCCATCACCGAGACTTGGGAGAGTACTGTTTTAATTGTGGCTTTCACTTTAGTCCAAGAGTGTGTACCTCAGTTATTGATAGAACTTGAACAACTTGAGTATACATGTGATCCTCTGACTTTTTATCTCCCAATAGCATTGCTTCTATCAAAAATAGCAGTATTAAGTGAAGGGAATTAATTAATCCTCCTCAGGCTGAGTCATCACTGCCAAGTTCTCTGACCATGCCTCTCAAAGGAGCTTAAAGGAACAAGAAACAATCTAGCACTGTCTGGAGCGGAGAGTGCAGGCAATCCATCCCTGGTAGTATATAAAGCAAGGAACAGTTAAGAGGAACCTGACTTTCTTGGCCATTGCTTCTGGAATTTTGTTTGATTATAACTTACACACACACACACACACACACACACACACACACAGAGAGAGAGAGAGAGAGAGAGAGAGAGAGAGAGAGAGAGAAAGAGAGAGAGAGAGTAGACACAGAGAGAGAACATCTTGAACAATTGTTAGTTGATAACATTTAGTAACGTAAATCAATACTTTTAATAGATCTCTTTGTAAAAGAGAAAATGAAAATTGGGAACAAAGGAAAAGATGTCTCATAGCCATGACATAAAATTAGCAAAACTCCCATCTCTTTTTGGTAAGAGCTCCCCTTTCTGCCATTAAAGAAAACTCAGAAGTGTCTGCCATTACAGTCCAGTGTCTGAACTAAGAGTGTAGTGCAGACTCTGTATTCTCTTTCCTCTGTCTATTTTATCCATCAACTAAAGAGTGTAGTTATACAAATTTTCAGTAACAGAGAGAGGGAACGAGAGTCTTGAAAAGGAAAGGATGAAGCCTTATAAATTTTGTCTACAGCACCCAAAGACAAGAAATAAAGCATTAGTCAAGGCATCCAGAGAAAGAAACCCCAAGAAGTTTCTGCATTGCCTACTGTGTACCTGCCACAAATAACTAAAAATGCAAAGGTTTCTGCCTACCTATTTAAATTTCTAAATAACCTAATGTGAACAACAGTATCCATGGCAGATAACCTACCTAAAAGTCTCACATACTTCACAGATGTTTAAACCAAACAACTGAAGTAGAGTCTGTGTGACAAATGTAGAAACTCCCAACAGAAATAAGCTGCAGCTCCTGTAAAGCCAGGGAAACAGAAGGAAGGGGTGAGGTGCCAAGCACAAGAGCCAACTGGTGCAGTACCAAGATGTGGCTCCATGCCTTTGCTATCCAAAGGAAGCTGGAGCAATGAAGGGAGGGATGGCCCTGATAAAGCAGAACTGCAATGCCCAATGCCAAGCTCTCCCTCTAATTCAAGCAAACAAGGTTATACCCAGGATTCCATCCTCCATCTCCCCAACATACCTGCTCCAAATCTAACCAGACCCATTCCCCAGAGAACTCCATGGTCAGAATGAGTGGAGGCCAGATCAGGAAATAGATCAAGAACAAGTAGACAAATGAGCAGCTCACTTAGCATCTGTTTGTAATGCTCTTTAAGATGTTAAAATGCAGTAGGCCTGTAATTGTTTCACTCATCAACCTTAATGAATAGTAATAGTTTCTACAAGTAAACTACCCCTAACTTGAAAACAAAACCTTCTTACAGTATAGTCATGGAAAAACACATGGAGCAGTCTTTACATGGCCTCATAAAGGCACGGTGCATAGTACATACAGTCATTATATCTCTCTGGAAAGGACTGAGTCACCTGACAGAACAGGAGAATGCATTCCGTACAAAAACATAAGGCACTAACTTTAAAGACGTCACATGGAAACACATGATATTACAGGAGTTACGCATATCTTCCTGAAGGTGGAGAGGACTGGGTGTAGACAGAAGTATCATCTTTTTAATAAAATATAATAATTACAATAATTATGACTAAAATGGAAGAGGGAGGTAGGAAGTCCTACTCACAGCTGAGGAGCTATTGACAATTGATGGCTGCTGGGAGAGGGAGACTCGGGTTTTCTTCAGGGATGGGGCCCAGGAGGGGGGCTAATCATGCTCCAGTATATGGGCATACACACAGGCACATACAGTTAGTACTATCTGGACTCTAAGGGTTGAAATAAGACTGAGAATATGTGAAATTGGGAGGGTTAGCCATGGTTGAAATATGGGAGGGAATTGGAAGAGAGAGGATGGACTTGATCAAAACACATTATATGTATGAGATTCTCAGGATTAAAAAGCTATATTGAATTGAAACTCTCTAAATACTAGGTTATGGTGGTTTGAATAAGAATGGCCCTCATTGGCTCATACATTTAAATGCTTAGTCATGAGGGGATGGTAATATTTGAGAAGGAGTAAGAGGTGTGAGCTTGTTGGAGTAGGTATGGCCTTGTTGTAGAAAGTGTATCACTGAGGTTGGTCTTTGAGGTTTCAAAAACCCATGCCAAGCCCAATCTCTCTCATGGCCTGTGGATTAGGATGTAGTTCTCAGCTACTGTTCCAGCACCATGGGTGCCACCATGTTCTCACCATGATGATAGCAGGCTAATAACCCTCTGAAACTGTCATCAAGTCTCCAGTTAAGTGCTTTCATTTTATAAGGGTTGCCTTGGTCATGGTGTCTCTTCACAGCAATATAACAGTGACTTAGACATAAGTCAAAAATTAAATCATCTAACAGAAGTCACCCATGATAACCAAACATATTTCTTACATAAATCCTAACATTTTCATTCAACCTATAGGGAATGCCTCCTGTTCACTAAAACATGTTTTTGGGGATATGAGCCTGCAAGGGTAAGTCAATAGTAGATATTGTTCTCAACTTATTTGTGTGAAACTCATTAGAAACCCCATTACATTTTGTTCTGTCTTCAAAAAACTCCTATGCAGTGAGACAAGTTAATGAAAACATGGAGCCATAAAGAGCCTGGGTAACCTGCTCAAGATCCTACAGCTAATGGACTATGTAAGCATATTTTCTGTCTGGGAAAGCCCATGCTTGACCATAATACACAGGTTCTCTTAGGCATAACAACAAAGCCAATAGTGAAGATTGAGGAATTTGTTATGGCAATGACTCAAAGCTGAGTAAGGACATTTTGTAAGGACAGGTAGAGAGTATTACAGAAACAGACTTAGGATGAGTACCTCTGACCAGCCTGGTCCATTGAAATCTCAAGAGCTAATTCCAGGACTTAGCTTTGCCTTTGCTCCAGGACTAAATTGGCTTTTAGGAAAACAATAATAAAGGTATGTACCTGCCTACCAAGAATGTACAGGCTAGCAAAGCACTCTGAGTGGATGATCCTGACGAACTATGCTATCTACATAACATTTACAAATAATAAAAGTACACCCATCATAAAAACAGAAATCATTTTACAAAAAAGATTACAACTAAGGGTAATAATGCATTACAGGTCTTTTATTCATCAATTCTAATAAAATTTCCAAGAATTATAATTCTTATTTGTAAAATGTCTCCTTGATAAGACATGTTTTTGTTTCTGTTACCCAACAGTGAGAATTCCATTGTGAAAATGAGACAGTTTTAGGATTGGATGGAGTTTGAGGTAATCTTCATTCTCCTGTACCCTTCTCCAATCTTTACCCTAACATACCAGACAGATGAGATAGCCAGAGAACAGGATTTCACAATTTCACTTGGGAGCCCATTCCAATAGGCCATTGGGTCAGCCAGTTTTCTCTTCCATGTTATCTTGAGGGGCAATATTTTATTCTTTCAGAGAATAAAAAAAATCTGGACACTGGAATATAAAAATGCTTTTTTTGAATATTTTGAACTATTGAGATTGAAATCTCCCTAGCATCTGCAACATTTCCTTTAAAACGTTCATCCTGAGATAACCCACCTCCTTGATCCTGTCACCATGACTGTCACCTGCAGAATTCAGCCTATAAACCTTACATTGATGAACATGAAAAACAAGTAACAGGCACCTATGACATTGGGGCTTGTACTACACATGTCCACATTAAGGGTCCTACCTAATGACTATACAAGAGGGAGATTTATGTGTATATTGTTTGGGCACTCTCTTCTTATTCCAACAGCATTAATCATTTCTTTTTATGAATAAAATTAATATCATGTCTTTAGGCATTTTCTTTTACCTCTAAAACAAAAAGTCAAAGAGATTTGAGGCTCACTTTCTTTTCTTTTCTTTTTTCCTTTTTTTTTCTGAAACTAGGTTTCTTTGTGTAACAGCCCTGGATGGCCTGGAATTCACTCTGTAGAAAAGGCTAGCCTCAAACTCACAGACATCCACCTGCCTCTGCCTCCCAGGTGCTGGGATTAAAGGCATGCACCACTGCTGCCAAGCTGAGACTCACTTTCCAAACCATAAACAGCAACACAGGTGGAAAAGTAGAACACTGAAACTTATTTATTACCAAATTCAAAAAATCGTCCATGTGCTTACTTTCCCAGCTGAGTCTAGTTAATTTCCCTTCTCCTTCCTCATCAGAGGTCAATCTGTCTTTGTGCCATTGGAAGCCTAAACAAATCCTACACCCATTCATTGTAAAGTAGTTCATACAATACTTTAAATGCATATTAGTATACTTAAGTTTTCTAAATCAGGCCTTTTCTGGCAAAAAGCAATTTCAATTTAACCAGTTTGAACATAACAATGGCTTTGCAAATTTGATTTTTGGATCGTATGTTTTATAAATTGATGAACTAACTGTGCAACTTCAAAAAAATTTCAGGAAAAAAAATATGTAAAGTAATGCAAAATATAGTGTTTCAGAAATCCTACACTGATGACCATACATAAAAATTATTATTCTAATTTCCTGCTTTTTTACTATATTGAATTAAGTAAGGAGATTCTAAGTTAAAATTCAGCACATTTTACTGATATCTGCTGCTTCTTTCTTGATAACCTCTTTGATATTTGTAAATTATGTTTTCTTATTGAGGTAACACAGTACCTAATAACAGCAGCTCAAGAGAGGAAGAGTCTGTTCTGGCTCACAGTTCAGGGGTGCAGTCCATCATGGTGGAGAAGTCATGGCGGAGCTTGAGGCATTGGGTCAAATAGCATCCTAGTTAGGAAGGAGAGAATATTGATGCTTAGATCACCCATGACGATGATGCCACACCCATTAAGGGTAGGCCTTCTCTCCTCAGTTCAACCTGTCTGTAAATATCCTGAGAGGCATGTTTCCACACTGATGCTACATTCAGCCAAGGTGACAATGGAAATTAGCCATTGTAGTCTGTGTCCCTAAAACTGGAAGTAATGACTAGGTAGCAGGTCCTGACAACTCAATTGATTTCCTGTCCTTGACTTTAAAAAAAAAAAAAAAGAATGATGTCATAAACAAGATGCAAGATATTTCAAATCTGTTTGTGGAGAGGCTGGGGCTGTAGTTTGGTCGGTAGAGTGCATACCTAAATTTCACAAAGTCCTGGTCCCTAGTACCACGTAAATTGGGTGTAGCAGGTCTGTCATCCTGTGGGGCAGGAAGAGCAAGGCCAGATAGAGATACATGAGGCTCTATCTCACAGAAAAAGAAATAGGGTTTTTTTTTTCATGTTATGTGACATATTCTGGTACCTAGTGCTGAGAAACAAAACCTTCAAAAGCTTAACATAATACACATTTATGAACCTGCAGTTTCTTTGGGAACCAACTCTGATTCAGCTAGGTCTTCTAGCTGAGTATACCTAGACGCTCATGTCTGCTAAAGGTTCAACTGGGGTAGAATCCCAAGTGGAATCCTATTGGCATTTAGTTTCTTCCAGGCTATTGGACTGACTATTGAGCCAGAGACTGTTTTTAGCACCTAGGTAGTTGGTTTTGTTGTTGTTGTTTTTACTCTTTGCTCTTTTGGGAAGTCTGCCACCCAACTCCCAAATAAATCACACATGGAGTCTTATTCTTACTTATGAATGCCCAGTCTTATCTTGACTTATTTCTAGCCATCTTTTCTTAAATAATCCCAAGTACATTTTGACTCTAGTTTTTCTCTCTATTTCTGTATATATTTTCTTGCCTTCTTATTCCATGCCTGGCTGCATAGCTAAGGGGGCTGACCCCTTCTTTTTTCATTCCTTGATCTCTGGTCTTCTCTTCCCAGACTTCTACTTATTATCTCTCCCCTCCAGCCCACCTATCCTTTCTCCCACCTAGCTATTGGACGTTCACCTCTTTATTAGACCAATCAGGTGTTTTAGACAGGCAAAGTAACACAGCTTCACAGAGTTAAACAAATGCAACATAAAAGAATGCAAAACATCTTTACATCATTAAACAAATGTAACATATCTCAAACTCATATTCCACAACAGTCCTGGTCCTGTAAGTAGCTCCCAATAGACAACATAAGCAAGAACTTGGTAGAGCCACAGCAAACTCACAGTAATCTATCGCCTCATCTCAAGAATGGCTCCTATTATTGTTGTCATATCTTACTCAGAAGCAAGTCACCAGGTTTTCTTTTTTTTTTTTAATTAGAAACAAGCTTCTTTTACACATCAATCCCATTTCCTCTCCATCCCCTCCTCCCCTGCTCCCTCCACCCCCCATCCCAACCTCTTTCTGCTCCCCAGGGAGGGTGAGGCCTTCCATAGGGGACCTTCAAAGTCTTCATATCATTTGGAGCAGGGCCTAGACCCTCCCCCCTTGTGTCTAGGCTGAGAGAGTATCCCTCTTATGTGGCGAGGGCTCCCAAAGGCCATTTGTATACTGGGATAAATACTGATCCACTACCAGAGGCCCCATAGATTGCCCAGACCTCCAAACTGGCATCCTCACTCAGGGTGTCTGGAACAGTCCTATGCTGGTTTCCCAGCTATCAGTCTGGGGTCCATCAGCAACCCCTTGTTCAGGTTAGCTGTCCCTGTGGGTTTCTCCAGTCTGGTCTTGACCCCTTATATATACAAGAGGAAGGGAATACACTAGAATGAATGTCAGAAGGCAGGGAGCCACCTGGTGATCTCAAAAGTTACATATCAATCTGGCAGTGGTACTCACTGACAGCAGCTCTCCAAAGACTGAGGCAGGCAGGTTGTGAGTTCAAGGCCAACCTGGGCTATATAGTTCTAGGACAGTATGTGCTATGTAGCAAGACTGTCTCAAACACACATTATTATTATTATTATTATTATTATTATTATTATTATTATTATATTTAAGGCCTGCTCAGCAAGCTACAACTCATACCTGGTAACATATTGGGGCCAAGAACTTTGCCTAGGTAGATCATTATTCTGCTAAATGGACATAGCATTAAAATGATTCCTATGGATTTATTGGCTGTACTCACAGATTGGAACACCTCTCAGTCTTCATCAATGAAGTATCTTGGCAGTAGATGGCAATTAACACAAAGACCCACACTGGTAAGGTACAGAGAATAAGAGACTTTGAGTGTTTCTCCCTAAGGGGAACATGAGTGAGTAGGGATGTCAGGGTGGATCTAGGAGAAGTTGGTGGGGGGTGAATATGGGCAAAATACATTGTGTAAAATTATGAAGAATTAATAAAAACATTATTTAAAAAGAATATTTCAAACAAAATAAAATAGTTGCTTATCATAAAATGGTTGCTATTGATTTTTTTTTGTTTTTTTGGTTTTTTTTTTTTTTTTTTTTTTTGGTTTTTCGAGACAGGGTTTCTCTGTGTAGCTTTGGAGCCTGTCCTGACACTTGCTCTGGAAACCAGGCTGACCTCGAACTCATAGAGATCCACCTGCCTCTGCCTTCCGAGTGCTGGGATCAAAGGCGTGCGCCACCAACGCCTGGCTGCTATTGCTTTTAAAAACAAGATAAATGAAAATTACATAGTCTTTTCAATAAATGATTAAAATAAATCTCTGCATATGAAATAAGTTACAGACATTTAAAGGTATTAGCTGAGTTTGTTGTGGGGTTTCAATAATAAAAGACGGCACTGGGACTCCTGAAGATAAAGCTATCAGACTTTCTCATGCCTACCCTTTCTTGAGGTCCAAGTAAAATGTCACCACAAACAACAACAAAAGGAGCCAGGCCTAATGGCCCGTGCCTTTAATCCTATCACTAAGGAGGCAGGGTTAGGTGGGTCTTTGTGAGTTCAAGGCCAGTGTGCTCTACATAATAAATTCCAGAACAGCCAAACTTACATAGTGAGACCCTGTCTCAAAAAAGAAAACAAAACCAACAACAAATGACAATGTTGTTAACTTTTTTTTACATTTATTTATTTATTCTCTGTATGTGCTTGTACCTGCACATGCCACAGCATGTGTGAGAGTCTCTTATCTTCTTCCAATGTATTGGTTCTGGGAGGTAAAGCTTTGATCATTAGGTTTGCAAGTGAGACTCTTTTCCTGCTGAGCTACAATACAACATAAATCTCTTTCTAACTGAACTGGAAAGATGGATAGATAGATAGATAGATAGATAGATAGATAGATAGATAGATAGATAGATAGAGATACAGACATAAGACATAGATATGCAACTGAGTTTAAGATCAGCATTTTGTCTCATAATAATCACTTATTAAAAACCTTAATATCACCAACATTTGACCACCTAGGAAGACAACCATAGGCATGAAAGTATTAAGAATACAGATACATAAACCTAAATTAATGCATGCCTAAATCCAGATGGCAAAGGAGAATCGTTTGAAAAGAGCACAAAAAGACAATGCCCAGACCTAACCTGGGATAAGCTCAGGTGGGAAAGTGCCTGCCTAGCATGCACCAAGCCCTGGGTTTGAGTCCCAGCACCCTATTCACTGTGCATGGTAGCTCACACCCATAATCCCAGAATGTGGGAGGTGGAGACAGGAGGATGGAAGCTCAACATCACCCTCCTTTACATATTCAAGGCCAACCAAGGACATATGAGACTATATGTCAAGAAGATTAAAAAGAAAAGGTCAAATGTAAACTAAAGCTGGAGGCAACTTTGCAAATGTGAGCATACAGCTGCTTACTGGCTCTATGGAGAGCCAAGCTGGAATGGCCTCCTTGGAGAAGCAGACCTTCTACCACCGTGCTTAGCTCCGTTATGATAAACACAGCATCTCACTTCTCCACATTAGCCATTCAGAAAATTCACAGGCGCTTGATGCTAGTGAGCAAGAAAAGCAATGCTGAAGCCCTCAGCCTCCAAGGGCCCCTGGAAAATACCTGACAAATGCTATCTTACTCATTTCCGCCAGAGTTCAGTCTACCTTCTTACTGTTCAGTGGAAACATCACTAAGACAACATTTTCAAAGCTCATTAAAAATAAATATATTTTGATCTTGGAAAATCAGATGGTGATAACAAGTTAACTGTGTACTGTTCTAATACCCTTAAGAATGAGCAGCATGGATTAAAGAGATGGCTCAGTGCTAAGAGCGCTTTCTTCTCTTCCAGACGGCCTGGACTGCATTTCAGCACCCACATTGCAGCTTAAATGCATCTGAAATTCCAGTTCCAGGGAATCTGATACCCTCTTCAGGCCTCCAAAAGTACAAGGGCCAAATATGGTATATAGACATACATGAAGACAAAACATCCATGGACATAAATAAAAATTCTAAAAAAAGACCAAGAGACTAACACTCCACAACTCTCACAGAGATGGTGCAGGGTGACCTCACTCACCCATGCTTCCCTGGCCTTCATTCACCCTGGCATAGTAACCAATGCTGTCATTTAGCAAGTATTTATTAGGAGGCTTCCTTGTACTAGTCCTAGATGCTGGGGATCCGGCAGAGAACAAAATTAATTTCTGCCCTGGAGCTTGTGTTCTGCTAAGGAAAAACACAAGGTAAACAAATAAATCAAGAACCTATCAGGAAGTGGTAAGTATGGGGATTTTCAATTAATAACACCTCTTGGCAGTTGTTCCAAGAAAACTGAAAAATAAGGCAAAGAGGTAAGATTGATGTATATCAAAATATCACCCATATGACCAAAAAAGATTAAGTTGGAGAATGTGGCTGATGAATAACTAAGCCCATAACCCCACATTCCCAAACGGGGTAGACTTTCTCACCAGTCATGTACAGGCCTAGACAAGAGAGGGATCCCCTGTTGGAGAAGGGCCCAGCTTATGGTATACTGAACCAAGAGAAAATGACTACTCAGAGAGTAGCTGCTTTCTAAGGGAGAAACAGGAGGATGGATGCCCAAACATGTACTGCTTATTCTTCCCAGTGCTTTAAACCTAATAAGTCATATCTCTCCCCTGGATATGCTATGAATAAAGGATTACAGAGATGCCATTAGTAACACACTAACTCCCTTGACATGAAAGAAGGCATTAGCATTAAAAAATGCATTTCTACCACATCCTCCAATGTTCTCTGTATCTTTTCATCCATTTGTGCTAACTATAAGCTTATGTTAAATTGTAGTGCATATTTGCACGCTCAGAGTACAAATGAGTGATATACAAAGACAGCCCTGTTGCCCCCCCTCTAGTAGTTAATTCTATACTAGGCACCACTTGGGGATACATCCTTGAACTAACAAGAGGTACAGCATTTGTTCTCAGGAAAACCCTATAAAATGGGGTGGAACAGTGCAATAACTGTGATAGTTAATCTTGATTGTCGCCTTGATTGGATTAATAATAAACAGGAAATTAATAATGTACAGCTCTAGGTACGTCTGTGAGTCTTTGTAACTAGTGGATAATGAATGGTGTAGTTCACTGATTAATTCAAAAGCAAAATATACTGTTGAGAGGTGGTAGAGCTACAGAAGGTGATACCTGGCTGGAGAAAGTAGATCACTCAGGGCATATCCACTCCCTACTGTTCCATGCTACCCTGGGTGCCATGTTGTCAACTGCTCTGCCCTGCTGTGCCCTCCTGCCACAGTAAACTGAAATCTCTGAAACTGGAAGCTAAATGAAGATCCTTTCCTTTATTTCCTTTTTTTTAGTTTTTTTTTTTGTTATTTTATTGTTGTTGTTTTGTATTGTTTTGTTCTTTGAGACAGGGTTACTCTGTGTCACTTTGAAGCCTGTCCTGGAACTCTCTCTCTGTAGACAGGGCTGGCCTCCAACTCATAGAGATCTGCCTGCGTCTGCCTCCTGAGTACTAGGATTAAAGGTGTGTGCCACCACCACCCAGTTTCTTTCCTTTATTTCATTGCACTTGTTGTTTATCTATCTAGTTGTGTATATGTGTGTAAGTGTGCACTCACACACATCTACACACTACAGTATATAAGTGGAGGTCAGAGGACAACTTAGTAGAAGTCAGTTTTCTTCTATCATGTGGTTCTTGGGGATTGAACTCTGGCATTCAGGCTTGATGACAGGTTCCCTTACTAGCTGAGCCACCCGCAGTCCATATACCTTCCTTTTCAGGGATTTATGCCAGACAGTCTGTCACACAAGAAATGAGATATCTAAATAACACAAGAAATAAAACAAACCAACTCCAAAACTGCTCTGTACTGAGGCTGGCCACTCACTTCCCATTCTGCTCCCATACCTCATTATAATAATGTATATTGTCCAGCATAGAATATTAGGAATCCTTTAGTAAGCACACAATTTAGGACAGTAATTATATGCCAACATAGGCATGTCTCACAATTAAGATATAAACTTTATTCTGTTATATAATGTCAGAGGGAGATTAAACATTCAAATCTTAAATCTCTGATTTAGTGCCTAGAAGTATTTTAATTCAGTAGAATCAAGCACTCTTATCTAGAAACATCAATTGATAACGCAATAATCATTCACCAAGAGTAAATACGGCATGCCCTGAGATGTGGCGCCTCCTTCCCAAGCTGCCATAATTACAACATTCCCAAGTAAGTCCTCTGAATCATCGATATGCTGCCACATAAAACAATCCCTGGCCAGGCAACTTGCTCTTACTTAATCAGTATCTTCCTACCTATCTATCTATCTATCTATCTATCTATCTATCTATCCATCTATATCTATCCATCATCTATCATCTATCATCCATATATACCTATTTATTATCTATCACCTATCATCTGTCTCCCCCACTGTGCTTTCCTCTTCCCTTTCTGTACCACCACCATGGTATGAGCAGTCTTGCCACATGCTCTCTGTGTTGCTATCCAGCAACTTGGTCCCTTTTGAATTTTATCAAAAACAACTCCTTTTATTTCTTTGACTCTGCTTTGTTTACTTCTCCCCTGAAATTCATGTTTCTTTCATTCTACTAACTGTGGGTTTGGTTTTCTCTTCTTTTTCAGATCCTTGTTCACTTGTAATCTTTGTGTTTTCATTGTTAGTGTCATGTTCTCTTCTTAAGTTCTGATAAGTTAGATAAAGTGACTAACACATTTAAACAAAATGTCCATTAAATTATAGTTGCCATGAATTTTATCAGTTATACTCATTATCTTGAACATCCATATATAAATAGTAGAGTTTGCTCTCCAAAAAACCTTGAAATGTGATGGTTATTTGTACTCAGTTTCCACTTCCGTTGCTGTTGAGAGGGTTTATGGTGGGGAGCATGGTACTCGCCACCGACTTAAAGGTCTGTATTTTTAAGATTTGATGTCTCTAAAACTCAGAATGCCCTTTGTTATTAAGACAATAATCACTTTCTGACTGTGATTTTAAAGTAGGTTAGAGCATCAGGGTATCATCTAATCAGATGCATCTTAAATTAGTAATTTGGGTTCATAAATTCTTAAGACTATATGTTAGTTGGTTTTTAAAATGTAACTTAGCTTTTGTTTCCCATATTTCTAGCTTTCATTTCAGAATCGAGTCTTTAACCTATTCCCCTTTCATTAGACATGCAGCCATCACCCCCTGCTGGATAGACTTCTCATCACTGTGGCTAGATTGCTAATGAACAGCGCAAGAGGCATTACTATCAGCCCCTTTGGTTCCATCTCCATCCCTTCATTGCTTTTGTCCCAAAGGGCACACTATGTGTGAACTGAGGCACATTAATCGTCTATTAAACAGAATGTGAAGAAACTACTTGCTGCCCTGACCCAACCCCAATTAACAGCAGTACAAAGACAAATCGTTAATAAAACTAGTAGGCCATCTATCACCATGGTGCAGCCCAGCACCCCACTCATATGTACCAGTTAAGTACTGGCCATCTCACTCCCAGATTCTGAACTAACCTAAACCCACATGCCATCCATCAGCAAATCCTGTATTTGCTTTACAAATGTCTCGGGAACATCATCTAGCTTTTGTGCCATCACTTTCTTTTGCTGTATCTTCCCCTATTCCTCTCCTTTGGATTCTCTACAGTTAATGCTCAACTAGAGTGTTACTCTATGTTGAGTGAATGAGTCACCATTTTGCCCTTAACACAGCATCTTAAAGCTCCATTAGAAAAGTTAAAAGGTCATTGTAGTACTTAAAATGGCTTACGACCTTTGTATGGGGGGTCACAACTAGGAGGATGTGGAACCAGGGTTTGAATTGTAGGGCTTCAAATCCCAAAAGTAGATGTGAGATGAGACTTGTTCCCTGAATAGAGATTTCAAAGTGTAGGGAGGAGACTTAGGTAGAGTATACAATGGAAAACAGAGAGTGATTATCCTGAGACTTAACACTCTTATCTAAACATGCTTGCCTCAGACTCAACAGATGCCAACCTCCCCACTCTGGACTGTGTCTAGAGACTCAGGACTACCAGGGCCATGGGTTGATAACATCTACTGTCCACAGAACTAAGACAGTCCCTAGAAAAAATTACTGATTTTTATTAAGTATTTACTTAATAAAAGTAAATAAAAATAAAATTTACTTAATAAAAAGTTCATTCTAAGACCTTGAAGGAAGTTTTGAACCTATCCATCCAATTTGGGTCAAAGTGTAATATTCAGAATATCACCAGAAAGATTTCAGACACTGTTACCATGAACCTTTCTTTGAGCAGAGGTGAATAAAAATGTTTAAACTTCAAACATTACCTAGGAAAGGTACCAAACAAAAGAATAAACCACCACTGATCCTAAAATAAGAGTTTTAACTTATCAATAGAGTCAATTTCAGAGAATACTACAGACACAGGGAAAGTAACAAGAGATGATGATAATTCTGATTTATCCCAACCATTAGCTTTACTATTTCTTGAGTCACAAGATTCTCAGCATGTCTAAAAACAAGGCAATATTGCGGTGTCTATCTTTAATCCCAGTAATCCAGAGGCAGAGACAGGCAGATCTCTGTGAGTTTGATGTAAGCCTGATCTACATAGTGAATTCCATGACAGCAGGCTGCATAATGGGGCCCTGTCTAAAAAGATAAGCAAGGAAGGAAGGAAAGAAAGGAGGGAGAGAAGGAGAGAGGGAAAGAGGGAGGGAGAGAGCAAAAGAGAAAGAGAGAAAGGAAGAGAGAGAAAGAGAGAGAGAGAGAGAGAGAGAGAGAGGAAGGAAGGAAGGAAGGAAGGAAAGAAGAAAGAAAGAAAGAAAGAAAGAAAGAAAGAAAGAAAGAAAGAAAGAAAGAAAATGAGGAGCCAAACAACAAAACAAAAAGAAGAAACAGAATCAAAGGGAATAGTATTTAAAAGCAAGGTACTAGTGCAGCAAATGAGCAAAGCAGAAAGCCTTCCCCTTTCCTATAAGTTTAGTGTAGCTCCATTAAATGTCAATCTTCAGAATAAAATAGCTCACCTGACCCTTCCTCTCAGCACCCACTGGAAAACTCAGGCTGTGTGTTCGCTCTGTCAAGGGGTACCATATAACTGCCAATTTGGAAAAAAAAATAGTAATCACCTCCCATATACTCCACCTTCCTGGATTTACTTTCCTTGTCCTTCAAGAGAAAGGTAATGTATCATAAGTATCAGTGGGAGCCCACCAGTCTGTAAGTAAAGGGACACTGTGAGCTGCATATTATACAGAACTTGCTTTGCCCAGGTATCTCATTTTAATGTTAAGAATACATGCACTTCTAACTCTCCCTGAGAAGACCACAGCTCTCATGTAGACAGTGTCTTACAAGTAAATCCAGGGCATTATTACCACCAGTTGATTCAATAAAGTTATGCTATCCAATCCTAAGACTTTCACATAAATAACACCTTATGAGAAAGCCCGCGAGGGAGAGACGCTGGGTTCTTATAAGGGGTATCTGGCAAAAGCTTACATTTGTGGTGAAACTGGGAATGAAACAGGAATACTCTGGCTTTGGGCTATGCAGAGCATAGGAAATCGATCCCAGAATCCCCAGCGATTACAAGCATACCTGAGCTGGGTGGAAGAGCCCAGGCATGTACAGACAGGCAGAGCCAGCACCAGCTTTACTGCCCACAAAGACACTGCTGCCATTGTCTTCCTGTTTATCAAAGCACCTACCAAAGTCCCTCGAAGTCAGTGATCCCAAAGTTCACCGTGAACACAGCATACTTCACTTTAAACTCTACTCATGCCATACTGTGGCTCCAGCCACTAAAACGCACCTTTCCCTCCCACTTAAATTCTAATATTTCTTTGCATTTAGTCCAAGATTACATAAGAAAACCTTTCTCACTAAATCCAGACAATCCTGCACATAGGAAAAGTAGTAGAACTGTAAACTGTAGATCTCACCTCTTACTTTATTCCCTTTCACAGCTGTCTAGAGGATAATAAAGGCCAGGCCACAAGTATTTATTTCCAGCACTGCCAAACCACAGGGCTATATTGTTAGGGGAATGGTGGAATCTACATTAGTTAATCATTCAAAGGTGGATGATATAAAACCCCTAACAATATTACTGCTGTGATTCAGCTCTATTTTTTAAAAATCAGAAATAAAATGGAGATGTACCTCAATTGGAAAAAGTCTGGCCAGGCATCAACAAATCCCCCCATGCTGTACAAATCAAGGTATGGTTGGTACATGCCTGTAATCTCACATGCAGGTAAAGGCAAGAAAACCAGAAGTTTCTTTTTGGCTACAAAGCAAGCTTAAAGACAACCTGAACTACATGAGACCCTGCTTCAACAATAAAATAATAAAGTAATATATGACTCTGAAGATAGACTATCAAATGCATATTCACTTTTTACATGCACAGAAAGTTCATTTAAATTTCCCATATCATTTTCCTCTATTTATCAATATATTGTCTATATGACTTTAACAACCATACATTGCTTTAAATACCAAAGAAAGCATGTTACTATTAACATAAAAATGCCTTATTTTTAGAAGGCTTTTGTATTTGACTCATATCTCTTTTAGTTTAGTTTGGTTTGGTTTCTTCCCAGATCTCCACACAGAGCTCAGCTCATGTGTCCTGCTGATGGCAGGATTTGTGCAACTTTTCTTTAGCTCACTACTATTACAGTAAAATAGACAAAGAATAGTTATTTCTAGTAGGAATAGCAATTGAGCAAAGCTCCAGTTGGCTATTTTTTCCCCTCTGAGATGCAAATTCTGGCTCTTCAGCGGTATAGAGTGAGGATGAAGGGAAAGGGACCACACAGGAACAGCAGTCCTGGATGCTTTCCCTGTGTTAATCTGGGGAAAACCATGCAAAAACACTTCAACATTTTTTCAGATTTATTTTTGCATATGCACATGCATATTTTGCCTGCATGTATTTATGTGCACTTATGTGTGACTGCTGCCTGAAGATGTCAGAAGAGGGTATTGGATCCCCTCGAACAGTTATGACAGCCACCATGGGGGTGCTGGGAACTGAACCCTGGACTTATGTTGCAAGAGCTGCTAGTGCTCTTAACCACTGAGCCACCTCTCTGGCCCTGAGGGGGGGTGGTGGAGAAACAGTTTCACTGTTGTCCAGAATCTTCAATATCAGTCCTATTGAGCTTCTGCTTTTGGTAAAAGCAAACCATCTTTTGACCGACCCATACCTAACTGGCACCTGAGGGGGCAGACACAGGGACTGACATGACTTCCTGGGTGTGACCTTATGTGTCCTCTATAAAATACTCTCCCTATGTCCTCCTCTTGTTCTCACTGGGCAGTACAATACCCATGGGTCCAATCTTTTCCGGTACCTGATAAGCACAGTTTCTATTTGTACTATCTTCTGCTTTGTTCTTGAATATATCCCCAAATCAAAGATCCCACCTTGCCGCTAGTGCCTGATACAATGAATGGTATCTAATTTAGTGATTGACATAAATGTGTCCTTTTCCAGTAACTTTAAAAATCGTTTTTATTATTGACATGTTAATGGTGCAGATGAGTGGGATTCACTTTGATGTTCCCATGCCTGCACACAGTGCACACTGACCATCACTCACCCTTCACCTACCCTCACCCTCCCAGCACCCTTCTGCATCTCTTGTGATCACACCATTACCTTCAGGTCAGTGTTTTCCTGCTTGATTGTTACTGTTGTTGTGTACTATATCCATATATGAGAGGAAGCATGTGACACTAGTTTTCCTGTGTCTGTCTCATTTCACTTGCTGTGTTGCCCACCAGTTCCATCCACTATTACAGGGCTCTATTGTATTGCAGCTGAAAAAATATTTCAATTTATGCATGCATAATTTATTTCTTTGCCGTTCATCTGCTTGGGGCACCTAAGCTGATTCTCCGTGTTAACCATTCTAAGTGGCAAGTCAGACAGCTTTTCCCCTTTGGATCATGAGTGCTAGAGTAGCACTGGGCTTCTCACTTACATCCAGAAAACTGGGTGACACTGTGTAACTTACTTACACAGTATCTCCTTTGGTCCTTCCAAGACTCCTGTGAGGTAAAATACTATTTACCCATTTTATACACAAGGAAACTGAGGATTTCCCTGCCCCCCAAAAAGATAAAGTGAAAAGGGGCACAGTAAAGGTAAGATGTGGCTGTACCCCAATGCCAGGCTGCCACATACCCATTCTTTGAGGTGGTCCCCATGAAGAGAAAAGGGAACAATAGTGAAAGAACAGAAATGGGAAATACTTAATTTTGCTAAACTACTCACAGAAAGGAAAAGTGGTCCTACTCCCTTGAAACAATATTCTCAGAGCATTGATTATCCCACAGATTGAGCAAAAAGATGGGGAGCAGTATAGAAAAGAAAATCAATGAGTTATGTGACAAATTGACCATGTAAGGGTTTCATTTTCCTTATTAGAATTTAAGTTCTCAACCAGTTTCTTAGTGTCTGAATCATCTATTCTTGTAAGAAATAAGGAAGTCATGTAACATTCCCAACAGTGGATTCTAATCACACACACATACACACACACACACACACACACACACACACACACACACACACACACACACACACACACACACATATATATATATATATATATATATATATATATATTATATATATATATATCCTGCCCCCTGCCTCCCACTCTTCCCACCTCCACATCCACTCCTCAGAGTGGGTAACTTAGGGAATCAACAAAGTCTGCCATACCAACTTGAAGCAGGACCAAGCCCCTCCTCACTGTATCAAAGCTGAGTAAGGTATTCCACTATACGGAGTGGGCTCTAAAAAGCCAATTCATGCCTCTGTTATGTCCCGGTGCCACTGCCAGAAGCCCCCCAACAGATCAAGTCACATAACTGTCACCCACATTCAGAAAGTCTACTTTGGTCCTATTCAGGTTTCCCTGTAGATAAAAGTTTCTGTCCCAGCTGGTCCCAGAGCCTTTTAGCCCCAAATAAATACACAGAGGCTTATATTAATTATAAACTGTCTGGCCAATGGTGTAGGCTACTTATTGGCTAGATCTCTCTTAATTATTAACCCATTACTATTAATCTATGTATTTCTACATGGCCTCATCCTACCAGAGAATGCCTGTCCTATCTTCCCAGTAGCTACATGGCGTCTCTCTGGTAGCCTCTCTCTGCATCTTCTCCCCAGAATTCTCCTAATCTCATAGCCCTGCATATACTTCCTGCCTGGATACTGGCCATCATTGTTTTATTCATCAACCAATAAGAGAAACATATATACAGAAGGACATCCCCCATCATTCCCAAGCTGTTAGTCTGTAGACTGTGAGCTCCCCTACCTTAAGTCAGCTGTCTCTGTGGTTTTCTCCATCATAGTCTTGACCCACCCTTGTTCATGTGATCTCTCCTCCCCTTCTTCAACCGAACTTCAGGAGCTCAACTCAGTGCTTGGCTGTGGATCACGGCATCTGCTTCCATCAGTTGCTGGTTGTAGGTTCTGTGATGACAATTAGGGTGGTACTAATCCAATTAAGGGGGAAGAACCATTCAGACACCCTCTCCACTATTTCTGGGAGTCTTAGCAGCGTCAGAAGATGCATGCTTTTTTTGTGTGTCTGTTGAGTCTTTCCCCATGATTGATAAGTCTACACATCACCCTAGTACAAACACTATTTGTAAAAGTGTGAAATAAAACCAGCTACTATATTGGCCAGATTTGGGGGAAGATTTCTTACTTCTTTAGTTATAATCCTTTGCAATATCAATCTTGCTGAAAGACTGATCCTTAGTGTCTTTGCCAAAAGAAAAGGTTTTTTTTTTTGTTTTTTTTTGTTTTTTTGTTTTTTTTTTTTAAATAAAAGGATCATGGCAGCCCCGATCTTAACGCAGGTATTTCTGTTATGACCTTGATGCCACATGGAGAGCAGATCTGAGGCAAAGACTCATGGATGAATGTAAATTAGCTTTCAAGGTCTTCTTATTGCTGCTTGGGAATTTAGGAGGCTGCTATCGTTATAAGCAAACATGCCACATTTGTCATTTCATAATGAAACATTTCTTTTATAAGACATTGACATCTGGACAGCTTCGTAACTCAGAAGGTACAGAAAATAGAATAATTAAGTAGGTAATAAAATGTCATCCCAAGAGACCAAACCTATCTCAGGGAAGCTACATTACACAGACAGTTTTTGTTCTGTGATTTACACTGCTAAGCTATGTGGATTATATTTCAATCTCAGAGTAAATGGAACCTCAGTATTCATTGTGTGAACATGAACATCTGTTTCATTTTTCTCTTGTCCTGTGAAAGGAGTTTACTCTGAGACTTGCTTTTGTATTAAAGACAATTGCCAAATGAACAAATGTGAACATACATGTTATGTTCTTTATATTGAAATACCTATTAAAAATATGGAAGAACAGCAGGGGACTGAGTTAGTTAGGACGTTGGTTAAGGACCTCATTGGAAACTATCATTTAGGGTGGAAGATGTCTCTCTATGCCACTATGACCAACATTTGTGCAAAGGTAAGAGGCTTTTTATGCCTTTTTTAAAAAGCTGGGTAAACAGCATTGGACCGAACCAAGCCCTCTGAATGTGGGTGCCAGCTAGGAGGCCAAAACAGTCTATGGGACCTCTAACAGTGGAGCCAGTCTTTAACCCTAGAGCACAAATGGACTTTGGGAGCCCATTCCCTATGGAGGGATACTATTGCAGCCCAGATAGAGCAAGGAGGGCCTAGGCCCTCCCCTAAGCAATATGACAGACTTTGAAGGTCCCTGGTGAAGGGCCTCACTATCCCTGGGGAGGAATTGGGGGATGGGTTGGGGGGTTAGTGGGGATCATGGGAGGCTGGAAGGGTGAGGGAATGGGGGGATGGATATGTAAATATGAAAAAAATAAAATAATAGAAAGAAAAAAAGAAGCCAATTTAACTTAAATAATGTTTTCCTTCTTACCCAAATGAAACACTGATCTTCTAATTCTGTTGTTGTCTGTAAAATAAGATCCACCGGATAGATCACATCCTATCTCACACACTCACTGCTAACAGGGAAGATTGGAGCCACATGCTATGATGCCCTGTTATCTTCTATGTGCTATTTAAAAGGATAATATACATTGATTTGGCTGGAACATAGTACCAATCTATTTAGTCAAATATTATTCTGGTTGCTTTGATGACATATTTAGGGGAAGAGATGAGATTAGCATTTAAACCAGAAGGTTTGGGGTGAGTCAGATGATCCTCCAAAACTTAACTAATCTTCCCATCAGAAGGCCCTATGGAATGAAGACTGGCTTGCCCTTGGGCAACAGGAATTTGGCCCAGAGTTGGGTCTGCTTGTAACTGGGCCATAACTCTTCCTTCCCTCTCCAGCTTGTGGGTTTGCCCTGAAGATTGAAGACTGCCAGCAGACCCAGTTCCTTGAGTCAATTCCTTAACCATATTGATTCTATTTTCTCTAGAAGCCCCTGAATAATGTGAGTATAGTGTATGCCCAATTATCTGAATATACTCACCTACTGAGCATGTAAAGATGAAAAGATGGAGGAAATAATTTTAGATTTAGAGCAGGAGAAATATAAGAAACCATCTAATTTCCATGTGGATATTTCTTGTCAGTTTTCTTTCCAAAGGAGTCATGGCAATTAAATAGGGTCTATATCCCAAAGCTACTCCCAGCATCCATTGCTTTCCTCTGTAGGTAGACTTTACTTTCCTTACCGCCAGCTCCCAAATAACTGACACAGAGGCTTATATTAATTACAAATGCTTGCCCAATAGCTCAGGCTTATTACTAACTAGCTCTTACAACTTAAATTAACCCATTTCTATTAATGTATGTATTGTCCCGTAGCTCATGGCTTTACCTGTCCTCCAGCATGTCTTGCTCCTATCAACTCCTCTGACTCCACCCTCCTTCTTCCTAGTGTCCTTAGTTTGTCCTTTGTCCCACCAATACTTCCTGCCTAGCTACTGGCCAACCAGCTTTTTATTAAACCAATCTGAGCGACAAATCTTCACAGTGTGCAAAAAGGATTACTTCACAACATTCCTTATCACTGATGGGAAAATTTAAAGGACAGGGGATTTCCTTTGGCTCACAGCTCCTGAGAACATCAGTCCATCATGGTAGGGAACACATGGGAGAGGTCACTGCCTAGCAGCAAAGTGTGAGGCTGCCATTTGTAACCTGAAACAATCAGGAAGCAGAGAGGTTGAGTGAGACATACGTCAGGCTATATAACCCTCAAATGCCAACCCCCTGTAACCCACCTCCGTCAACCATGCCTCACACCCACAAAGACTCCACAACCTAAAACAGTGTCACTGATAGCCTAGTATTCAAATACTTGAGCTTATGTGAGTCATTTCCCAGTCAAACTATAATGGCCCCATTCTTTGTCCTTTGGCTTCTTTTTAAACATATTTCATTTATTATTCTTTAAATTTTATTTATTTATTATTTTATGTATACAAATGGTTTGCATTCATGTATATATGTGTATCACATGCATGCCTAGTGCCTGCAGAGGTACCCTACATTGGATTTACAAATGGTTGTGAGTGCTAGGAGTTGAACCTGGATTACCTTCAAGAATAAGACATGCTCTTAACTGTTGAGCCATCTCATCAGCCCTTCTCTTGTCTTCTTATAGGAACAAACATAGGAACCACTTAGAAATATGTAGTTTTGGACATGATAAAAAGCACTCTCCTTAAACTGCCAGTGTTAAAGGTCAGATCCTGACAAGGAAGGGGAAGATCATAGGCTGATACTAGCATAATGTATATTTGAAGGCTGAGCTCATTCTCCAACTTTCAACACAATGCAACACCATCTCCATTATTTCTCTTGGTCTCTCAAGTTTGCCAACTTGGAAATGTATTTTTTTATCAGTAAGTCATGAAATTCTGTGCTGTGGAATATTATTTTGTATATAAAGATGTGTTAGCATTTGTTTATGTTGTAGAATAGTCCTTTAACTAGACAAAGATGTGTTATATTTGTTAATGCTGCACTTCTGTAATGATGTAAAGATGTGTTGCCTAAGGCACCTAATTGGCCTAATAAAAAAGACTGAATGGCCAACAACTAGGCAGTAGAGGGACTGGCAAGGCTGGTAGGCAAATAGAATAAGTAGGAGTAGTCTAGGCTTCAGGGGAGAATGGAAGAAAAGAGAATGAGGGAAAAAGAGATGAGGATGCTCAGAGTCAGCCAGCTAGGCAGCCGCCAGCCAGTCAGACACAGAGTAGGACATACCGAATGAAAATAAGGTTAAAAAGCCCCGAGGTAAAATGTAGATGAAGAGAAACAGGTTAATTTATATAAGAGCTAGTGGGAAAAGCGTAAGATAAGGCCAAGCATTCATAATTAGTAATAAGTATCCATGTCATGATTTTGTCTTACCAATACTTCAGAGCCTCCAAGTACCTAGGCTTTACCTATAACCCAGGGCCCTGGAATCAGCAGAATCCTGGCGCTCAAGAGTTAAGTCTCTACAAGTTGGAATGGAAGAAAGGGAGCTGACCTGTAATCATCAGCATCATAGAATCACCAACACTGGTTTAACACAGAAGGTTTCCATAAGGGAGGGTCTAGGCCCTGCTCCAAATGATATGACAGACTTTGAAAACCATCCCCCACGGAAGGCCTCACCCTCCCTGGGGAGCAAAAAGGGGATGGATAAGGGCTCAGTGGGGGGCAGGGGAGGAGAGGAGGGAGAGGGAACTGGGATTGGCATGTAAAACAAGCTTGTTTCTAATTTAAATTAAAAAAATTACTTAAAAAAAAAAAAGAACTGGTGCTCCATATGGAAACTTGTGGGGTCTACTTTGGGAAGTACAAATCAGCACCATTAGGAATCGCCCTTAATGCAAGCTGGCTTCAGTGAAAAGAAAGGTCATAGTGCATGCTCAGACTTTCAGAACCATCAAGACCAAAATCACTGAGAAGGAAATAAAAGCAAAATAAATGTCTCTAACTTTACATGATCCTATCTGCAGTTTTTAAACATTGAAAACATTTGGGAAGTCAAATGAAGCCATATGCAAATTGAATATTCAAAAGAGGGAAAAACTGGCATCAGGGAGTTCCACGCTTGCCAAACTGAAGGAATGTTATTGAAGATTCCTTACATAAATGTTCCTTGGCCTCAGAGTGAACTAACAGGTCTTAAAAGTTGCATTAGCCAAAGAAAATTCCCGTAGCAAATAAAGTTTTTAGGTGAAAGCATCAAATTTTTCCCTTCTGCTGCCTAAAGAGGAGTTACTACCAGTTATCCTCACAATCAGCAATCAGGGCATTCAGTTGGTTTCATAGATGGCTTCCCATTTACAGGTGAGACTTCACTATCCCAGATCTATCGAGCAAACAGGAGTCAATAAGCCGTGAGGCCCACTGCTTAAGTGCTGGTCCCTACATTGGAACCAGAATCTGCTCAGGATACCTTCTGTCCTTACAGCCCTAAGTTGATAGACTTTAGGACAACAGATTTTTTACTCTTGCACTATTTTAGATTTCTGATAGAAATAAGATTAGCAGCCTGGTCTACAGAGCAAATGCAGGGACAGCCAGGGCTACACAGAGAAACCCTGCTTCAAAAAACAAAAACAAAACAAAGGTTAACAGTCTGAAAGAGTCATCACTGAATATTCTGGAATTGAGAGAGGTGCTTTGGAGAGGTGGGGTGGGAATTGGGGTCTTGCTGTTGTTGTTATTTTGAGTTTGGGGGGGTGTTTTTGGTATTTGCAGATGAAGTCTCATGTAAACTTAAACTCAACCACTTGACTGCTAAGATTAAGGGCATGTACTACTGCTTCTGCCTATTTCTTTTCTTTTTTGAGAGAGAAGGTTTCTCTCTGTTACAGCCCTGCTGTTCTAGAACTCCCTTTGTAGACCAGGCTAGCCTCAAACTCAGAGATCCACTTGCCTCTACATCCCTGAGTACAGAGATGAGCTACCACCACCTGACTCTAGCTTTTATTATTTACTTTATTATTATTACTTTATAACTTTATTATTATTATTACTATTATTATTACTCAAATATGACTTATTTGAGAAAAGGTACTCTGGTAATATAATATTTATTATATATAAAAGCTTGCCTGAGGATTCAGAAAGTCAGCCACAAACCATAGAAGCCAGGCAAACAGCTTTAATCCCAGGACTCAGGATTAAGAGGTAGACAGATCTCTGGTAGTTCCAGGCCACACTGAGTACAAGAAATACATCCAGTCCTAAAAAGAAATAGTTCACACAAAGATGATCTCAGTACTTGAGATCACGTGACTTTAATCCAAGACTCATGAGAGGTATTTAAGACAGGAGCAGGGTCTTAGAGTTAGCATTCATCTTCCAGCCACAATGAGGATAAGAAGACATTGAGTCTCAGAATTCTCCAGCCACGATGAGGAGAGGCAGCAGTCTGAGACTTGGTAAAGAGCTCATGGATCAGCCCTTTCAGCCTGATCTAGAGGGGAGAGCTAGTGGCTGGCTACTTTGCTTTGCTGATCCTCATCTTGAAGCTTGAACCCCAATATCAGTCTCTGGGTCACTTAAAATTTGTGTTACAAGGTATGACTATATACCTGAGCTGCCACTTAACTCCCATCCTCCTGCCTCAGCCTCCTGAGTGCAGGGAATGCAGATGAGCACAATCACATCTGGATGTAAGGAAGCTGTCATCCATGAATTGGCAATGTGTTTAAAAAGTACTGACATGGCTTGAATGCCCTTCTAGAACTAGTATTCAAGTTGAATTTCCGTTGTAGTGGTATTGGGGGGGTAAGAGTTTGGGGAGGTGATCAGGTAATGCAGACTCCACACTCACTGATGGGATTGGTATTGTTAGAAAGAGGAAAACATGGCCCTCTTGCTCTCTCATCTTCTAACCATGTGTGATGAGATAATCATTCCAGATCAACAACTTGATCTCAGATTTCCCAGCATCAGAACTGCGATGCAAAAAAATTATGTACATTATAAATTACCTACTGGTGGGCATTCTGTTACAGTCACACAATAAACCAACATCTCTCCAACCATCTATTATATTCTGCTCCCACTGAATATACTCAAAAATGTTATGTGTCTGGAGTTTCTCTATTTACCAAAGACTAAGAATAACTTTATTTTCACTTGCCTATATTTAAGGATGTTGTTTTCAGAATAACTTACAACACCGTACCACTAGTTCAAAGTAGACACTAAGCACAAGAATCATGTCTTGTTCAGGAGACAGAATAAACAAGGATCTTAAAAAAAAAAAAAAAAAAAAAAAAACCACTACAGGATTTCGATGTGTGGCCCTGGCTGGCCAGACATGCTCTCTGCAAACTCACAGAGATTCCTGTCTGCCTGCCATGCTGGGGTTGAAAGTGCATGCCAGCATGCCTAGCAGTGATTCTTAATGCAAACAGTTGAGAAGAGACCCTCAAAATATCAGAGATCAAACAGAGGAAGTGAGACAAGGAAGGGAAGACAGCAATAAAGGCTGGGTGGCACTGATTCCTGAGGGAGAAGAGTATAAAAGGAAGTTTCCTCGTTGGAAGTTTTGACTTAGCAAAGAAAATTCTCTGCTAATTCTAGACACTTAGTGATGACAGCTGCTCACAGTGAATGTGAGCCCTTCTAACTTCCAGGTGTCCAGGTAGTAGCTACCTGCAGCTTCGGCAGGCGAAGACAAACAAATCTGTCCTGTCTATGAAAACACAAACACTCTAAACACTAAAGGTGGCCTCAGCAACCTACATTTCAGGTTAGTAAGTTATGATGTAGCTCTGATTTTAACCTAAAGCAGGAGAAAACAGAATCTAAAAGGCAAAGCACTTCTCAGAGATGGCAAGCCAACACTAACAGAGTAAAGGGGGCTTTTACAAACAGCTAATGCCTACTGTGGGCCAATAAAACACTTAATTGCATTATCTGGAAGAAAATGTTATCACATCCTCAGTGGTGACAAGGGAAAGATTTCGAGATTCATTGGAATATTCCAATCCCCTTGTCTTCAAGCAATAAAAGATGTTATTAGACATTTACTCTGTGTGAGGACACAAAGTTAACACATTTAATCCTCCCATCTACTTCATGAAGTTATTACTGCTATTACATACTCTTCATATGGGAAAACTGACATCAAATGAGTTAAGGAATTGAGCCAAGGTCATGTACTTTTAGTAAGTATTTGGAATTTAGCTCCAGGGTGGTTAGTTTAAATTGTCAATTTGGTACAATCTAGAATTGCCTAGGAATAAAATGTCACTGAAGGATTATCTAGATTAGGTTGGCCTGATGTTCTTGTATAGGTGCGTTGTAAGCTGGATTTGTAAGCTAAAATTAACAGCTTCTCCATGAAGTACTTTTGTCAAAATATTTTGTCATCACAAAGGAAACAATACTAAGACAGCCTCTAACCAACCCTTCGTGATTCCAATATTCATATCCCTATTATTCTCAATAAGGTCATCATTGTTTCCTTAAAAAAATGAAGGCCTCATTGTTCAGTGTTTTTCATATATTTTTCTTCAAATGTCGCCTTGTTTAAGATAAATTATATCAAACAATTTTTAACTGTTTATCATGTACCTTTCTCATTTTCCTCTTTACACATGTACATTTTTCCTTCCAAACTCCTTCACCTTCTATATCCCTCAATAAAGCATGTTGAAGTATGATATGGATGGATTGCATCTATTTCAGGAAAGTCCAGAGGCCACAAACCAGTTGCTGAAAACTGGTCAGCATGGGCACTTGCTTTTCAATCCTGAATTCAGTTACCTGAGTCAAACTCTAATGAAATTTGTTCCCAGCTTTAAAAACTCACCGCCTGTGAGACATTAGGTAACTCTGGAGAGGAGTAAAGCCCTCACAACCTTCAGGATAACCAAATAGAACTTGGGCATTAAAAATATTATGATTGTGCTCATAAAATGGGCTAGTAAGAAAATTCTTCAATGACCACATCCAAAGAAAATGATGTCTTGAACCTGATTTATGTTTGCAAACTTGCAGTGAGTTCCTTCAACACAGAGTATTTCCCCAGACTACTGAAACTGCCTGTGTCTCCTGACTTTACTCTGCATCTGCGTCATTAAAGCTGTGGCATACTAAATACAGAGGAGCTGAGGTGTGATTATTTTTTCTCTGAAGTTCAGTACTGCTGTC
Organism: Cricetulus griseus; assembly: GCF_003668045.3. Lineage (NCBI taxonomy): Eukaryota > Metazoa > Chordata > Mammalia > Rodentia > Cricetidae > Cricetulus > Cricetulus griseus. The sequence goes on from NW_023276807.1 coordinate 154,925,956, forward strand.
AGTCCATGGATCTGAATTTCACCAGTCCCCCACACACACCAAAATGTAACTAAATACCATTAAAATTCATTATTGTTGATAAACTATGTTTCCAGCTCCCTGAATTATAAACAGAATCTAAGAGGTCTGGAAGGGAAGGGTGTAAACACAGGACATAACTCATTCTTTTCTGACCTGAATGAGGAGATGGCTACTTGCTTCTCTGTGGCTCAAGGGAGTCTCTGTACACATATTGACTTTAATTGCATCCCTCTAAATACACACACACACACACACACACACCTGCTCTACAGCATCAACTGCTGGCTTGTGTGAACTTTGTGGGTTCCTTTGCCCTCTGACTTTTAATTAGGTTTGTATAGTGGGGGAAAGGATTATATCTATAATGAAACCATCTACAAAACCAAAGGAGGAGGAGGAAGAAAGAAGGGAAAGTTGATGATGATGATGATGATGATGATGATGATGAGGAGGAGGAGGAGGAGGAGGAAGAAGAAGACAGAAGGAAAAGGAGGAAGAAGAAAAGCTGCAGCCAAGATGGCTGGATAGAGGTGCCCTGAAAGTCAGTGTCCTGACTCTGCCATAGGGAAGAAACAGGGCAACAAAGCAGAAACTATCACGAGGAGGGGAACTAGGAGAGAAGTCAGAAAATCAGTAAGGGAATGGGAACTCTAAAGACAAGGAGAGTCAGAAAGCACCAGGGGAAAGCAAACTACATCTCCCACCCTGGCTGTTTAACAGGGTGGGATGGATTAGCACTGCTGGAAATAAAATAAAAGTGCCAGCAGCTCTAACCACAGACAGACTCCACAGTTCTCACAGGCTTTCAGTCCATTTGGGGAGCAAGGTTGTCTGACAAAAGAACTCACATTGTGTCCTCCTCAAGTACCTGAGCCTATGCTGCTAGACAGCCACTAGTAGACATTTGTCCTGCTTTAGAGGCTGGCAACCAATGGGCTAACACAGTGATGACTACTGAACATTTGCTTTCCTCGATGGGTGGAACACAGACCCTCCTGCCCCAGCATCCTGCATTTTCAGAATCAATGGCTATCATAGCCACAAAAACAAGAGATAGAGATCCACCCACGTTACCACTTCATTAATCAGGAACCAAGGAGGATCTTGAAAATGTACCCACTCACTGTTGCCATGTCTCAGCTTCACTTGCACCTGTCCATTGGGAAGGTCCCAGCTTCATATGACTATCAGTGGCAATAGAGGGGATCAATTACACCAGCCCAGGTAGGGAAATGTTCCCTACCACCCACCCTAGTTCTCAGCCTTGGGACTGTAGCTGCAAGTATAAAAATCCCAAGAATCACCCTAGTTTTTCTCTAGGGACCAAAATAATGTCATGCTCCTGTCTGCAACTCAGAACCATGGCTAGTGATGACAAAGTCTTATCCCCATAGAGCTTATGCCATGTTCTCACAAAAGCATCCCAATTAAATTCCTTCACCTCCAAGATGACAACTACCATAGCCATAGGCATCGGAGCCACAATGCTTGGTGAAGGACTATTCTGTATCCTACACCAGAAAGACAACACCAATAGACATGCTAACATGAAAGGGGAAAGTTCATGAGGCTTCAGCCCTACATAAATAACTACAAGAAATGAAGGAATGTTGAGAATGTAGAAAGGAGTGTTCCTCAGGGAAGAGCCCACCAGCACAATTGGTTATCCAATACCCAGTGTTCAACTGAAATCATGTACATACAAGCAACATTACACAGACTGTTATGATAAATGTTACAATAAATCTTTTTGCCAAAAGCCGCTGAGCCCCACTGCCACGTGTAAGCTTTACACCAGCCACCTACCCAAGTTAGGCCCAAATGAATACACAGAGAGACTTGTATTAGTTACAATGCTGCTTGGCCAATGACTAGGATTCTCATCTGTTAGCTCAGTATCAATTATCATACATCTATATATTTTATAAGACTTATCTTATCAGACGCCTTATTGGCGTCCCTCCTAGCTGGTGGATCACATTGTGCCGCTGGAGCAGGAGCCAAGGGGAAAGAGAGCAACACTTCCTTTTTCCTCTTCTTAAATATGAGTCTCCTTGCTATGTCACTTCCTGTCTGGAACACCACTTCTCTACTACATTTCCCAGAATCCTCTTTGACTCCTAGTCCAGCCTAACCTGCTGTCTCATTGGCCAAGCAAGTACTTTATTTATAAACATACACAGAAGTATTTCCCCCATCATCTCCTCTTTTCTGTCTAAATAAAAAGAAGGGTAACTTATTTTTTATAATAACTGAAGAAGACTATAACCATAACTATCTGTCTTCAACTCTATCAAAGACCACAGAAGGATAATATATAAACTCTAGAATTGACAGGACATCTTGTTACCTGGACAGTCACCCAAAGTTCCTCTGTAATGTTGGGGCATCCATCTTCAGCCTATAGGCCACAGTGTGTCTAGCACACTCCTCCATTTTAACAGGAACCCTTCAGTTTTATAAGTTCAGCAGTCATTTTCTTGTGGGTCCTGCATGTCCAATTTATACAGCAACAAACAGTCCAGGCAAGAGCAGTTTCTTGCCCAAATGGCTAGTCTTGCCATGTTGAAAGCAAACTCCATAACGAGTTTCTTTGATGCCCATCCTCCTTTCTGACGTAATTGGTGTGCCAGGAGCAGTTGTGTCTCACTGCCAAGAAAAACCCTAAACCATTTAAATGCCATATTTCTGTAGGTCTTTGAAAGGTTTGAAGAATACCTAACCATCTCAAATACATCTCTATATCTAGAAAACCTAACTAACCTAATTATAAGTTCTGACTATTATAGGTAAAAGATCTGTATAAACACAATACCTAAACAAGAGTAGACATATACATATCACAAAACTGACCTTAAAGTTGTATCAATAAATGAAAATCTTTACCAATTTAAAGTATTCATTCCTATATGCTATTCCCTTTTCTTTCTTTATCATTTATAACCAACCTCATTTAAATGAAAACAAACATTTATAAACAATACTTGGGAATATGGGCGTCGTTCTTTCTGAACTGCTTCCTGCTGATTGGGGGCGATGTTCATATACCATTAGGATCATGATAAAACATAGAAACCTGACCAAGTCCTTGTTTTTGTAGTCTGTAAGGCTGTATCATCTCAGCTTTAGGGGGTCTTGCTTGATCAAACCATATTAGTCTGGAAGGAATCCACAGCTTCTGATTTTCTGTGTAAATACAAGTAAAACCTTTATTTCTAAGTAACCTGTCCTTAAACTCAAATCCTGAAGTTAGAGCATTTTTAAAATGTATAAGTTGGATTAATTTAGCAGCATTTATAATCAAATGTATTTTAGCAGCAGTAATTCTTTCCTCGGCAATCAAACAATTTAAAGACAACAGTATGGCATTTAGTATCCAGATTCTCTGTGTATTTTTCATCTCTAGGTGGCTTTTTTACTATTCTACTTTTACTTCCTTTTGTTTCTTTTTTTTTTTTTCTGAGACGGTTTCTCTGTGGAAATCTGCCTGCCTCTGCTTCCTTTAGTAAATCCTTCCTTTAGCCACCATAACCCGGCTATTCTATTTCCTCCTGTTACTTTTTCTCTCACAAGCCTATATATATATATATTTTAATGTAGTATAAACCTTTAGAGGTTTTTCTTTATCTGGATCTGTCTTTATCATCTCAGAAGTGTCTAGTCTAAACCCCAGAAGTGTCTAGTCTAAACCCGCGAGCATATGGAAGCTGCTCCCATGTAGCTCAGCGGCCCGGCAGGGCAGGCTGTGGTGGCAGGTTTACCTCTTTCTCTGGGAACCTTCGGGCATGGAGTCACCCCACTTCTGGTACCATTCTGTTATGATAAATGTTACAATAAATCTTTTTGCCAAAAGCCGCTGAGCCCCACTGCCACGTGTAAGCTTTACACCAGCCACCTGCCCAAGTTAGGCCCAAATGAATACACAGAGAGACTTGTATTAGTTACAATGCTGCTTGGCCAATGACTAGGATTCTCATCTGTTAGCTCAGTATCAATTATCATACATCTATATATTTTATAAGACTTATCTTATCAGACGCCTTATTGGCGTCCCTCCTAGCTGGTGGATCACATCGTGCCGCTGGAGCAGGAGCCGAGGGGAAAGAGAGCAACACACAGACTGAGCTGATTTCATATTTATATTTGGGGGACAAGCACATGAGATCATGGCAACAGCAACATAAAGAATTCGAGGAAACCCTTTGCAGCTATCAATTCAATAAGAAACTCTTAACCAGAATATACTAATAAATTCCAAAACTTGAACACCAAACATATTCAACTTACAAGTTATGGTAGTGACTGGAGAAATGGCTCACTGATTAAGAGCACTTGCTGCTCTTGCACAGGACCTGAGTTCAATTCCCAGCACCCATTCCTGGCAGCTCACAACTGTGTAACTTCAGCACCAGGGGATAGAATAACCTTTTCTGGCCTCCACAGACACTTGCACTCAGGTACACATACTCACATAAAGACAGACATGCTTGTGCGCGCACGCACACACCCACACCCACCCCCCACCCCCCACACACTGCTGGTGAGAATTAAAAGAAAGAGAGAAATCTTCCACAGTGTTGATGGGAATCTAAGTTAGCACACCCCTTATGGAAAACAACATGGAGATTCTCCCAGAAATTCTAACTCTGGAATTCACAAAAGATACGAAATTATTATGCCAAAATACTTGCTGTCCTGTGTTTATTGCTATTCAGAATATCCAAACTTTGTGGTCAACTTGACATCCAGCATCAGGCAAATGGAAAGAAATGAAATGTGTGTGTGTGTGTGTGTGTGTGTGTGTGTGTGTGTGTGTGTTGGAATATTACTCATCCATAAAAAGGAGTAAACTCCATCACTTGCAGCAACATGGAGTTTGTATTCCTGTGTCTTCTTTAGTTGACACAGTTCAATGCATAAAGACAAACATGTTCTCATTCATGTGTGGAAAAAAATGGGTCAATTTCATAAATGGAATCATGGCCACGAGAGACTGGGAAGGGCAGAGGAGAGGAAGGATGAAAAGATGCTGTATAAAGGGCACAAAGAGACAGGAGGAACTGATGTACTCTTTATAACATGTAGGGAACTATTAATTAAAGCAATGTGCTACATCTCAAAATGACTAGAAGACATGAAAGTTACTAGTATTTGAAGATATGAAAATGCCTAATGCTCTGATTTTATGATGATTCATGACAGAAGTCATTAAATCTCCATAAGAGACCTCATGAAAATGTGGAAATACTATGTCTCAGCCTTAAAAAGTAATTAAACAAATAAACAAAATACTATTGGGGGTTTTCATAAGCATTCTGGGCTATATTCCACTCCAAATTGATATGTTAGTTTTTATGTTTATATAATAAAATGCCAATGATATGAAGAACCACAACCTCACCATTATATTAATAGCCACCATAACAGCCTACATATACTGAGCCATTAGTATTGCCTGGTGCTGAGCTTGACTAGCACCATTTCATTCAGGCTGCACAGTAACTAAATGCACGCGCGCGCGCACACACACACACACACACACACACACACACTTTGCATATGTCACACTGAGACTGGCACAGGTCAGATAATTTTACTAAGGTGAAAAGTCAGTGAAATGCAAAGCCATGGTCTCATCAAGTTGACTGTGCCTAGGAGTGTGTGTGACTGATGCCAAGCCACTGTATATAAATCTTTGATGAGGTGCCAAAGCTTAACCCTTCAGCTGCCAGATAATTCAAGACTAAGAAAGTAAGTTTCCCAAAAAACTGAGGGCATTGGCCATGGTATATTCTGGCTTTAAAGTAGCAAGAATGTGAGAGGTGAGAAAAAGAGGCACGATGTCTTTAAGTTATACTGCTACTCTTATTTGAATAGTAATATGGAATGCCTTATGTTCATTATACAATATTTGATATTTAACTTTCCAGTTCCAGCAGATGGAATTCAGAAAGGAGAAACGGAACTGTTGTTATTTCTATGTCTTCAAGAACCCAGAGAAATCAGACAGAAATCAGAACATAACTGAAAAGCCTGACATCTTAAGGAATGGCTCCATGACTTTCTGAGGCTCACCTTTGGCTTCAGCTAAGGTTCCCCAGTTTTAACTGAATGATAATTAAATCTGGCCTATGCATGTAGAATAGGATCCTTTTCCCCCAGGGCCTTCACTTTACATGTTATATTCTACCACTGTTACAAATACGAGCTTACATGCAAGGAGTGTGGATAAAGTTCCAAAATAGGCCAGGGACAGCATTCTTAAAAATAAACACAAGGGGACATGCACAACACAAAAAATATGGACAGAATTCAGAACAATTGGACTATGGAATCTGTATATTTGTCTGCCCTTTGTAAATGTAAAATATACATGGAAAATTCCATAGGATCCAATCAAAAGTCACCTGCCATACAGGTTGGTGGTGGCACATGCCATTAATCCTAGGACTCAGAAGGCATAGGCAGGTGGATCTCATGATTTTTCAAGTTCCAGGCCAGCCATGGCTACAGAATAAGACCCTGTCTCAAAAAGAAGTGTCTATATCCATTATGGTTCCATATTCTTTCAACTACTCCATGGATAGGAACACCACAGCCCCAGTAAATACTTTAGGAATAAAATGTATAGGCCATTCATTTACCTGAGCAGGCTTCACAGAGGACAGTATGAATGGACTTGTTACTAGAAATTTCAAGAAGAGATTGACATTTCTCCCAATTAATAGTATCCCTCCCTTGGCATATGATAAGGTATGATAAAGTTGGGAAAGGGGTTTCAACGGCACACCCATTCACCTCCAAATCCAAGAAAATCAATTATCAAATAAAAGGTCAAAATCTACACATTTCAGACATCAAGTGTTTGAGAAAAAGCCAAATCTATCCTTTGTTGAACCCACCCTGACAGGGTAAAGAATAGATCCAACTCCGAGCATACCTAGTAACTCTAGTCCTTCCTACAAATTAAACACCATTTCCAGAAGCACCCTGGATGAATTAGCTAGAATATGGATTTGGAGGTGAGAAAATTAAATGTAAACACAGGTTGGAGAAAGATTATAGTACGTTTTATTAAGGGGTACAACTGCAAATAATGCAGAACCAAGAATTCCATGTCATTCACTCCACCATCCTGAGGACATTCTGCCATCCACATTCTCCAAAATGTTCTTCATTTAAGACAGAAAGAGGAGATCAGGGAAGGGATGCCATCATATCCATTCATAATTCAGCAAATGCATGTATACTTTCCACCTACTGAATGCAAGATGGACCTGTAGCCGTTGTCTGAAAAACTGTCACTTTTGTTTATCCACATTCCAGCTAAAAATCAAGGATCTTATTAGGGCTGCAAAAATTGACTCTTTACACCCACTGACCAACTCTTTCCCTATGATAGCTGTTAAGTGACTTGAAAGCTAAGGTTCATTTTTACGTTTTTAAAGTCTTTTTTTAGTCAAAAGAATAATATTTTATGTTTCAAAGATAATGTGAAATTTGAGTGCTCCTATGGAAACTTATATTGGAATAGAGCCATATTCATTTGCATATTATCTTTAGCTGTCTTGCTCTTTGGTAGCAAAGTTGGAGCTATGACTAATCACAAAGTCCACATAACCTAAAGATTCATATCTGGCCATTTGTAAAAAAAAAAATCCTCTGGACTTGTTTGAAAAGACAGGAAAATAAAAATCAGTAGTGATGATGAACTTATTCTCTCAACTATACCGAAGTTTTGAACTTAGAAGGGTGAAGGAGGCAGTGTGCTTCATGTGGACTGCGAATGAGCTCCTTTAAGAGCTACTTCTTAGTTGTGTTAACTATCCATTTATACATTAAAATCATTACAGAATTTGATAGCTTCAAGAAATAGACATATATTCTCCAGTTTATGTGGGTCAGGAGTTGAGCAGTGAACCAGACTACCTTAGGGTGCTACTCACAGGATGGCAGGAAATGCACAATCACTCATCTGAAGGCTTCATCCAGGCTGCTGTAGACATTTTCTTGGTACTAATATGCTAAGGAGCTGAGGATGGAGATTATGAAGTAAGTAAAAGTTATTTGAGCATAAATAAGGGATTTAAAATTTTATGTTAGAAGGAACAGTGATGTTTAGTTCTCCTACTCCTGTAAATTGGCATAAGAACTCGAACATGAATTCTGATTGGTAGCTATCAGATCCCCATGCTCTTATGTAATTCAGGGGGAGAAAAGCATCCTGGGAGTGATGCAGAAGGAATCCGGATGAAATCAACATATGAGATCTGTGCCAGCTTCCAGAAGGCTAGACATAGGGTCAGGATGTCTCGCTGGTCCCCAGGAGATGTTTCTCTGTCTTCTCCATTCTTGTGCCAAGGTTTTCCTTCCTCCAGGAAGTGTTCACTGAGCAGCTATGTGATAGACATAAGTACTCTGGCTTCTACAGAACAAATGAGAACAAAACAATGTCTTGATATCATGCTAAAATGGGAGTTTCTGTGTTGTGCAAAGTCCTGTGTTTTTGTTTTCTTTTGACTTTGGTTGTATTAAGTGTCAACCTTGGAGCCTTAAATAATAGCAGTGGTATTTTTCCCCCTACATTTTGTGTTGTAGGATTTTCCACTCTGTGTTACATAAGAATATTTACATCAAGGTTTTTTTAATTGTTTTTCATTAACATAGAGTAACGATACATAATGATGGATTTTGTTATGACATCTTCATATATATACATAATGTACCCTGATCATATACGGCATTATCCTCTCTTGTCCCTCTCCAACTCCCACTGGTACCCTTCTTCTTCCTAAGTAATCTTCCTTCTACTTCCACACCATCCTTTTTGTGTGCTTATGTTTATGTGTGATCCAATCAGGTTCTTTAGGGCTGTTCATAAGAGCATAGTTGGGGGTTTGTTTTGGGGAACATGGTCACTTTAATCAGGAGCTACTTCACTGACTAAAAGGTCTCTCCCATCCCCAGCAACCATTAACTGACTGTAAGTCATCAGGGAAGAATGGGGCTTGTGAGCACCTCTTCTTTGGATGATAGGGTGTTGGTGGTCCCCCTCTTGTGAGGATCATGTACAGATAATTTCGAGTTCTGCGAGATCTCCATTGAGCACTAATAAGCATAGATTGAGGAGATGGGTTCTCTGATTACATGGGACTCAGAAATACTAAATTATACAATGGTAAACAGATGTCTTTACTGTGGGCACTTTTAATGTAGTCACAAGTGACCAGAACAGAGGGCTGGTCCTTCACCTATCCTCTGTTACCAATGTTACTTGATTTTAAATGTGTTGGGGTTTTATCAATGTTTATGATCTGGCATGTTCTGCTGAATGGAACCTGAAGGCCCCTTTCTTTATTTCCCATCAGCCACATCAGCATTTTTTGTTTACATGCCAAAAAGCTATTGGGCATTAAATACAATGATGAAAAAAGGGGAAAGTTTTGCCAATGTTAATTCATGAATGCAATGAATAGTGTAGTGTGTACCACCTGTAGCCCATAGGACATGTGCTCTGCAGAATAGCTATGCATGTGGTCCACAACAAAATTGTTAACTTTCTAAAAATATGCATTTTTAACTGAATTTTTGGTTCTTGAGTGTACACTGTGTAGGTGACAATGTAGTGTCTCAAGGCCAGAAGGTTGGACCTGCCTAGCAGAGGATTTGAGGAAGAAAATCATGAAACTTGTCATTGTGACAATGACTAGCTTATACATAAAGCAGACCATACAACGAGCCATACTCCTGGAATCCAGTTACGGAGAGGGAGGAGGGATGAGCAAAGGAGCCAATGCGGTGCTGCAGAAACCCACAGAAATAGTTGACCTGACCTAGTGAGAGCATGGAGACCCTAGTTATAAAGCTGTGGAAACAGCATTGAACCAATCTAAGCCCTCTGAATGTGGGTCCCAGCTAGGAGGCCACACAGTCTATGGGACCTCTAACAGTGGGAGCCAGCCTTTAACTCTAGGGCACAAATGGACTTTGGGAGCCCATTCCCTATGGAGGGATATTATTGCAGCCCAGATAGAGCAAGGAGGGCCTAGGTCCTCCCCCAAATGATATGACAGACTTTGAAGGTCCCTGGTGGAGGGCTTCACTATCCCTGGAGATGAGCTGGGGGATGGGTTGGGGGGGGTTAGGGGGGAACTTGGGAGGATAGGAGGGTAAGGGAATAGGGAAGATGGATATGTATATGAGTAATAATTAAAGAATTTAAATTAAAAAAAGAATATGTCAAAGGCTTCACATATTTAAGATGTCAGGGAACCACAGGGAACAGAAATCCAGTGCAACAGCCTAACCAAAAGGCTTCACAGAAAAAGAAGTAGTGGCAACCACCCAGTGGGCTAATGGCCCCATTGATGCCCATCTCCTTGCCCTCATTCTTACTACCTGTCCATCTATCATGCTGTGGGGCAATATCAAGTTAGCTGGTTCACTCAAAGTGCTCTCCTGGCAAAAACAATACAGAAGATACAACAAAAGAATAGAACTTACTGATTTCTCCAATAATTTCATCAGCTAAAAGGTCAGGGGCCTTCTACTAACTGCAAGCAAGTTTAGAAAAATAGTTTAGGTGAGCCCAACAATATATTTAGATAAGATAAATTTTTTGAGACAAGATCTCACTGTGTAGTCCTGGATGACCTATAACTAACTATGTAGACCAGGCTGGCCTTGAACTCACAGGAATCTACCTATCTCTGCCTTGAGACTGCTGGGGATAAAGACATGCACTACCACGCTGGATTTCTTAAGTAAGAAAAAGATGTGAGAGAATACCAGCTATGTAATGCACTTTTTCTTATGCCAGCAAGGGTCAAAGAAAGCTAAAGTTAACAGTAGTCATCTTCCCCAAATATATGCATTTCTTTTTTCCTAATTTACCTTCTGTTCATCACACTTCTAATCCCCAAAAGATCTGTACAATTTCCTTCACAACTTACTTTTATCATGAACACCAAATTTCATGGAATCCCTATTTCTTTAAGTGGTAGTAAAAGAAATGTGTAAATGATTTCCATAAAAAGTTTGAAGCTTTTATCTTTTCTGTAAAAAAAAAAAATGGTGGCTTGCTTCTGTTTTTGCTTGAACTGTTGTTGCCAGAAAAAGCAATTGTTTACACTGGCAGAAGCCTAACATTTTTCAGCTTGAGAAAGTACTCTACAGAAAAGCATTTAGCACTCTGGGATCTCCTGCCTGGGGACTCCAGGCAGGTTGACTCACTCCCATTGGAACAAGCAACCAAGAGTCTGATGATATCTCTGTGCTAGTCCTGCCCCCACTCAGGGGAGAGGCAACCTTGGGCCCTTGTTTCAGGCTTGACTTCTGCTTACCCACTCTGGGATCTCCTGGCCTGGGGAGTGCAGGCAGGTCAACTCACTCCCAGTTGACCAAGCAATCCAGAGTCTACTGACATGCTGTGCTAGTCCCACCCCAACCCATTGGGAGAGGGAATCCCTCAGACCTGCCTGCACCCACCATGAGACCCATCAAAGTATTGGACCTGCATGCACCCAGAAGAGAACCGTGGACCTGTACCCACCAGGAGAGGAAGAGACTCCACCTGCACCCACTGGAAGAAGGGATGAGAAGATGACAATATAAAAACATATTCAACAACAGAAAAACCAGTATGGTGACACCAGTGTCTAGGGAATCTATACCAGCAAGACCTGAACATCCCAACACAGATGAAGCAGAAGAGAGTGACCTTAATAATGACTTCATGAAAATGATAGAGACCCTAAAAGAGGAAATGGGAAAATCCTTTTAAAAATGGAATAAAAACAAACAAAAAAATTCATGAAATGGAGGAAAAGACAAACCAAATATTGCAAAAAAAAAAAAAACAGTTCAAACAATGCAAGGTTTGAAAGCTGAAAGAGACAAAAAAAAAAACAGTCTGAGGGAATGCTGGAATTAGAAACGATGGGTAAATGATCAGGAATTACAGATGCAAGCATAACCAACAAAATACAAGAGATGGAAGACAGAATCTCAGCTACTGAAGATATACTAGGAGAAACAGATTCATCCACCAAAGAAATTAAGTACCACAAATCCCTAACACACAATATCCAGGAAATATGAGACTCCGTGAAAAGACCAAACCTAAGAATAATAGATATAGATGAAGGTGAAGAAACCCAAATCAAAGGTGCATAAACATAAGACATGCCAATGAAAGTACAAGAAGCCTACAGAACACCAAATAGAGTGGACCACAAAAAAGTCCCCTTGCCACATAATAATCAAAACACCAAACTTATAGAACGAAGAAAGAATATTAAGAGCAGCAAAGGAAAAAAGGCCAAGTAACATATAAAGGCAAAACTATCAGAATTATACCTGACTTCATGGAAACCCTGAAAGCCAGAGGTCCTGGATAGATATTCTACCAACCCTAAGAGACCATGGATGCCAGCCCAGACTATTATGCCCAGCAAAGCTTTCAATCTCTATAGATGGAGAAAACAAGATACTCCATGACAAAACAAGATTTAAACAATACATATCCACTAATCAAGCCCTACAAAAAGCACTGGAAGAAAATTCCAACCTAAGGCAGTTAACTGCACTCACAAAAACATAGGCAACAGATAATCACACTTTACCAAAAGAAAAAAGAAAAAGCATGGAAAATCCACACACAGTACCACCACCACCAACAAAACTAAAACAAACAAGAATTAACACTCAATGGTCCTTAATTCCCCTCAATATTAATGGTCTTAACATGCCTATAAAAAAGACACAGGTTAACAGAATAGATACAAAGACAGAATCCATCTTTCTACTGCATACAAGAAACACACCTCAACTCCAAAGATAGATGTTACCTCAAAGTAAAGGGTTAGGATAAGATTTTCCAATCAAATGAACCAAGAAACAAGCTGGTGTTGCTATCTTAATATCTGACAAATTAGACTTCAAACTAAAATCAATCAAAAGAGATGAAGGATGTCATTTCATATTCATCACAGGAAAAATCCATCAGGATGAAGTCTCAATTCTGAACATCTATGCCCCAAATACAAAGGCACCCATGTTCATAGAAGAAATATTACTAAAACTCAAATCATACATAAAACCTCACACACTTATAGTAGGAGACTTCAATACCCCACTCTCACCACTAGACAGGAACACCAGAAACTTAACAAAGAAACAAAGCAACTAACAGAAGTAATGACCCAATTGTGTTTAGCAGACATCTATAGAACGCTCCATTCAAACACAAAAGAATATACCTTCTTTTCAGCCACACATGGAAACTTCTCTAAAATCAACCACATACTTGGCAACATAGCAAACCTCAACAGGTACAAAAAAATTGAAATAACTCCCTGTACTTATCAGACCACCATGCTTTAAAGTTAGAATTCAATAACAGCACAAATTGCAGAAACCCTACAAACTCGTGGAAATAGAACAATGCACAATTCCACCATTCCTGGGCCAAGGAAGAAATAAAATAATTAAAGACTTCCTAAAATTCAATGAAAATGAACACACAACATACCCAAACTTATGTGACACTTTGAAAGTAGCACTAAGAGGAACGTTCATAGCACTAAGTGCCCACATGAAGAAACTGGAGAATAGTCACACTAGAGAATTAACAGCACAACTGAAAGCTTTAGAAAACAAAGAAGCAAACTCACCCTGGAAGAGTAGAGGACACAGTCAACAAGACAAAATGGAACCCACAGAATGGGAAGATATTCACCAACCTCACGTCTGACAGAGAGCTGATTTCCAAAATTTACAAAGAACTCAAGAAGCTAGTCACCAAAACACCAAATAACCCAATTAAAAGGTGGGGCACAGAACTAAATAGAGAATTCTCAATAGAGGAGTCTAAAATGACTGAAAGACAATTAAGAAAGTGCTCAACATCAGGGAAATGCAAATCAAAACAACTCTGAGATACCATCTCACTCCTGTCAGAATAGCTAAAATCAAAAACACCAATGATAGTTTATGCTGGAGAGGATGTGGAGAAAGAGGAACACTCCTCCACTGCTGGTGGGAGTGCCAATTTGTACAGCCACTTTGGAAATCAGTATGGAGTTTCCTCAGGAAACTGGCAATAAGTCTACCACAAGATCCAGCAATTCCACTCTTAGGCATATACCCAAAAGATGCACATTCATACAACATCTGTTCAACAATGTTCATAACAGCATTATTTGTAATAGCCAGAACCTGGAAACAATCAAGATGCCCCTCAACTGAAGAGTGGATAGAGAAAATGTGGTATATTTACACAATGGAGTACTACTCAGCAGGAAAAAAACAATGGAATCTTGAAATTCACAGGCAAATGGATGGAACTAGAAGAAACCATTCTGAGTGAGGAACCCAGTCACAAAAAGACAAACATGGTATGTACTCACTCATATATGGATTTTAGACATAGAGCAAATGATTACCAGCCTACAATCCACACCACTAGAGAAGCTAGGAAACAAGGAGGACCCTAAGAGAGACATACATGGTATACATTCCATGTGTATGTATGTCCAGAGAAGGGAAAGGGACAAGGTCTTCTGGGAAAATTGGGAGCATGGAGGGAGTGGAGGTGGAGTTAGGAGAAGAGAAGGGGAGAAGAGTTGGGGAAAGGAGGACATGAGGGAGCAGGAAGGTTGAGTTGGGGGAAGAATAAAAGGAGAGCAAGAAAAGAAATACTATAATAGAGGGAGCCATTACAGGTTTAAAGAGAAATCTGGCACTAGGGAAATGTCCAGAGATCTAAGAGGATGACCACAACTAACAATCTAAGCAATGGTTTGTAATAGCCAGAACCTGGAAGCAACCTCGATGCCCCTCAACTGAAGAATCGATAGAGAAAATATGGTAATTTATACAATGGAGTACTACTCAGCAGAAAAAAGCAATGGAATCTTGAAATTCGCAGGCAAATGGATGGAACTAGAAGAAACCATCTGAGTGAGGTAACCCAGTCACAAAAAGACAAACATGGTATGTACTCACTCATATATGAATTTTAGACATAGAGCAAAGGATTACCAGCCTACAATCCTGTTCACCAAAGAAACTAGGAAACAAGAAGGACTCTAAGAGAAAAATGCATGGACTCTGGAGAATGGGAAGGGGCAGGATCTCCTGAGCTAATTGGGAGCATGAGGGTAGGGGGGAGGGAGCTGCCAGAATGAGAGGAGAAGAGGAGAGGAGAGAAGGAAATGGAGTAGCAGAAATGCTGGGTTGGGGAAGAATAGAGGAGAGCAGGATGAAAGATGCCATATCAGATGGAGCCATTATAGGTCTGAGGAGAGATCTGGCACTAGGGAGATTTCCAGAGATCTACAAGGATGACACGAACTGACAATCTAGGCAATGGTGGAGAGGATAACCTAAATGCCCTTCCCCTATGATGAGACTGGTGACTAGTTTTTATGCCATCCTAGAGCCCTCATCCAGTGGCTGATGGAAGCAGAGGCAGACACCCACAGATATACACTGAACTGAACTTTGGAACCTAGTTGCAGAGAGGGAGGAATGAAGATCAAAGAGGTCAAGTACCAGGCTGGTGAAACCCACAGAAACAGCTGGCCTGAACAAGGGGGAGCGCATGAACCCCAGACTGCTCTCTGGGAGGCCAGCACAGGACTGATTCAGACCCCTGAACATGGATGTCAATAAGGAGGCCTCTGCACTCCAGGGGACCCCTGGTCATAGATTAGGTTTTTTCCCTGGTGTAAGAAGGGACTTTGAGAGCCCATCCCACGTCTTGGCCTGGACACATGGGGGAGGGCCTAGGCCCGGCCCAGGATGATGTGGTAGAATGTGGGGAGCCCCTGTGGAGGTCCCTACCCTCCCTGGGGAGCAAAGGTTGGATGGGGTGAGGGGCAGGTGGGAGGTTGGGGGGAAGGGGAGTGAGAAGGAGGAGGGATTGACATGTGAAGCAAGCTTGTTCCTAATTTGAACTAATAAAAAAATTACAAAAAAGAATTATATGGAAAAATATGATACACACACACACACACACACACACACACACACACACACACAAATTGACTTTTGCCAGGCATTGGTGGCAGATATCTTTAATCCCAGCACTCGGGAGGCAGAGGCAGGCAGATCTCTCTTGAGTTCAAGACCAGCTGGCCTAGAAAGAGCTAGTTCCAGGACAATCTCCAAAGCCACAGAGAAACCCTGTCTCAAAAAACCAACAACAACAGCAAAAAAAAAAAAAGAAAGAAAGAAAGAAAGAAAGCAAGAAAGAAAGAAAACCAAAAACCAACAAAAAACCTTGACGTTTTTATAACTGTGGCCTCGATACTTCAAACCATCAACTTTTTCCCCAACTTCCCAGCATATACAAATATATGTCTGCTCTTACAGTGCCAAGAAATGCTTTCTTCTTACAGTCACTGCATTGCACTCCAACTTGGCACAGACCATGACCATTGCCACTTTATGCTACAGAAGGCTGGCAGGACTTCTTGCTAAAGCTTTCAGTTTCTCCTTGACTCACCTCCATACCCAAAGAGCATCTTCCACTCCTTCCTTTTTTGTTCTTTTTACTTATTTTTATTTTATGTGCATCTGTGTTTTGCCTGTATGTGTGTCTGTGTGAAGGTGTTGGATCCCCTGAAACTGGAGTTACAGACAGTTGTGAGCTGCCATGTTGGTGCTGGGAATTGAACCCAGGTCCTCTGGAAGAAAACTAGTGTTCTTAACCACTGATCCATCTCTCCAGCCCTTTGTTGTCCTATATTTTGAGAAATATATTTTTGGTTATCAAAATCCAAGTCATATTAAAGCTGTGTGCCACCACTGTTTTTTTAATTTTTTATTATTTTTAATTACTCATATTTACATATCCATCCCCCCATTCCCTCACCCTCCCCTCCTCCCATGCTCCCTATGACTAGGGTCTCCATTCTATCAGTAGGTCAGGTCCACTGTTTCTGCAGGTCTCTCCAGGCCCATCTTGGCTCCTTTGTTTAACCCTCCTCCCTCTAAACAACTGAATTCCAGTAGTATGGTTCAATGCTTAGCTGTGGGTGTCTGTTTCTGCTTCGAACAGCAACTGGATGAAGACTCTCCTTCCTCTCCCTGCCCCAGGGCTCCAATTTGGTCAGGGGTTCTTGTCCCCATCCCCTTCTTCGAGGGACTATGCAATCTTCTCTTGGGGTCCTCCTTGTTTCCTAGCTCCTCTGACAGTGTGGAATGTAAGCTAGTGATTGTAGGGGAAGCTGTAGCCACGTCTTCTTAGGGGCTGGCTACAGCTTCCCCTACAAGTGATTCTTTGCTCTATGTCTAAAACTCAAAAATGAGTGAGTACATACCATGTTTATCTTTTGTGATTGGGTTACCACTGAGGATGGTTTCTTCTAGTTCCACCCATTTGCCTGCAAATTTCAAGATTCCATTTTTTTTTTCCGCTGAGTAGTACTCCATTGTGTAAATATACCACATTTTCTCTTCCATTCTTCAGTTGAGGGGTATCTAGGTTGTTTCCAGGTTCTGGCTATTACAAATAAAGCTGCTATGAACATAGTTGAACATATGTCCTTATTGTATGAGTGCCACCACTGTTTTAATTTTTTAAATATTCTGTGTTGTCTGACTATCCTTTAGTATAAACATACTATTGGGGCAATTAAAAAGGACAGCAAACACAATTTTTAGTAAGGAAAAATCTTGCTTTTAGCACTTCCCCTGCCTGTACTTTCCTTTTGTTTTTGTTCTCTTTGCAAACCCAGAAACCTCCTTGTCTCCCAACTAGACAACAATGGCAGACCATGAACAGGAGCACCCACCACCTCTGAGTGTGGCACTTAGAGGGCTCCTCACAAATCAACAACTCAGCTATGCCCAGTGCTCTCCTGGGTTCTGTGCACACAACCATCTGCTTAGAAGACACACTTTCTTTGTTCGTCTCCATGGCTACCTATCTCCTTCCAACAACCTCACAGACTTACATTTTGTCACCCATGACTCAAGAATAATTTCTTTTTGCCATTGGTTCTTGGCACATGTGAGTTGATAATCATTTCTAAAACGTTGAGGTGAAACCTTAAGTTCCCAGGGGACTCTTATGACTGAAAGGGCTCTCTGTTGAGCTGTATCCCAGTTGTCACTCCTGTGAATGGTGCCAACCACTTCCCACTTTGTCCTCCTGGTTACCTTTGTCTAAATTAAAATCAGTGAGAATCTTTTCAACCTTTTGTAGCAAGGTTGAAAGGGAAAGGGGTGGGTTTTATTGGACCCTGAAAGGAAGGTTCCTGTGACACCCACATAAAGAGGTAATGTAGGAAAGCCAAAGCAAGCAGCGGGGATTTGACACCAGCTGGAATCCAGCCAGGAGAGAAGTTGACGCCCAGGCTTTCCATGAACTTGCCTAGCAGGCGTCTTCAGCCAGAGGAACTTTCGTGATCAGAAAGTACTGCAACCTGGTTTCAAGCTGACTGAAAAGATGAGGCAAGAAGGGCCTACCAAGGAAGCTTTTACTGAGATTAATCAATTAACACCGACATTTCAACAGCTCAGGCTTACTTTGTGGGTGAAAATGCCCAAAACCACAAACCTTGCAGCAATTAAAAAAAAATCAACCCTGGATTGAAAGTTTTGATTTCAGAATTATCCTGATTTTCCTCTAAGCAGCTAGGGAGGTAAAAATAAAGACACAACAGGAAAACTCATAAATCTGTGACTCTGGAAGGACAGGGTCACATTCTAGTGGGAAAGACGGCACTTTTCCCAGGTCCAGTGAGAAATTGCTTTCTGTGGTGTTCAGGGAGAAAGGTTCTTTCCGGCTTGCATCTGGACTTTCCACCTCAGCTTCAGGCTTACCCAGAATCACCATTACCATACCAGCTCTGCACCAGAACTGTGAGCAGGAAGATCTCCTCCAAAACAGCTGGCCAACCACGAGAAAGACGTGGGACCCCCAAAGCCTTAAAATGAACAGGCATAAATGAAAATTTCAAGGTTCTTAGTCAACTCTCTTGCTATGAGTTATCTATTTCTTTCATCAAGAACTTTTGATTTTTCCTTTGTTATGACTTGATTTCTCCCTCTCAAATCCATAGGTTAGTATTCTAACCACTAACATATTGCTTAAATACAGGGTTGGTTACAGGTATCAACAGTAAAGATGAGTCATACTAAACTACACAATAATATAAAGATGAGGCCTATTACAATAACTGGTGCTTTTATAAAAACAACAGTTTGGACATGGTGAGAACAGAGGCCTCTGACGACCAAAGCAGGAGTGTAGCATCCTCAAACCAAGAAACAACAAGAGCTGTAAGCAAACACCAGAAGCCAGAAGAGATTCTCTCCTGCAAGAGAAAGCATGACCTGCTGGCATCCTGATTCAAATTTTTAATCTTTTGGTGAATGTACCAGGCATAAAACACAACTGTGCCTTTATAAACTATCAGAATTAAATAACAATAAATAAGGTATATCAAGGGTATTTTGGCAGCAATTTGTCACCTAGTTCTGGTTCCCTTGAAAGCTGAGAAATCGAAACATAAGTTATCTGATTCCAATTTTTTTAAATCATTACATTTGTTTGTTTGTATTGATTATATTTCTCCCTGTTGGCAATGTTTGGTGTCAGTCCCTCTATTCTACTATGATTCTATTGCTATGATAAATACCACAACCCAAAGCAACTTTTATGAAGAAGAGTGTCCATGCCTTCTTTTATTATCCCATTAAGAGTCTCAGCTATTATTTATCTTCTTATTTTCTGTGCTGGCTAATTTTATGTCAACTTGACATAAGCTATAGGTATTGGAAGGGAAGGAATCTGAATGGAGAAAATGCCTCCATAGGATCTGGCTGCCGAGCATTTGCTTAATTAGTGACTAATAGGTGAGGGCTCATTGTGGGTACAGCCATCCCTGGGCTGGTGGTCCTGGGTTCCATAAGAAAGTAGGCTGAGCAAGCCATGATGAGCAAGCAAGCTAGTAAGCAGCACTCCTCCATGACCTCTGCATCAGCTCCTGCCTCCAGGTTCCTACCCTGACTACCTTTGTTGATGAACTGTGATGGGGAGATGTAAGCCAAATAATCCCTTTACTTCCCAAGTTGCTATTGGTCATGGTGTTTCATCACAGCAATAGTAACCCTAAAACATCTTCCCTCTGTCCCATTTGTCTCTTAACTTTGTCTGTGAGTTCCTTCACTGAGCAGAAATTCTTGCTTTTAATACAGTTAAAGCCAAAAACATCTTTCCTGATGATTGTTTCATTCTCTTGTGTAAAGTCTTGTGCTATCCCTTGGTCACAGAGATATTTTCATTTACAAGCTTCATGGTTTTCAACCTTCAGTTATGTCCTAATTAATACACCAGAGTTGCATCTGTTTATAGCAGAGGAATTCAAATTTATTTGGCTTCATTGGGCAAGAATTTCTCCAATGTCGCCAAAATAAGCAGCCTGTTATCCTTTTAAAGATACAGCTTTGTCTTCTGGTATCTATTAAGTACCACCCATACACAGGGGAGTTGTGAGTTCTTTTCATTCCCACTGATGTATTTGCTCTTTATATTATCCCTTTTAACCAGGTCATTACCCCCCAGTACATTAACATATGATGCTAATGGTAAGGTTTTCCACTGTGTTCTTCAAATATGAATTAGTTATTGATATATCTCTACCTTTTCCAGAAAAATTTTACAGTTTCAGTGAAATTTTTAACTGGGAATGTGTTGAATTTGTTTGGTTTGAGGAAAATTAACATTTTTATTTTACTTCTTCAAATCCTATGTGCTTTTGCAGGAGGGGGGTTTTGCACACCTTTGCATGTGTATCTGCAAAAGGGCCAGAAGCTGGTGTTGTGTATCTTCTTTAAGTCATCTCTACTTTCTTTGAGGCAGAGTCTCTCACTGAGCCAGGAGCTAGCTCTGTTTGGACTTGGCTGACTGACTAGGCACTGAGCCCCCAGATGCTCTTGCCTCTCTTGCCCAGCCCTGTGGTTACAGGTACACACCAACACCATCACTCCTAGCTTATGCTGGAAATCCTAACTCAAATCTGAGGCAGCCCCCTTGGCTTCAAATCTTCTATGTTTTGAAGGGTTTTTACTATTCCTCCAGGAAGCTAGCAGCCTTCTTCATGAGAATGTCTTCAGAATTTATTCATTTGGGGTGATATTATACACAGCATCTAAGCTAAGTATGGTGCTCATACCTACAGTCCCAGGATTTAGGAGGGTGAGGCAGGAGGATCTGGAATTCAAGGCCAGCCCAAGCTATGAAACTTACTGTGTAGCAAAGGCTGGCCTTGTACTTCAGATCAGCCTGCCTCCATCTGTAAAGTGCTGGGGTTACCAGGCCTTTTCTTGATCTCTGCCATTGCCACTTAAAAATCTTTCACCAAGCTCAGCTGTTCACCTGCACTCAGGGTTAATGGTCTTCTCCTCTGCTCATTTTTAAGGATTTTTCTATTTTCAATGGGTGCTTGGCAGGTTGAGGAGGCCAAGTCCAGGTGTGGGTTTGTTTGCTGTTTGTATTGTCCTTGGTGCTCACCACACATTCAGACTTCAGATGGACGGTGATTAACCAGATCTGAGGAGCACAGCTGAACCAAGGAGTCGTCGTCCTAGTCTGGAAAGCTGAGTGTTTATCCTTACCTCCCACACTGAGAAATCATATGACTTGACCTGTATGGCTGTCACTCTTTTGGCTCTCAGCATGCTTCAATAAAAGTAACATATGTGTGGTTTCTGTATGGCCTTCAAACCACAGTTCAAAATGTCATGTTAACAACACTAAGAGAAGGGTGGCCCTCAGATTTCCTACCTCCACCCCTGGGAATTCGTCACTCTACCCTTCCACCCTGGACCTGAGAGGCAGAGTGTGTCTTTCCTTCTCCAAAGCCCAGCAGCTTCCCTCCCACTTCCAGCAGCACTTGGCTCGGTCATCACACCTTTCCCCCAAGGTTATGCAAACCTCTCCATCCCACCCACTCTTTCCCTACAGTTTAAAAAGCTGTTTTCAAGTTTCACACTTTCTAAAAACTAAAAACTTTCCCTTGTCCTTTCCTGTCCTTTACTCCTGTTCATTATGGCTCTTTCTCATCCTCTTGCCCAAACTTCCTGAAAGAGGGCGTCTTGTGTCTCCTCACCCACCCCCGCACACCTCTTCCATCCACCAGAGGCCAGCTGTACTCTGGCTACTTCTCCTCCATTTACTGAAACTTCTCCAGGCAAGGCTGCTAATGACTTCCTGACCTCCAAAAACAGCAGAGTCTTTTCAGGACAAATCCTGTTTTGGTGTTCTTAGGCTCCGGACCTGTTTGCCTAATTCATCCTTGACTTTAGGATTACCACTCGGCATTCTGTTTTCTCAGATTGCTCTTCATTCAATGGCTTTTCCCTCTGTACTTCAGTAACTCTTCCCCCACTTTAAGTAGGGGGGTCTGCAGAACATCTTAACCCCTCCACTCACCTCTACTTTCATGTGTCCAGTTAGGACTTGGAGGCCAGAGGCCAAATATTCTCATATGCCCCCTCTAACTTCTGTATTCCTCTGAGCTCTAGATCCAGTTTTTAACTACTTAAAGTCACAGATTTACCTGGATGCCCTGCAAACATCCCAAATTCAATGTATCCAAACAATTCCTTTTTCCTTTTAGATTTTCTCTTCCTTTTTTTTTATTTCATGTTTTAGTAAGTGTCGTTGCCACCCACTGTCCAGACTTATAGCAGAATGAGCTTCTACTCCAATGCTGTCCACTAGAATTTTCTGTGATAGGGGAAATGCTATCTGCTATAACAGTACTAACTGTGCACCCTGCAACAGCACCAAGTGCTTGCAAACTGTACTGCCTAAAATGCTGTTTCTCTGTCCTCGAGTCTCCTGAATTTCTACTCACACTGAAAAGCCCAAGAGAAGTGACAACTCTGGCGCACTATTGCACTTTTCACAGCATGCTAACAGTTACCCCATCACAGCATCCAGCACAGCTGTGCCCTGCTCTAGCTTGTCTGTTGTCTTACACTCTGTCAGAGCAGGAAACATTTGCAGTCCTACAAGTTAATGAATGAGCATATAATTCCAAGCAATTCCTGACCATGTTGCTGAGGATACCACATACTTGAATCAAAGAACAGAGAGCTATCAAACTGGTATTGACTAATCTGGAAGCGATATCCTTACTTTCATAGTTCTAGAAATTTGGATCTAGTCATGCCTTTTGCCTCTATGGGCTTCCATGGTCTTATGCATACCTCTGTAGTTCAGCGTGTCCCCGGGACCCAGCTCCACTCTAACTGGAAAAGAAAAGCAGTCATAATCTTACCCAGCTGTGAACCCTGTGAGCTGCTGTAACAACTGGCCTGGCAGACATGAGTGCTGGTACAATAGTAACTCAAACATGGGAGCAACCAACCACTTTCAGATTTGCCTTAAGTCCCACTCCACAAGAGGAAACCATTATAAGGCCAGGTTGTAGGCCCTGGGGATGGGAGAGGTACCTACTACCATTAGTCTACTAAATGAACATAGTGTTAGACTATCTCCTAATGGTTTACTGTTACACACTTACATTAATGCACCTCTCAATCCTCACCATAGAAGCTTTATTTGCAGTAGATAGCTATTAATACAGAGACTCACAACTGGTCAGATGGGGAGCATAGGAGACTGGAGAATATTCAGGCCTACACAGCATGCACATGTATCGCACATCCTCCTCTCAAAGCTCACAGAGCATTGTGGATGAGGGAGAAGAGGTGGTAGATGACCAGAGGAGCGTATCTTCTGCACACAGCAGGGCAGCAGCACATATGAATTCACAGTTGTTGTGAATCTAGAATACTCAAGCCAAATCAATCCCAAGCACAGATAAGGAAGGTGAGCAAAAATAGTCCCATCCCAATATGGAGCTATTGACAACTGGAGGGGGGGGGAGGGAGTTTTTAATGTACTTCTTGATAAGTAGACTATGCTTCAGTGGAAGGCCAAGTAGACTTTGTGGGTACAAAAAAGTGGGGGCACAAAGTCTTTCAGGAAGGAAAGTGAGGTAGATCTGAAAGAGGTTGGGAGAAAGAGAATATGATCAAAACACACTGTATGAAATTTCCAAAGATTCATTTTTAAAAAAAACCAAAAATATACCCCCTAAAAAACTTGTGTCTCCCTCTTTTCTAGTGGCTGAAAACATAAATCTAATTTTTTTCCTGGTGTCTATGAGCCACTGGTTGTCATCTGTAGGAAAATACAGCTGTGTTTCCTATAACTGTGTTTAAATGACTATCATTTATTATCCTTGCAACAGAAGTCCTACGAGCCCCTACTTATCCATGTGGAAAATGGGGGATAATGACTGTGTGGGATTGTGAGTGGGAGAAAGAACAAAAGACTGAGGCAGAGAGGAAGGAAGCAGCCCACAGACAGGATGCTCTGTCTAGTATTCCCTAAGTGCTCACAGTGATGCACAGAGACCAGCCACATTGCCAACTCGGAGCCAAGTCACACTGATCTGAGGAGTATTGTACATCCATACACTGATATTTTGTTGTTCTTTCTTGCAGGGGCAGGGAGATGACAAGTAGATTTATTCTCAGGCATGACTGGGTCTTATCAGAATTTGCCAAGTCTGAGACATCCTTCAAGATGAGCTCCCAATCAAGAGCTGCCTAAACTTCCACGTGAGTTGTTCTGATGCTGAGTTTGACTGGAATACCACAGCAACCTTGTCTGGAACAGGGTCTGTACCTGATGGGCTCTCCATAAGGACTTGACAAAGTCTAAATGTGATCATCTTGTTGAGATGTTTCAATCGTAGCAGCTCAGTACACAATGGATTATTGTTCGTAGGATTTGATAATTGTGGATGCTCTGAAATCACAGTATTTTTAGTATTGAATCATAAATGTATTCTGCTCAGATACTAAGAAACAAGAGACTTCTTGTTTGGTATGCAAATACTTGCAGGACTTGTCAGTATTTGTGTATTTGGTTGATATCTGTCAGCCGGGCAAGATAATAGTTCCCTGAAGACAAGTACCCTCTTACCCTATAGTTACAAGCTATCCCTCTCACACCACAAAATACATGACACTTGCTAAACATTTGCTGACGTAATATACTCCTTTCTCTGAAAAGCATTCCAGAGACCAAGTGGAAGCTAGAGAAACAAAGATGTGGGGGCTTAACAGCTAACAGCATGTGTTGCTCTTGCAGAGGACCAGTACCCAGGGCAGGTGGCTCACAACTGCTTGTCCTCCAAATCCAGAAGGACCTACTGCCTCTGGCCTCTGAGAGCACCTGCAACATATGAACTGCATTCATGTACACAGACATGCAATTAAAAGTAATAGAATCAGCTAGACATGGTAGTTCATGCCTTTAATACCAGCTCTCATCAAGGCTAGCCTTGTCTACATACTCAGTTCCAGGCCAGGTGGTGCTGCATGCACAAGGAGACTCTGTCTCAAACTAATTAATTAATTGATTAATTAATAGAATCAATATTTTTAATGTAAATTTTTTATTTTTTCCATCTTTTTTATGTGAATTAGAAACAAGATTGTTTTACATGTTACTCCCAGTTCCCACTCCCTTCCCTCCTCCTCTACCACCCCCCCCAACTAAAACTCTACCTATCACATATCCTTTCTGCTCCCCAGGGAGGATGAGGCCTTCCATAGGGGGTCATCAGAGTCTATCATATCCTTTGGGATAGGGCCCAGCCCACCCCCATGTGTCTTGGCTCAGGGAGTATCCCTCTATGTGGACTGGGCTCCCAAAGTCCACACCTATACTAGGGAGATCTACAAAGATGACACCAACTAACAATCTAAGCAATAGAGAGGCTACCTTAAATGCCCTCCCCTGATAATGAGATTGATGTCTGTTTTATATGCCATCCTTTAGCCTTCATCCAGCAGCTTGTGGAAGTAGAAGCAGACACCCACAGCTAATCACTGAACTGAACTGGAATCCAGTTGCAGAGAAGAATGAGTGATGTTAGTTCCTCTCAGTCATACTAGGCTAGCAGAGCTCTGCCATATCCCACAAATGCCTCAGAATCACTCTAGCTGTGAATGGCTTGTGGCAGGAAGGAATAACCAATAGGAGGCTTTATGAGCCAGATCTGGAAGCAGCAGACATCTTTTCTGTTCACCTGTATCCATTGGCTGGAACCCAGTCATATGGCCACATCTTACTCAAGGAGACCAGGAGGTGGAGCCCCTCTGATTACTTAGACTACATTCACCACTGTTTTAGTTTAGAACACTGAGTGTATTCTCTTCCTATTAGATGCTCTTTCATTTATTTGCTATTCTATTTCTCTTGGATGTTGTGCACTTTATTATAAGAAATCTCAAGTTCATTTCTTTAAAATATAGGTCAATGGTTGATGATACCTCAGTGAGTAAACACACTTGCTGCCAAGCTTGACAACTTGAATTTGATTCCTGGAGTCCATGGATCAAAAGCAAGAACCAGCTATGACAGGTTGTTTTTCTGTAGCCTCCATGAAAGCACTGAGGCAAGGGCACATATACACATATATACGCACAAAATAAATAAATGTATTTTAAGTTGATGCAATAACCAGCAAATGATTCAGGTGGTGAAAGTGCTTGCCCTACAAGCCAGAAGACCTGAATTAGCTCCAGAGCCCTGGGTGGAAGGAAGGAACCCCTTCTCAAAAATTGCCCTCTGTCCATATATGTGACACTACGACATGCTCATCCCAGCTTGCACACACATGCATGCACACAATCAGAAAAAAAAAATCCCCCAAAATGTAGAATACAAATTATATATAGTACAACCATAAATCTGGTTAATGTCAACAAAAGTGAATTTTACAGTTTCACAATCTTGGTGGGGGTGTTTGTATTGTATTGTTTTGTTTTTCTTGAGTTTGAGACCAGCCTGGTCTACAGAGCAAGTTCCAGGACAGCTATGGCTACACAGAGAAACTTTGTCTCAAAAACACCAAAAAAAGAAAATAATAATAAGTGAATAAAAACTGAAGAGGGTACAGAAACTGGCTTTACAGCTCAATGACAGAGAACCTGCCTAGCACACTAGAGACCCCAGGTTCTGTACCCAGGACTGCAAAAGAATTAAAAAATAAAAATCCCAGTTTCCACAGAGCAGTGGCACAGTTTGTTTCAGGTTTTCTAATCCTTGTGTTGAATTTAATCTTTAAGAACTTTAAGACAAAGTTCTTCCCATTGGAGAATCGATAGCCTGTTTGGAACAGAGAGTTTTCTATACCCAAAGAGCTGGAAAGCACGGCCACAGAAAGAAAGCAGTGAAAGATTCCAAATGCTCAGGTCTCGTGAGGCTTCTACTTCAGAAATTTTTTTCAACCAGCAATTTGGTGCACTTCCCCTGACACACAAGTCCCCCAATTCCCTTGGATGTGAATGACATGTCAGCCACCCACCACTATGTAACATCCTTCCCATGAGGTCACAGTCACCTCCTATCTTCCTTCCAGATGACTTTTCAATCCTCCTGGCCCCTCGCCTGTATGTATTTCAGCTATGAACCAATAAATCCCAACCAAACACAAGACACAGACAGAGACCCTGGCTGGCCTAAAAACCACCACTGTTGTAAGTCTTCTCTGCCTTTGCTGCCAGCCAGACCCAACCTGATCAAACTTCCGCACCCAACCCTTTCCTAGCACCATAAGGAAAACAGGAATGCAGAGTGTAAAAAGCTTTTACTGTTCATTCGGCAGTGAACTGGCAGGTGTTGCTTCCTTGAAACTTCATCCCCAGCCCCTGGCACACTCTGCTGCTCCGTTTTCCTTACTGCCTTGTTCACACTTGCCAAACCAACATCCGTGGCTTTTGTGACTTCACAATGAGAGGATCTGGAGAGTGAGCACAAATAAAAAAAAAAAAGAAAGAAAAGAAAAGAAAAGGAAGGAAAAGAAAAAGGAGAAGCACAGCATCCAGTGAAACTCACGCCGCAAACTCTCTCATCTTTTTCTACCCTAAAATTAACCTGAGATGGGTTCATCTCTGGTCCAGACATGAAGTGATTTTGGCAGCTGTCGAGGTTAAGGGGTTACTGGGCACTAACAACCTGCTTTTCTCTGCAGACTGTTGAGGCTGTTGCATTCCTTGGCTCATTGAAAAAATCAGGTGATGCCCAAATAAACTATAGCACATTCTTGTCTGGGGTAATCATCCAAGAGCCAAAGCAAGGTGTTGCCAGAGGGTAACTGGTCCAAGCCTCCTGCCGAAAGTCAGCCCTATCATGAGACTGGCACTCCAAGTCTTTCTTCAAGCAAAGGATGGGACTTGGGGCAAACATTAGTAGAGCTATAGGACAAAGGCCAGAGGAAGATCCTAAGAGGAAGACAATAAGAGAACTAAGATGTTACATCTGTGAATTTGGCCACAAGAAAGGCTGACTTCAGAAACAACTTCCTAAGGTTACCAATCCAGATGTGAACAGGCCATACCAAGTATTAATCAGGATTAATTAGTATTCATTAATCAGTATTAATTAATGGGAGTACCCACTCCTTCCATTGTCTCATCACTGTTAACACATGGGTCTTAACTGCAAATGTCTCATATATTTGTTATCCATCCATAAGATTTTTTGTTTTTTAATGATGTATTAGTATATGCAAATTATAAATAATTATGAGTTTGATTATGACATTTTCATATATGTACGTAACATATTTGTGTTGGTGATTTAAATGAAAAATGTCCCCCACAGTCTTGGTCCCAGTTGGTGGTAATGCTATTTGGGGAGGTTTCAGAGGTGTGATCATGTCATGTCAGAAGTGTGGTCATGTCATATCAAAGGTGTGGTCATGTCATGTCAGAGTGTGATCATGTTGGCAAAGCATGTCATGAGAGATGGGCTTTGAGAGCTTAAGCCACCCCAATTTCCAGGTGCTCTCTCTGCTATGTGCTTATGGTAAAGGATCTTGGCATCTTGCTCCAGCATGCCATGCCTACTGCTTGCTGCAAGGCTTCCCCACCATGACAGACTCTAATCCCCCGAATCACAGCCCAAATCAACACTTCCTCTGTAAATTGCCGTGGTCATGGTGTTTTATCACAGCAACAGAAAAGTAACTAATGCTGCATTTCTATGATACTCATTCATGTATCCCCACCACCCTCTTTTGTTGTCTTTATGTATTGTTTTTGACACTGTATCTCGCTATGTAGCCCAGGCATTTAATACACTATAATTTAGTATTATAGGGGCTAGAGAGATTGCACAGCAGTGAAAAGCACATACTGCTCTTGGAGAGGACCTGAGTTTGATTCCCAGCTCACTGACAACTGTAACTCCAGCTCCCAGCACCTATATCAGATAGTTCACAGACACCTGTACCTCCAGCTCCCAGCACCTATGTCAGATAGCTCCCAGATACCTATAACTAGAGCTGTAGGTAGATCAATTCCTCTGGCTTCTAAGGGCACCTGCACTCATGTGCACATAACCACACACACACACACACACACACACACACACACACACACACACACACTCACACACTTCAGAAAGGAGGGTTTTATCTTGGCTCATTGTTTGGAGGAATACAGTCCATCATGGTGAGAAAGGAATAGCGGAGGAGCAGCTCACAGCCATGGCTGTGGGAACCTGGTGGACAGGAGGCAGAGAAGAGGGAACACCAGCACTCCCCTGGCTTTCTCCTTCCCCTCATCTTGATTCAGTCCAGAATCACAGCTCACTAAACTGTACTTTCCACATTCTAGGTGGGGTTTTCCTCCTCCATTAAAGCCCTTTGACACACCTTCACAGATAACCAGTAACGCCGTGTGTGTGTGTGATTCTTGACACAATCTAGTTGGTGACCCAAGTTAGCCATCACACCTATAATGCTGGCAGGCATGGAAGAATCAAGATTCTTGTGTATTGTATGTGAAGAGTCCCTACAGTTAGTTTACAGAAGAGTGTGTATCAGTATAAAATATAAGCTTGCTTATATTTGCAAGTTTAGGGGAATCATTGTATACAAGGAAAATGTCTTCATCTAGTGAAACACAGTTATTAAATAGTTATTAATAGAAATGTTCAGATAAATCAAATAAAGTAAGTTATAGGATATATGTATGTTGGTCAGGGTCCTCTAGAGGAACAGACAGAGAGTATGAATATATGTTAAAGGAAATTCATTAGAGTGGCTTACACAACACAGTGTGGGTAGTCCAACAATGCCCGTGTCACACTGGAGAGGCTGACAATCTGGTAGTTTTCAGACCATGAGGCTGGTTACCTCAACAGTCACAATGTCTTACCAAAGGCCCTGGAATTCTTCAGTCTACAATAGAAGCTGGGTGGCTACCAGAATTGCCACCCATATTTAGATCTTCCTAACTCAAATAATCTGATCAAGAAAGTCCCTCCCAGAGATTTCAAGGAGTTTGCCTTTTAATTATTCCAGATTCAGTCAAGTTGACAACCAAGAAGAACATCCTAATATGGAAATATCACCTTACTCTAAGATTCATTACTACCATCCAAACTCTGAACATGTATGTCCAGGTCACTGTTGAGACCAATGGCTCATAAGCAAAGACAATTAGTCAGAACTCAGAATTCCTGGGCCACTTGGAATCTACAAGTACAGAATTGTTTGCTTGTATAACTAAGCTGTACCAGCCTCCGATTCTTAATCTCATAGGTAACAAATACCAGAAAGAAATTTATACTCATGCTTAGAAATGATTGTCAGATGTATAAAATATATAATCACAAAATAACTTAAGAATCAAGGCAAACAAAGGCTCTTGTGAGCAAAACAAACGAAGCAGTCTGCATCCCCCCCCCTTTTTTAGAGTGAAGGCCAAGACCTGCCCATACTATCGCCATGACTGGCCTCCCTCACCTCCTTTCTCCTCCTTGGATATGTCCTTTCTTGGCAGCCTCTGTGGAAGCTGAATTTGCTCTCCTGAATTTTCTTCCCCAAGCTGTACACAGGACTGCATCCCATCCCCCAATCACTTTATTTACTTCTCACATAATCTCCCTCTGCTAGAATAAAGGCTAACAGCAGAGACCTTCTCCAAAGAGTTCATAAATTGTCCCCACACACCTAGTACAGGCCCCATGATTCATAGAGCCATGTTTATGATGGGCTTCAGTGAGCTCCAGAAAAGGTTCAGTGTGAGAGTGGAATTGGTCCCACATCAAACACAGAACTTCATTCCTGTCTTTATCCAGACACCCCCACACACTGTGGGCCCTCTCAACCTCTCCTCCATATATCAAGACAGACAGACACTGGATTGAGAACTGGATATAAATTTCCATACAATCAAAGGTGCCCTACCTTCTCAAGCATTGGTAAATATGCCCCTCTTTAAATAACACCATAAAAACAGCAATTCTGCCAAAAGGTACCAAAGAAATGGAAGTCAATACACCACAGAGATATTGTAGCCACATTTACTGCTGTATTCGTCACAATAGCCAAGACATCAAACAGCCTAGTTGCCTGTCAACAGATGAATGGATAAAGAAAACGTGGTACATGTTCACAGGGAATTTTATGTACATTTTTAAAAAATAAAATCATAGGCCAGGTGGTGGTGGTACATGCCTTTAATCCTAGCATTCAGAAGGCAGAGGCTGGATGATCTCTGTGAGTTTGACGCTAGCCTGGTCTACAGATTGAGTTCCAGGACAGCCAGGGCTGTTTTGCAGAGAAACTCTGTCTCAAAAAACAAAAATAAAATCATGGCATTTGCAAAAACATGAATGGAAC
Source organism: Cricetulus griseus (assembly GCF_003668045.3). Taxonomy (NCBI): domain Eukaryota; kingdom Metazoa; phylum Chordata; class Mammalia; order Rodentia; family Cricetidae; genus Cricetulus; species Cricetulus griseus. The sequence continues at coordinate 154,957,713 of NW_023276807.1, forward strand.
TGGAATCATTGTGTTAAATGAAAGGAGCCAGACTTAGAAAGACAAATGCCACGTTTTCTCTCACACGTGGAAATTAAAACTCTCTCTCTCTCTCTCTCTCTCTCTCTCTCTCTCTCTCTCTCTCTCTCTGTGTGTGTATGTGTGTGTGTGTGTGTGTGTGTGTGTGTGTGTATGTGTGTGTGTGTGTGAGAGAGAGAGAGAGACACAAAACTGAAAGAGGATCATGGGATGGAGAAAGCATTCGCTAGGAAGGTGAAAAATAGAGAGTAATGGAACACATGTAATATGAAAGTTAAAGCAGGGACTAACAGAGAAGAAAGAGAACAGGTAGACGGGGACAGAAAACAACAGAGGGAAAGAAAATGATTGAGGACAAAACTTGATAATACATGTGCATGACACCAAATACTTTGTATTGTAACCTAAAATTTATGAGAAGGAAATTATAATATTTTCAGGAAAATGGACAGAACTGGAGATTGTCTCATACTCAGTGAAACAAACCAGGCCCATAAAGACAACCACTGTGTGTTTTCTCTTATATGAGGAATGCAGATTTAAATTTACAAATACATGTGCAGTTCTATACATACACATATGACATGAAGCTAGAAATAGGACTTTGAAAAAGGAGGAAGAATTCTAAACAGAGAGGGTAAGGGAATGAGAGGGGCAGTAGAATACATATGCACAAAAGGGGACTATTTGGCAGGGAGGAAGGAGATCAAAAAGGGGGGGTGAGGGCATGGCAAAGCTAGCAACCCCCATAGTTCAATGCAGCACACTCAGATGACACATCCACAGCCATTCTCAGCCAGGAAGGACAATGAGTTGTCACTAGCCAGGAGGCTGTGACTTTTATAACAAGGGAATTGTTCAGAAGAAACACATCTAAGCCAAGATCAGCCAAAAGGAAAAGAAAAAAAAAACCTAAAAATGTTTGAGTGGGCATCAGGAAGCATGCTTATCCCAACACCTAGGAATCTGAGGTAGGAGAATCATGATTTCAAACCAGCCCCCACCCAGAAAATGTGGTAGTTTTTTTTTTTGTTTTGTGTGTGTGTGTGTGTGTGTGTGTGTGTGTGTGTGTGTGAGCATATATCCATTGAAAATATGTCCTTTACTTTAATTTCCACCAACATTTACACACACACACACACACACACACACACACACACACACACACACACACACACGAGCAAAACTAAATAAGGAATCAGTGTATGGGCTATTCATAAATGTCAGAATGCTACTGTAGGTCAAAGCCCTTTCAATTTCTACATTTATCATCATCACCATTATTATACGTGTGTATGACATGTGGGTGGATATGCCAGGGTGCATACATAGAAGTCAGAGGGCAACTCCGTGGAGTGGATTCCCTCCTTCCACCTTCCATTGGTTCCAGGGATTGAACTCATGCTGCCAGGCTTGAACAGCAAACATCTTTACCCACTGAGCCATCTCACAGGCCCAAATCCTTCTTCATAGGCAGAATTGGAGCTGTCTACATCAGACCTAGAAACCCATCTTTTGTACACATTAAAAAGTATGAGGGAGAAATGTTATCCTGAGTAAATTATACATAACTTTAGGTAAGAACAATTACCTACTATCAAATTTAAAAGTCTCATTCTGTATGCCTCACTTTCTCATCTTTTTATTAAAATGAAAATGAGAAAGGAAGAAATAGAAAATGATAATTTTCTTCAAAACAGAAATGAATGTTATAAAATACCAGGCAAAATAATTACAACAGGTAAATTTGCAATAAATTGCAAACTTTTAAATCATCCCCATAATTCTGAAACACCTGGGCAAGAAAGCATTCCAAAGTCTAGATGGTTGTGTTTTCTGTGGATTACAATAAAACTCTGGAACCTTCCTTGGGCTCTCCAAACAATTCAAAGTACTGCCTTTGATCTCAAAGCCCCAATAGATTTGGGTTCAGGTTTCCATAGAAACTGCCTTTATGTACCACCATGTCTGTGTCAGCCCAAACGAAGCTGCCAACAGGCCTTAGGTGTGAATACCAAGGGCTGAAACTACTCATTTTCCATGGAGACATTCCATTTTTGCAATTCACTTTTCAGTTGGTTTTACCAAGTGCAGGATATTGGCCCTCAGGCTATAGAATAAAGCCCAATTACTTGGTACTTCTGAGAATATTTTCTGGTAAAATAAACATCAAGTCACAGCCTTATTAAGATGAAATAGTTCAATTTAAATGCTCAAACTTCTCTGGCTTCCTTCTGAATGGCTCCAAGCATGCCAATGTTTGTTGAAAGCATAATTAACTTCTCCCATGTCTCTATGAACATTTTAAGTCTGACCAAATAATAAAGATTCCTTTGCAGATGCAAAAGGTTTGGAAACAACTGGCATTGATTTTAAATGTCTTTTTAATAAAAGGGCAGTGATATGGCTGTGAGGGTAAAGGTACTTGTCACCACACCTGACTGCCTAGGTTTGATCCCCTCAGAACCTACACAGTGGAAGGAAAGAATAGACTACGAAAGTTGTCTTCTGATCTCTGCGTACACTCTGTGGTACACATGTATATACTCACATACACAAAACTTAAAAATAAAGTTATTTTTTGTTTGATTGTTGATTGGTTTTTCTTTTCTTCTTTTTTTCTTCCTTTCTTTCTTTCTTTCTTCCTTTCTCTCTTTATTTTGTTTTTTTGGAGACAGGGTTTCTCTGTGGCTTTGGAGGCTGTCCTGGAACTAGCTCCTGCAGACCAGGCTAGTTTCCAATTCACAGAGATCCGATTGCCTCTGCCTCCTGAGTGCTGGGATTAAAGGCGTACGCCACCACTGCCCAGTGGTTGGTTTGTTCTTCAAGACAGGGTTTGTCTTTAGCTTTGGAGCCTGTCCTGGAACTCACTCTGTAGACCAGGCTGGCCTCAAACTCACAGAGATCTGCCTATCTCTGATTCCAGAGTGCTGGGATTAAAGGCTTGCACTACCACTGCCTGGAAAGAATAAAAGTTTTTAAAAATGAGTGAATGAGGCTCTTGGAGCTATAATATTTATTTGTGAGGGGCAAGTAAGAACTTAGAAATTGGGGGCTGGAGAGATGGTTCAGCAGTTAAGAGCACTGGCTGCTCTTCCAGAAGATCCAGATTCAATTCCCAGCACCCACGTGGTGGCTCACAGCAGTCTGTAACCCCAGTTCCAGGGGATCTGACACAGTCACATAGACATATACGCAGGAAAACCACCAACTCACATTAAATAAATCTTGAAAAAAAATAAAAGAACTCAGAAATTCCCATCAAATGCCCTGAAGATTTCAGACAGAATCTACAATTCCGTCAACAGAGGGATGTACCACAAGAGGAGAAGAGGACTAGAAAACACTAGTAAAAGTGCTGCTGCACTGTGGTGACCGCACTGATTTATAATGAGTCTACATTTAAAAAATGCTAGAGAACATGATTTTTAAAGTTTTCCCCTCAAAAAAATGTAGCACTTGAGAAGAAAGCTCTGTTTTTCCTGATTTAAATGTACAATATATACAGGTATCAAAACATCAAATGGTATAAATGTATACAACCTTTTAATAAATGTATTCATTTATTTCTCTTACATCCCAGCAACAGGTTCCCCTCTCTCCTCTCCTCCCAGTTCCCCCTGCACACCTCCTCTCTGTTCCCATCTCCCAATTCACTTCTCCTCCATATCTGTTTAGGAAATGGCAGGTCTCCCATGAGTATCAACAAAACATGGCATATCAAGTTGCAGTAAGACTAAGCACCTCCTCTTGTATTAAGGCTGGGCACGGCGACCCAGTATGAGAAGTAGAAAAATCAACAAAACTGATAAATCCTTTTTCAAACTACCTAAAAGGCAGAGAGAGAATACCCAAATCAATATAATCAGAAATTAAAAGGGGGACGGACATAGCAACAGACTCCAAGGAAATATAGAGAATCGTTAGGTCATACTTCAAAAACCTGTACTCCATGAAATTGGAAAATCTAAAAGAAATGGACATTTTTGTTTTGTTTTGTTTTTCAAGACAGGGTTTCTCTGTCTTGAGGCATAGATAAGGATTCATGGAACTAGGTTCAAATATCAAATATTTATTTTGGGGAGAAGTCACTTACACAAGAAGCAGATGGCCACCACAGGTTCCTGCTCTAAGGATCCACATGGGCAGACACAAGAGTGAGCCATATGCGGGACCTCAGACCTAAATTCACTACCTGTCACATCCTCACCTGTGACCACGTCCAAACGGGCATAGTCAATGCTACAGGTGCAGGCGGGGTGGATATCTCACTACACTGTGTAGCTTTGGAGACTGTCCTGGCACTTGCTCTGTAGACCAGCCCAGCCTTGAACTCATAGAGATCTGCCCGCCTCTGCCTCCCAGGTGCTAAGATTAAAGGCATGTGCCACCACCTCCCGGCAACAAATTTCTTGGTAGATACCACTTACCAAAGTTAAATCAAGATCAGATAAACAATTTAAATAGACTGGCAACCCCTAAGAAAATAGAAGCAGTCGTTAAGTCTTTCAACCAAAAAAAAGCCCAGGGCCAGGCAGTTTTAGTGAAGAATTTTACCATACTTTCAAAGAACTAATACCAATACTCTTCAAATTATTTCATAAAATAGAAACAGAGGGAACATTATCTAATTCTTTCTATGAGGCCACAGTTACCCTGATACCCAAGCCATACAAAGACTCAACCAAGAAAGAGAATACAGACTAATTTCACTCATGAACACTGATACAAAAATACTCAATAAAATATTGGAAAACCAAATCCAAGAACACATAAAAAAGATCATCCACCATGACCAAGTAGGCTTCATCCCAGAGATGCAGGGATGGTTCAACATATGAAAATCTGTCAATGCAATCCACCATATAAACAAACTGAACAAAATAAAGACAAAACCACATAAACATCTCAGTAGATTCTGAAAAACGTCTTTGACAAAATCTAAAATCCAACACCCCTTCATGATAAAAGTCTTGGAGAAATCAGAGATACAAGGGATACATCTAAAAGCAGTATACAAAAGCCAACACCCAACATCAAATTAAATGGAGAAAAACTCTTAGCAAATCCACTACAATCTGGAACAAGAAAAGGTTGTCCACTCCCTCCATACTTATTCAATATAGTACTTGAAAGTCTATCTAGAGCAATAAGACAACCAAAGGAAATCAAGGGGCTAAAATTGCAAAGGAAGAAGTTGAAGTATCACTATTTTCATATGATATGATAGTTTACATAAGTGACCCCCAAAACTCTACCAGGGAATTCCTACAGTTGATAAACACCTTCAGTCAAATAGCTAGATTAACTCAAAAAAAAAAAAATCAATAGCCCTCCTATGTACAAATGATAATCAAGCTGAATAGAAATCAGGGAATCAACACACTTTTACAATAGCCTCAAATAATATAAAATATCTCAGTGTAACTATAACTAAGCAAGTATGTAACTTTTATCAATTAAAAAATCTTTTTGGGGCTGGAGAGATGGCTCAGAGGTTAAGAGCACTGCCTGCTCTTCCAGAGGTCCTGAGTTCAATTCCCAGCAACCACATGGTGGCTCACAACCATCCGTTATGAGATCTGGTGCCCTCTTCTGGTGTGCAGATATACATGGAAGCAGAATGTTGTATACATAATAAATAAATAAATAAAATCTTTAAAAAAAGAAAAAAAAACTTCTTTAAAAAAATCTTTTTGGAGGAAGGGGAAAACCATAATCATACATTGGTGATGGAAAGGAAAATTGACAAAATTTCATTCTTAGTAAGATTCAGTAAATCTTCTAGAAATCATTCCTAAAGAATTAACTAAATGTGCCTGAAATTGCTATATGTGGTTTCTCATCAAATCATATTTTCAATTTTGGCATATATTAATTAAACAAAATGATGGGTTTCATTTTGACATTGTCAAATACATGCAACATTCAACTCATCAAAGCACTCTAACAAAATGGCTCCTGCCTTTAATGCCAGCACTGGGGAGGCTGGGGAGGAGGAGCTTTGTGAGTTCCAGAGGCCAGCCTGGTCTACAGAGTGAGTTCCAGAATAGGCTCCAAAGCTACAGAGAAACCCTGTCTCGAAACTGCCCCCCCCCCAAAAAAAAGGTTATTTGGGTCTCTGGAGATGGATCCGCAGCTGAGAGTGTTTTCTGTGCATTCATGACGACCCAAGTTTGAATCCTGACACCTACAAAATAAGTTAGGATTTCCTAAAATGCCTGTAACTACAGTTCTAAGGGATCTTAGATCCTCTTCTGCTCTCTGCATGTGTACACACATGCATGTACACACACACACACACACACACACACACACACACAGAGAGAGAGAGAGAGAGAGAGAGAGAAAGAGAAAGAGAGAGAGAAATGATTATAAAATAATTTAAAATGTCACTAGATACTGGATATAGTGTCACACACACCTGTAGCACTTGGAAGGTAGAGGTAGGAGGAGCAAGAGTTCAAGGTCATCCTCAGCTACTTAATGAGTCTGAGGATAGCATGTGCAATATGAGAACTTGTCTCAGAATGTTAAATAAATGAATATATTAATTTATCTAATAATATGGTAAAACGGTTTGTGGTACAGTCCCATGATGGATAACTATTCAAGTATTGAATATCATGTTTTAATGAATACTTAGTGATATTTACTAGTACTTTTTATATGTAAAGTTAGGGGAAAGAACTGAAAATTTTATGCCTCGCTATAAGAGGTTTACATAGGACCCAGAGCCTTATTCCGTAAAGATGGATTGTATTATCTCTCTCAATATAGCAATTCAGTTTAGAACTTAGATCTCAGGAGCTGAATAGAACATAAGCTTTATATAAATACACATAAACTACACAGTGTCTACTGGTACGACCATGAAATAGATCTCCAAAGGTTATATTCTTGATAGTCAAATACTCAAGGCAGTTTGATGACCTAGGGTCGAAAAGAGTAGACAAATGCATAAGGAAACTTATGCAAGGAAGATAAGGCCACTAAGGAACAGAACTGAGACCCTGGGCCTAATCCTAGAAGCAGTGGTTGAATCTGGTATAACACAGCCTCTCACTTACTTCTTGGGCCCTGTTTATGATAAGAGAGTCATCTACTCAGTTCTCAACAGGTTTGATATTAATACTTAATGAACATTCTTCTTGAGTGAATGAATCAATAAATCAATCAAAATTGTTCATGCCAGGAGTGGTGGTGCATGCCGTTAGTCATAGCTTTCAGGAGGCAGAGACAAGTGGATCTTCTTTGAGTTTGATGCTAGCTTGGCCTATATAGTGAGCTCCAAGCCAACCAGGGTTAGACAGTGAGACCCTGTCTCAAACAAAATGTCCATGTGAACACTGAAGTTGTAGCTCAATTGTTAGAGCAGTTTCCTGTTATGAACAAAGCCCTGGCCTCCATCTGTAATACATACAATTGGGCATGGTACTGCATGACTATAATCACAGTGCTTTGGGTGATAGATGCAGGGAGGGGATCAGAAATTCAAGGTGAAGTCACAGAATAGGCTACATGAGACCTCACCTCAAAAATAAAAATGAAAAACATTGCACCAGACCTGCACAATATTGGGCCTATCAACATTAGACCTGTCAACATTCTATCATTGACAAGGGATGGTCCCACTTCCACCACTTCCTGAAGGACTACTGGAAGTTAAATGTTGTTAAGAGGTGTGTCATTTTCTTCAGTAGTATAATTTGCCCTTGCTCCAATAAGTACATCCTAACTAGGCTCATGTAGGAAACCCTAACCTCAATGGGCCATACACATACAAATAAAAGTCATGAAATGGGGGGGTTGCTGAGAAGTAGGGCTCCAGCAGGAAACATGCTATAGATGACTTCCTCCTGCACACCTCAAAGTGCAGGTCCTCAGGGATTTTACCACGAGCAAAGACAAGTAGGGCCTGAGGACAGCATCTCTCTTAGACACTATAGACTATCAAATAAAAAGCCCAGTGTGAGATATAAGTTACCTCTTTCTGAGTTTTTGGTCAGTAAGGTCACTGAGATTCTGTAAAACAAATATTACAGGCTATTGCTGTTGCTCTTGGAACCCTACAGAGCTTGATGGCGGGACCCTACTGATGATGATGTCACTTGCTTGAGTCACAGGACATGCAGAATCTAAACTGGAGCTGACCTAGAAGCTTCACCCCTATTGGGTAGCTTTCACAGTGCTAGAAGGTTCTATTTATGTTACTGAGAAACAAAAGTAGTAATTTTGCCCAGCTGTGAATCCTGAGAGCTACAATATTTGAGGCAGGCAAATGATTTGCCCAACTAGCTATGCTTACTGGTTCAATAGTGCATGAACGTTAAGGGGATAACCAACCACTTTCTGACTACCTGACCACTTTTTTAAAAGCTTGCTACACAAGAGGAGCTCATGTCTGGAACTGACTTAGCCAAAAACCTATGACTGGATAAGTCATGGGCCCTAGGAGAAAAGTTAATGCTATTATTCTGCTAAATGGACATAGTAACAAACTAGCCTTATGTTCTTATTGTTATACCTGTAAATTGGAGCATTTTTCATCTCTTATTAGAGATGCTTCTTTCTGGAGTAGGTGGCAATTAACACAGAGACTCATGAATGGTCAATGTGCAGAGACCAAGACAATGTAAGGTTCAGAGGTCATTGTGGAAGAAGGGAGCCACAACTAGCAGATGTCTGTAGAGAAACATTATTTGCTGCATGCCACAGGGCTGTTGCACACATGACCTCACAGAAACTGCAACTGTAACATACATAACACCTGCTGTCAAGTCCCTTAGCCAAGAGACTACTGGCCATTAATCGCTGCTGGGAGTGTGAGAGTTAAGTTTTCTTCAGGGAAGTGGCCCCTCATAATCTACCCATGCTCCAGTAGATGGGCTTGCGTCCAAGCACACACACATAGCACTATGTGGGCTCAGTAAGTTTTTAAAAAACTGAAGTTTGGAGGGGAGAAGGGAAGAGGATTAAAGGAGGAATTGTGGGGAAGGGATGGGTTTGAGCAAAACACATTCTATGCACGTATGAAATTCTCAATGTAAAATTTTTAAAGTAGCTAGAGAGATGGTTTCAGTGATTAAGAGCTTGTATTGCTGTGGTGATAAATTATTTATGATTTAATAAAGCCACTGGAGATCAAAATGCAAAGTTAGCCACAGCCATAGAGCCTGGCAGTGGTGATACATACCTTTAATTCCAGCAGCCATATTAGTTAGCCATAGAAACCAGATAGTGGTGGCACACACCTTTAATCCCAGCACTCTGGAGACAGAAGCGATGGATCTTTGTGAGTTCAAGGCCACCCTGGCCTACATGAGAGTGAATCAGTCTAAAGAGTAACAGAGCTCATGCCTTTAATCCCAGCACTAGGGAGGTGGAGACAGGAGTGATATGGCTGGGAAGAGAAAGGAATATAATGTGGGAGGAGACAGGAACTTGGAGCATCTGCCTCTGAGGATTCAGAATTGCCATTTCAGCTTGGTAGGGTAGGAACTACTGGCTTAGCCACTTTGCTTTTCTGATCTTCAGCTTGAACCCCAATGTCTGTCTCTGGTTTATATTATCTGTGCAACATATTGCTCTTGCAGAGGATCCAAGTTCTGTTCCTAGCACCCATATCAGGCAGCTCATAATAGCTCCAGCCCCAGCAGATCTGTAATAACTACACAGTGACAAAAAGTACCCAAGGTAAATGAGTCCACAGACAGAACTCTCCCAGGGTCAGGAGACACAGCCTAGAACCCCAGGGTATGCAGTGCCTATCAGAAAGAAGTCATTTGTAGACAACAGAAGAATTTAGGTGACCTTAGAGAGAACCCACACAAAATCCTGACTGCCCTCTGGTAGCTTATAGTTCAGTCACTGTGTGAGTGTCTAATAGATAGGTTTGTGTTTTGTAGACACAGGCTATTACAGAGCAAGGTTTTTCAATTGCACAGTAATAGATCATTTGATAAAATCATTTTCAGCTAACACATCACACAGATAATCATATGCACACACAGTCATCTGAGCATGCACACAGAAAACATTTCCACATTACAAAATCTCTTGGGTTTATTTTGTATATCTAAAATTGAAAAGAAAAAAGAAAAAAAAGGCAATTCTCTCTGCAGGACAGAGGAAATAGAGCAGGCATTATGTAAGTAACGACATTAGGCAGTGCAGAACTACTTTGAGACTTAGGAATTGCACCCAAGAATGTGAAAGTATAGAATGCTCCCTGACAACCAAGAAGGAAGAAACTACCTTATTATGAGGAAAGGAATTTCAGTTTGGCTATGAAAACTGGACCAGAAATGAATAAAATAAGAGAACTAGAAACAAAGACTAAGGTGGGACCAGTGCCTGCCCATCCTACAGCATCGTCTCTGTCCTGGCTAGTTATTGTCAAATTGACACAAGTTAGAGTAATCTTAGAGGGAGAGAATGCCTCCATCAGATTGGCCTGTGGGCAAGTCTATGGGACATTGTCTTTTCTTTCTTTCTTTTTTAAGATTTATTTATTATGTATAGAGTGTTCTGCCTGCATGTATGACTGCAGGCCAGAAGAGGGCACAAGATCTCATTACAGATGGTTGTGAGTCACCATGTGATTCAACTCAGCTCCCCTGGAAGAGCAGCCAGTGTTCTTAACCACTGAACTATCTCACCAGCCCCAGGGCATTTCCTTGATTGATGATTATTGTGGGAGGGCCCAACTTACTGTGGGCAGTGCTACCTGTGGGCTGGGGATCCTGGGTGTTATAGAAAGCAGGCTGAGCTAGGCAATAGTGGCACATGCCTTTAATCCCAGCACTGGGGAGGCAGAGGCAGGCAGATCTCTGTGAGTTTGAGGCCAGCCTGGCCTATAGAGTGAGTTTTCCAGGACAGCTAGGGCTGTTACACAGAGAAACTCTGCCTCAAAAACCACAAAGAAAGAAAGAAAGAAAGAAGGAAGAGAGGGAAGGAGGGAGGAGGGAGGGAGGGAGGGACGGGAGAGGGAGAGAGAGAAGGAAAGAAGGAAAGAAGGAAGGAAAGAAAAAGAAAGAAAAAAGAAAGAAAGAAAGAAAGAAAGAAAGAAAGAAAGAAAGAAAGAAAGAAGCAGGCTGAGTTAGTCATGAGAAGCAAGACGAGAAGCAAGCCAGTCAGCAGCACCTCTCCATGGCTTTGCTTCAGTTCCTGCCTCCAGGTTCCTGCCTCGAATTACTACCGTGACTTCCTTCAATGATGGACTATGGCAAGGAAGTGTAAGACTTTCTCCCCAAGTTACATTTGGTGTTTTATTACAGAAATAGAAACCTAACTAATCCCCATGGGAGGCTCTAAAAGTTGTCTTAAAAGCCATGGTAACAGGTAGCAGAGGCAAGCAGATCTGTGACTTCAAGGCCAGCCTGGTGTACAGGGTGAGTTCCAGGACAGGCTCCAAAGTTACAGAGAAACCCTGTCTTGAAAAAAAAAACAAAAAAAAACAAAACAAGAAAAACAAAAACAAACAAACAAACAACAACAACAATAAAACATAGTCAAGCTACCAATAAGCTCAAGGCTCTATGTATCGCATCCACAGTCTCTATATGCTATAGGATCATATACTGTAATTTGATGTTGGGGGGGTTGTTTTTGTTACCTTGTTTGTTTTGGTTTTGTTTTGACAGTGTCCCTCTCTATGTAGCCCTGGCTGTCCTGGAACTCACCTGCTTTGCCTATTGAGTGATGGAATTAAAGGTAGGCACTACCACACTCATCTTAGAATCGTATTTAAGTGTTATTATAGACACATTAAAGAACCCAAAATCTTTTTTGTTGTTGTTTTGTTTCCTTTCTGAAGCTGCAATTGCAAAAGCCCTGAGAAGCTGTGATTCTGCAGCCTGTAGAACCGTCGTGATCTGACAGTGTTGGCTGCCCTCTGCTGGTCATTTAGGTAAAGAGCTGTTACTCCGGAATTTTCATCCAGTTGTCAAGAAGCAACCTAAGGGAGGTCACTGGCTCACAGTGAAATAGGCAATGGAGAGCTGTACTTAGAATTAAGATACTAAATTGAGTTGCCAAGTTAATCTAGTTCTAGACCTCTTTCACCTACAGATAAAACAGTCCTTCTGCTGAGAAAGTCAATAGTGGGAGCAAGTTGGAATCTGGAAGTGTGTGGACTGGGCCTCAGTAAGGGCTCCATGTGAGCTCACATACTGTACTTACTCTGCATCAAGCTCAGATGATATGCTCAGTGCTTGAGAGGCCACTGACCACAAAACTCCATGATCTGAGCACCCCTGTCCCTGATGGTCTCCAAAGGCCCTCCCAGACGGGGCATGGGGCTGAGGCAGGAGGATCCTAAGTTCAAGACTAACTTGGACTACATAATGAGACCCTGTATTTTTTTAGCTGGGGCTGGAGATATGGCTCAGCAGTTTAGAGCACTTGTTGCTCTAGCAGCAGAGGTCTCAGTTTCAAGTCCCAGCACCCACATAGTGGCTTATAGCCATACATGGCTCTAGGACTAGAGGATGCAACTTCTTCTGGCCTTCTTGAAACCAGGCATGCACATGTTACACATATGTACATGCAGGCAAAAGACATATACATATAGAATAAATGAATCTAAAAAAATTAATCAACTAAATAAATAAAGATCCCTGGGGACTGGAGTGATGGCTCAGTGGTCAAGAGCACTTACTGCTCTTGCTGAGGACCCAGGTTCAAGTCCCAGCACCCAACGGTGGCTCACAACTATCAGTGTCTCTGGTTCCAGGGCATTCAATGTCCTTGTCTGTCCTCCTTAGGCACCAGGCACATTTAAGTTACACATGCATGCAAAATATTCAAACACATAAAATAAATACATGAATCTTTGCAAAAATAAATAAAAACTTAAAGTGCCAGGACTACCTGACAGATGGGATTTCATTGAATTAAAACATTCTACAGAACAACGGAAACAATTACCAGAGTGAAGATGAAGAGAGAACATACACAATGGGAGAGTCGGTTTACTTATCAGTCAGGGGGTTAAACCCTGACTGATACAAAGGAATTATCAATAGAACAAACAATCCAATCAATATATGGACAGATGAATGGAACAGAGAAAAGTTCAAGTGACCAGTACCTAATACATCATGTACATGTATAACAATGTCACAATGAAGCCTGTTACTTTGTATAACAAAAATTACTATTTTCCCCTCTTGCTTTTTTTAAATTATTTATTTATTTATTTATTTATTTGTTGGCACAAGATTTTACTAGTCTAGACTGAACTCAAATTCACAATCCTCCTGCCTCCCCCTCCTGAGTCAGGAGATTACAGGCATGAATCATCACAGCCAGCTCAATATACACTGATTTTTGTTTGTTTGTTGTTTCTTTGTTGGGTTTCTTAGGGTTAGATTCTCATGCAGTTCAGAGTGGCCTCAAATTCCAGGTGTAGCTGAGACTGCGCTTGAACTCCTCCTTCTCCTTCCTCCACTTCAGATGCTAAGACTCCCAGCATGCACCACTGTGTCCTTCTGATATTAATTTAAATGTTTTTCCTTGCCCTTCCAGTCTAAACTAGGGATGTGTACCTTCGTTTCACTGTGCTATTAGATAGAAACAAACAAAAAACACTCCCAAGGTGAGGTTAACATAATAAAACTGTTGTTTCTCTACACTCTGAAATTCAAAGGGAAAGCACAAGGCTGGCAGTGTATTTGTAACCAGAGAAAGCTACAGGTGCCCGTTCCACAAATAGCATATGATCACACACACAAGAAAGTCATCCTATCATAAACACACACTGCTAATTGACAACTTTGTTTGATGTGGTTTGAACTGGGTTTTTTGTTGTTATTGTTTTTGAGAGAAGGTCTCAAATGTAGCCTACGCTGATGATGGATTCTTTTTAAATGTACTTTTTAATTATTTGCTTTTTGAAAATCCCAAAAATGGGAGTACTGGGTTTACATCGTTTTCCCCTTTCTCTTCTCTCTCCAGCTCTTCCCATGTCCCAAGAACCGCCTTGCAAATGCACAGCCTCTTATTCTTCAACCATTATTGTGACATACATACATACACAAACATATACAACCTTTAGTGTTGCTTGTAGGCACATGTGGTTAGGGTTGGCCACTTGGATTGGATAAGCTACCAGGGAGCTCATTCATAGAAAAGACTGACTTTCCTCTCAGCAGCCATGACTTGTTGATAGCTCTTCACCTAGGGCTGGGATCTAGTGAGATGTCTCCTACCCATGTTGACATGTAAACTGGTGTCATATCTATTCAGGTCTTGTTTGGGCAGCCATTTTGCTGGGATTTCATGGGGGCAGCTCCCTTGTCATATAGAAAACACTACTTCTTTGCCGATGTCCTGGTCCTATGGTTCTTCCCATCTTCCTCTTCCAGGATGCTATAGTGGGATCTGTTGGGTATGGGCGCACCACGATCAGCTGAACTCTAAGCAGCTGTGGCTTGTTATAATGGTCTGCTGCTGCAAACATGAGAGGTGAGAGCTACGCATGTCTGAGACTGACTCTTCAGCATCTACCTCTCCAGCACTGAGACTGCAGATGCGCACCTCCACTCCTGGCTTAGGAATGAGGGTTTTTGTTGTTGCTAAAGATTTATCTTTGGGGTGAGTGTGTGTGTGTGTGTGTGTGTGTGTGTGTGTGTGTGTGTGTGTGTGTGTGAACACCATGTGTATGGGTACTTCCAGATACCTGGAAAAGGTTAGAGTTACAGGCATTTGTGAGCCATCAAACATGCATGCTGGGACTCAAACTCTGGTCCTCCGGAGGAACAGCAAATGTTCCTAACCACTGAGCTTTCTGTCCAGGTCAGTTGTGAGTTATTGAAATCCCAATATTCCCTCAATGGTTTCACCTTCTTAATAATATTGACTTTATGGAATCCACATGCAAAGAAAAGAAAACAAAATAAATGAAGAAAAAGGAAGTAAGTCCTCATGCTCACATGTGTTCTTAACATTGCCTCTCCCCACAGATGCTGGGAAATGGAAAACACAAAAACCGGCCTGTTCTCTACATCTTACCCTGCATCTGACAAAGCTGCCAAATCCATTCATAGTCATTGGTACCTAGCTTTCATTTCAGTTAACTGGTAAGCGTTAGTTCAAATCCCATGTTTCCTCACTGCAGACTAGAAAACTGGCTAGTCAAGTGAAATCA